>NC_051311.1:1678967-2334247 GCF_015220235.1 Choloepus didactylus | reverse complement strand
ACGGGAGGGAAGCGTGGAGGGGGAGGGCAAGCGGGGCGGAGAGGGCAGCGGGGAGGGGGGAGGGCAGCGGGGGGGAGGGACAGCGTGAGGGAGGGGCAGCGTGGGCGGGAGGGCAGCGTGGGCGGGAGGGCAGCGTGGAGGGGAGGGCAGCGTGGGCGGGAGGGCAGCGTGGGCGGGAGGGCAGCGTGGAGGGGAGGGCAGCGTGGACGGGAGGGCAGCGTGGGCGGGAGGGCAGCGTGGGCGGGAGGGCAGCGTGGGCGGGCGGGCAGCGTGGAGGGGAGGGCAGCGTGGGCGGGAGGGCAGCGTGGACGGGAGGGCAGCGTGGACAGGGCGGGTTGCGTAGGCCCCCACAGATGATTTGGGGGGCCTGCCCAACTCGAGGGAGAGACTCTCCAACAAAATCCCGGCTTTGGGACAGTACGCTTTATCTGCCATTTTCAGTGCCAGGGGCACTTCCCTCCTCTCACGCCCACCTGAGAACGGTCCATCACCGTCACCCCTTTCAGGAGACGAGCTCGAGGCCCGGGAGCTGCCCGGGGACCAGGGGACCTGAGCACCTTTCTCCCGCCCCTGCGCTGTCCCCTGCATGCACCCACAGCCGATTCCGGGCCCCCGCGGGCAGGTTCAGAGGAGTCCTCAGTCGTGGGTGCCCGTGGGTGCCGTGGAGAGGGAGGCTGGGCGGTTTCCAGGGTCTGTCCTCGGAGGCTGCCGCTCGGGGACCGCGGATGGGAGGCAGGCCACAGGCAGGACACCACCCCGGCGTCTGCCGCTCCTCGCTCATCCCCTAGACGGGCCGTGGTCTGTCCTACACCCTCTCCCCTGATGAAAGCTATTTCCAGGAGTTCCAACTGGGGAGATGTTGGGATTCAGCCGGATCACGGGCCTGGCACACCTCTCCAGGGGACCCCACCCCAGACAGGGGCCGGCGCCCACGGAGCTGTGCAGCGCCCACGGCCATGTGCCCCTCCCATGGCCGCTCTTTGGAAGGACGGGGCAGCCTGGCGAGGCCCACCCTAGCACACAGACACGCTCAGTCCACGGACGGCCTGCCCGGGTGCGCCGTGCACCCCCACAGCACAGCGGGTTCTGGGGAGTCTGCAATGGTCTGCACGGGGGCGCGGTCCAGCCAGGGAGCTGTGGCTCCCTGCGGCCGTCCCTCCTCTGAAGGCGGCTGTGAGGCCAGGACGGGAAGCCCACGTCACCACTGACCACACGCGGGCCTTGTCGCGGGGCCGGGGCCCCTTCCTTCCTCCTGGGTGAGGGGGTCCCCTCCTCCCCCCCCAGCCCCAGGCCCCCCGAACACACCAGTCCTTCAGCGCCCACCTCCGCTCGTGCATCCATCGTCCACTCCTCACTCAGCAGAGGCTCCCTGAGCCCCCACCTGCTGGGCCCCCCCGTGAAAACTGGGGATCAGTAAGGAGAAGAACCAGCCTCCTCCCGAGGCCCCGAGCCCTGCTGGGGGGATAGGATTCAAACCGACAATCCCACAGACGACTCCCACGGAAGGATGCTGAGGGAAAGTTACAGGAAGCCGTGGAGGCCCGTCCTGGGGGTGGCAAGGGCTCGGGAAAGTGCGGTGTGCAACGAAAAGCAGCGGAGCGAGTCGCGCACACATGGACCCACAGTCATGAGCTGGGGGCAACGTCTCCAGGGTTCTCCGAGCCTGATTCTTCATGAGCCAGGGGGTGTCTGATGAGGCCATCGTGCTCTGGGAACCTCTGTAAAGACCGCTGGGTTGTGCCCTTGTTGATATCTGAGTGTGTGGTCCCCAAACACGAGTGCCGGCCGCACCCCCACATGCAGCCAGCTGTGCTCGAGGTTCCCTCCGCCCGGTCCACTCCGTCCTGGAGACTCAGTGTGGACTCCGCTCGGGGACCCCTCTCTTGAAAGCTGCTCTGATGGTCACTCACGTGGGTCCCTTCCAAGGCCCAGAAAGGGGCCCTCCTAATGTGCTCACACAGTCGTACGTTTTAATAACATGCACAGAGGGGAGACTTTAACCAAAATGTCTTACGACAGTCCCCTTCAACCGCCCCCGTGACACCCTCTCTTGGGTTGGGTGGTGATGTAGTGACCACAAGCATTTGGGGATCAGAGTAACGGGACACTGAGTCTGGAACACATTTAGTTTGGGTTTAGTGGAATAAAATATTTACATGCCTGTTAGTGTAGGAAGAGTCTCTCAGGCAGGTTCAACCAGAGAAACAGAGCAGGGCGAGGCGCTGAGTGGATGTGGACAAGATCAGACATGGACATGGATGGAGAGGTAGAATCAGACTCGGCACGGACGTGGACGGAGACGTAGAATTAGACTCAAACAGGGATGTAGAGTTGGACAAAATTCAGGCATGGACGTGAACGTGGACGTGGAGTTAGACACAGACTCAGGGACATGGACGTGGACGTGGACACAGAGTTAGACACGGAGTCAGACACAGACATGGACGTGGACACAGAGTTAGACACGGAGTCAGACACAGACGTGGACGTGGACACAGAGTTAGACGCGGACTCAGACACGGACGTGGACGTGGACACAGAGTTAGACACGGAGTCAGACACAGACGTGGACGTGGACACAGAGTTAGACGCGGACTCAGACACGGACGTGGACGTGGACACAGAGTTAGAGGCAGACTCAGACACGGACGTGGACGTGGACACAGAGTTAGAGGCAGACTCAGACACGGACGTGGACGTGGACACAGAGTTAGAGGCAGACTCAGACACGGACGTGGACACAGAGTTAGACGCAGAGTCAGACACGGACGTGGACGTGGACACAGAGTTAGACACGGAGTCAGACACAGACGTGGACGTGGACACAGAGTTAGACGCACAGTCAGACACGGACGTGGACGTGGACACAGAGTTAGAGGCAGAGTCAGACACGGACATGGACGTGGACACAGAGTTAGAGGCAGACTCAGACACGGACGTGGACACAGAGTTAGACGCAGAGTCAGACACGGACGTGGACGTGGACACAGAGTTAGAGGCAGACTCAGACACGGACGTGGACTTAGATTTAGAGTTAGACACAGACACGGACGTGGACGCAGAGTTAGACGCAGAGTCAGACACGGACATGGATGTGGACACAGAGTTAGACGCACAGTCAGACACGGACATGGACACAGAGTTAGACGCAGACTCAGACACAGACACGGACGCGGACACAGAGTTAGACGCAGAGTCAGACACGGACGTGGACACAGAGTTAGACGCACAGTCAGACACAGACGTGGACGTGGACACAGAGTTAGACGCAGAGTCAGACACAGACGTGGACGTGGATACAGAGTTAGAGGCAGACTCAGACATGGACGTGGACTTAGATTTAGAGTTAGACACAGACACGGACGTGGACGCAGAGTTAGACGCAGAGTCAGACACGGACATGGATGTGGACACAGAGTTAGACGCACAGTCAGACACGGACATGGACACAGAGTTAGACGCAGAGTCAGACACAGACGTGGACGTGGACACAGAGTTAGACGCAGACTCAGACACGGACGTGGACGTGGACACAGAGTTAGAGGCAGACTCAGACACGGACGTGGACACAGAGTTAGACGCAGAGTCAGACACGGACGTGGACGTGGACACAGAGTTAGACACGGAGTCAGACACAGACGTGGACGTGGACACAGAGTTAGACGCAGACTCAGACACGGACGTGGACGTGGACACAGAGTTAGAGGCAGACTCAGACACGGACGTGGACGTGGACACAGAGTTAGAGGCAGACTCAGACACGGACGTGGACGTGGACACAGAGTTAGAGGCAGACTCAGACACGGACGTGGACACAGAGTTAGACGCAGAGTCAGACACGGATGTGGACGTGGACACAGAGTTAGAGGCAGACTCAGACACGGACGTGGACGTGGACACAGAGTTAGAGGCAGACTCAGACACGGACGTGGACACAGAGTTAGACGCAGAGTCAGACACGGATGTGGACGTGGACACAGAGTTAGAGGCAGACTCAGACACGGACGTGGACGTGGACACAGAGTTAGAGGCAGACTCAGACACGGACGTGGACACAGAGTTAGACGCAGAGTCAGACACGGATGTGGACGTGGACACAGAGTTAGAGGCAGACTCAGACACGGACGTGGACGTGGACACAGAGTTAGAGGCAGACTCAGACACGGACGTGGACACAGAGTTAGACGCAGAGTCAGACACGGACGTGGACGTGGACACAGAGTTAGAGGCAGACTCAGACACGGACATGGACGTGGACACAGAGTTAGAGGCAGACTCAGACATGGACGTGGACTTAGATTTAGAGTTAGACACAGACACGGACGTGGACGCAGAGTTAGACGCAGAGTCAGACACGGACATGGATGTGGACACAGAGTTAGACGCACAGTCAGACACGGACATGGACACAGAGTTAGACGCAGAGTCAGACACAGACGTGGACGTGGACACAGAGTTAGAGGCAGAGTCAGACACGGACATGGATGTGGACACAGAGTTAGACGCACAGTCAGACACGGACATGGACAC
The DNA here is from genome assembly GCF_015220235.1 of Choloepus didactylus. Taxonomy (NCBI): domain Eukaryota; kingdom Metazoa; phylum Chordata; class Mammalia; order Pilosa; family Megalonychidae; genus Choloepus; species Choloepus didactylus. The sequence goes on along the minus strand of NC_051311.1, from coordinate 2,329,717 downwards.
AGAGTTAGACGCAGACTCAGACACAGACGTGGACGTGGACACAGAGTTAGAGGCAGACACAGACATGGACGTGGACTTAGATTTAGAGTTAGACACAGACACGGACGTGGACACAGAGTTAGACGCAGAGTCAGACACGGACGTGGACGTGGACACAGAGTTAGAGGCAGACTCAGACATGGACGTGGACTTAGATTTAGAGTTAGACACAGACACGGATGTGGACGCAGAGTTAGACGCAGAGTCAGACACGGACGTGGACACAGAGTTAGATGCGGAGTCAGACACAGACGTGGACGTGGATACAGAGTTAGAGGCAGACTCAGACATGGACGTGGACTTAGATTTAGAGTTAGACACAGACACGGACGTGGACGCAGAGTTAGACGCAGAGTCAGACACGGACATGGATGTGGACACAGAGTTAGACGCACAGTCAGACACGGACATGGACACAGAGTTAGACGCGGAGTCAGACACAGATGTGGACGTGGATACAGAGTTAGACGCGGAGTCAGACAGACGTGGACGTGGATACAGAGTTAGAGGCAGACTCAGACATGGACGTGGACTTAGATTTAGAGTTAGACACAGACACGGACGTGGACGCAGAGTTAGATGCACAGTCAGACACGGACGTGGACGTGGACACAGAGTTAGACGCACAGTCAGACACGGACATGGACACAGAGTTAGACGCGGAGTCAGACACAGACGTGGACGTGGACACAGAGTTAGACGCGGAGTCAGACACAGACGTGGACATGGATACAGAGTTAGAGGCAGACACAGACATGGACGTGGACTTAGATTTAGAGTTAGACACAGACACGGACATGGACGCAGAGTTAGATGCACAGTCAGACACGGACATGGACGTGGACACAGAGTTAGACGCACAGTCAGACACGGACGTGGACGTGGACACAGAGTTAGACGCAGAGTCAGACACGGACGTGGACGTGGACACAGAGTTAGAGGCAGACTCAGACATGGACGTGGACTTAGATTTAGAGTTAGACACAGACACGGACGTGGACGCAGAGTTAGACGCAGAGTCAGACACGGACGTGGACGTGGATACAGAGTTAGACGCGGAGTCAGACACAGACGTGGACGTGGATACAGAGTTAGAGGCAGACTCAGACATGGACGTGGACTTAGATTTAGAGTTAGACACAGACACGGACGTGGACGCAGAGTTAGATGCACAGTCAGACACGGACATGGATGTGGACACAGAGTTAGACGCACAGTCAGACACGGACATGGACACAGAGTTAGACGCGGAGTCAGACACGGACGTGGACGTGGATACAGAGTTAGAGGCAGACTCAGACATGGACGTGGACTTAGATTTAGAGTTAGACACAGACACGGACGTGGACGCAGAGTTAGATGCACAGTCAGACACGGACGTGGACGTGGACACAGAGTTAGACGCACAGTCAGACACGGACATGGACACAGAGTTAGACGCGGAGTCAGACACAGACGTGGACGTGGATACAGAGTTAGAGGCAGACTCAGACATGGACGTGGACTTAGATTTAGAGTTAGACACAGACACGGACGTGGACACAGAGTTAGACGCACAGTCAGACACGGACGTGGACGTGGACACAGAGTTAGACGCGGAGTCAGACACAGACGTGGACGTGGATACAGAGTTAGAGGCAGACTCAGACATGGACGTGGACTTAGATTTAGAGTTAGACACAGACACGGACGTGGACACAGAGTTAGACGCAGAGTCAGACACGGACGTGGATGTGGACGTGGACGGGGAGTTAGACCGAGACACAAGGGAGTGTTTTACGAGGAACTGGCCCATGCAATTACGGAGCCTGGCTAAGCAAGTCCGAAGTCCCTCCCTCCCTAGGGAAAGCCTAAGACCAATTTTAAGAACTTTCAACCCACTAAGTCTGGCCCACCCTGGGTAATTTCTCTTCCAATTGACTAAATGAGGCTCACTCAAAACAATTTCCCTAATTTAACATCAGCTGAGTAGGGACTTAAATTACTTCTGCAAACACTCTTCCCGCAGCACCTGGGCGAGTGTTTAATTTAGGAACTGAGGGTGGCAGCTCAGCCCAGTGACGCTGACGCATCAGAAAGCCACCTGCCCGGTGGTTTCCGTAACACGCTGTGTACGTGCCACACCACGTGGCCCTGCCTGGAGGTGGAGGAGCAGGGTTACGGGGCAGACGAGCACATCCTACACACCCAGCACCAAGGCGGGCAGCAGCAGGGAGAGACAGGGTTTACATACGGGAAACCGGAAGCCATTCTGCAGAAATTCTTTTCATCACCAGAGTCTAAAAGAGGCAGGGGTAAATTTCAGTGAGCATCAGTGCCTGGACAAAATGGAAGCTCCAAACAGCGAAGCACATACAATTATAGAAGCATCATGCACTTTTCTTCTTTTTAGAGGGAAATGAGGTGTTTGAGCATTATCAAATGGGCCATTTTTAACATGCCGTTTAACTATATCTTGGAAAAAACATGGAGCTTTTTTGGAAATAATTCTATGGATGCTGGCAGAGGTGGATGTATATAAAATCTGTCTTATTTTGTGATCTTTAAATCTATTAGAGAATTAGGAGAAAACGCAAATAAAAATTCATGGGAATATGAAAGATTAGCCATGGAACTAATAGAGATTATTCTGATATCAAGAAGGAAATATTAACAAGAAAATTTTCATATCATTTTGAAAATAATTTATAAATTTCAAATTGAAGTAATGAAGATACTTACATTATGTGATAATTTAATTACTTAAATGAATGATGTGAATGGATGTGGGAAATTAAATTTCTAACTGATTTAACACAAAATATCAACCTTACTAACTCATAATATGCCACTATAAAAGTAATGTCAAAAAACTGATTAATAAGTGTCATCAAATCCAAAACTGATTAAGATGATTCATTGACAAAAATACTCAAAAAGAGTGCTTTGAAATTTTACAGCTTGTATGCAAAAGAAATTTAGTAGAGGTTTTCCCAAATTTGACAACAACCCTAAAAATTTACACTACATTACCAAAAAAAAAAGTTGTATAAAGAAACATTTCTAAACTATCAAATTTGTGGTTGACTGTGCTACAGCAAAAACTGAATTTTCTTTCTATTCCCTCTATAAAAATGGTATTACAAAACCATTGCCATAGAAAGAGGCAATCGAAAATAAAGTATTATAAAAGTACGTCAGGAAGTTAATTACTGAAAATAATGTTGTCTTCCTAAATTTCTGATGTTTTTATAGTTGCCAGCTTTTAAAAACTCTGTAATTTCTCATGAATTCTGAATATTCATTTTGTACCCATTTTTGTGTCCTTTTCTTAGCCAGGGCCCCCCAAATTGTAAACATCAGGCCCCACAGGGCTCAGCCCTTCTGTCACTCCCCACTTCTGCCACGGCAGCCACCAGATCCTCGTGTCCGACCCACATGGACAGCTGCCCTTGCAGACAAGCGCGTCTCCTTCCCCGTCTCCGAATCTCCAGGGCTTCTCGGTGCCTGCACACGCACCAGACGCTCCGGAAATACCTGACACACGCGTGAGTACACATACAAACGGATGCACGCGTGAACACGGAAAAACCGACCACCTGGGCATTTACCAGTCTCTACCCATTAATTTCACCTTTAAGTTCAGGGTTCAAGTCACAGACTGTTGACATCGAGCTCAACTGGGAAAAAACATCCTTGAGAATTTTCCAATTGCTGGTGAAAACCTGAAACAACTGCGAAACCAGTGAGTTTGGAAAGCATGAAACTTTCAATCTCCGGAGAGAAACAGACCACAACAACAAACAGAAGCAAATGAATAAAAGAAACCAAAATGGAAACTGCTCCTCCCCACCTTATACCCCCCCCCCCCGCCTCCAAATCCTGGCTATTTTGTGTCGTGCTTGGATAGGTGTGAAGGTAGGTGTGACGGCTCTATTGACTTTACGATGGCGGGGACAGGGTGAAAGAGGGATACAGCCTGGCCAGCGGCCAAGCGGACTGCTTCTTAGAATGACAAGACGCGTGAGCCTGGGGTAATGTTGTTTGGCATTCAAAAGATAAGCTGCAAAAATGGAGCTCTGAATTAAATGAAAAAAATGTGAAACTATACTCACTCGTGTATTTCTCCATGCTCCATGTTTCTAATTTTCTCTTTTGTTATCAGGAAAATAACCAGAGGCATTTCCCTAATATAACCCCCCACCTGCTTTGACACTGCAGCTGCTGCACCCACAGGTGCTTCTGCAAACGGAAGACGCTGTTTTCTTACCAGACAGTGAAGAGCAATTTGTTGCCCAGTGTTCGCGGTGTGCGAGGGGGTCACGGGGCTCGGCGGCTTTCCCTCAGCGGCCCCGTTTCCCTAAGCTGGGAGTGGGGGACACTCCATCCCACCCCACCCAACGGGCTGCTTCCCAATCTTTTTTGAATGATGGAATTTCTTGGCAATCTAGCAATTTGCTTCCCTGAAAAAAATTGAGGAAAAGAAACAGGCAGAGCCTTTTGCACACAATTTTCAGGACTTCATAGACCCCTTCACACTCTCCAAGGACCCCCATCCTGGCCCCTGCTGTGGATTGAACTGTGTCCCCCAGAAAGGCTCATCGCGTCCGAACCCCGGCCTGTGACTGGACCCACTGGGAAATGGGGGCTTTGAAGACGTGATTGGTCGGGGTGGGGCCACACTGGATGGGGGTCCTAATCCAGCACGACCAGTGGCTTAGAAGCAGGACACAGTCGGTAGGGGGGAGAGAGAGAGGGGGAGGGAGAGAGAGAGACGGAGGGAGGGAGCGAGAGGGAGGGAGAGAGAGAGCGAGAAGGCGGCAGAGGCAGAGGCAGAGCACCCACCGCCAGCTCCCAGCTTCCAGCCTCCAGACCCTGAGACAGGAAATGCCGGTCGCTCCTGAGCCCCGCAGCCCGGGGAAGCTGCGGGAGACGCAGGTGAGGAACCCACAGCGTGGCTCGGGGAAGTGGAGGCGGAGCTGGCGGCGGGCCCTGGGCAGGGCTGGGAAACCTCCCGTGTTCCACCACATGGGCGGAGCTTTGCAAAAGACGTTTAGATTTCTAATCCCCAGTAGCAGCACCTCGGGTTGGTTAATTCCAAATTGAGCCAATGGAAGAAGGGGAGACCTGGGGAAATCGAACGAGTCGCGCGGTGAAAGGCCCGGCTTATGTGCAATGTTCTAGCAATGTATCTTTTCCAAAAAGATAAAGAGTTTAATTTAAAGAATTCCTCTGCTAATAATAACATTTATTTTATGGGCAATGTCATATATAAAGTAAACAGATAAATAAATCTCATTTGAAAGCAAATTTACATTTACAACGATCACCTGAAATGTAAACCTATTAAAAATAGACCTTGTCTTTGATGTTTATTTCACATTATCTAAATATATCCAGTTATGCAAATTTACACTTTGTTTTCACATCTTTGCATTTCTGAAATACATACACCAGGACAACGAGCATGTGGGATGTGCCGGCTGTGCAACCCTAAGGGGAAGGGTTCCAGCTGCCTAATCCGCTGCTCACAGCGAGTGCAACTCAAATTGGAGTGGACATCAGGACCCTTAAAAGAGAAAAGTAACGATCTCTCACACCACTTGAGGTTATTTGTACTTGATTTGTAAAATAGTTTTCTAGTTACTGAATTACAATTCTGCAGGTAACTGATCTCTGGAAGTTCCCTTGAGTGCTTCTGGAGGCTTCGTCTGTGTCCCAGAGCACTTCTAATTTCTGTGGAATGGATGCTGAGAGATGATGCGCAGAAGCCGGTGCATGCCCTCACCGCCGATGCTTTGAAAGTTTTAGTCTATATTGTCCCTCTTTTGTGAAAATATCTTGCCGGGCTAGAAAATGAGCAATTATTTCTTCAAGTAGGCAAAGAAAAAAAGACAGACCAGTGCAACCCAGGACTAAGTTAAAAGGAAACAATCACATTGGATCAAAGACCTTAACATTTTAGTTGGGATTTTGTGAGCTCCCGATGCCCCTGCTGCGCCGGGCCCTAGATGACCGCGTGCTCGTTCTGCTCGATGTTGCCCACCAGGTCCTTGGTGTCGCTCATGCCCGGGCCCGACCGGCTGTTGAAGTACAGCGTGTTCTCGAAGGTGTCCTCCCGCGGTGGGCGCCCGTGCCTCCTCCTGTAGAAGAGGTAAGCGGCCAGGCCAGCGCCCGCGAGGACCAGCAGGATCACCACGACGGCCACCCCGGCCACCCGGGGAGACGGCGGCAACGGCTCCATCCTCTGCGGGTCCGCTGGGAAGAGAGGGAATCATTGGGAAACGCTGGGGAGAGGGAGGTGCAGAACGACGCAGCCTTCCCTCGCTGGAAAACGACAACGCATCAAGGTCCTTTCCAGAGACGGTCGTCAGACAGATACACAGGATGCAATGCAAGGGGCCAGCCGCACGGAGGATTACTCAAAGGCAAAGAGCACTGGCCGGCTGCAAGGTGCTTCATCCATCCATGCAGCACTGGGCTAGCTAATCAAGGCTTTAACACATATACACCTTGTTTCAAATAACTTAAGGCTGCTCACACACGTTCGCATCATAAGACAAAGAGTCAACACCAAAAATTAGGGAAAAGAGAAAATAAGAGCAGGGCAAAATTGAACCCATGTGCATAATTAGTAAACAAATAGCACTATGAGGTCAATAAGGGGATAGCGGGTGGGCCATAAATCTCATTTTGAGATCCTTTAGCAGCCAACGGAAGGGGTGAAATATAAGCAAGTCGCTGAATTCAGGCCAACCTGGCTCCCAGGTGTTTCTCTAGAGCCTGACTCAGAGCAGGTGGACGACACGGTCACTAAGGCGAGAGCAGCCGAAGCCAGGAGGGTCATCACGGTTTGTAAAACAAACAGACGGTACCGACATGGTACGAATGCTGAGCTTTGAATAACGGTCTTACCTTTTGTTGTCGTTAGTGTATGGGTAGGTTCAGCATCAACAACTGTTTGTTAAAAAAAAGAAAAGTGATTAAACCTTTCTCAAAACTGTGATAACTGCAGGGAGCAAGTGACTACGATTTGACTCACAGGTAGAATTCTTGATATTTGGCTACAGTGATATAAATATGGCATGTATATGGTATATGGTATATGTATGTATATATGGTACACTTGTATCTTACAACTGTAGGGTGGGTTTGCATACTTTGGAAGTTCAAAAAATGAGAACCTCCGGGTTGCAAACTGCAGATCCTCCTCCTTAAAATCTGCCCATGGGTAACGGATGCCAGGCCTGGGGTTTGGGGACAGGCACACTGAGGCCTCGTGATCTCCAGCAGTGCACCCGAGGCATCTCAGAGTCACTAAGACTGAGGATCTGCACAACTCTAAAATGATAAAATCTACTAGGGGAATCATTTTATCTAATACCTTCTTTAAAAAAATCTATTATCAAATTAACCACCTTGTCTCTCGGGAAGGAATACTGTGTGTGGAAGGGCAGCATCAAAATGCCATGGAAGTCCAGAAAGTGGCACGTGGTGGCACTGACCCCCGTATGTCCCCCAGTCCCTCTCCTCCTCAGGGGGAGCCTCACTGGGCCTCCATGATTTACTCTGCAATAAATCCAGGCTCCTCTCCAGACCTGGGTCCTTCTGGCCTGGGCTGAGGGGCTGCCTTGCCCCATCCCCTCCCAGCAGGAGAGTTCTGTAGACTTGCCCTCCCTCTGCTTGCAGCTTTGCTGATCATCATCGTGTTTGGAAACCCCGTTATAACTGTGCTGATAAACCAGCCGTCATGTCAGCTGAGCAGATAGCCTGCTGCTGTCTCACCCTGGGTGCAGAGAGCAACCGACTGCCGTCACAGAATGGATTTTTCACTTGCTAAAGGGGAAACCTCGCCACAGGCCCAATAGACCGGTACTTCCGCTGCAATCCCGCACTGGGGGCATCTTACGATTGGGAAGAAGTGGCGGCCTGCAAACTTACGTCCACACATGAGACTGTGACTTACTTTTTGGCCTTTTACAAATATAGCCTTTGTAGGAAGAGCAGTGGATCCCACTCCAAAAGCCAGAAGAAGCAGATAAAAACACACAATCATTTCGTTCACCAGACGGTTCTCCCGTGTTCCAGTTGACAAAGGAGAGTGGACTGTTGTTTATCCAGAGCCAAATTCCTATTATGGAATAAAGCCAATAAAAATCAAAAGAAAAAATAATCCATCTTAAAATGAACTCAAGCATATTACTTTATAGTAGAGTCAACAGTAGTTCACAAGCAGGATTTTAGATGTCAAGACTATGATGACTAATTATTACAGGGAAGGAAACTAAGAATATGTTTCTTACATAGCTTTAGTTGAAAATTTTTTCTGTTTATACTTATCCTTTCCTAGGTAATTTTTTCTGGCATAAAATAGAAAATGCTTTTTAAAGCTTCTTAAATTAACTTAGCTACTGAGGATTTTCTTTTAATTAGAAACTTTGAAGATAGCATGTGTCATTTAAATTTCAGTTTGATTTCTTAAATTAAAATACGAGTTTGCATTTTAAAAATTTCCACAAGTTGATAATTACTTAGGGCAAGACTTTCTGGAAATGAACCCCTGTTTTACATATAACATTCAGAAACAGCTGTGATTTAGTAACGGTTCTGCAAAAATTACCTTCAACATTTCTGTACAATCCTATCCAAAAGTCAGTTTTACTTTTAAGTGGCTCAACCCGATACGACAGAAAACCAGCTTCAGCCGCACTTTCGATGGAAGCCAAGGAGGCACCTGAGAAGCACAAAAGGACAAATGTGATGGATGTGCCTCTGAGTGGAATGTTCAGGGTTAAGTGAAAATATTTGATAGCAGTGCTGCTATTAAGAGCAACAAAAAGCAGTGCCACAGCTCCACTCAAGGGGAAGGTTTCAGTGTGCGCGTGTGTCTCCTCAGGAGCCGCTTCCTTTCTGATCTGTGGTTTGAGAGGCACCACGTGTGGACGGCACTGAGCGGACGGTGCAGGACGGGCGAAGCCCAGCGGGCCTGGAGGACGCCCCGAGGCACCTGCGTCTGGTCCGGGTGGAGCAGGTTGAGTGCAGGGGAAGGTACCGGAGGGGCGGAGGCGCGACGGGTCAGGGTGCCGGGATGGGGGGCCGCCGGGGGTGAAGCAACCCAAAGGGGGCGTGGAGGAAGCCGATTTAAGATTAAGGAGCCCAGGATTTCCAGAAGCAAGGATAGAAATTAACTGCAGGAAGAGGAGGTAACAGGAAGGAAGGAAAAGAGGCAGGAAATGCAGCGCTTTTCAGGAACAACGTCGCTTGGTTTGGGCGGTGTGCGGCGTCCATCTGGTCAACCAGGGAGGGCAGCCCAGGGTGAGCCTCACTGAGGAGGGCGCAGTGGTGAGACGGCCAAGGGCACGTGGCGTCTCCAGGCCCGGAACCACACAGTGCACTGTACGAGCGTTCACGCAGCCGCTGAGTGTAGGAGAGTTCAAGGTCAGAAGACGGAGGGAGCTGGAAGGCAGCTCGCTTAGGTGGTTATGGCAGGACGGCCAGACAACGTGGAGACTGACTCAGTGTCAGCCCTGGATTTCAGCGTAAAAATCCACAGCTACTCAATAACAACAACTCACACATTTACCCACTCTGTGCCAGGCTCCACGTTTGGGCCTTGTAAGCATGACCTCACTGCATTTTTGCAGCAAGCTCGGGAAACAGAGACTATTGCTGCCCCTTGAAAAGACAAGGAAACTAAAGCACGGAGGGCAAGCGCCTTGCCAAGGCCCTAGGGCTAGGGGGGCAGAGCCAGGGCGTGACGGAGGCGTTCCGAGCCCCGAGGCCTGGAGTATGACCGTATGCCCAGCCTCCCACCGCTGGGTCACGGGGCTGCCCCTCGATGAGTGTCTGCACTGCACTCTTACCCACTTCATTATTCAGTATGTTTCTTGAATATATATAACATAATATCTATAACATGATTTGATGAAGGAGAGTCATTCATTTTCTTTACAGGAAAACCCAGTCACCTAAAATTTAAAACAAAGTTTCCTCACATTCATAGAAAACTAAAGAAAAATACTCAGCAACATGAAGGGAAACAGTTTTTAACTGAAGAAGTCCAAAGCAGACTCCAGGTGACAACTTTAGGAATGGCAGAGTGAGGGCCTCTGGAGAGCCTCTAAAATGCAAGGAGAGCGCTGCCAAATTTGTTGAAATCAACTTTCTGAGGGCTCTGAAAATTAACAAAAGGCTTGCAACAATCCAGGAATTATTTAGTCAACAACGGTGATTGGATCTTGGTAATGACAGTGAATTTATGTGGTGCTTCCACTTGCCCAATCCCATCGTCCTCTCCCTGGCTCTGTGGCAGCCTTGGAAATCAACACCCTGTAGCCACAGTGAGAATCAGCAGCCCAGAAGCCACTGGTGGGGTCAGAAAGGGGTTGGATCTCTTTCAAAGCCCTGTTCACAAAGGATTTGCATGATTTGACCTGTAAGGAAGTTCCCTGGAAAACCCCACTACAAGACTTGTCATAATCTGACCTGACTTCAGTGCCCACTCAGTGCAAACAGCCTTTTCCCTGAGAGCCTTTGCCAGGAACTATCAGTGGCAATTGCTTGACATCCCAGCTGCCTGAAGCAGTTATAGCAGTTGGGCAAACAACAAGCTGACCAAAAAATATGAAAGGAAAAGCTAGGGGATGAGATGTCCATAGGGGGCTTCAAAAGGCATCAAATCTCGAAGTTCACGTGTAAGCGTGGGGCTTCATACATGCTCTGGAAAGGCTCAAGAAGCCCCAAGCTCTCAGCTCTGTGCTAGCAGGGAGTGAAGGCTAAGGCAGGATTGTAAATGGCCTGGATGTGTGTTGGAGGCGTGCACTAGCACATACAGACCCCCTCAGCAAAGAAGGGAGATCTACTGTTCCATGCACTTAAGGTAACCTCTCTCCCATCATTAACTGACCACCAAGCTAAACAAGCAGAGACTTCAATGGCCATACACGAGAATATAAATTTTACAGTAATTAGTTCTGGAAAGTCATTAAAAAAATACACAGCACCAATAACAAACAGCAACAACAGCAAACCCTGGGGATGGCAAAAATCTCATTTACACACTTGCCAAATTACATTATTTAAAATTTTCAGTTTTCAACAGAAAATTAAAAGGCATGCAAAGAAACAAGAAAGTATGGCCCATTCAAAGGAAAAAAACAGTCAATAGAAACTGTCCCTGAGGAAACCCAGATATTGGACTTACTAGACAAAGACATTAAATCAGCTCTTTTAAATTGTTCAAAGTGTGAAAGGAAGCATGTCTAAAGAACCAAAGGAGAGTATGAGACAATGTCTCACCAAACAGAGAACATCAACAAAGAGACAGAAATTATAAAAAAGGAAAAAGATAGAAATTCTGGAATTGAAAAGTATAATAACTGAAATGAAAAATTCACAGGAGAGGCTCAACAGCAGATTTGACCAGGCAGAAGAAAGAATCAGCAAACTTGAAGAACCTGAAGAATGATAAATTGATATTATCCAGTCTGAAGAACATGAAAATAAAATTAATAAAGAAAAATGGACAGCGCCTAAAAGACCTGTGAGCCCCCATCAAGCAGATCAAAATACATGAAATGGGAACCCACAGGGAGAAGAGAGAGAAAAGGGCAGAGAAAATAGCAGAAGAAATAATGGTCTAACATTTCTCAAATTTGATGGAAACCTTAACCTAGACATCCAAGAAGCTCAAACAATTCCAAGTAGGATAAACTCAAAGAGACCACACCTAGAAACATCATAATCAAAATGTCAAAAACTAAGACAAGGGATAATCTTGAAATCAGCAAGAGAGAAGCGATCGGTTGTCAATACAAGGGCCCTTGATGAGGCTAACGCTGACCTCTGGCCAGAACACTGAGGCCAGCAGCTGAGAGAGGACTCGCAGCACTGAAGGTGGACGATAGTGAACCAAGGATCTTCTATCCAGCAAAACTCTCCTTCCAAAATGAAGGGAAAGTAAGACATTCCCAGATAAGCAAAAAAATGAGAGCATTTGTCACCAGCAGACCGACTCCACAAGGAACAATAAAGGGTGAAAAAAAGCCTTCAGGCTGAAATGAAAGCACACTAGACAATAATTCAAATCCACATGGAGAAATAAAAAGCACCAGTAGAGGCCACTACATAGCACATATAAAAGAGTATAAATGTATTTTTTGGTTAGAACTCTTTTTTATCTTATCTGATTTAATGTCAACTGCAAAAAGCAATAACTATAAGCAGGTATTGATGGGTCTTACAATGTATAAAGGTGTAATTTACACAATAACAGCACAAAGGAGAAGGTAGGGGCTGGAGACAGATGGGAGCAAAGTTTCTGTATACTATTCAAATTGAATTGGCATTAATAAAAACTCAATTGTTATAAACTAAGATGTTAATTGTAATCTCCAGGGCAGCCACCTAGAAAATGACTATAAAATACATAGTGAAAGAAATGACAAGGGAACTGCGTAGGTAGAATTATGTGCCCCAGAAAAGCATGTTCTTAATCTTAATCCATTCCTGAGGTATGAACCCATTGTAAACAGGACCTTTTGAAGATGTTATTTTTAGTTAAGCTGTGGTGAACTGAATCCAGATGGGTCTAATCCTATTGTTAGAGGCCTTATAAAAGAGAAAGCCATGGGAGAAACCAGGGAGGAATAAAAGCTGGAAGTCAACAGAACTCAGAAGAGAAAGGAGAGGACGTCCCCATGTGCGTTGCCAGTTGATGAAACAGCCAATACCCAAGGATCACCAGCAGCCAGCCCCGGAAAGCCAGTCTCCAAAGAGAAAGCATCACCTGGATTTTGGACTTTTCCCAGCCTCAAAACCATGAGCCAATACATTCCTGTTGTCAAGCCAATCCATTGTATGGTTTGTGTTGTAGCAGCTGGGAAACTGAGGCAGGAATTTAAATGCTGTACTAGAAAATATCTATTTAACACAAAAGAAGGCAGTCATGGAGGAACAGAGAAACAAAAGACCTTAGACATAAAGAAAACAAATGGCAAATGGCATCATAAACCCTACTCTATCAGTAATCACATTAAATTTAAATCGATTGAACTCTCCAGTGAAAAGACAGAGACTTGTAGGATGGAGTCATAAAAAGCGTGATCCAAATATATGCCATCTACAAAGACACACTTTATATTCAAAGATGCAAATAGGCTGTAAGTAAAAAAATGGAAAAAATACTGTGCAAACAACTACTAAAAATGAGCTGGAGTGGCTATACTAATATTAGACAAAGTAGACTTTTAGATAAAAATTGTTACTAGAGACAAATAAGAACATTTTATAATGATAAAATTCTTAATTCATTAAAAAGATAAGCTATAAACATATATGCACCTAACAAAAGAGCCCTAAAATACATGAAGACAATTGACAAAGCAGACTTCACATGGCTCAGAATTTAAAGTCAAAACTCAAGGTTGACTTTTGAATGAATCTGAAGGAAATGAGGATATAACTCTTGTACACCACTGTTGGATAAAGAGTCCTGAGTTAGGACATAATCAAAATGTAATAAAAATAATTCAGTAAAATAATTGAGTTTTGCTCTGCTCCCTAAAAATGAGCTTTATTTGACCTTTTGTATTTCAAGGGGAAAATCACTCACTTATCTTGTGCCTATATGAGTTGACTTTTGTTTTTCTTCACAAATATGATAACCAGACCTAAATACTTTTCTACTAATGGTAAAACAAAATGGTCCCTGGGGCACTCGTAAAACCTGAATTTATGTGTGATAAAGAAATGAGCACAATGCTCCAGATGGCTGAGAATGAGAAGCCTGCCAATTTAGAACGTTGGGGCAGAACGGAAGAAAGACTTGCTCAGTAAATGACTGTTTTCCACCCGAGTTCTCTAAACCGCTGAGGCTATCTTACCGAAAAGGCCAGCAACCAGCTCCAGAACACCACAAAGTCAGAAACTACATTGGGGTTGGAGGGCAGATGTTGACCATTCTGTTGTTGATGCAATCGCATGGGGGCAGATTGATTAATCTTGTTGATTAGGGTGTGACCTTTTGATTGGATGTTTACATGGAGATATGACCCACCCAACTGTGGGTGATGACTCTGATTGGATAATTTCCATAGAGGTGTTGCCCCACCCATTCAGGGTGGGTCTGAATTAGATCACTGGAGCCATATAAATGAGCTGACAGAAGGAACTCAGTGCAGCTGAGAGTGACATTTGGAGAGCAACTGAGAGAGACATTTTGAAGATGGCCATTGAAAGCAGACTTTTGCTTTGGAGAAGCTCAGAGAGGACAAACGCCCCAACAGCAACATTTTGAAGAACCCACAGGTACTGAGAAAGGAGCTAGAACACAACCCGGGATCAGAAGATGCCAGCCACGTGCCTTCCCAGCCAGCAGAGGTTTTCCGGACGCCATTGGCCATCCTTCATTGAAGGTACCCGATTGTTGATGCCTTACCTTGGACACTTTATGGCCTTAAGACTGTACCTGTGTAACCAAATAAACCCCCTTTTATAAAAGCCAGTCCATTTCTGGTATTTTGCAAAAAGGCAGCATTAACAAACCGGAACAGTAAACAAGGCAATTTTACATTCCTTGCGTCTTCAAAGTGTGGTTTTGTTCGTTTCTGAGGACTCTAGAAGAGACGATGGAACTTTCTCGCAGCAAACACGGACTTACTCATCCGGAGGCAGTCCAGGGAGGCCTGGCCCCAGTTCCTGGTGTACGAGGACTCGATGTAGTAGCAGTGGCCGTGGAAAGGGATCCACGCCATGTGCCCCGACTCGGGGCATCGGCCGGGCAGCTGTGGAGGCTCTGTGGCAGGGACTTCTGTTAATAAAAAGACATTTCAAATAAAGCAAAAATGAAGTTTCAGCAGTACAGAGAATAATATTTTGGCAGCTAAGGGAGATTTTATCACCTAACATTATCAAAAAGAAAATCTTCTAATGGTCATCATTTGGATCCACCGTTTTTATTATGGGATTTTCTTTTTCTTTATATAGTTTTTTCCTTTTAAATATATTTCAGTAGGATGCACTATGCAGGTGGGAATCAACCACACTCGTAATGAAGAATGTAGATCTACAGCTACCTACAAACATGTTAATAAGTTTAAAAAAAAAAAGTCAACCAAAAATAATTTGTAAAGAGATTTCCCCTTCAAGCCACATTTTTCTTTTCTGGGGTTGAGACTCCCATTTGCCCTTCTTAGATATGAATGACGTCTATGATATAACTAAATGCTATAGTCAGAATTCTAGGTCTGTGTCCATCATATCACTGATTCTGATGAATCGATGTACATTCTGATAAAATTATTTTGATATAAATGCACTGCCCACAATCAAAAGTAAGCATAAACTCCTGGGGAATCTGGCATTATAGACTCCGGGACAATCTCATTTATAAACATTCAGAAATTCATAAAGAGAAAATAAATTCTAGCAAAGAAGTGAATTTTCTATGTGCATTCTTTTGACCTGTGCATATTGGTTTATTTGTTAGGTGAAGGGATATGTTGTACACAATCTTAGCTACCCGAGGCACATCACTGTTTAACAATATCAACAGTGCTTGTTGTAGCTTCTTCAGAAATTTTGAAATCCCGATTGTCTTGCGTATCCAATTACCGTCTGATCTTTTGCAGAGAAAATAGAAGCTTTGACTGCAAGGAGCCGTTTTCCAGTAGCCGTCGAAGTCCAGGTAGACGCAGGCCGACTTCAGCTTGGGCTCGTCGGCCGCCCAGTTCGTGTGCCTCACCCGCCAGCCGTCGGCCCACGCGTACTCGCCCCCCGTCTGCAGAGACGAACAGCCGTTAACACGGAGCCACAGGTCACGCAGAAAACACCAAGACAACCAGGTAGAGACAGAAAGTACATATTTAAGTCTGTGATTTGACCTAGGCCCTTGAACTTTTGGAAATGAAAAGAACATAAAAACTCATTCTAAATTTCTCAAATTCAGTAAATGTGGCCTTTTCTCAAAGGGAGATCCCCAGAAATATGTCTTTGGGAGCCTGTTTGAAAAACACTGACCTAAAAAATTGATTTCTCGTGTGATTAACTCTCTCATTTGCAGGTTTTCAAAGCACAGGGAGGTTTTATCTTCTTCATAATGAACAAAATATTTTTTATATTATTATTGAAAGGAAAATAAAATTTCAGTAATTTTCCTTGGGTCTGTGGACCCTGCGAGAAACCCTAATCGAGACTTATCTGCTCATTGTGCAGGCGCTGAAACAGCCCCCGTGTCGGCGACCTGGCTGAGGTCACGGGGGGCAGGGGGCAGGGGAGAGCCCGGCCAACTGGCTTCCAGCTGGGGGTCTTTCAACTACGTGGATCATTATGTCGCTTTCTCAAAAAAAAAAAACTGATAGTTTTATTCCACTTTCCCTTTTAACAGATTAATCAGAGATCCTCACATCTTTTTAAAAATACAAACTATCTTTTCCTTTTTAACTGCATCTTTTAGTTTACCAAGGCAATTACCAAAGATCCAATGGCAAAATTAAAGGCACATGTTATCCTGAGTTAGAATCTCAAGGTATTCTACCACTTATAATCAAATGATACTTAAATAACCACTAACTCCATAGACAAAAGGAAGATAAGAGAACTGTTTGCATTATAAATATTGATGTAAAGGAAACTCTTTAATCTTTCTAAAAACAAATAAAAGCATATTTTAAACTCATAAAGGAATTGTGACTATGTGAAAATAAAGTGAATGAAAGAATTACTGAATGAAATGAGTAAATGAATGAATTATTTACTGAATGAATGAATTACTTAAGACACGGTTTAAAGAACATGAAAATATCTTGCCTAAGTTTAATCACAGAAACCATTATGGAACTTCTTACTTCTAAAATCCTCACTTCCCAACTTCGGAATTATTTTTCATTGCAAAAGTGTAAATGTTGGTCTCTGCATCATGGCATTGAAAATTGTAAAATCGGACCCCTCTACTTCCCAGGTTCATCCCCTTCTATCCTCTTCTCTCTCCTGGACACTGCTTCTTTACGCTCCACCATCCTAGGCCGTGCTTCTCTGAGACTCTTCTTGTCCTCTGTCCTCTCCTCACGCAGCTGGGCCCCTTCCCATCCTCCCACGGTTTTGCACTCACATCTCTCTGACCCTTGTGGTACCACATCTTAATTACGTGGTGACATATCTGTGCCTTCTACTGGAAAGTTTGCTGGCTAGACGGATGCAGGGATGGGTGGAGGGAGGGAGAGAGGGATGGAGGATGGATGGAGAGAGATAAGGAGGGGTAGACGGATGGAAGGAGGATGAGAGGGAGGGAAGGATGAAGGATGGATGGAGGGAAGTATGGAGATGGAGGGATGGACAGAGGAAGAGAGGGAGGGAGGGGTGGTGGATGGATGGAGGGATGGAAGGAGGGAGGGAAGGGAGGATGAATGGATGGATGGATAGAGGGAAGGAGGAAGAGAGGGAGGGAGGGAAGATGAATGGATGGGGGATGGAAGGAGAGAGGGAGGGAGGATGGATGGAGGGAGGGAGGGATGGAGGGAAGGAGGGAGGGTGGGGTGGAGGATGAATGGATGGATGGTGTGCCAGTTTGAATGTATTGTGTCCCCCAAATGCTATTATCTTTGTGGTCTTGGGTGGGGCAGACCCTTGGGTGCTGGTTAGATTTGCTTGGAGTGTGCCCCACCCAGCTGTGGGAGATGATTCTGATGAGATGTTCCCATGGAGGCGTGGCCCCGCCCACTCGGGGTGGGCCTTGATCGGTGGAGCCATATAAATGAGCTGACTCAAAGAGAGGAAACGAGTGCAGCTGGGAGTGATGTTTTGAAGAGGAGCAAGCTTGCTGGAGAGGAACGTCCTGGGAGAAAGCCATTTTGAGGCCGGAGCTTTGGAGCAGATGCCGGCTGCCTTCCTAGCTAACAGAGGTTTTCCGGAGGCCATTGGCCATCCTCCGGTGAGGGTACCCGATTGCTGATGTGTTACCTTGGACACTTTGTGGCCTTAAGACTGTAACTGTGTAGTGAAATAAACCCCCGTTTTATAAAAGCCTATCCATCTCTGGTGTTTTGCATTCTGCAGCATTAGCAAACTAAGACAGATGGATAGAGGGAAGGAGGAAGAGAGGGGAGGAAGGATGAATGGATGGCGAGATGGAAGGAGGGGTGGAGGACGTAAGGGTGAAGGGAGGGTCATGGGGCACCCGAGAAGACTCATTTCAGGAATATTTTGGTGTTTACACCACCACCCAGCACCCTGCCTTGTCCCTCGCCCCACCCTATTCTCTGCCAGCCTTCTCTTCTCTCTTCTGGAGCTCAGGGCACTGACAGTGATGAATTCTTCTCACACATGATGGAAGTGCCACCACTTCAGGACCTGTCCCCCAGAACGACAGACCTGTCACCAAACGTAAAAGTATCCCCATTGCCCAGCAACCAGGCTCCTGCCTGCCCTCTGCCTTCACATGCATCACAGAGTCGAGCCACAGTGCTGGAAAGAAGTCAGGGAATCCATGACACTGCTTAGATCCGGCGTATAACCTGAACACCCGCAACAGTGCGAGAGCTAGTACTAGCTAGAGGAGCCTCCTGATTCCCCACCCACCGCCCCAGCTTGCCCCTTCGTGAGAGCACGGGTGCGTGTTGCTCGTCGTGGTGCCCTCACAGTGCCACCAGGGTCTCTGCCATCGCAGGTGTCCTGCAGAAAGGGACCCTGGCCACCCGTCCTTCACCAGCCGGGCCGAGCCGCACGTCCGACTCTCACCTCGTTGCTGTTGAGGGCGATCCACAGGGGCTCGCTCAGCACCTGCATTTTCAGCCACACGAATGCATCGCTGTAGGGATCCAGGATGCTGGCGATCTGGGAGGCGTTGTATTGGCAATAACTCTTTGCTTCATGCCACGGCAACTTCAATTTCATGAGTGCATAGCTGCTTTCACCAAACTTAATAAAACCATCTGGTGGAATTGCTGTTGCAGAGCTAGGCAAGGAAGGGTCTGGAATGAAAGGTTGTTTTGTTAGACTTATCAATGAACATTAATCGAGCACCATCAGCACATGTGTTAAGGACATTTTCATGAATTTTTTGCACCATAAAACAAAGCTTCTCTCTTCCATTAGTATGCCTGATTAAAATCAATCATTTCCAAACTGTATTTAGAACAGTACGGCAGACCTTTGGTCAAGTTTCCAAACCAAAAAACAAGAAGTCTTATGAATACAATGATGATGCAGTAGAAAGACATCGCCACAGTAGCAAATCATGGATTTTTTTCATAAATTAAAGAGAATCTGTCAACCCAGCGTCACCAACCTTCACCTCTCTTCTCGGGAGGATTCAAGGTCATGAGCAGTCGCCCCCACCCCCACTGTTTGCTCCACTCTGCCTGGGAGTTTCATCCTTTTTGCGTCCAGGTGACCCCACCTGCGGGGGTTGCTTTAGGCTCTGGAGTGGGACCTGCACAAGTCCCGGGTACTCTTAACCTCTTCCTCTCACTCAGACCCCCATCCCAACCAAACTGACCTGGAGCTGGCGCCCCTGTGCCCAGGACCCTCCCCACCTTCTACGTGGGATCCTAATCCCAGCCTTAGGCCCACCCCCGCCGAGGCCCCGAGTCCGAGCTTGTCGGCACCCAGCCGATGCCCGGGGCAGGGGTTACTGAGTGACGGCCCGACGGCCAGATCCGCTGCTGCCTGTCCGTGGAACCCACCAGCGAAGAACAGTGGTTTTCAAATGGTTGGAAAAAATCAAACAAGGATAATATATCATGATGTGCAAAACTTTTATGAAAACGCAGTCTCCTCGTCCACATGTAAAGCTTTGTTGGGACAGCCGGGTCCATCTGTGTCCAGGGGCTGCTTTCTCGCTTCCCCAGCAGAGCTGCGTGGTTCCGACTGAGTCTGCAGGGTCCGCAGAGCCCGAAACGCTCACGATCCGGCCCTGTCTAGAAGGGTCGCTGGCCCCTGGCTACCGGGTTCCCCCACCTGTTTCACTTTCGCCCTAAGCTCCCGTCCGCCCTCTGCCTCGTTCTGTCACTGCACAAAGGACAAACTCTGGCTTTTTCCCGGTGAGGCAACAGCTTCATTTCGGCACAGGGGAGGGTACCTGCCCTGCACAGCCCCCTCCTCTCAGCGGAAAACCTTCAAGGAGACGACGCGACCCCCAGGGCCCTGGGTGCTCTCGGGGCACCTGGGCCTGTCCCGGCCCTGCTGGGAAACAGGGACCACGAAAACGGCAAATGCAGCCAAGATAAAGCAAAAACATTATTTTCATGGAAAGCTATGCACAGCTAGGAAACAGCTCACCTGTCCAACTCACTTGTCATAAAACCATTCATAGAAAAAAGTTGAAGGAAAAAACTAAAATATTGATAGGCTACTTCCAAGTGGTTACACTGAGGGTGATTTTTTTTCCTCTCCTTTATGTTTTTCTGTATTTTCTAAAACTTCATCAAAGAACATGTATTATTTTTAAAATAGTGTTGTTTTCTGGTTCTAAAAATATGTATTATATATATATGTAATAAAGGTTTTGAAAACTATAGAAAAATAAGGAACTAAAGTAATCCTAATCCCACTACCCAAAAACAACCACTATGCCTATTTTGATGCACTTCCATAGTCTTTTTTAATTCTTATTTTTTAAAGGAGAGACTTGATCGTGTTTTTTGCATAATTGATAGTCTATAAAATTGTGTATTCCACCGTTTTTTACTTCAACACTGAGAGCCTTTCAAGTCACTAAAACTTTTCAAAATTTTTTTATTGGTGGCAAAGTATTCTGTAACTTATGTTTATAAGGAAAAAAAAGGAGGTTTTAAATAAGCTTGTGAATCAGCATCGCCTCTGCCCGGGGCATGGAGGCAGGGATGGGGTGATCTGGCTTTCCCGGCGGCCCCAGGCTCGGGGGCACAGGGCAGCAGAATCAGGAAAAAGTCCCATGGCTCAGACCAACTTTTGGATTAGCAGAGGATTAAAATTTCTGAAATACTTTTCAAGTATCTGAAAATATCTCCGGTGATTTTCGGTCATTGCCATGAGTTGACATTTGTTCCCTGATTCCCCAGAAAGAGTAGAAAAATCTGATAGATGTGGGAGAACTAGAGTCTTCTCACTCAACTCGCCCCTGCAGATGGCAGCCCCTCCTCAACCCTCACCCTCAGCTCTGATCTGTCTTCCAATTTCTGGACCTCTGCTTGGGTAGCTAGACATCTTCACTCTCATTTCACTAGAATCTAAAATGTGTGCAACCAAAATCTTATTTCTTAGTAAATATCCATATGCACTATTTTATTTTCATGTAACCATATTCAGGCTTTCTATGATGAAAAATGAAACTCCAATCAGCTGTTATAATTTTTAAGACATAGGATATACTTGATGCTTTGTGCCCACGGTTCTTAAATTATGGGATTTCAACCAAGATATTCTTACTCCGACATCCATAAAGAGGTACAGGAAGGCAATCCTTACAATTTTCTAAAAAATCAGAAAAAGTTTCCAATTCAAGTTTAATCTGCACAAAACGTTCTGGTAATGGATGAGGGAGTGCACTCTTGAAAAAGTTAGAGAAAACATCACCCTCTCCCTGTTGTAAGCACACATGGATTAAAGCGAGAATCAGGCAAGCCTGTTGCTGTGGGAGTGAGTGCATCGAGCTTTTTTAAGTGCACCCCGAGGGCTGGCGAGCTCGAGGCGGAACCTACCGGACTGTGTCTGGCACACGTAGCCTCGCTTACTCTCGCACGTGTCATCCATCCACTTCCCTGCATCCCGTAATTTGCCTCCAAGAATGACGACACAGTCAGCCTGCATATTTATGAGCAAGGAGAAGAAAACAAGAATCAGTAATTAATTAAATCAATTCACAAATCAGCTAAAAAAAAAACAAACATTATCCCTAAATCCAAATTGTAAGATCTTCCCAATTCATCTGCGGTGTGCTCAACCCACCGCCACTTTCCACGACGCCGCGCCCACTTTCCCTGCGGCCCCTCACCCTGAAGTCCCGCGTCACATGCGAAACCCAGACAGGTTTGGACAAAGCGGGGGGATATGCTTGCGGCCCCTGCTTTCAGAAATTTCATTAATCACTGACAAAACCTAGGAACCAAATGGATGAGGACAACACAGCCTCCCTTCTGCACCAATTCTCCCTCTCCAAACCCAGGAACAGCTATCTGGTTGTCCAAAGGAAATCAGCACAAGCATGCTCTTGTTTCACCAGCAATTTTTAAAGTATTAGTAGTGGTTCCCAGCTAATTGCATGTACCGCTGCAAAGATTTATATCTTATTTATAATCTCACAGGGGATATGCCAGGGTCGGGAAAACTTCTATTTTCCTTTGTCGTGAAGCACTTGCCATCTCAAGCTTCTGCAGGATGGTCCAACACCCAAAGGAAAGCAGAATGGGCAGGAGTTGTGTTTACCTTCAGTTACCTTCCGTTTATGGGGAATCGTAATGGCTTCCTTTTAAAATAAATTAATAAATAATAAGATATTTAATAAAAAAAGTTATCTAAAATGTTTAAAATAAATATGCCAAAAGAGAAGACGATTAAAAAAGAATGTTAATTCAATCACAGGACACCAAAAGCAAAACACAGACACAGCAGGAGACAAAGTGAGTGGCGCTGGGGAGGCCCCTCAGCGAGCTCCCCCCCGCGGCCTCCCTGCCCCTGCTCGCGACACGCGTCCCACCCACCAGGAACCCACAGCCAGCATTTCCAACCTTCTCCGTGACCTGTCTCCATGCTGAATCACCCCTACTTCCATTTTCCTGCCCCCGAGTCTCTGCCTACTCAAGAAATCCTATACCCAGCAAACCGGTCCCACCACTGACACGCGCACACAGCCCCCACTTCCCCTCCACCAGTCTGACTTCAGTCCTCTCCTGCTTCCAGGTCCGGAGACCGAGCCCCAGCACTGTGTGGGCTTCGATTCCATTTCTGTGAACTACAGACTTTTTTGGTTTACATGCACCAAGAAAAAGTCTTGAAGTAAATTGAACAAAACATTAGCATTTGTTTTTCTGGATGGTGAGATTACACAGGTTTTGTTTATTTGGTTTCTACTTCTCCATCTGTTCTAAAACTAAAAAGTTTGTGCAATAATGAATCTTTTAAACATTTCATGTAAAACTCACCTCTCACCCATTAAATCTTTCTGAGCAAACCCGAGCTCATTCAGTTCTACTTTTCCTTCTTTAGTTTTCAGCTCCCACTTACTTAATGAGAACTCAAAGAATTGCCCCACAGAAACCCACTTGCCCATCACTAAAATATATCTGTCCTGCACACAGCTACCAAATGAATCATCCTCAAAGTGCCACTTGGAGCGGATTATTTTTCTGCTCAGACCTTTTCTCGCTGCTTGTCTGACAAAGCTCAAACCTTTTCAAAGGGCATCCGAATGTCTCTAACCCCTGGCTTTCCACCTTCAAAGCTCACTCCTACTTCCTTTCTGCAGGAAAATCCTGCTGCAGCCAAAGCCTGTGACCCCTGCCAGACACCCCGCGCCGCTCACCGTGGCCTCCCCCTTCCTCGGCCTCTGGGCACGTCCCCAGGTCGTCACGTTTTCAGCTTCTGGAGGGAAAGACCCCAGCTGATTCCTTTCACATTCCCTCCCTCCACCTCCACGTGCCAAGACGGTGCCTTCGGGAAGGAAGGGCTCCTTTGGAAACACCCAGCCACTGCAGGCCCCTTTCCTCTGAGCCGTCACCGGGCCCTGAGCGGGCACCGTCACCTTCACTCCCGTTCTTTCCTCCCGTATTTCCCGGAGGATAGTGCTCTAGCACGAGCAGAAGCTCCTTGGAGGTAAGAAGGAAATCTTGGTCTCTTCATTTTCTCACGCTGCCTGGTGCAATGTTTGACATTGACAGGTTGACTGTTCAAGGGTGTACGAATAAAAGCAGTGACCATCTGACTGTCAATGTACAAAAGCTCTTAGCACAGAGCCTGGCGCCCAGTAAGTGCCCCACAAATGTCGGCTCAGTGACAACAACCTCTTTAGAAGTGGGGTCGCTGCTAGCCCTGCACCCCAAATACACCAGCTCCTTCAGCGGTTCAGGGGCAGCCGGTGCCAAGACGGCAACAGCTCTAGACTGAAGAGGACGCCCTGGCAGAACGGAGCTGCGTTTTCCTACCCGCAGGCAGCACCCCTGCCCCCTCCACCGCCAAGCCGGCGAGTTCTGAGCCAAATGCCCCCCTCATGGCTGGCTCAGCCCGAAACTGCTGGAATCCCGGGCATCAGCCAGATCGGGACCCTCTGGTGGACTTTCAACAGAGCACTGGGCACGGGGTGAGCCCGGCACTTACGTCTTCGTAAGAAAGGCTGCTCCTCCGCCCGCCGGGGAAGCCCTTGCCCCAGTTGGTGTACTGGACGCCCCGTCCGTCCGTCCAGAGGAAGGTGTGCTCAGAGTTGACGTCGTTGAGCCCGGTCCAGGCGCTGAAGGTGGAGTTCTTCATGTGGTAGGTGAGGAAGGCTGCGGGGAGGTGGGGGGATGAGTGCAGGCTCTGGGACCTGCCCGAGATGCGTTCATTTCACAACGCCGAGCTCGCAGGAAGGGCCGCCTCGGCGCTTAGCCCTCACGTGCAGACACGCGCACTCTGCCCAGTGCAGTGTTTCCTTCTG
Organism: Choloepus didactylus; assembly: GCF_015220235.1. Taxonomy (NCBI): domain Eukaryota; kingdom Metazoa; phylum Chordata; class Mammalia; order Pilosa; family Megalonychidae; genus Choloepus; species Choloepus didactylus. The sequence goes on along the minus strand of NC_051311.1, from coordinate 2,305,098 downwards.
CTCTGGACCAGACAGGCTCTCCCAGCCGGACCCTGGGTTTACCGTGGCCTCAGAGGTGGTCCCAGGGACCTGCCCCGCTCCCGAATTTGTGCCCTCCCCCCCGCCCAAAAGCTTTCCTCTTAACACTAGACATCATCTGGGCGACTGGCCATCTGGTTTTAGAAATAAGGTTCTCTGATCCCGGCAACTAACAGGAAGAGGGCTCGTTACACAGAAAAGTTCTGGAAAAAGAAATCACTTGTCAAAACCAGAAGCACTGGGCTGTCAAGTTACCAACACCCCAACTGACAGACCAAAGGGCACACGCTGGGCTTCGTCCTGGGGCAGCCAGCTCTGAGCGGGCTCCTCAGCCGTAAGTGCCCCGTCCTGGGCCCGGAGACCTCGGGAATGCAGAGAAGAGATGACAAATATGGTCTCGCGTCTCTACCAACCCAGAAGCCGGGAGTCCTCAGGCCATCCCCACTCCTGCCTGCCCCACACAGCCCCCGGCCTTGCTGGCCAGGAGCAGGGGCTTCTGCACAGGGTGTGGAATCAGAAGAGATAGACGTGAACCACAAAGATGCGGTGTTTATTCACGAGCAGCCGTTCCAGGAGGAGCCGCTGCAAAGCTCGCTGCTCCGCACAGCGATGGAGGAGCTCATTTCTCAACTGACTGAGGGTGAAAAAATCTCCTCCAACATTTTTCACAGAGGGACAGGACCGGTGGATACTTATTTTTGTCACCCTGTGTCCTAACTAAGGACGTAAGTGGCCGGGCCTCCAGCTGAAGCGACACGTGGAAAGCCCCCGCCGCGGGTACTTCGTCTTCTTTCCTGCCGACAGCCACAGGGAGAATGCACAGCACGCACCCCGTTCTGCCAGGAATAATGTTGTTTTATCTGAAAATTGCTTCCTCCTGCAAACATCTCTATGACCCTGTTCCATTTTGGATACACCAGAAATCAGCACTTTGCAGGAGGGGAAGAAAGCAATCCCCGCGTGCCTCTGCTGGGCAGCGAAGTCCCACACGTGGACGGCCAGGTCGAGAGGCGAATGCCGAATTCCCGACACTTCTATTGTGTGCTGTGGCCTCCAGGTCAGAGGTTCTCAGCGAGAGCTTGGTTGCCTGATTGTGCAACGTGCTCCAAGAGTGTGTGCAGCAGCATTTATGGCAAAAAAAATAAACATGTCGGGGACAGCCACACAGGACTCTACTTTCTTTCTTATAATTTTTGAGACATCATTTTCCAGTAACTGATTTTGGAAGCCAAAGACTCTCAAAATCAAAATGGGATGTGGGGATTCTGGCATCCACAGCTCCCCTCTGCAGGGTCCTCGTAAACTCTCACGCACGGTGAATGCTCGTGAGCATCTCACCTGCAACCTGCAGCCAGTGCATGCAACTCGGCAGCATCGCTGTGGGATGAGCTGTGACCCTCAAAATGAGATGTCCGAGTCCTAAGCAGGGTCACGTGAATGGGACCCTATTTGGAAATAGGGCCTTTGAGGAGGCAAATAGCTAAGATGAGGCCAGACTGGAATGGGGTGGTCATAAGCCAATGTGACCGGTGTGCTCACGAGAACAGGGAAACGTGGACACAGGACACACCAGATAGGACAGGAGGCCGTGTGGGATGGAGGCAGAGGTGCACGGTTGCGCCTACACGCCAAGGGACACCAAGGACGGCCAGCAGCCACCAGGAGCTGGAAAATGCCAGGAAGGATTTTCCCAGAGCGTTGGGAGGGAGTGTGGCCCTGCCGGTGTCTTGGTTTCAGACCTCTGGCTCCAGCACGTCCCTGCTGTTTAAGTCACTTGGTCTGTGGCCTCTTACAGCCGCCCCAGGGAACTAAGACGCCGCCAGTGACCCCAGGCGTAAGCTCCTTCACGGCCCCTTGGAAGGCTCGGCCCCTCACCCAGCAGCCCACCCGACAGTTCTGTGGGAAAGCCTCCCAGCCTCGAGCCCGGACCCGCAGCCGCCCCTCACTGGCACTGGGCCCCTGGTCACACGCGTGCCCCTCTCCAGGCTGGGCCCCCAATCTCTCCAGACCCTCCCTGCCCACCCCCACCCCACAGAGTTCAGCCAGTTTCATCTGAACCGGCTGCGGTCGGTCAACGGCCCTCAGGGTGACGAGTCACCATTCAGCCGGAGGCTGTCTCGGAAGGCTGGCCCTGGGGAGACGCCCGAGTGTGTCAGCACCTCGTGGCGGCAATGACACGGGCCTCGCACCTGTCACCCGGCTCGGCTGGGCCTGCTCCAGCTCCCACTCCTCCTGCCTCTGCCTTGGGCTCATGTTTTATCAAAAAGCTGTTCTCAGTTTGTTCAAAGTCCATAGTTAAAACATCATGTTATTGCATTATAAGTTATGTGAATACACAGCTAGAAGTACAATAAATGGGAAATTGGCAGTTTTTCCTAGACATACACCTCTTTGGCTACTTGGAGGTAAACTGATTTGGGGGAAGCCAGGTGGGATTTAAGCCGGGCGGACCCCGGTGGGGATCCCGGTTTCACCACCTGCCTGGCAGGCTCGTGGCCCTGGCTTCCTCGTGCCCCTCTGGCACGCGAGATACCACGGAGCGGGGCCCAGGAGGTGACATACCCAAGCAGAATAGCTGTCCATAAACAATCTTTTCCTTCCTGGTTTTCATTCTGGAAAACTAAACACTCACTTACCATCAGCAACATTAATCAATGGGGAAAATTACATACTTAAACACATCTTCGACTATAAAATGGCCTGCGTACCTTGCTCTTTTTCATCACGTATGGATACTAGGTTTCCTCCAAATCCTATACAAGCTTTCCGTGCATCTTGCCAACTTTTTCTTTCTTCTTCAACAAATCCAAAGATTTTGAAACACTGAGATGGAATTAAAAATGGGAATAATTTTAGGAGTAAACTAGAGCTATTAAAGTGTGCTCTAAAGAAATCAAAGTTATTCATGACAATTATAGCTAACGATAAGGTTTGTCACAACCAAATAGAGATTTTTAAAAATTAAGCTGGCCTCTGACACACAGACTTTCTTTGCAACATTTTATGGGTTACCTCCTCCCTTAGGACAAATGGTACAAACACTTGGATAATATCGAGGACACTCCCAATTTCCACAGAAAAACTGCCATGGGAATCTCCACCGAGGTCAGCAAAATTAACTTTGAGCTGAAAGGTCTGCATTGCCACGCTCCATCCCCGCCAACACCGAGACGGCAGCCAATTCCCCCAGTACCTTGTTGTTGTAAAAGTGCCAGCCCTCCTTGCAGCCGCCCGGGGCGGGGGGCGCGGTGGGGGGCGCGGTGGTGTTTATGCTGCTGTTGTGTCGCTGGCAGATGAAGGCACTCGGATAACCACAATTGATGTCGTTCCAGAACCCTGGCGGGGACAGCAGGTCACGCTGGACTTACAGGTAGCAGCTTAAAAAGACTTGCTCCTTTTTAAGTGCACTCACAGTTTATAAGGATTCTCAGAAATGGTTTAGACCACAATTGACTTTACTTTTGTGCACGAGACTAGGAGAGTCCATGTAACACCCCTTTGCTCCTTTGCTGAAACTAGCAGTTAAATTTTATAGAGAGTTTTCCATGAACGTAGCTTGTACTTGGTGTTTCAGATGTTATCTGAATAACTAATAATAGCTAATGATAATCTTATAATACATAACCTTTACATGTATCAGACGTTTGCTTTGTGCCTCAAGGATGTTAACTAATTTAATCTTCCTTGAGAAGGTAAGTTCTATAACTATTCCCATTTTACAGATAAGGAGCTGGAGAGAGAGAAAGAGAGAGAGAGAGAGAGATTCGGGATTTTTTTCTTATATCAGAACATGATAAAAAGTTTCACAAAATGAGAGGAAGTGAGCAGCTTGACTATGTCATTTATTAGCATAAATGTTAAACATCCACTGCCCTTACACACTGGAGAGCCAGGCTGCCAAAATGAGAATTCTTTATTTTCTCGTCTTTCCTTGCCTGACGTGAGTGTGCGACTTGCTAATTTTAACCCAGGGATGCAGGAAATGGCACGTCACCCCAGAAGCAAACTCAGGGAGACGTGTCTTGTCTACCTGAATTGGAGTACATGGTGACACAGTTTTCATCATCATTTGCAAAATTAGGTTCGCCCGTGGCCCAAGCCACGAAGTCCACTTTGCTTCCGTCCATCCACCTGAAAAAGAGTTCCCGGCGTTAATCGGCCATCGGGTAACAGCTGCAGCCTCTGTGGGAGCCGGGGCTGGGGCCCCAGGACTCTGCCTTCTGCTCCCTCCTGGGAAGACGCTGCCTTTATTCCTGCTGTGGGAGAAGGAACGGAGGGCCCCAGGAGATGAGCCAGAAGCTGAGCTCCTTCCGGAGTTCTCCTCAGGCCGATTCCCAGAGCGAGGCAGAGAACCCAGAATTTCCCACCCGCCCGTTCCCTGGTTTTCCCGCGTGCTCTGTCTGGATCCCCCGAGGTCTGCGGGCTGATGCTTATTCTCCTAAGTCACAGAGGCCCAGAGAAGTGTCACCGCTGGAACGCGGCCTGACCATCTAATTCAACCCTCTCATCTTACAGATGATAAAACGGGTGCTTGTGCAAGGAATTAAACGTTTCTGTTCTTTCGAAATCATGAGCTTGAGTTTAGATCTCTTTGCTCGGAAAAGCACGTGACAATTGCGTGGAACCCGATGTGGCTAGAACTTCTGTACTTGAGCCAGGAATACACACCTGCTTCTCAAACTCAGAATTGCACATTAATGCACAAGGAAAGAGAAACCAAAAAGGAACTATTTCCTGCCTCCACAGCTCTCCTGGCCCTTGTATCTGATGGAAAACAGCACGGTCTGTTCTTTTTAGGGGAAGCAGTTCATGCCATTGAAAGAGAACATCAAAGCCTCGGAGCCGGGCTGGTGGAGCAGGGGGGGAGCAGGAGACAGCTGCTTCTGTGCATCTAGGTCCGGACAAATGGGAACTGTCATTTTTAAAATAAATTCACTATTCCTCTCTGCCTAATGCATCTTCCCAGTAGATGACTCACTGACAGATGGGTGAAGTTTAGATTAAATCAAATTCCAAGTTCCTTATTTGAGAATTACAATGTTGGAATTATTTAACAGGATTATGTTAAATTATTTTTATTTTTTAAAGGATGCTTTGTCTATTCAGCAAAACAAAAGCCTCAAAATAATTATCAGGTCACTATCTTAAGGAAAGTTGTTTTATTTTGATTTACTTACACAAACTTTTTATCCAAGCTGATCAGTAAACCAATAAAATATGCTGGCTGTGCATCATTCTTGTTGACCTAAAACACGGAAATACATGTAGTTCAGCTTATATTTAGTAATAAGCAAATTCTCAAACAAAATGTACATTTTCATGAGGCAGCATATTTAGACATCTTTCTGACCAAGGAGAGCTTCATGTGGGAATTACGTTGTATATACTAAGTTTTCTTCATAGAAAATAAAGAAAAATCTGTACACACTATTTAACCACCTGAACATTTATAAAGCAATTGCCTTAAGTCATCCTCTGTAACTCCAAATGGCTATAGCAACTGGGTTGTTGAAGATACTCTTTAAAACAATGTAGCTAGTTGAGATTGCACGTCTAAGAACTGTGTCCATATACGTATTTATGCAATATTAGGAAATACAGTTCAACGACGCCAAAGTTGAAGATGGCTCGAGCTGCCCTATAGCGCCTGTGTGGCTCTTTGAGCGCAGCTCCGCTAGTTTTTGCTGCTCTCCCTCTTCCCTCTTCTTTGGCAAACTACAAGGATGCCAGGGAGATGTTTAAGGGGAAGATATGAGCCACGTGCTCTTGGAAAGAAATTAACTAGACCTTCAGTGATAGCCGACTTGGGTACAAGCAGGAAAGACTTTTCCATGCGTACCCGAGCTGTACTATCCATCAGCCAACGATGTGGTCCAGCAAAGACGGGCTTTTTTATTCATAATCAAGCTGCTCTATTCACAGAGGCCCAGGGCTAACAGATTAAGGCTAATTATGAATTTAAATCCTGGGAAATGTTCATATCTGCACAAGCGTGGATCCTCACAAAGCCCCGACCATAAACCTGTTCTGGGTTCTGGGATTCTGCTCCGGACACCCCGGCAGCACGGCCATTCGTTTCTTTGTGGCCGGGTCCTCCCCCACCCCACGAAGGCCTCGGAAGGGTTAACTCCAGCACACGACTGGGGACGGTGCCGTGGGCACCAATCGGAGGCATCGTCTTAGCTGATCACATCCACTGGGACATTCGTATCCTGTTCTTACATATTTCCATAGAAACTTCTTTTCACTTTCACTTTGAATGGAAACGAGATCACCGAAATTCTTCTTGCAAAATTCCCGTGCATTGTCCATGGTTTCCTTCTCTTTGCTAAAATAATACTGGTGTTCTTTGTAAATAACCCAGCCGTCTTCCGTGACAGGTGGATCTGAAGCAGAAATGAGAACAGGTTATGAGTTCTACTCTGGGAATTGGAGTATCCGGGCTGTGCTGTGCAGAAGGCGAAGGATGGAGCAGCTCTCTCAGAGGCGACTGCGAACCGGAACTCCCAGAACCAGAGAGTCCAAGCCACGTCCACCGACTGGACACGCGAAGGCCCCGTGTCCGCCTTCCACAGCCCTGAGGACACTGGCACCGTCTCCTCCCAGCTCGGTGCCAAGGATCGCGAGGGTTATAAACCCCTGGGGGTCAGACGTGGACCCAGGATGTTCTCCGTCCACAGAAGTTATGAGACACAGATTTCAGCCCCATAAGAGAAAGACCTTTCTAAAGCAGGGACTGGGAGTGTCAGGGTAGAATCGGAGTGCCGGGAAATTCAGGAACAGCGGGGCTCCTAGGACTTCTCCAGCCGCGGGCCCGGGGAAGCTGGGCAGCAGGCTGTGAGTGTGCAGACATCCCCGTTCTGGGGAGCCGTGGCAGCAGGGGTGTGTGCAGACAGCGCCCATCAGGCGAGCTGAGGCTGTGTGTGTGCAGACGGCGCCCATCAGGCGAGCTGAGGCTGTGTGTGTGCAGACGGCGCCGTTCCAAAGAGGAAGGCCCAAACCTCCATGAGACTCTCAAAGAGAGCAGAACCTCTGCTTTCCACCTGCCTAGAGCAAGTGACCCTCCCACTGGCAGAGGAAGAGAGGGAAAGAAGGAGCATCCGCTGGAGACACCTACTTTCTTGGGGGGCTGGTGTCGGCTCAGGCTTGGGTGTTTGTCCTGTAAAACAAGAAAATTAAATGTAAATGTGCTTGAACTTCTGCCATCACATCTTCAATTTTCACTCTGTTTATGGCTCAATACTGCTAAAAACTTTTAACCGTTCCCTCTCTCTCTTTACCCCTCCCTCCCACTCTCCTGTCCCCCCATCCTCTTGGGGCACAGGGAAGGGGAAGGAGGAGGAAGGAAAACACAATCAGGGGTGGGAATAAAGCAAATGAGCTGCAAACTGCCCACCCCTAGCTGCAAGCTGGTTTCCCAGCACAGCCAGCAACGTCTTACGGAAGAAAGAAAAGAACACGAGTTTTGGGATCAGGAAGACTGGGTTCAAATTGCTTGGCCCCTATTATGTAAACTGCAAAAGGGGTCCATGAAATGTATGGACATGTGGGGTAAAAGACATGAGGTTTGATATTTAGTGCGGTCTTGACAGATGTTCGTTGTCCCATCAGACATCTTAGAATCAGTTCTGAAAATATTTACAATTCCATGATTTGAAACTTTTAAATGTGATTATTTATTCATAAAACATGAAATTCATGTTCCTCAAAGAATCTCATTTTTACTAAATGTACATTCTAATAGAAGTTAAGGGATATTTTCCTTCCAGGTAGTTAGTGGTTCAGCTGGAATCCGTTGGTGACCTAAACTCTGGTTGGATGTGTCTAACGTCCTGTAGGACGTAGCTGCTAACGAGACACAGAGGATCTAGTCTGTGCCAGCTCGGAGACCTCAGAGAGCTGCCCACCCTGCCTGCCTCGGTTCTGAGGACTCTGACAGCACGAATCTAGGCAGAAGGAGTCAGGAAAATAAGCAGATGGACCAGGAGAACAATACAGCGTCTCTAGCAGGAGACCTGGGGTGCTGCCACGGCTGCCAGCAAAAGAGGGCAGAGCGGGTCCGTGCCCTGTTTACAGAGGAGGAAGCCGGTCTGTGCCTTGCTTCAGGGGCCATTCTGTCTGTCTGTCCATCTGTCTATCTACCTACTTAACTATCATCTATATCCATCTATCATCTGTCATGTATCTATCATCTATAGTTATCATCTATCTATCTATTCATCATCTGCCACTTATAGCTATCTGACTGACTGTCTGTCTGTCTGTCTAAACATAAGAGCCAATACTTGACTTGGCCACGTGGTGTTTCTGGCTTGCAGATATCGCGGATAGCATGTTGGGATAACATGGTGGGTCTTATAGCATCAGGGGTTTCAAATGGTGCTTGCTCTTTTTGTCAGACATTTACTTGAGAAAACTGTACTTAGAATGTTCAGACTTGGGCAAACTTTCACCTATTTAATGACTAACACAGAAGGTGAAAAGGTGAAAACTCCCCCCAAAATTACATTGTCATTACTCTGCTTGCAGAGTGGAACACACACACACATGCACACATGCACATATGTACATGTACCCGTGCACACACACACACACACGGATGCACATGCAAACACACACGCTCCCATGCACATATGCACACACACACACTCACATATGTACATCTACCCGTGCACACACGCACACACATGGATGCACACGCAAATGCACACACTCACATGTACATCTGCACTGTGCACACACATGCACACATGCACATATGTACATGTACCCGTGCGCACACATGGACATACAGATGCACATGCAAATGCACATGCTCACATGCAATATGCACACATGCACATACATGCACATATGTACATGTACCCGTGCACACATGTGCACATGTGGATGCACAAACGCACACACTCACATGCACATATGCACATGTGCACACGCGCACACGCACGTACATGTGCCTGTGCACACACATGCACATACAGATGCACACACAAATGCACACACTCACATGCACCTATGCATGTGCACACACATGCACATTTGTACATGTAACAGTGCACACACGCACATACGGATGCACACTCAAATGCACACGCTCACATGTACATATGCACATGCGCGCGCACACACATATGTACATGTACCTGTGCACACACATGCACATATGGATGCACGTGCAAACGCACACGCTCACATGCATACACGCACACACATATGCACATATGTACATGTACCCATGCACACACATGCACATATAGATGCACACGAAACGCACACGCTCACACGCACATATGCATACACACACACACGCACATATGTACATGTACCCGTGCACACACATGCACATATGGATGCACACGCAAACGCACACACTCACACTCACATGCACACACACACATGCACGCACACACATATGTACATGTACCCGTGCACACACATGCACATATGGATGCACACACAAACGGACACGCTCACATGCACACATGCACACACGCACACACACTCCCACTCTGGACCTCAGCCGGCACCACAGCCCATGGGAGCAACGCTGGAGGACATGACTCCTGTCCCAGATCCCAGCGGCCTCTGACCTTCTGTTCCTGCGGAACATTTGTCCGCACTCGACTTCTTCCTCGTCTTGTCACATGCCGGCCCCTGGCAGTCCCCTCACTGCTGTGATTTTGTTTGTTTGGTTCCACTAACTACAGGAGGGTATTGGGGTGGCTGGAGGTTAGTTCTCTGACCTGAGATGAAGGAGAGGAAAGCCCTCCGTACCTTTCTTTATCTGGCAAATCCAGTTGTTGAGATTTTCGCAGTTCATGTCGTTCCAAGCCAGGCCGGGCTCCCCCTTCAGCTCGCCGCAATATTCCACATTCTGATAATTATTAGGCTCTCCGTAAGCCCAATTTTCATAGGAAACCTGTGTTAGAAATACTAAGCTGCAATCATTTACCATGTATATCAGGCCCAAACCAATCATCTACTCAAACAGGAAGGGAAAGTTGTTTGCATTTTTTTAGTACATTTACTTTCTTTCACCGTAGCTTTGCTTTGAAAGAAAGGTTTACAAACACGGCTGAGAAAGAAATAGTTTTGCTTCAGGAAACTTCTGAAGTTGAATAGCATGTGCTGCTGATTCTCAGAGACTTTACTTCACTCTTCTTAACTAGAAGGGACTCAGAACCATCAAGGTGGGAATTACAGATTGAAAAAACTTGGCAAAAAAGTTCCACTTCCAAGTATTGGGAATACCTAAACTGATAACCCATTCTGAAGGGATAATATTTTAGTGTATGGCTGGAAGCGTTGTCTTTATTACTGGTAGGAGAAACAAATGCCTCAGTTCTTCTTACAAAAGAAAAAGGCCCATGATATGTTGCTAATGAAGCTATTGAACTTGATCAAGGTGAGCAGTGGAAATAACGGAGGCCCCGGAGTGACGGCCTCTGCGGGGTTTCCACTGTGTAATCAGAGCCCACAGGGTTTTATGCCGAGGATTCGGATCTATTTCCAGGGACCCGGAATGTGAAATCCAAGTACCAGTGGAGCCATCCAATAAACCATTTTGCTCAAGGTGCTTGTAAAGTTGTGGGTGGGTTATAAGAAAAGGTAGAACTGAAATTACACAGTTACTCCCTGTAACAACTCGGCCAGTGTGAGCCACAGCTTCTCACTTCCCCGTTCCTCTGACGGTTATTAACGGAATATCAAAAGTGGTTTCCAGTTCCACTGAACTAATGGAGGCTACAAATGCCCAATTTTTTAAGAAATTAAACTTCCTATCAATTTTTCATGGTAGAATGCGGAGACTCTTTTATATAAGCCAGCGGAATGTGTTTTCACGGTAATTCATTTTCATCCAGTCAACCATGCTGAAAAGCTCTGCCTTGGGTTCTTGGAAGAAATAGATTGGCAAATGGGTGGAACAGTGACCCAAAAGGGCATTTCTTTTCATAGAAAAGTGTCTAGCCATCATAATGACCAGTCCTACCAAAAATGTGGATTAAGCCAAGTGATACATCAAAACAAATACATGATAAAGCAAGAAAAGTGTCTCTGACATCAAAATTACTCACAGGGGAGCCATCGCTCCAGGTGAAGCCTTCCGAAGGGCTGCCGTACGTCAGTCCCAACCAAAACCGCTCATGGTAGTTCCCAGTTACCCTGTGAAGCATGAGGGGTAAAGACATGCCGTGGCCTTAAACAGGTTTGGTAACCCATGAGGACTAACCAGGCTGGGAATGTACCCCCAAAACATACTAGGAAAGTTACGCAGTGGGAGTGTAACCCACTGATATTCCCAAACTAGCAGCCGTTTGAGAAGAAATAACTGTAAAGCATTGAAATACGGCCTCTCATTCCTTCATTCATCAGTTCACTTAACAAACACGGGTTGAGGATCCTGGACTTTCATGGAGCAGCATTTGGAAGTGAAGCAAAAGGCCAGTGGATTTCAGAAATGATGCAGCCTTGTGGGTCAGCAATTACAGAAACATCACAATACTCTCAACATCATCAGCACCAAATAGGTGGCAGAAAGAAGGCACTTACGTCACCAAGCGCCACACGGCTTGCTCCTCCTCTTTGTTGTTGATGCTGGCCAGGTCTCCACCTAGAGCGCGGCAGAAATCTCGAGATTCAAACCATGTTTTCTTCTCATGTTTTCCTTTTGCAAAAAGCTAAAGGTAATGTGGTTTTAAGAGTTACTTTACATTTCATAGTTTACCAAATCAAGAGAAATAATTATTCAACTTTGATGAAATTTCATTTACAGAAAAGCAAGAAATTGCAGCGGCACAAAATAATGTAATTCTCTTGGTTTAAAGTCAATTTGCCAGTAAATATTTGGGTAGCAAAATTTGGGGGATAACTTTGTTAAGGAAACCTTAGAAAACAAAATTATTAGGTAAAGGAGAAAGTAGATTAAAATCTTAGAAGCTTTAGGCATACAGGTTTGGCATATAGCACATTATAGTAGACAGGATGAATTTGGTTCAGTGTGAAAAAAATGGCTTCAAGGTGGCAAGAATGAAAGAAACATTTGATGCAAAGAAAATTGTAAGGAAAATAACCTCTCCCAAGTTGTGCCAGAGAGTGTTATCCTGTTGAGCTTAAACAATGAATTACCTGGCAATCTTTCAATACTTTGTTGGGAGAATCCTTCAGAACTGCCTTGTCTTTTTTTCCTGACAGTGGTATATTTTAACAACTATTGGAGCACGTGCCACAATAGACACCCTTCTGGAAGCACATCTAAAAGTATGAGTTATAGGCCAATCTAAATTTACCTCTTATTAATAGATTATATGTTCAACAAATTTCAGGTAGATAGTCAACAAATCAAAATTTGTGCTTCATTAAAAATTATGTGGGTTTAGAGGTAATTGGGGTAGGGCTTGTTGGGAAATTGTAGAGCCCGTCACAAATTTTATTTAAGAACATTAAATCCTGAAACTATGCCACACTATTGAGAGGAATGCAAATAGAGCAGAGAAACAGGATGCACAACGACAGATGAGAAAGGCCAGTCAGTGTGCAGTTTGGGATCCATCGGTGTTTACCAGATAATGAGCCCCGGTGTCCATCACCACGGCCTTTGGGAAAGGGGGCTGGCCTCCGAGGGATCGTGGCTGCCCACTGCCATCCAGCAACCCAAGACAGCCCCGCCTCAGCCCTAACTTGAGCAACGTCGACAAGTCTCCACACCAGAATCTCCGAAGGCTCCTGCGGCCTCATCAACTTCCCAGATGGTGGGTGTAAGATTTTAATTTTCTTAACTGAAATTTATGAGCCCCTGAATTTTGTTAATAATCCCCACATCCTACTATTTACGAAGATAGCCTATATAATTCCCAAACCAGTCCTATCCCTAGAACTTCTGACACCACATAGTTTCTAGTGAGGCGCATATTTTGGTTTGTTGAACATCTCCCCATGTTGTCCTGGAGCCCTTGACTGACTTCCCAGCTCTGGAGAACTCGGCTGCTTCTCTCAAAATCCATCTACAAACCTCCACGGCCAGGCAATGTACAGGAAGTACCTCCAGGCCATGTACGGGGAGAACCTCGGCTTTACATGCAGCTCAAGTGTTTCCAGAAGGAACAATAAAATTCTTGATTTGCATCTTATTAGTCCTCAAACAATCCATGTTCACTACACCCCCTTCTGTGTAAATCACACTTTCACCTCTGACTCATCAGCTTGGTAAGTCATCAGCGTCTACAACTACCTATGGGATGACCAGCCCGCCTGGCCTTACCCCTCAGCTAGAGAAGATGGAACAGTCAAGCTCTCCTCGGTCAGCCTTGCCCAGCTGCCCATGAGGCAGGCCATGGCCATGTGCTGTCCAAACAGCCCTGAGAGCCGGAGAGGACAGTGCCATTAAACAGACGAGCACGTTTCTGAATTTGCCTAAGTCTAACTTTCTCTAGAAAGAACACGACTGCAAGAGAGGAAAAAACACCCAAATGCCTGGTTCATTGGGGTTTTGTTTGTTTCTGTTTTGGCTTCCATTTTCCTTTGGTTGGTTGGTTGTTTGGGTGAACGCAATCCAGCCTGAGACTATAAAGTAACAGTAGGATACTGACTTTTGATTTGAGGGGCTTGAGGGCAATGCACCACTCTCTGTGAATGCCTCCGTAATAATCAGGGGTTAAATCAGGAAAATGGAGCATTGTCTCTAAAATGCCCATGGTGCACCATTTTAGACTCCTTTATCCCATTAAGTTAGATCAAAGTTTGGGCTCCAAGAGAAAACGAAATGAGATGCAATAGCTAGCACAACTCAGCTAGGCGGACGTGTGCGCTTCAGCCAGGAGAGAAGCGGAGAAGCGGTGACAGGGCCAGCAGTGGGGAGAGGTTTCAGGGGTTCTTGGGCTGGACGTGTCACTATCTAAACTCAATGACTCTCAACCTGTGGGTCTTCAGCATCCCCTGGGGAGCTCTTTAAGGACGGCGGATGCCCAGGCCCCACTCCAGATCAATGGCATCAGAATTTCTAGGGGTCCAGCCCATGCACTGCAGTTTTTAAAATTATTCTTACCAAGGTGATTTCTTGGAGCTAAAGCAACTCCAGATTCCTCCTCAGCTTGGCCACAGAGCCTTACCTTGAAGCACAGGCTCGTCTTGCTGGTGGTGCCCCAGTCCTCGAGACATTTGGGTTCGGGGGTTGTCGTGGGCTCCGGTGGGCGCGTTACCCCTTCTGCCCAGTGCTTGCACACAAATTTTGCCTTCTCGTCACACTTCAAAACATCCCACAGTCCTCCTGAGATCCCAGTTCTCATGGCAACACACCCCGTCCTTCGCCCTGTGTAAAATGCAGAAAGTGGAGCTCTTTATCGGGGGCTCGCGGAAGCTGGCGGTGCCCACAGAGGAGAGCTCACGACCGAGCTTCCGGCTGCCGGGAAAATCAACATGAAGGGGTGGAGAGGAGGGGGCAGCGCTGGCAGGTGCTGAGTGCCGTGTTGATCAGCTTTTCACCCGTTATTTGTGGGTCCTCTGTCCCCCACTGACTTGTGATTTTCTCAAATGTAGGGGTTTGGATAATATTTTGTATTTCTAGGACCTGACAGAGTGCCCCACACATAGGCATTTAATGGCGAAATAATGGCAAAAACAGTAACTTGAGGCTTCTTTCTTTCTTTTACTGTTGTTCTTTAGGATTCTTTCTTTCCTCCGGTCCCTACACGACAGGCCTCCCTGGACAGTCTGGTAAAGGGCATGAGCCTTGAGGTGAGACACCCCTGAGCTGGAGATTTTAGGAAAGTTGCTTAACCTCTCTGAGCTTCTTTCTTCCTCTTAAAATGCACCTACCTTACAAAGTTGTGACAAATGCCAGAATTAGTGAATAAAAATCACATAATATAAAATGAGAAATATTCTAAGCTCAAAATGTGTGATTCTGTTTTCTATTGCTGTTTATTTCCAAATAGCAAACTTACTGAGAAAGAGGTTTCTTGCTGCTAAGATGAGCTGATTTTTTATTACTATCATATTTTAAATGATATTTTGTGTATAGAATAATTCTCAAAGTTCTGGGTACGTACTTATTTCTGAAGTATTTCCCCGGCAGTCCCGTTCCCCTGGAGCCCCAGGCAGCCCCTCTACCCCCACAGTGCCCCCTTCCCTGCAGGCATGAAGGAAGGTGGACGACTGGGCTCCACGAGACAAGGGCAGCATCCCGGGGGCTGGTCCTTGCGCCGATGGGGGCTCAGGCCAGTGCCGTCCCCTCGCCTCCTCCCAGAGCCGCACATCCAGTCCCGGGGCTCCCTAAGGGCCCTTCCATCAGAACACAGCAGTGGGCAGCGGGGCTGAGGCTTGGCTCCAGGGGGACCCATTTTCTCCCCCAAGGATGTCACGGAGGCGTCCCCTCCACCCTGCTGCTGGACAGGCCACTCGGGCAGGTGGTGGAGATTTCCCAAAGAGTAAGAACCACCGCTCCTTTTTACAGTTGTAATATTCACTTAGAGTTCACTGGGCAGGGCGGGTCCACGGATTTTTAAAAATTCTTTTTCTCTTACCAAATGTTCCACACCAGTGCCAGGTGTGAGTAACAGGGAGGTGTATGGGAATCCTGAACTTCATGCATGATTGGTCTGTAGACCCACAACTTCTCTATTTAAAAAAAAGGAAATATATTCACTGCCCTCTCAAAATGCTGCCCAGTTATTTAAAGATGAACTGAAATCTTACTATTTTCCAGAAAGTTCTTAATTCAATAATTAAACAAGAATCAGACTATCCAGATAGCTGATATATTTTCCTTCTTGACAGCTGAGAATACAAATTAGAGGGGCTCCTGATGAGTAGGACTTACGAGGCCAACTGGTTGATTCAAACCCACGGCTCTCCCTTTTCCAGGGACAATGAAACACTTGCGTCAGGGGATGTTCAATTTCCCGGGTGCTTTCTTTTCACCGTGAGTGATGCCCACAAGCAAGACCAGTGACTAAGGAAAGCAAAGCCTCTGTCAAGGCCTATTTCAGAAAGGCTCGCAGCCTCCTACCAGGGAAGGCACTGAAGGTACAGGGAGACAGAGTGGCTCTCGCACAAGCAGCACAGATTCAGAAATTCCACGGATCAGAGCTTAGATCCGTGCCCAGAAGCTTTCTAGTCACACAAATTTTTGAGTCCCAGTGTCCTCATGTCTGAAATGGAAACACTTTAACAGACCTTGCAGGTGTTTGGTAGGGACAGAATAAAGCCCAGGGCAGAGAGAGAGACTCCACCCGGGGTTAGAGTGGGTCCCCGGGGCACTGCCAGGCCACGCCGCACACACTGAGGGAGTTTCATGGCCTTTTAACGTGGCTTTCACTTCTCTAAACTAAATTAACCACCTGGAATATTTGTGACCACGTAGGATGTCGTAAACAGTTTTCCAATGTATCAGCACCTTATACCTACCAATTTTCTCTTCTTTGTTCTTTAGAATACTATAAACTAATTGGGGAAGCAATAGAAAAAGAAAGATACAAAAAGGGATTGAAATATAAAATATTACTGAAAGCACAGTTAACTCGCCGGGAATACATGGAAAGTGGCAAGAAGGACGTGCCGGCCTCCCCGACGGCCCAGCACCTACCGGGCATGTCCGAGTTCCAGTGGGTGAAGCGAACGCCGTCGTCCACGGTCCACTCGAAGGCGCCTCGGGTTCGCACGTCCGAGAGGCCCGTCCAGAAATACCTCTCGGGCCTCAGGCCCACCAGGCTCGTCAGAAAGGCTTGTTCATACCTAAGAAAATTAGACACACAACTAAATTTTAGAAAATTCTATTTACATTTTTCCCACTCATTTCCACGAAAAGTACCTCAATTCTATTTTTGGTTTAGTCGGTAATTCAAACACATTGTATTATATTTTTATGTATTTTAAATGATGCAAATTTTCTCGAAGGAAACGTGGGTCTAGGGAGGGGAAAATACCGTATAGCTGAGTCGATAGAATCATTCAAATATGTTCAACCCCTCTCTCTCCATTTCTCGCCAACCACTCTTTCCATCCCCTAACACATTACGTTTTCAGTGTAAGAGAATTCTGAAAACACAAAGGAGCAAACAATAGCATTTTAAATGATTTTAAAAAGCAGTCCACTTTTCAGAGAGGCCACACGTGCTGCTCACTTCTCGTTTCGCCGAGCCACGAAACGGTGACCTTACCAAGGACACCACAGATGGACAAATCCACGTGGACGTCCCCTCAACTTCCTGCTTGTATCTCAGCTTTGGAGAAGAAGAGAGGAAGACAGAAGCAGAGCCCCCGTCTCTAGAAGGAACTGGGGAACGGATTCTGAATTCCAACGCCCTTCTCTCTCTCCTGTCGATTCCCCTCTACACATGTGGTGTAATCTGCAGCAATACGATCTGGTGGGCAAGGCAACCAAAGTTTGTCCTGATAACAAGCATAAAACAACAGAGACAGTGACAGAGGCAGTGGACTCCGTCTCCATCGCAGAAGGCAACGGGTACCCGGAGTTTTCGGGAACAACGGCAGCCATGGATGACCGGGAAAGGACAGCGCCGGGAATGTGCAGAGCTGACCGCACGAGAGCACGGGCCCGGCCGCGGTCGGGGAACTTCACCCCCTAAGCAGAGCAAACCACTACAACCACAAGTGCCAGACTCAGTTATGTTTTCTTAAATGTCTGAAAACTGAGTTCCTCGACAGAAGGTACGCGCTCCTGAACAAAAACGCAGAGAAAACACATCAAGAAAAGGAAGCTAATACATAAAATGTCCAGCAGACCACAAGTGGCCGTGCAGCTCCAACGTGTCCCCAGGACACAGAAAGATGAGCAGCAACTCTCCCTTGTTGTAAAATAAAAAGTATTCTGATTTCCAGAGCCTGCCTTCTATCAGGATGCTACAGCGCTTTAGAAATGCAATTACACCTGAAAGAAGGATGTGAACTGAAATACAAGTTCTTTTACAAAGACTTTAAAGACTTTTACAAACACTATGCCATCTTCATTTTTATCAAAGGAATTTGAACATCAAGAGTATCGCCCCAAATATTTTTTGGGTCTTGTAAGGTCAATGAATATAATTTATTGTATTAAAACATGATAATTTGTTACTTCTCTATTGTAAATGAAAAAGGAATTTCTACGTTTCTTCTTTGCCTAACCCAGTGCTTTGCTACTAGTGGGAAAAGAATAAATAAACACTAAAATCTTAAGGATGGATGGGACTCCAGAGGTCAAACACTGGAATCCTTCAAACAGCCCCTTGTCCCCTGATGTCAGAGCAGCATTATTTACAGGAGCCCAAAGCTGGAAACAACCAGGTGTCCCTCAAAAGGTGACTGGATCAGCAAAACGTGATCCATGTACACAAGGAATATTATTCTGCCAAAAGAAAGAAGTTCTAAGGCTCGCTGCAACGTGGAACAATCTTGAAAACATTATGCTCAGTGAAGTAAGCAAGATGCACAAGGACAAATACTGTATGATATCCTTTATAAGAGATGTCTAGAAATAGCAAATCTCCAGACAGCAAACAGAGATTACAGGAGTGGGGCGATGGGGGAGTGTTGAGTAAATAAACAAACTACATTTAAAAACGGAAAAATAAAATAAAATAATTGGCCTGAGGTCCAGGTGCCGGTGTGTTCTAAGAGCTCACCAGCATGCCCAGGGCAGGGAGCGAGGCCCAAGCCTGGCCATCCACTGGGGTCCCCGGGCGGCTTTCATCCTCACCCCCACCCCAGGGCCCTGGCTACGCCCCAGCCCAGTTACTTCTGAATCTCTGAGGTGAGGTCCAGGTGTTTGTTTTTTTAATGCAATTTTACTGAAATATATTTACATACCATACAATCATCCAAAGTGTACAGGCCATCCAAGAGTTTGTAGCAACGTGGGAAGTGTAAAAAATATTAATAAAAAATGTGGGAACTTCCTACCGGCATCCCCCTGTGGCCTCCCTGTGGCCTCGGGCTCCCCGACCCCTCTCAGCTGAGTCGGGGGCATGCCAGCAGGGACAGGAGAAGTGGTGATGCCACGTGCTGTCAACAAGTCATCCTGCTGCCTCTCCGGTCCAAACCCCAGCTCTGTCAGCCTCCCCCGGGTGTGCAGCCGCCGAACGTCTCAGGGCCCTCCTGCCGTGGTCCTGCTCGACGCCCCCTCCATCGGCACCCGCACAGGGCTCTGGCTTCTCCAGCGTGGGAGCGCGTTTCACCGCGTCGGGGCACTGGCTCATCCCAAGCTTAGCATTAGCTTCAAAACCCTCAAGTCCTTTCACACGAGAAGCACTAACCCAGTGTCACATGGCCTGGATTGACATTTTTTTGGTTTTTTCAAATGGCTGTTTCCCTCTTCACCACTGCATTTCATGTGGTTAGTTTTGGTTTATTATTCCAGCTCCTTTAAGACTGAGATTTGAGCCTGTTATCCAGTGTTTTGCACACGCATCTCAGAGTGTCTTCTGGATTTCTGAGACTCATGTCTCTCATGTTTTCATTCGAAAGATTTGAACAAATATAGAGCCTGCAGGATCTTCTGAGCTTTGCCTGGATCCCCTGATCCTGTGGTTCCCAGCACGGCTGGGCATAATGTTCACCTGGAACACATAAATTACAGCCGCCTCGGCTCTCGGAGTGTTGACTCAGACGCCCTGGAGCTGGGTCCTGGGATCCGAAACGCTAAAAGCCCCATGGGTGGTTCTGCACCTCCTCACGCTCGGCAGCCCTGGCTGAGCACTGCTCCTCAGCTGTACTTCAGCCTAATTTGGTCCACATTTCTTTTGTGCTCAAAAGGATATTATGGGAGTCTTCCATAAATGGTCAGCTTTATAAAATATTCTCTATGTGGCCTATCTAGTAAACCCAGCACAGGAAAGAAAAGAAGATGGAATGGAATGAATGAATGAATGAATGAGTGAGTGAGTGAACTGCTCATTAATGCCCCTGCCCTTTACTTGGTGGAGGAAGCACTGAAGGTAGGATGCAGGATTTCAAGCTAACATATTTTACTTACTTTTCTTGCCGTGAAAATGTTGGCATATATTAGATCAGAAAAAGTTAGATCTAAAAACTACATTTACTAGATTATTATTGGGTGATCTGAATATTTCAGGATGGTACTAAGAGCAGCCTGATATTGTGTGATGTTTTACAGTGAAGAATCCCAAGGATATGATTTTTCACGCCTCTACCCCTACAAACCAGACCCACAGAAATTTAAATTTTCTCAGAAATGTAGTACACATAAAGACTTAGACTTTTCTGCAAATGTTTCATTAATTCTCACATTTAAAAACAAAATGAAAACAGCTACATACCTGTCTTCAATGGTTGTTAGATAAGCCTTCTCATTCCCACAGGTTTGGTTTGCTTCTGAAAATGTTGAAAGTGTGTGCCCAATCAAATAGCAGTAAAAGCCATGTCTCTTCCAGCCCTATTAGTGTCATAAAGCATTGAAAGGGGAAAAAGGAGCCGATTAGTATGCTTATGTATCACATACTATTTTAATAGTTTCTCCAAAACAACCATGAAACATAAATTGATAAACAATATAAATATCTAGAGAACACATAGGAATAACTTTAAAAGCAAGGGAAATCATTTACATGAATATGGAAAACCCCACCCCCTGCACTGCTCCTTGCATGACAGAGGATGACACAAAATGGGGGGGGGGGCGTCTTCTTTCCACTTGCTGACCTCCTCCAACAATAGCTATTTTTGAAATATTCACTGAGAAACTGAACAGAGTGCTGCAGATTTCTGCATTACTTGGGGATAACTGCCTGCTGGGCCTGACAGCAGATGGTGAGTGTCAAGCCGTATCATCAGGGCCTAGGAGAGAAGTTACCAAACTTCTGGCAGCATAACTTGGCATGGTTCCTCTCCCATATTCCAAACACACAGAAATGCTACACACAATTTTAGCATTAACAAAAAAAATAAACCACTACATGAAAGTTTGCAATAACAAAGAAGAAAGCTCCATGTACCAAAAATAAGTAGAAAACCAAACTCAGAGTGGAGAATGCTGGGACTGTCATCACCCAGGATTGGATCCGACCTAGACTAAGGTCCTAGGGTCTGGGGGCTGGGGCACCAGTGGGGATGTGTGGCTGGGGCACCAGTGGGGACGTGCGGCTGGGGCACCAGTGGGGTCGTGCGGCTGGGGGCTGGGACACCAGTGGGGACGTGCGGCTGGGGCTGGGCACCAGTGGGGACGTAAGGCTGGGGGCTGGGCACCAGTGGGGACGTGCGGCTGGGGGCTGGGCACCAGTGGGGACGTGCGGCTGGGGCTGGGCACCAGTGGGGACGTGCGGCTGGGGGCTGGGCACCAGTGGGGACGTGCGGCTGGGGGCTGGGCACCAGTGGGGACGTAAGGCTGGGGGCTGGGCACCAGTGGGGTCGTGCGGCTGGGGCTGGGCACCAGTGGGGACGTGCGGCTGGGGCTGGGCACCAGTGGGCACGTGTGGCAAGGAGGTGGTGCCGAGGCCCTTGGTAAACATGATTCCCAAGGGGAGCCCCCTGTGCTGGAAAATCTACCCAAAGAACCTGGAAATGACAGAGATACTCATTATCTGCCTGGGATTCTGGGTGCAGGGAGAAATGTCAGAATTCTGTTTGAAAATAAAAGCCAAAAAAAACACCAAGTAACTTTACCCTGTCCACCTGTGTGAGAATCCATAGAAGCAAAATGCAAATCAGTTGACAGAAACATTTCCACCAGCCACATCACAGGAGGCCACGACGTTTGGCAGCAGGGGTGGTGATGGGGACGCCATAAAGACTCACTCACAATGAAGACTCACAAACCAAGTGAGAAAACATCCCACTGTAAGGCAGACCCAACAACACAGCGAAACAATCGGAAAATACTCATCAAAATAAGCATGCTCGAGATGATTCAGTGACAAAAGAAATCAAACTGAAAATGAAAGAACAAAAGCCTAGGAACAAGAAACAGGAAGCTTTGAATCAAAAAAAAATTCTAGAAAAGAAAAATATAACAATGAAGTTAAAAATTAATAAATTAGATGAAAGCAATATAGAGAAACAGACAAAAATATGAAAGGAGGTTTAAAATACATTGAAAGAAAGAAAACATATGGAACAGGATGAAAATTTTGCACATTGATCCAAGAAAAGTTTGAGAAGAGAGAATAAAATTAATGAGAAATTTTCAAGAATTTAAAGAAATACTTGAGTACTCAAAATGAAGAGGCACACTGAGTATCAAGTGGAATGAACAGAATAAATCCACCTGGATACATTGTGTGAGCCTGCAGAATGCCAAAGACAACAAGAAGATCTTAAAATCAACCAGAAGGAAAATATAGAGAACCTATTTTTTTAAAAAAGAATTAGCTGATAACAGGAATTTTGATGTAAAATTGAGGTCTGGAATTTTCTACCACCCCAGCTGAATTATTTTTCAGGACTGAGGATGGATTGAAGTCATTTTCAAGCAGAGACAGACTTTCCCTCTCTCAGATTCCCAGGGAAAGAACTACTTGTCAGGAGCCCTAACGCAGGGGGAATGAGTGGGATGAACGTCTATGCTGAGAAACGAAAACCCAGATCTACTTGCTTGTACAAATAGTGATGATAACTAATTTGAGGCGGTTAAAATGGAATATGAATAATGTCTGTAGTTTACTTAATAACACTGTATCAATGTCAATTTTCTGGTGGTGACGATGTCCTATAGTTTGTAAGATGTTATCATATGATGTGTGGATGGAATAGGGCAATTCTCCATACTATTTTTGCAACTTCTTGTGAGTCTAAAATTATTTCAAAATAAAAAAGTTTAAAAAAATTTTTAAGTGGAATAAGGTTCTTTATTTCATTCGGGAGGCAGTTACTGATTAAGTTCATCAAGTTGAGTGAATGTTAAAAATATAAGGTTAACTAAAATATCTAGCTCTTTTATTTGACAGTTAAAAGCCAGAGTTCCTCAAATTGGACTAAAAATTAAAATTCAGATATATATTTACAAGAGACCTTTATAAAACACAAAAGCATAGAATGAGTGAAAGCAATGAGTTGGAAGAAGAGTCACCAGGGAAATGCCAACTAAAAGATAATTTCTTTGCAATATTAATATTATAAAATAGACTATGGCAAAAAAACATTATTAGGAATGAAGAAAGAAATTACACAACAATTAAAGGAATGATTCATCAGGAAGATATAACAACATAGCCTCAAAGTATATAAAGCAAAGAATGACAAAATTATAAGGAGAAAATGACAAATCCATAATCATAGAGGTGGGGTTTCTCCCAGTAAACGACAAATCGAGCAGAAAAAATATAAAGAATATAGATATCTTTGTACCGCAACTGCTAAATTTCATCCAGTCACTATCTATTTATCTATCTGTTCCTGAACCCAATAGCCAAAGAATACACTGTTCAAACATGTGTGGGATATTTACAAAAACTGCAATGAACTAAGCCAGGAAGAAAATCTCAACAAATAACAGAAACAGAAAACACTTTATACTCTCACCATGCAGTAAAATTGAAACCCAAACACTTAGAAACTAAAATAAAAATAAAATATACCACTACAGCCACCACACACACACTTCTAAACAACTCATGAGTCAAGAAAATCCTAATGGAAATAAAAACCATTTAGAGCCGAATCAGAATGAAGACTCTACATGGCAAAATTCGGTGACTGCTCACTCCTGTCTCATGGTTTCAGTCCCACTTTTTATTTCTTTCCATATTTTGAAACATACTTATTTTAATGTTGTAGCTGTTAATCTCACCATGCAAAGGTCCTGGTATATTTTATAATTTCAGATTTTGACTCATCTGTGGGCTGCACCATCAGCCTGGATGAAGGAGCCTCTTTAAAAGAGGATTTACATTCGCCTCTGTCGGGCCTCCTGGGGGTAGGTTAATTTCTTGATTCGAGGTTTCCCATGTAGCGCGGAATCCCAGCTGTGGGTGAGAGCCGCCTGTGCTTTCGAATTCCCCGCGAGACCCCTCCCCAGGGCCCGGCCCCGACACCACGCACCCACAGATACCATCCTCTGCCTTTTGAGGGAGTCGCTGCCTCGAGCGTTTTTAAACTCGCTGAATTATGGAATCTCTGAGTGCCTGTTTCTCTTCTGTCTAACTAGGAATATTCTCTCTCTCTCCTGCAAGGTCACCGAGAGCATAACAACTGTGTTGTTCAGTAAGTGGGTGTTGTTTTGCTGATTTTATTCTTACCACCCGAATGATTAAATGGGATTATCAAAGATTGCAGATAGGTGACAATTAATAGGAAACAAGAAAATATAAAACCTGGATTGATTATGTAGAAGTGAAAAAAAAAGTTGAGGATTGTTTATTATTTACAGGAAAGTTCAATAATACCCACGGAGGCATGTGACTGGTAAAGAACAGGTGTGGGGCCGCACAGGCCTGGGGACGGGGCCCTGCTCACCTCCAGGGACGCCAAGAAAGCCACACACAGGTCCGATGGAAGCTTCCAGAACACAAGCATTATGAGAGGGATTTGGACATCTCTAACCCTTGCATCCCTAACGTTCCACAGTTTCTCTGCTTCTGCTCTATTTCTCCTGATTTGTTCAATACTAAATTATGTCTCATGGATTCTCAGCCTTTTGGTATTTGTTATAAGATTATTTCATCACAACAGAACAGTCTTGGAAAGAAAATTAGTTTCTACCTTATTTTTATCCAAGAGAAGTGAGAACGGGGAAAAGCGGAAGATGAGCAAGTTAGCAATCAAACAGGAAAATGATGACCCTAAACCCTGTTCTCTTGGAGCTGCTTTACGCTTTTAAAAATTGTTTCACAGAGTCCCTCACTTTATCCTGAGAGACACCTGGGCCTGAGACGCCCCAGTTCTCCTCTCCATGCAGCCGAGCTCCTGCCGGCCCTGGCCTGGATCTGCCCCATCACAGGGTCTCGGCGAGAACCCCACCTGGATGGGGTGTCACCAGCGGCCTGAGGTCGCCACTTACTGGAGAGTTCCTGGCGCCCACGGGGACAGGCCGCTGCTCCCAGGACCCGCCTCGGCCACGTTGTCCCCCCACGCTCTGTTCAGGGACCTCCTGCCCCTTCTCCCCCCTCCCCAGTCCCAAGGCCCACGCTCCCACGCTCTGGAGGCAGGAGCCCCAGGACAACGCTGGGGAGGCCTGCGGAAGGCCGTGGGAGAACGGAGAGGCCACACACCAACCCGCCAAGCCGTCGGACACGCCAGCACTTGCAGCACTTTGCTCTGGTGACATCCGTAAAGCACGTCCACGTCACCCACTAACAAAACAAACCGAGGGGCTCAAACAGTTCCCGCTGCTGGACACGTGGCGCGCGGCTCTCACCTTCCTGCAGCCCGCGTCCACCGGCTCGGCGCCCGGGGCTGGTGCCTGGGATTTCGTCTTGCAGATGTAGTCCAGGGGCCGCTCGCAGGCCCGGTCGGCCCAGTACCCGTCCTGCGGGGAGCACAGAGAGGGCGCAGACGGCGCTCAGGCGGCCTCCCCGGCCTGCTCCTGGCCGAGCCTCAGGCAGGGAAAGCCAGCAGCCCCGGTCAGCGGGAGCAAACGGCATCCCCAGGAGCCAAGGCTGGTTTGCACGCACACAGCAAGCCCGATCTGGCTACGCAGATGGGAAAAGAGCCTGCGCCCCCGGGACGTTTCTTGTAATACCTAAGCGGCCACACCACCCTCCAGAGGGATCCAGAGGGAGGTTAAGGAGGCCTGAAGGCCTTCGAGGACGGCACTGACAGGACACGGCCACTCCCCGTCTGTCCCGACAGTCGGCCAAGGCCGTCCACCGTCCGGGAAAACACCCTCACCTGCAGCACACCCGCGGCCAGCTCGCAATTCCTCCCGTTTCTGGGGGTGCCCTGGACCTGAGGCCAAGCCTCCCCGCTTCCCCTTGCCCAGAGGTTCCACACTGACCGTCACCTGATCATCACCTTTTCTCTCCCAATTGCCTAACTTCTCAGAAAAAAAAGAACAAACAAACAAACAAACAAAAAAACACAGCGTTGTCTGCCTCTCACTCGGCCTCAGCCCGGCAGCCAGAGCAGACGCTGCAAACGTGGGCTCCGCTCCCCGGCTCAGGCGAGTTGGTGCGAGCCCGGGACAGCGCCCCACCCACGTCCAGCTCCAGCTTTCCCGCCCCTGTGTCCTCCAGCTCCCTGCAGCCAGGTGCCCTCGGGTCCCCCCCCAGGACGCTCTCCTGCCCACTCGCTGGCGTCTCAGCTCCTACCCTTCTCCTAAGCTTTCAATTAATCGCATGGAAAACAGCCACCGCAACCAAAATAATAGCTTTGGGCCAGGTGCGGTGCACGTTACACGCACAAACCCACCCAGTCCTCACACCCACCACGCGGGCTGCGTGCAGTTGTCGTCCCCACCTCACAAGCGAGGAACCGAGCCAGGCGGCCCAAGCCCGGCCTCTCCCCCACCACGCGTGTCACCTACTGACGAGAGGTGATCTTAGGATATTCGTCAGCTGCTACGGTCATGTTTAGAACATGGAAGCAATGGTTCAACATATGACACCTCCATGCAAACTACTCTCTGCGAGTGTAGACCCCAGGCAGCGGGACGGGGCAGCTGTCAGCGAGTGTAGACCCCGGGCAGCGGGACGGGGCAGCTGTCAGCGAGTGTAGACCCCGGGCAGCGGGACGGGACGGCTGTCACCAGCTCCCTCTCCCC
This sequence comes from Choloepus didactylus, assembly GCF_015220235.1. NCBI lineage: Eukaryota > Metazoa > Chordata > Mammalia > Pilosa > Megalonychidae > Choloepus > Choloepus didactylus. The sequence continues at coordinate 2,278,436 of NC_051311.1, read as the reverse complement.
GGAGCAACCAGCAAGAGCAGCGCGGCACTCGGCTCCCCCAGCCGGGGCGGGTGGTGACACTTAGGGCCCAGCAGGAACGAGGCGAGGCTGGGTCTCGCTGCATTCTGTCCCTGAAGAGTCTCTGCCTGGCGCTTGGTGGCACTCTGAAAACGGTTAGCCCGACGGCCAGCGACTCAGGAGCCTCAGTTGGAACCTGGGTCCACCTTTGATCTGGAACGTGACTGACCCCTAGGCATGGGTAAAGTGAGGGGAGAAGGCACAACCCCGGCCGAGCCTTCCGGGGTCTCGGGCGCCTTACCGGGCCCCTCATCACCGTGCAGTCCTCCTGCCGGTTGTTCTCGTGGCTGGGTTCCCCGCGCAGCCACTTGGTGAACGTCACCGGCGTCCCGTCACTCCACTCAAAGTACATCTGAATCTTGAGGTCGTTGAGACCGATCCACAGCTCGTCACTGGGCTCTGGAGAGGAAGAAAGCCACTAAAGGAGCTGTGCAGGGCCCTCTTTCCAAAGCTCAGGGGGCTCCAAAGGGGACCCCTTGGAAATTGTAACTCCCTGAAAGGGCACCCTCTGGAGGGTGAATCCGACCAACGTGCTGTAGACTCAGATGGTTGTCAATTTTAGTTTAATTTCAGACGTGACTGTATTCTTTAGTTGAGCTACGGTGAATTATATCTCCTGGGAATTGCTAAAAAGAAAGTGAGGTAAACCCGTCACGCCCCACTGTCTTACGAAGCTACTTTTTCTGTTGTACGTAATTTCCCAGGCTTCCCAATGAAAACAGCAGACCGACTGCAGGCATGTGATTGGAATGACAGCAATCTATTTATGTATAAATCTACACGACTACTTCCAAATCTTAGGAAAGTTTCAGCCTGGTAAAAATTTAAAGCTGCTTCCATTTTACAGAGTATGTTGTTATCAACATTCTGCCTATGCTCAGCCACTGTACTGGAAGTGAAAAATGATCAATACCACGTGACAAAGTCTAAACCGAGGAGTTGAGCTATCTGCTAACATTTGATAATTATTTCCCGGTCTATTAATGTATCTGTAATCATTTTCACCATGAAATTCCATGTAATACTGGCAAAACCCAAATAACAAACAAAGGTTAAAGCAAAACAACCAGAGACCAATATACAATGTGAGCATCTTGTTTTGAAATTCCATGGAGAACACTACTGCCCTTATAAGCAGTTAGAATTCTAAATATTCCAAACATTACAACTAAAACGGGGCAAAATCGAAGTGATTAAAGGCTCAAGATTCTATGACTAAAACCATAAGCATTTCCAAATAAAAAAAAATTAAAGAATGCACAATTCCACACCTACTTACTTGTGCTACTGGGAATTCCATCCAGAATGCTTGATCTATGTTCTTTAAATGGTAAAATAAAATTACTTGCCAAAGGACTATAAAGCTGTTGTTGTCGTAGAAAATGAGGGAAATGCCACACACTATAGGAATTTCCCTGCATGGGGCATCTGTTCTTCCTAAAAGTTGCCACTAAACCCGGCGCTTGGAGAAGTCCGGTGGGCCAAGGGCCAGCCCAGCAGGTGTTTCCAGTGCCGGGAGGGTGAGAGCACAGCCGGGCAATGCGCCCCGTTTCCTTTCACTTCGTTTGGCAACCCTGGTGTTTTCAGCAACAAGCACAGCTTCCACATGACTCGGGTACCCGAGGGATTCAGGTTCAAGACCAACGCAGAGCTCAACTCCCCGGTCCCTCCGTGACGATAAAGCGTTAGGAGTTTCCTATAAATTTTTTTCTCACCAAACTGCTCTTGTTCTACAGCTTCAGTAATTCCTGACACTATTTTCATCCTATAAAAATATGTGTGAGTGCAAAGTTGTTAGAGTGATTTCATAAACCGATTATTGACACTGTCTTAGATGTTGTCATCACATGTTTGTGTGCTGGGGCTAATTTTTCCATTTGAAATGTCTTTCTGTGATTACTATAAAAGATATGTTACTAGCTAAAAAGAGGTTCTCTGGGCTTTTAATTTATAAGCAATATTTTTATTGTTATAATTTTTCTTTGCCTTTACCATACTATTTTGTTGTTTCAAGGAAATAAATCCTTGTCAGTCTTTAAAAATGAAAGCTTGCCCCACTGAAAATCTAATTCTTAAGCTAAGTTTAAAAATGACCGTTTCACCAACTCCCAAAACCAGTTAGTGATAGCAATATGGGGCTCCCCAGCACTGCATCACGTCATATAAACTACAGCACAACCTGCCCTCCAGCCCACAGTGTCCTTGCCAGCCTGTTTCCCATGCATAAATTCACAAACTTTATTAGCTCTCTGTAAGTCATGATAACCTTAAGTGACTGTTACCCAGATATATCAGTTTTGATTACATTATTATCTTTCAGTCTGGATTTTCCAGGGTGGCAAACATAGGACAAATCCAAAAGTTGTTGACTGGCTGCAGCAGGTCCCTCTCCTGGCCTGAACTCGAGGCAGCGGCACAGAAAGTGCCCGTGGGCGCAGGTGCTCACGGCAGTGGTGTGGGGGGCCTTTTGCACATTTCCTGCCACCACTCTATGTTCCCATCTGTCTGTTCATGGTTTTTCCTTCCACCCCCAATCAGTGTTCAGGCACTTGGGTCAGGAAGTGATGCCTCGTCACTGCCATCCATCTCCCTTTTTTGCTTGGTGGGAGTGGAGCACAGCTGCAGCCGCCTTGCAGCCTCTTTGAGGAAGTGAGGCAGACCTCTCTCCTCCGGGGGAGCCTCCCCAGTGCATGGTCACCTTTTTTGTTTTTGTTTTTCTTGGATATAGCCAATTTTTGAAAACTTTACAAATTTTGAAAACTTTAGTACTTTTTAATGTATTTCTTAAATTGTATACCCAAAACTGAGGTATAAATTTCTTCAGCAAGTTTAGGCCAACACCTAACCACTCCACTAGACTGTCCCACTTCCCTCTCTGCTCAACAACCCAGCAGTGTCAGCTAGATTAGTCAGGACAATAAAGTCCACAGTGGGAGCTGCTCATCGGGAACCCCACTTGTGGGAGGAAGTAGGTGCCTTAAACACACAAACACACAAATTACTCCAGAAAATGAAACACAGTTGGCAAGTGTACAGAAGACTGCTTTGAGGCCAGATTACATCTAGAAAACTAAGAAATATAAAAAATGATTCAATAAATTAACGCGATACTAAAAGAAAATTAAAATTATTTTTAGTGACAAGAATTATTTAAATCACTCCATGATTTGTGCATGTATTATTAAACTATTTGTTTAATTGCTAATTTAAATCTATTAAGCAATGGTTATTGTTAAACTTTGGGGCGGGCGCCGTCGGGCCTCCTACCGTATCCCAGCTGGGAGATGATGAAGTCGAACTCCTCGATGCTGTGGACACTGGCCAGGTCGCCCCCTTCCTTCCGGCACGCCTGCAAGGCATCCCTTTGGATTTTCTTCTCCCTGTGGATCTTGTAGCAGTGGCCTGCGTACGGCCACCACTGGCTGGGGCAGGTGCTGGGCACGTCGCTCTCTGGAGAAGAAGAGTTTGGGGAAACTCTGAAAGGGTTCCAATACTTTCTAGAGCCCAGCAATATTCACCAACCCTCTTTGTGTTCACAGTTAAAGGCAAACCAAGGGAACCTGTGTGGCCAAAGCAGCGTGGGCCGCTCACCTGGGCCATTCACCTGGGCCATTCACCTGGGCCGCTTACCTGGGCCCCTGAGCCGACCTGTAGCATTTACCTGCTCCCAAAAGACAATAGTGCAGCCAGGGCACAGACTGCATTTAGAAGTCTTCTGGAAAATCTGAATCTGTCCCAAATTGTGTAATCTTTTGGCAAGTCCCATCCCACGATCCTCAGGATCCACATATGGTAAAGATCTTTTAAATAATTTTTTTATTAGAGAAGTTGTAGGTTTATAGGAAACTTGTGCAGAAAATAAAAAAAAAATATGGAACCCTTCATGAATTTGCATGTCATCCTTGCACAGGGGCCATGCTAATCTTCTCGAATCATTCCAATTTTAGTATATGTGCAGCCAACGTGAGCACATTAAGATTTTTAAATATTAATGCTCATAGTAGATGACCCATCCTCACGCATTCTTCACGAGGGGATACTGAAGATAATGTGCTCATAAGCTACATGCATTGCACAATGATTATTTAATAATTATTTAATTAAACCTCCAATTATTGTCAGCAGCCTAATTATTGCTACTAAGGGTTGAGGTCACATTTCCAATCTCGATCATACCTTGCAAAATTGTGCTGTACTGGATGAGCTGGGGAGGGTGCAGGTGAAGGAGCTGGAGTGAACTCATCGGGTCATCCCTGAGCCCCTGGGACCTGCCCGTCGGGGGCCGTGAGGAGGCCCTGAGGTTCTGTGTCACACGCGGCAGCTTAGTGCTACTTTGCATGGATACTATTGCAAACAACAATTTAGCAATATACCTTGCTAATAGAGAGAGACCACATTACCGAACAAAAATCGGTCCCTGTATTTAAGTTTGATATTGCACGTTCTCAGACGAGCCGCCTTAACGAACGTCTACGAACAGCGTCTGAGAACAACGCAGCCCCTCTCCGCAGGCAGGGGCTCGAGGAAGCCCAGGATCCTGTGCCCACTCAGGTCAGCCAGGTGACCAGACACCCTATTGTTGTAATAGAAAAATGCATATTTTAACAATTCTATTCCACAGGACAATTTGGAGTCTATGCACTTCCAGTGGTTACCAAAAAAAAAAAAAAAAATGTTAGTAGGTCTCTGGAGCCCTCTGGAGGGACATTTTAATTTTGCTGCCTAGGACAGGAGAATAAAGTCAGCAAATGCCAAAGAATTAAAACTGAACAAATATCCTAAAGCATGAAAACACCCTCCCAAGTGAAATGAAGGGGCGTTCCCGGGGACGGTCTTGAAGGACGGCTTGCTCCCCGAGAGCCGGCTGCCCGGCGGACACAGCAGGTGAGCGTAAACCCGCTGGCAGCCCTTCAGCCAGAGAAGCAGGGGAAGGGAATTTTCACAATGTTACTCGACCCAAACTTTCCAAAGTATCATTTTAAGGTGTGTTCACTACGAAAGCTGAATGAGATTTTTACATCCTGTGTTTGGGACTCGGTCTTGGGACTCCCGTGTGCATCACACTTGCCAGCCACACCTACATGCTCTCGCTCTGAGCCCCCATGGCCAGCGGTCCCGGCCCAACAGCGCCGCCCTGGAGCCGGGGCTGCGACTTGCAGGCGGCACGAGGGCTGATTCTCACAGAAGGCAGCGCCAGCCACACGTGCGGGTCGCCGGGTCCCTGCAGGGCTTCCCCAAGCTCTGGTTTATCCGAGCTCAAGGACTGGAGTGAATGAGTAATCCAGGAAGCGTGGACACCCTGAAAACCCGCGTCAGGTGAAGCAAGGTGGGGGTTACAGAGAAACAAAGATGACCCACAGGGTTCGGCAATCCGGACAGGACCCCACAGGAAGAGCAAAGAACAACTTCAAACACTGCTGATGGTAAACAAAACGCAGTGTGTGTGTTTTCAGTCAATTTGAAGAAAGGATGTCTTCTCGCCTTAATAATTTAATTATTCTATGAAAGTATAAAGGAGAGCATGGAGCATAATTGGATTATTTTCCTGGAATCCAACCTAGATACAAAATTCAGTTACTCCTTTTTCGCGATGGTTATCCCATTTCCGTGAAGACTTTAGTGCAAGATGCTAAATGTACCAGCCTCAGAGCCCAGAGAGATCGTTAAACAGCAAGGACACTATAAAGTCACCCCTTCGGGGAACTCATTTCCCAGCTTGGATTCCAGTGCTGTCACCTGTGCATGTTTTACGCACTCTGGGACTATCTGCTTCCCGATCTGTGAGGCGGGAGTCCGTCCCCTCACAGGGCTGCTGTGAAGATGAAATGCGTGTGTGTTGCGTGTGTCGGAGGCTTCGCCCGGTTCCGACAGCCGCAGGTGCAGGAGATGTTAGTGACCAGAGAAAAGAGACTTGTGGGAATATCCCTGACTGTGCCTCGTAAGTTATCACCACCTCCCGTGGAGTGATCTCGTGCAGCCAGGACTAGGCTGTAATCCTCCCCCTCAAGTCTAGTATTCCATACACTTCGAGTAGATCACTTACCTGAAGGAATGACAAAAGGATTCAAGGTCGTGTTGCCCTTTTTACAAATGTAGCCCAGTTTCTGAACACATTCCAGGTTTTCCCATTTAGCATTTTTCCCGGGGTTTAGTGACACACAGCTTTTTCCAGGTTCGGCAGATGGACTTCCTGCGAGGAAAAGGGAAAATTGAGACGGGGCTATTGTAGGTGTCACAGGCAGACGGCTGCAGCGGACACCCCCGTCCCTGCTGCACATTCACAAATAAACGCTTGCTGAACGCACAGCAGAAGACGGGGGCTGTCTGCTGTTTGTCTTGTTGTTGGAGCACCCCAAGGCCCAAAGTGTTGCTAATACACGAACACTTCTTGTAAATGCCTTTGGTTTTCACAATATCACCTCATTAAACTAGACCATAAACACTGAACGTGTCTCACATTCGCTTGTATTATGCATCATAGAGAGGCACCTAAACAAAGAACACAGGATGTTGTTAGACACTGTAAACACCCCCCAAAAACCAGGTCAAGCTAACAGTGCGTATCTGGGCCTGGGGAAACGTCCTCCAGCTAGAGAGGAGACGGGGAATGGAAGGGAGAGTGCTGGCCAAGGACTCCCCGAGCTCACGCCTCTTTCTCCAGAATGTTCTCAGCTCAGCTACTGACGAGTGTTTTTCCCAGCAAACCCTCCGCCCGTGTCTTACTGGGAGCCAATGGAGAACCAGAGGGGGTCATCTCTGCGAATGTGATGGACACAGGCCCTGACACCCTGTTTCTCTTGCTTTCCACTCTAGAATGTACGGTTTTAGACCCGGAGCTGCGAGAACGAGCTCCAGCCCACACCCGAAGATGGGGGAGCGAGGGGCAGTGTGTCAGCTGCTGAGTGACCCCGGCACCCACAGGGCCTGGCCTGAGCCCCCACCCTGTCCTGCGAGATGGAAATCACATCCCCACTCCAGAAAGTGCTTTTGGAAAATCTGAAGGTTATTTGAATAACAAGTAAAGAAAAAGTCGTTAGCGGTAAGTATAAAGATGTTGTTAAAAATTGTTAATGTTATGACTAAACTAACAGGATCACAGAACTGATATGGTGAACAGACACGGTGTCAGGACCAGAAGGAAATTTTCAGCAATAATAGATTTTATAGCTATCGGTTATTAATAGATGGCTATTGGTGTATTCCTTAGTAAGTCATCTTATGCATTTAATAACACACACCACTACCAACTTTAATGCATCAGTTAGTGCTCTTTTTAAATGGCCACTTTTTATCTGAATCCATAGTGTGAGTCGTTTATGTAAAACACCCTCGATTTAAATGCACATTATTTTAGTAGGCGCATCAGTTGGTAAGTACTCCACGGAATGCGTGACTGGATAATTCACATAACAGCAATCCTGATATTCCAGAAAGTTTCTTATTTTAATCTGAAGAAATGCTCATACTTTTTCCGAAGATGAAGTAATCTGCCACATATTTCTCAGGAACTTGATTTAATAAGGAAGGGCATTTCTTTTCTCTTCTCATTAGGTTTCCAATTCCATTCCTCACCTTTATAACAGTTAACCCCCAAATTTTCTCACTGAACTGTTGGCATGCAAGTGGTTAAATATGACTATCATCATCCTCAAACTGAGTATGAAATTATCTGACCTGCCCAGTGTCCCATAATAATTGAGCAACAAAGAAGAATAAATAAACTCTGGTCCCCCAATAAATGTATTATTGTCCAGCTGTCTCCAATTAAAAGGACTCAGTGCTGCATTGTGTGTTGGTTGTAGGCAGATGAATTAAACCTTCATCCTTAAAAAACAACGTGATATTCTCTGCAGCAACGTGTCCTCTCCATAGTCCAGAGGAAAACAAGAGCTGATTTCATTATAAGCCTCTCGTGACAACTGTGCAACCACCATGCAACAAAAGTGGAATTTCATGTAAAATCTAATCCATTTAAGGCAAAATATAGCCCCTTAAAATTCCCTCTCATGTTTTAGCATCTATTCTGAATGTTATTTTATCATCTTTTTTCGGTTTTCAATAGCATATGCATATAAATTGGTGTGTAAAGACGATGGAGGTTTTAATATTCTAGCCAAACGCAGGAACCATCCAGTGGCTTTAACCCGGTCAGACAGAGTCTGGGCATCTGAGAAAACCATCTGATATAGTGCGTGGTGGAGCAGGAGGGACAGAGGCCCCCCTCCTCACACACTTGTGGCACAACCCGGCCCCACACACACACACTTGTGGCACTGCCCGGCACTAGTGAACTCTGCCCAAAGGGTTGGGGTGTCTCGGAGCCACCTCGACCAAGAGCCTCGAGCACTGCCCACAGCAGCAGCAGCTGGTGGAGAAGATGCAGGTACTTGCTCGTCATCGGTCTTTTGTTTCCTCTGATCAGTCGCTTTATGCAAGGCTCACACTTAGGCCTCCTGTATGTTCTGTTGGTCGTGTGTTATGGCAATTTGGAAACAAATAGTTGAGCCCGGCTTCTGTCCTCTGAGAAATAGACGGCAGTTGAAGGCTTGACCACGCCTTGACTGCATTTTCCCACTATCAAATTACAAATTGTTGATAAAATTGCCAATAAAGGTTATGCTAGAATTGATACTAAAATCTGTGACCAAAATGTTATTTTAACCCAACTCTGTCAGATTACAAACAGGAGTAAATGGTGGTAATGTAGACAGACTTTCAGACCGTCAGAAGAGCTACAGTGAAACTACAAATATCTCAAGGCTTGAGATAAAAACGATCCTCTAGCCAAAAAGAATTTCAGTTCAGTGCAATACATTGTGTGTGTGAGTCTGTGTGTGAATGTCTACAGATAAAAATATGTACACATAGAGTCCTCTAACATAGTATATAGCACAATATATATTATATATACCATGGAGATACATATGTAACTGGAATGTTGTAAAATTCAAAACACCACAAAAAAAGAGCCAAAGTCCAGTGGTCCAAAAATTGAAAGCGCCTTGACTGTCAAACTTTCCAAGCAGATGCTGGATAATCATTTCAAGGGTGACGACAATGTTGATGCAACATCAGGTCTATAAAAAAAAAAATGCTAGAACACCAGAATCATGTTTGAGCGTAGCCACGGTTTGCGTTTGACTGTGACGCTTAGCAAATCAAGGATACGCTGAGGAGGGGCACTGTTCACAGAGACGGTGCTGATTGGCGCGACAATCCTGACAGAGCCCCTGCAGTTCTAGGGATTCAAATGCAGCGGACAGACGGAGAGCAAGCTGAGAGACGGACCTCGTGGGGAGACACCTCCCAGTCCTTCCCTTTGAGCTCTACGTTTAGGATGTGAAGGTCTCTACGCCATCCAAGGACTGAAATCCAACCCCAGGACCAAGCCACCGAGGCTAAACCCTACCTGGCAACCAGTTCAGATACCGGAAGGGGCCGCCGCCGCTCCACTGCCAGCCGGCGTTGAAGCTCAGACTGTTTAGCCCAATCCAGAGTCCGGAAGTCAAGGAGCTGGTCAGTCCTGTTGCAGAAAAACAAAACCCGACATTCAGAAGAGTGAAGTCAAATTCAGGGTTAAGTGCTTGAGTCAAAATGTACTGGGGGGAAATCGGTCTCCCTTGGATTCCCTTAGTAATCTAAAGTCAGTGCAATTACTGCACCGTTCAGAGGATGAAGAACCTGCGGCCCAGGGTCCAGGAGAGCAAGGTGTTTTCGCGGAGGCTGCACCCAGGCCCACAGGCGTCCAGCCACATCTTCCACTCTGGGACGCGCCCGCAGGGAGCTGTGGGTGCATCTTATTTAGACCAGGCTATACTCAGCTGTCATCACATAGGGGCATTTTTATTTCCTTTTAGAGTAAAAATCAGATTTATTTTGTATAAAAGTCAAAGTTTTGCATCATGAAAAAGTTTAATAAAAATTTCCTTCTTTCACTATGATAAGTTATTACCCCAACCTCATATTTCAGAGCTGATTCTAAGAATTTTATTTTATGATACTTTTTAAAGTTTGATTGTCCTCCTTATGAAAATGATGATTAAATTCTAAAGGCTGAATGTTTATGCCGACATAATCCACACTTTATTTAGCCAGTTAGTAAGTCATTATTACAGCATTTCAGCCTCTGCACTGTTCCTGATGTCAGTAAAAACCCAGACCGTAGGGGCCTTGCACACGTAACGGGTCATTTCTGACATCTTTTTAAAAACTGTGCACAAGCATTCTCTGTACATTCTCTGTAAATGAACAGTTTTTAAAAACAGTTCACTAAAAGGAAACCATCCTTTGGCTTTAATAAAATTCCAGCCTCAATCACCTGTACACGCTGGTGTGAACACGACTAGTGCAGCGTGTGGTTAGCGTTGCTAGAGGGTCCATTCCCCAGCCAGACTCTAAGCAGGGAGTGTCCCCACCTGCGGAGCGTTCTGTAATCCCAGCCCTGACCTTGCTCATGGAACCCTCGCAAACGAGGAGCCAGGTGCCATCGCCTCCATTTGGAGATTAGGAAAGTAAAGGGTCGAAGTTTGCACACGCAGCTAACCCAGCGGAGCTGAAACCTGCACCAGGTCCGTCCGACAGCAAAGCCCCAGCTCTGCGGCTCTGCGGCCGCCGCAGTGACGACCGTGTACCTGCACGTTCTCAGCGTGTACACTCATGCCACAAGTTCAAATGCATGTGCCGCAGCAACTCAATGCCCGAACGTCGTAGCCGGTATTTTTTCACCAGCGTGCGTTTCCCTTGGGAGCACACAGCTGGAATGTTCCGCTGCTCCGCATCCACCCGAGGCCCCGTGCACAGGGGACCGCCCGGGGAGAGGGTCAGCCGAAGCGGGTGGGTGGGCTGAGGCCTAAACGGAACAGAGTTCACCCCCGGGAGGCATCTGCTGAAAAGCAGACCTGCCGTGTGATGGCTTAAAGCAATAACATTTTAAAACTGAATGAAATTGAATGCTGGGATGTAAAAATCAATGCACATTAATTCAAATCCACTCCTTTTCATCAAGTGCTCTGGAAAACAACGTGCAGAGCGGGTGCAGGTCCCTCACGCAGGCGGGCGGGGGTGCTTCTTACGTCTTGGGAGGGGTCTTGTCCGACACCTTCGTTTTGTGGACGGGGACGCGGGGCAGTCGCGGGGTGTGGCCCACCGCCGGGGTCCAGCACGGGATCACAGGGTGCAGCTCCGTGTCGCCAGGGCAGCCGATCCCCGCTCGCTTCCCCGCACCCCGGGCCAGAGGACCGAGGACGGCGGAGACCCCCAAAGCCAAGAGCAAAGATCCCAGCGGGCGACTCGGGCACGAGTCACGGCCCCGACATTAGCCGAGTCCAGAACTCACTCCTGTGACTGCAGAGTGGGGGGTTTATGAAAAGTAAAGAGATATTTATTACAAAGCCGTGCCGAGGCAGTGGCGTTATCTAACGGTCGCTCTCTAACTCACTCTTGCATCCCCAGGAGGTACACAAGCGCGCATGGCTGCAGCCCCAGGGGTGGGTTCTGAGTCGGGAGCGCTGGACGGGCTGGACCTGACTGGCGCTTGTCCCTGGAGGGCCACGGGCAGGAGCTCCAACCATGGTCGTGGAGCAAGGAGGGTGGGCGAGTGTGTGGAGGGGCACGGAGCCGGGAAGGCCAAAAGGCAGCACCCCCCACCTGTCTGCAAAGGGCCTGACGCAGGGCCCCCTGCCCCTCTCCCCTCTCACACTTCTCTCCAGCCCTGACGCTCACAGCCTCACTCTGCGGGGCCTTCCTCTAAGCACCGGCACTCTTACATGCCCGACGTGCCCATCTCTGCCTCCTCGGGGCGGGCCGGCTAACCCAGCGCCAGAAGGACGGCCGCTTTCCTAAAGCGCAGCACTCCCCGAGGAAGTGGCCCCTGATCAGCCTGCAGTAACCGGTGCTGCGTCTCCACAGCTCAAGGACGCCTGTGAGTCTATTAGTTATCTCACACATGGCTGTCGACGGTGTTTTCATTACTATGTTATTATTTAATCTCCTTAGGATAAGTCGAAGACACTAACTAGACGTTGCTGTCCTGCCTCCCTCAGGTAAACAGTGTTTCGGGGTCTGGCAGAGAAACCTCTGCCCCCCAGCCCTCCCCCGGAAACGCCCCTGGGCTCAGAGCCAGAGTGAAATTACAGGTCACGTTAATAATTACTTTATCAAATCTATGGAGTATCAGATGAGTTTTCATCAGTATTTTATAGTCGTCCTAACTTGAACAATAATTTTCTCTGTACTTGCAGACTGGTTGGCAACTGGAGATGTGGTTCAAGGAAGCATTTCTAAAATGCCAAAACAAGACCATTCCCCAAATTAACCACTCCAGTATCAAACAAAATTTATCAGTTGAGAAAATAAGGGCATTTAAGTTCCAAAACTACAAATAATTCACTGATTCTTGGAGGAATGGACATAGATTTTGCCTGAGATGACTTGATTAAGTTCCCGTGTTTGCCGTGACGAGAAGTGATTGCTCCCACGTTCCCCACCTGCTCCAGGACCTTCCGGGCTTGTTTGGAGGAATCAAATCAGTTAATACACAGCGGTGCTTCAGGCAGGCCTGGCACGTGGTGTTTGTCCAATAAGTGCAAGATACTATTATTATTATAACCATGATTATTATTTATAGCTCCAGGTTGCATTAAGATTGGCAAAAGATGCCCTTTAGAAATAAAACTCAAGCCCCACATTAAATATATCATGTAATGTAGATGCATGCCGTCCCAAAATTTTCTCTAAAGTGCTTTTATCATTTGATAAAGGGACTTATCAAATTTTTTAGTATTGCTGTAAAAAACATCATTTCCACATGTTAATTTTTTTAATTTTTCTGCATGTCATGCCTGAAATTGTTATATATTTACTTTTGCACTTAGTTATAAAAGAAGACATACTGATGTCCAATAATACACTAATTTTCTTTTCTTTTCAATTTTGAGGTCCCTTTTTTTTTTTTCCAGTTAACACCAAAGGGAACTGACAAAAACAATCAGGGTAACAGGCCGAATTTCACTTCCTCCATCGTATTTCGGTTCTGTAAACCCGAATCCTGCACACACGGGGCTGTGGATCCAATTCAGGAAAGGAGGATGAAGGGGAGCTAAGGGCTCTTGCCGGGGTGGAAGCAGAAGTGAAGATGAGGAACGCCCTGGGTGGGTGCATGACCCCGCTGGTGCGGCTGCATCAGGGGCCCGCAGGGGCGGCCGCCCGGCTGTGCCTGGGGGGCTCGGCCAGGGGGAGGCGAGGCCCCGTGTCCCCTGGTGGGAGACCTCGCCCATAAACAAGCAGGGAAACGACAGTCCCTCACGAGCGCCGTGAGCTTAGGGCGAGCCCAGGGCCTGGCAGCAGCTGTTCACCGAGCGGCGGCTGATTTGATCCCAGAACCGTGAAGCTGCTCATACACCCCCCAAAATAGGCAAAATCCCTTGTAGATTTTTTCTTTCCCCGTTGAACGTTTGTTTCCCTCTGGGCCTGACATTTTCAACTTCAGGAGAAGCAGGAAGCAGGACAGATCTCATCAGGGAAGCCGTCCTCACCCGGATCCCAGCGCAAATGTGCTGACTGGTTCCTGGCCTCGGAGGACACCAGGGAGGCCTGGGGGCTGTGTCCAGCTCCCCCGGGACGCGATAACAGCCCTGCTGGTCAGGGCAGCCTCTCCTGGGGGGCCGCCCCCTTCCGAGCAGCGGAGAAGAGCACAGAGTAACCCGTGCTGCGTCCCTGGGCTTCCAGAAGGCCAGAGAACAAGCACAGATCGGAAGTGTCCCATGACGTGGCCCACAAACAGAGAGCTTAGAAAGCAGCCGCCCGAAACCCGGAGACCTGCCGATTTCTCTCCCTGGGCCGGGGTGTGCAAACAAGTCCAGACGGCCTCGGTGACCCTTTCGTTCCTTCCCCATCTCATGAATTCCTTTTCGTCTCATTCTCCCTACTTTTACGCCATTAACAGCCCTGATACTTTCTCCCAGTACCAGCAAGGCCAAAGGACAGCCCAAGCAGACGATTTTAGCAGGAGGAAACATAATCCCACCTCGGGGTTGGCGAATGGCCATGCCGAGGTCTAGCTCCTTGAAATGTGTTCTAGCAGATGGAGCACAGCACCGGAAAACAGTTGGGAGATGTGCGAGGCGCCGAGGCCAGGCTGGGGTGCTGGAGTTCCACCGGGCTCCGGGCCAAGCACACCCATGGCCCCTGCGTGCAGCCAGGCCATGTGCTGACACACGCCACCCCAGGCACAGGGGCTTCTGGTCAACCTGCGAGGTCACCCGTGAGCGGAGCCGGCCCTGCTGGGAGGCCTGGGAGCGGCTGCAGACACAGCTGCACGAAGCGCTTGGAAAGGGTGGTCCCCAACCCCCAGCCTCAGGCTCACCCGGGAGGGCATCGAAATGCAGGTTCCTGGGCCCACCTCACACCACTCGGGACTCTCTGGGGATTCTGCCCATGCCCCTTCCCCTTTAACAAAGTCCCCAGGTGACAGACAAGCACCTACCTCCTACCTGCCCACAGGTCGGGGGAATTTCCAAAGAATCATTTCTATTATGCTGCAATGTTGTTTGTCAATCCAAACACTCATTGAGACATTCTTGCGGGAAAGGCTCTGCACCAACCTTGGCGGGGACCTCCAGTTTGCCTTCTTTTTGTCACTTAATTTGTGTTCATCTGGGACTTTGAGCTCCGTGTGTGTCTGCTGAGGGCTCGGCTGTGTCCCGGGCGAGCAAGGCGCCTCACACTCAAGGACCAGATACGGTGTGGAATGAACAAATGGGTGAAAAAATAACAAACGAGTGTACTCACAGTTTTGTAGGGAAACAGGACATATGTGTAACTCACTACAGTAAGACTGGTGGGCAAATGAGACAGACTCAGATGGAAACAGAGAAAGGTGCATTGAGAAGACTGTATTCTGACTGTATAAAGTTTCAGATGTTTCAGGAGAGGGAAACACAGGCCAAAGGAAGGGCTGGGAAAAGAGGAATCAGGACCTTCACTCTGTGCAGCCCTCAGGCTGAAGGGGTGGCTGCCAGGGCAGCCCGTCGATGCCAAGCCAAGGTGTTCCCTTAACTGCTGGGAAACGAGCCGCCCCGAGGGCCCTGGCCCCCCGGTGGTCCTGGACAGAGCCTCAGCAGCCCCCTGCAGTGGGGTCGGGGTGAAGTGGGAGTGGGGGTCCAGGGCAGGGAAGTGCGGACGCTTTGTCTCCCACACTGATCTCCAGCGCGTAGACTTTAGAAGCCAAAGCAGATCCTCTCTTACAAGCAGACATTAGTGCTTTCACTCTGCACAGCCCTAGAAGGACAGATGCTTGCAGAACGCAAAGCTGCGGAAGGGGTGACAGTCAGCCCTGAACCCAGCAGGTCGGGAGTCAGGGAGAGAGGCAGGGGCTGCAGCTGCAGGGCAGCTCTGGGCCGGGCTCTGTCTGGGGGGCAGGAGCTCGTTTGGCCGTTCTGGACCCCAGAGGGCTAACAAAAGGCTGGCTCGGTTTAGAGGACATGTGGGGACCCCTGGACCAGCCAGGAATGGCTGGGCTCAGGGCGGGGGCGTCTTCTACTCTGAGCTCAGGGTCCTTGGACCCTTCCCCACACAGAGCTCTCGAGACCATCAGGATTTGCAAAGCGACGCTGGCTCAGGAGAGGCCGCCCCATGGCCTCCTCAGAGTCATTTTCAGGGGACAGGCCGTGAAGCCACCCGCACCATCCGCTGTGGCCGGGCACCCCCCTGGAGCCAGGCGCCCTGCTCCCCAGCCCTTACCTGTCAGGTACGTCTGCTCGTGGATCTCCGTGATGCTCAGCAGCTCGGCGCCCTGCTGCTGGCAGCTCCTCCGCGCCTGGTGCCAGGACAGCGCCGCCTGGGAGTTGATCTGGTAGGAGATGCTGGTCAGCGGGTCCTTCTTCCACAGGCTCTCGCTTCCCTCGACTGGAAAGAAGCCATGCGGGTCCGTGGCATTAGACGTGGAAAAGACCTCGGTGGAAAATATCCTTCAGGTGCTCCTGGCAGCTTTATTGCCTAAAACAGTGTGTATGTGTGTGTGTGTGTGTGTGCGCGCACACATACGTGTGCACATATATGTATATGTGCACGTGTGTATATGTGCATGTGTATATGTGTGTGCATGTGTGTATATGCATGTATCTGTATATGTGTGCATATGTATATGTGCATATGCCTGTGTGTACATGTGTGTATCTGTATATGTGTGTGTATGCACATTCATGTATATGTATTTGTACACGCATGGATGTGTATTGCAGGTGTATTGTGTGCATGTATGTGTGTACATGTATCTGTACGTGTGTGTATATGTGCATGTGTGTGCATGTATGTACATGTGTGTATACATATGTATCTGTATGTGTGTTTATGTGTATCTGTACAGGTGTGTATGTATATGTGTATATGTATATATGTGTGTACATGTGTGTATACATATGTATCTGTGTGTATATGTGTGTGTGTATATGTATGTATCTGTACATGTGTGTATATGTGTGTTTCTGTACATGTGTGTATACGTATGTATATGTGTATGTGTATTTATATATATTTTTCCACTTGTTACTTTTAAAGTGCTATGAGATTTTTTCCTGAAATGAAGGTGGGCGTTTTCAGAGGACCAACCCCCTCCATCCTTCTCACATCCCCAAAGAAAGAAAGGGTGTCCCCTGTTTTTCCACTGGGACATTTGGGATCAGATGATTTGGGAAGTGAGGAAAATCTGGAAACTAAGCTACCAGCCCAGCTTCCTTAATCCTGAAAAGTAAAATAAATGTATTTCTTCTCTCAGCAAGAGGGCTTTTTGCCTGGGCACCGCAGCAGGGTCTTTTGAGAAGCACCACCAGGAAGGGTGTGGGCTCTGCAGGCAGATGGACCCGGCACAGCCGTTCACGAACCATTGAACTTGGCTAAATTATTAATGTTTGGAGCCTCATTTTCTCACCTCTAGAATAGAGTTAATACATGTAAAGTTCCTGGCACACAGCGGTGCTGTTAGCCTTTCTTCCCTCAGAGTGGAAAACAATTCCTTCAGCTTATTTTTTCCACGCTATTTTATAATTCCCAATAGACTCCATAAACTTAGGTTCACTCCATGAAAGACCACCAATATAGACAGATAAATACTTCTTTATAACATATTTCATTTGCTTAAATGGTGTGAAATTTCTCTTTCATCAGCCTAATAATATAAAACTCTACTTAAGAGTCATATGAAATAATAATCCTTTCATTTATTTTTAGGAAGAAAGAAAGGATAATGTAACTTCTCTAATTTTCTAGGAAGCATTTGGCTTGCTAAGAAATTGGGCAATTTTCCACGTACACTTGGCCCACACTGTCCTGATTCTTTACCCTATGCCTCATCGTCTCTGCACCTGATGGGGAAATGATCCCAGGCCTTTGTCATTCCCACACCACACATTGCAATCTGAAATGTGCACACCAAAGAGGAAGAGAAAAACACCAACATGTCATTAGGCAACAATGCAGGAATATCTAAGTTGTTTTAACCACAAAATCACTGTATGTTTAGATAAAAAAATAAATTTGAACTAGTAACGTTAGACTTAAATTATAATGGCCTGAAACCTTACTAGTTTTGTGTCCAAATGGATGCTTCTCAAATAAATGAGACCTATTTAGGGTTTATTTGAAAATGGAGGAGCTTTAAATGAACAAATATATTTACATGCTAATAAGGAAGTCTTGGAATTTGGAAGTTTTGTTTATATTATGGTAGAAAATGCGACATATAAAAGAAGGGTGGGCACTTTCTTGTTCAGGAAGGGAAGAAAGGGCTTTAAATGCCCAAAGAAGGAAGTGAAATTTGACTCTTGTCTTCATTTGACAAGCAAGGGATTAAACCGTTTCCCCCGTGAACCTATCCGTCTGCTGATTCTACAGCTTCCCAACAGCTCAAGACACTGAAAGACGAAGCTGCAGGCTATGGAGAGTTGAGAGAAAGGGGCTTTTCCTGTTCCTGTGCTCATGAAACTTGAAAATAAATGTCTAAATAGAAGGAAAACATTACAATAAACAATGCAGAAGACAATGAGGAGACACAGTCAGTGCCACTGGGTCCCGGTTGGTCCCTCATCTTCCTGGGGCGAAGCTGTGCGTTTCAGGCTTACGTGAAAAGTGTTCTTTGGAAAGGAACACAAAGCAAGGACAATGCAAGGGATCTGGAAATTGCAAAGCCCTGAAAAAGGAGGCATAGGTTTATAAAATGTGTTTTTAAAACTTAATGTATATTGGAGTAAATCATTTTTTTTACTTTCTATAGTTATTTTACTCTTACATTTAATAGGATACATATATCCTATTATATATCATATATATATAATATATATTTATAATTTGGTTTTGAAGATGTAAATTAAAGGTAACAGATTTAAAAGAATATTCTACAGAACAGACCTAGAGTATCTTCCAAACACATCCCTCCCAGTTGTGAGGTTGTTTTGTGATTTTTCCTCCACATTTCACTCATTAAATCACACATTCACCCAACAGCTGTCTGACTGGCACATCTGAGTGTGACACTCCTCCGGGACCCAGGAAATGCGCAGACAGATTTAGAAGCCCCATCCCTTCAGGAGGAGCGAAGCCGGGGACACGCCTCGGATGCTGACAAGCAAGTGCTGCTTCACCTTAGGAAGAAACAGCTCAGGTTCCTCCAACCAAGCACCAAGCCCGCCTCCCGCAGACCTCAGACCCTGCCGGCCCTGAGGGGAGTCGGCCTCCGGGGCTGCCGGGTGTGTGCGTGTGTGTGCGTGTGTGTGCGTGTGTGTGTGTGCGCGTGTGCGCGTGTGTGTGCGTGCGTGTGTGTGCGTGCGTGCGTGTGCGTGCGTGTGCGTGTGCGTGCGCGTGTGTGCATGTGTGCGTGTGTGTGTGTGTGTGCGCGTGTGTGCGCGTGTGTGTGTGTGCGTGTGTGTGTGTGCGTGTGTGTGTGTGTGTGCGTGTGTGTGTGTGCGTGTGTGTGTGTGCGTGTGTGTGCGTATGTGTGCACGCGCACTGTGGGCCTGCTGCCGGGAGCCCGCAGACTCGGTGGGTTTTCACCCAGAAAGCAGCGTGGGGCTTCCAGAAGGTGTTGCCCCAAGAGATCCAGTTTGCTTTTAGCAGTGGGAGCCCTGGTTTTCTCTGACACTCTCGTGTGCTGAGTTGCACTGTTCTACCACGCAGGCTTTGGAGAGGGGGTGATGTGGGCAGGGGCCCAGGACGTCTCGCTGCGAGTGATGCGGGGGCGGCGCAGCCACCCCAGGCCACGCCCGAGGGTCGCCCCGAAGGGCAGGGCGGAGGAAGCCCCAGGGAACACCCGGAAACAGAGGCTGCCCCGCTGGGTCCTGAGCAGTAGGGAGGGCCCGGGGGTGGAAGTTCGGGGGAGAGAGGAAGGGGGACGAGTGGGGAGGTCAGCGAGGCCGCCAGCTCTCCCATCCCCCGCCTCTGCCCAAGCCTGCCGGGAGGGCGCAAATGGCCGGCTCCGGCCCAGGCCCATGCTGGACCTCACACAGCACCACGGCCCCAAAGCCCTGGAAAACAGCTGACAGGAAAATGGGAACTGGAGACGGACAAATTTGGTGAAAATAAGGGGGTCGTTTCAGGCGGGGAATGCTGGGATTTGGGGGTGCAGTTGAGCTGTGTCGGCCCACTCCAAATCGATTCCAAATCCACACTCGCTGCCCAGGCTGGGGGTCACAGTGGCTCGTGGTCTCCGCCGTAAGACGGGACGGTGGCACCGGGAGGGGTGGCTGCGGGCACGGCCGGCAGGGAGCGGGTAGTAACTCTGGGGCGGTTCTGGATAAACCCGGGGCCTCACGGCCGGGTTCCGTCTTGGGGGTACTCACACTTCAGTGGACAGAACCCAAATAGCTTGTCGGTGTCGTAGTCCGTCGTGGTGCCGCACCACAGCCAGCCGTCCGACCGCCCCGCGCTGGTGCAGTCCGCGTACCACTTGTTCTCGAACTTGAAGGGGAAGGCGCAGGTGGCCCCGTTGGCGTTGCCCAGGAGGGTGTACATGGCTGCGGAGAGAGCGGCGCCCTGAGCAGGGTGCCCTGTGCCCGGGAGGGGGCTCCCCCAGACCACACTTGGTGGTCCTCATACCCGGCCCCGGGTTGTTGCTCCCTTCTCTCGCCCTGTCTCCCCCACTCCCCCCGACCCCGGCCTTCGCTGGGTGCGAATGGCCATCCACCCTTTAGGAATAGCTGTGGCACCCCTTCATTTCCGCTGCCTTTTGGACCAGATTTTCCTCTTTCCTCTCGAGAGGGAAGAGTCATCAGTGTCTCGAAACCAGCTGTGCTTCTGCATTTCCTCCAGGGCACAGGGCAAGCCTAGGACATCCTTCCTCCCGGTTTGAATCCTACAATTATCGAACCTCCAGATCGGCAGCAACCTGGAAGGTGCACAGTTGATGACCAAACCCCCTCCAGCCTCCGCCACATCCGTCAGCAACGCCTGCCAGGAAGGACAGGATCTGGGCAGGGTCCAAACCACACCGCGAAAGAAACAACCCGGAGCCACCGGGCACCGTCCACCAGCGGCTCTCGTCTTTTCGAGGCCTGAACTCAGGTAGGAGTGACCAAATGACCAACACAGGAAGCTCCGGATTCTTCCAGAGAAGCCAATTGAAACCCAAGTAGGATCCTAGGATTAGGACTTGCTTTAGATGAAGCAGTTGGAGGAGCTCGTCTCTCACTGACCAGAGGACAACCCGGTAGCTCATTCTGTGGTTTGCTGGCAGGGTCTATCTCGTAGGGACCCCTGAGTGGGGTAGGACCCTCTACTTGAAGCATGCGGCCTCTGACTTCGACCTACGTAGGACGTTCCATGTCCTATGACTTGAAAAAGTTCTTAAAAGACACTGAGCTTTTAAAATAATATAAAGTTCATAAAACCCATGGTACAGAGCATCACATACACGGAGAGAACGGCAAAGGCTCGATCCTTATCTCTTCCCTTTCCTGGGCTCAGCCTGCGTACCCATCCAGCTGTAAAAACTAGATTTACATTTAATTACCACAAAATTACACTGACTTTTTGTCATCTGGGTAGCCGTGAATAACCTTAACATGCCATTCTCGCTTCGTTCCACTAAGTTACAGGCCTGCGCCCCCTCACTGTATACAGCACGCTCAGGAGTGACGTTGGTCCCTTTCCTTCACGTCACGGGCACCTGTCCCTGCACATGAGAAGCCCACTCGGACCCCGAGGTTGGGTGAGTCGGCCACAGCGAGGCCACAGGTGGGGTCTGTTTGGTGCCCACCGTGTCCCGCGGCTCCTCACCTGTTGAGCAGGTGGATCGGCTCTGGAAGGCACCTGTAGATCCCCGGGCCCAGGTGTTCTAGCCCCAGGCTTCCCTGCATGGGGAAGTCCTCCCTCAGGGCTGCTACCCGTTCCTGGAATTTGACTCATTTCAAGTGTGGTTCTCTCTCGCCCTGCCCTAAAATATTCTACTAAGTTCCTCCTTGACGGCTGCCTCTCATATGACTTCCAAACCCACCTGATTCTCAATCAGTGTCTCGGGGAACCCTGCCCTGCCCCAGCCCCTCCTCCACCCTCCTCCTTAGTCAAAGGAGCACGGAGAGCTGGCGGGTTCGCCTCACTGAGAACTCAACTCTGAGGCTGACCCTCAACTGCAGTCACGGTTCGGCTCATCCGAGTGGGCCCAGTAACCGAGTGACTTCGGAAACACTTACTCTCTTGTCCCAAAACACCGTGTTTTCTTGACCTCAGGGTCGTTGTGGATAACACTAAATACCAACAACATATCCTGCCCCGAATGTCGTTACAACACCCTCAGCCTCAGGAACCGGCCCCTGAAAATCTTCAAGTTCTCCTTTTTCCCAGTCGCCAGAGAACAAAATTTGGCTGATATAAGAGAAAGTTACATACCTCATTTTATTTCACCTTCAAAGGACCCAAAGCATCAACCACATATAAAATGATTTTTCCTTTTTTTGCCAATGGTGTTACAGCTTTCTAAGATATCTAAATAATATGTCACACATGAAGTTATAAGCCAATTCCTCAGCTTTCCTAGTCTGTAAATACCCACAGATGACAAAATAAATCAGAAACACTTAGAAACCCAAACTGTCGATGAATTTGCCACAATTTCATTTTGGCAATCTGAATTGGTAAAGAATGTTGTCCCTTGGGTCATTTCTCCAGGGATGACTTAAATGCAAGGAAAAAAATATTTGGTTAAATTCATTTATCACTACAACCTTCAAATGTCATATGGGAGGCTTTGGGTCAAAGACTACGGTGAAAATTAATTTCTAAAATTGTAATATATAGTTTAAAATATATAGCCTAGAAAAAGTTAGAAGAAATGACTTCCCATTGATCAATAGCTAAACTTTCATTCGGGACTTTTTCCCTTGTTTACCCACTATCCGTGCTCTCACAGTTAGTAAGTTCCTAACACAAAGAAGGTGCTCAGTTAATGTTTCCAGTGCAAGCCAAACACACACATGCCTATTTCCTCGAGTTAGTTTCCAGCTAAGAGGAAGAGACCCCTTTCTCACAGGGATCAAGGGTCGCGGCCTCTCACCTTCGTAGCCCCGGGAGCACAGGTCGCTGGTGGTCCCGTAGATCCTCCACCTGCTCCACAGCCCCGACCCCTTGTAGAGCATGACATTCTTCTCCTGCCTGTTGCCATAGTTAAAAAACAGGTCCTCGCCCTTGAGCCCGAAGAGCATGTCGTTTTTGCACTCCCACTTCTGCAGCTCACTTTTCGTGTCGCAGGCGTACAGGGTGACGGGCACCCAGTCCGTCTTGCCCGGCACGCCCAGGCACAGCTTGAAGGCGACGCTCATCAGCTGGGTGTCCGACACCCACCGGAACCGCTGGGCCTCACTGTCCTGGTTGCACGCTGCCGTGTGGACGGCGCTGGGGCTGACCGCCTCCACGCAGCGCTTGTGGTCATCGTTGTAGATTAAGAACTGCTGGGCGTCTGCTTAAGGAGAAGAGAGAAAGCGGGCTGGTGTGGGACACGTGACGAGGACGTGGTTTCAGGTCTAAAGCGCCCCACCTTCTCGTCCCCCAGAGACCTAGGATTGCAGGAAAGGAGGTGAAGGAGACGGGCCGGACCCCAGGCCCTCGGAGCCCTCGAGTCAGGAGGGGGCAGACGGAGGGGGCTGGCTTGGGGAGCATGGCGGTGGCTGCCGCGGGCTGGGGGTCCTCGGGAGGGGTGTCATCGTGGGGAGCCTCCCAAAAAGACCCTAAGTGCTCCCAAACCGCAGGGGCTGGAAACAGGGGAACCTCATCAGTCTCAGAAGAGAAACCCACATACACGCAGGTCTGAAATTAAATGCACAAACAGCCTGGAATGGAATCAGATTCTGAAATCTGGCTCTTCCCTGTGCTCTGTTCAGATATGAAAACTATGTATAATTATTCTTACAATAGCATTAAATTGGGGGCTTGGGTAATTTTTAAATAATTTTATTTTATGTAATTTCATCTTTATTTTATGTTCTGCAGATTTTTGAACTATTCTTTCTGAGTAGCCTGGGTCTGAGCAACTAAACAATTTATTCAAAGTTTGTTGTTTCGTTTTGTTTCCCTTTCTAACTCAGAGATTTAGCATCTAGAGATAAGTCAGTGTCTACTGTATACTTTCAACATTCATTTCATTGCCATATTCAATCCATTATATTTTTAAACAATACAAAAATGTATAAAAAGTTAAATAATTTGTGAAGTTTGCAGTAACAGTTAAATAAAGGTTAAGTTTCTATGCCATTTGAGGTAATGTTTCTGAGAGTCACCTTCTAAGCAACATAATGCTTTTTACACTTTATTTAAGTGAGTTAAGAAAACACGCATGGCGGCCTAGACTTGCAGCCACGGCTGTTAGCAGGCAAAGCCTGACTTCCCGTTGCCAGAAAACAAACAAACCAAAAAGGACTTGGTAAGCATTTTTTTTTTCCTTAAATCAAAATTGAGTTCACAGAAAGGTTTTTCCTTTTTCCCTCTTATTTTTAAGAATAGGCCATGAAAGGCAGTGACTTCTTTTCCTTTCATGGCCTCACTATAAATCAGACGCTCTGCAGGTTTTACTAACCCCTGACCAGGTGGCTCCCAGGGGTCTGACGGCGCGTTCCTGTTCCCACCGAGGGTCCCGGTGGGCTGTGACGGTGAGGACAGCCGCCCCGCCCCACTGGCCACTCTTTGCCGACCCCAGCCTCGCACCCGCCCGGGACCACCACCTTGGGGCCCCCCAGGGGGTCTTCTCCTCGCGGGCCCTCGCTCTGCCCCCCACTGCCTCAGTGGGGACCCCACCTCCTGCCTGCCTGGGGGTCTGGATCCCGCTCCTCAGCCTGCTGCTGCCCTGAGCTGGGCTCGGCCTCGCCGGGGCCTGGAGGCAGGGCACCTGCTCCCTGGGGCATCCAGAGTTGGCGGCTGTCGCCCAAACCGGGGGCTACCTCCTATGCGGCAACCCCTTCCTTGTCCCGTCCCCTCTTGGTCCTGCCCACAGACGCGTGGGGACAAGGAGCAGCCCCCACGAGGCCAATGCAATCAAAGTCCACACAGCAGACACAGGAGAGAGGAGAACAAAGTCGGCTTAAAAAGTGGCTACTGGGGTGATTGACCACGCAAGCATCAGGAAACCAGCCCCTCTCATCCCAAAGCAGCAAACTCTGAAAACTCTGCTTTACCTCCACGTTTACCTGTTGGCTCACCTGGGCCACCATCTATCTGGAGAGTGCCCTGTCTTTGCTGAGCCACCTTTCGCTTTCCCACCCGGGCGTGCTGGGCACTTTTCCATACCTCTGCCTGGGGACCCTCGCCGTTCCTGACAGCTGCCTCCTGCCTCATGCCTCGGCCACTCAGTCAAGTTTTAGGGGTGCCCTCCTGGTCACTCAGGTGGCCCCAGGTGCACTCAGGTGGGTGGAGTTGCCCTTCTCTCACCTTTCTCCACCCCAGGCCTGCACTGGGTCTCGCCCCCTGGCCCGACAGCCCGTCCTCCCCAGAGAGGAGCTGCCATTGGGTGACGCCGCTGCCCGGGCGGACCCCCAGGCTGCCCCTCGGCGCCAGCCTCCAGCCCGACTCCACCACAGCCCACAGGCGTCCCAGCCCCGGCTGCCCCCTGCACCCCCGGCTCCCACTCTCACCTCCAAGGCCATGATCAGCTGTCGGTCCTGCCACCTGCACCCCCACCTGGAAGCTTCCACGTGGTTCTCCCTGGGACGCCCCCGCGGCCCTCGGGGCCAGCTCCTCGGGAGCCGACCTGGTGACGCAGGTGGCCCTTTCGTTTCCATCCAACATCCTTCTCCCTCTTAAAATCCGTCCTCTGCCCTTCGTCTCCCCACTTTCCATCATCTCCCCGGCAGGGACCTGAAGTCCAGGGGAAGGGGCTTCTGGAACATAACAGTCCCTCACCAAATAGCAGTTGAATGAATAAAAGAGGGTTTATTAAACTGGAAGCTTAGTGATCAGTGAACAAGATAAATCATCTAATTTAATTTAACTGATTAATAGTTTAGGGTCTACTTTAAACTCATTTTCCCCCCAACAGCTTATTTTTACTGAAGAGCCATTTACAAACATTTATACTTACGGAAGGAGTACGTGGAAATGAAAAGTTAACTGTTTTTCATGATAAACTTGCCTATTCTTGTTTGTTATATTTATCTTTTGGCTTCTAATGCATTAGGAAACAGGGTAGATCTGATACTGCCTTTGCCAGACAATACAAGGAAATGTAAAATTATCACTCTGTGGAGAAGCATTTTGACAACATCGTAGTCAACAGGTCATTTCACTTTTACATCGTCATGTGCAAATGCCTCTGGTTCAAAACTGTCATCCTTCTTCCTCTCAAAGTGAGTTCCAAGAACACAACCCAGGGCAGGCTGCAGCATTTTGCTACTACTAACCACACCAATTTGTACATTCATCAGCATCCTGTCTTGTCTGTACCCACTAGGCTATTGCAATAGAAACAGCACAAGGCTGCAAATGGGGTCAGTGGGATTAGCTATATCTATTTCTCTGCAATCTCATTTATGGGATCAAATGTATGAAGCTGTTTGTTCTCAACACATACACATCAGAAATGTACCTACAGAATTGGAGAGGCCCTCCTCCCATCCTAACTTCATCTGACTAACCTCACTTTTATTTTTCAACAAATATTTGGCAAGCACTGATGCCTTTCTTTCTTCTTCTGCCCACAGCCGCGCTTGGGAGCTAATTCATCGTTCTGTATTGTCCCCATCAGGCTTTGACCCCAGGTAAGCAGCCCCCCTGCTCACCAGCCACGTCTCTGCAGAACGAGGTGGGGAAGAGGACCTGCGCGTGGGGGGATCGAGTGAGGCCATCTGCCCGGAGCGCTCAGAACTGCTCCTGATACACAGCAACCGCTCAGTGCGGGTCCCTGGTGACTGGGGACGTGGGTCTGAAACGGTGTGAGGTGTGGGGCCGGGGGAGGCGCGTCCCCAGCCTCGGCGGAGGAGACGGGTGCACAGAGGGGCGTCCCCGGGGTCAGCAGGCTCGCGGCTGGTCCTAGTTCTCCTGGTTCTCCTGGTTCTCCTGGGTCTAACCCATCTCCCACCTGCCGCCTCACCCGTGGACCGGAGAAGCCACAGCCCCGACGGCGTGGTCCAGGCAGCTCCCACTGAGGCCACTGCATCACCCACCCAGCGCACCACTGGCATGCAGGAACCTCAGTGAATGTTAATTCCCTGCCTCCTGCAGGCGAAAAGTCTAAGGATCCAAATAAAGGGGGCTGAGCCCTCCCTTGACCTCTTGCCCTCTTGACCAGGCTTTCCTCTCTCTCGGCCGCTCACGCCCGCTGGTAGGTTACATCTTGGCATCGGAGTCGGACGGGGCCTCGAGCCAGCCCCTGCCCAGCTGACCTCTGCCGGCACCTGCTCTTCTAGCCTCTGTTTTCTCACCTGGTAAAGGGGTGTGACACCTGCCAGCCTGCCCCCAGGGGGTGGGGAGGGTCAGTGCAATCAGGGGTCTGTGAGCCTGGTCCAGTTGGAAGGACTTTGGCCTAGAGCGACATCTTCTTTCTATTCCAGCTTCGATTCTTTCCGAGAGGGCACGTGCCCTCACCTCCTTCCCCTCCCGCCTCCTGCTTTCTCCTGCCCTCTCTGCGCAGCCTAACCGTGTGGATTTCCCGTTCAACAGCCCTGATGGCAGCTGGGAGCGAGACGGTGCCAGGTTCTGACTGCACACCCTCCACTCCTCGGCCGAGCTGCTGCTTCCTTCTGCACAACTGGATCTCCGTGGGCCCCCGGGACCCCCCACTTTCCCTCTGCCCCTCGACCCGATCCTGGGCCCAGAGCACAGGGGGAGCCAGCCCAGGAGGCTCCGGCCCAGCAGCCTTGGCGAGGCCAGGCTGTGTCCCGAGCTGGAGGGGGAGCTCCCGGCTCTGGAATGTTCCGTTTGGCTGGCGACGATGTGTCCCGCCTGGAAAGGAGGCCGACTGAGGGGGCCCGGACACCAGCAGCTCCGCGGCCAGGCCTGGTTGGCACCAGCCCACGCACAGGCTCCACCTCGACTGTACGACAGCGACAAGGGCAGGAGGAATCGCGAGGAAAGCATAAGATACAAAGGCAGTCAGGAGAAAGATGACCAGAGCTTGGTTTTGCTCAATGACTTAGCACATCTTAAATCTGGTATCTAAACTAAGACATATACATAAAGGGAAAAGTAAGGACGAGAAATAAAGAGAAGTAGGGATATAAGAAGGAAATTCTATGAGAATTTAAACTAAAAGGAAACAACCCTGGGAAATTGCTCCTTCAAGTAATGCTAGAATGTGAACCAATCACCCCTCCTGCAAGAGGGCGTCTACTGCTGCAGCCAGAACACTCCACAGAGCCAGAATTCCCGAGAACTAAGCAGCCGGTGCTGCTAGCTCATTGTGAGACTTGGACGGCCTGGTAACTAGCTGTGAGACTTGGGCAGCCTGCTAACTACCTGTGAGACTTGGACAGCCTGGTAACTAGCTGTGAGAACTTGTACAGCCTGATAACTAGCTGTGAGACTTGGACAGCCTGGTAACTAGCTGTGAGAACTTGTACAGCCTGGTAACTAGCTGTGAGACTTGGACAGCCTGTTAACCAGCTTTGAGAACCTGGACAGACTGGTAACTAGCTGTGAGACTTGGACGGACTGGTAACTAGCTGTGAGAACTTGTACAGCCTGGTAACTAGCTGTGAGACTTGGACAGCCTGTTAACCAGCTTTGAGAACCTGGACAGACTGGTAACTAGCTGTGAGACTTGGACGGACTGGTAACTAGCTGTGAGAACTTGTACAGCCTGGTAACTAGCTGTGAGACTTGGACAGCCTGTTAACCAGCTTTGAGAACTTGGACAGCCTGGTAACTAGCTGTGAGACTTGGACAGCCTGTTAACCAGCTGTGAGAACTTGGACAGCCTGGTAACTAGCTGTGAGACTTGGACAGCCTGTTAACCAGCTTTGAGAACCTGGACAGCCTGGTAACTAGCTGTGAGACTTGGATGGCCTGGTAACTAGCTGTGAGACTTGGACAGCCTGTTAACTTGCTGTGAGACTTGGATGGCCTGGTAACTAGCTGTGAGACTTGGATAGCCTGCTAGCTATTTGTGAGATTTTGGACAGCCTGCTAGCTAGCTGTGAGACTTGGGCAGCCTGTTAACCAGCTGTGAGAACTTGGACAGCCTGGTAACTAGCTGTGAGACTTGGACAGCCTGTTAACCAGCTGTGAGAACTTGGACAGCCTGGTAACTAGCTGTGAGACTTGGACAGCCTGTTAACTTGCTGTGAGACTTGGATGGCCTGGTAACTAGCTGTGAGACTTGGGCAGCCTGTTAAACAGCTGTGAGAACTTGGGCAGCCTGGTAACTAGCTGTGAGACTTGGGCAGCCTGCTAACCAGCTGTGAGAACTTGGACAGCCTGGTAACTAGCTGTGAGACTTGGGCAGCCTGCTAACCAGCCGTTAGGCCTTGGCAGGGGTACAGCGTGGGGCCCCCGGGTGGCTGTGCCCAGGCTGAGCTCTGCCTCCCTCGGTGGCTCCGGCTGCACCTTGGGGACTGTACTGTAATTACACAAACCCCCCGATTATGGCTGCTTGCGACCCCATTCCTTCCACGACCCTTTGTGGCTCACGTCTCCGCTTCCTACGCCTTTTCACATCCAAATGACCACACAGCTGAATACCCCATCCCGGGCTCAGGGGCCCCCACATGCACCCCAAGGCACTGTCCACAGGCCCTTACGGTAGGACTTGGGACCCCAGGCCAGGACAGCCCGGTGGGGACACGCTTTCGAGGGCAGCCTTAAAGGAGCGCCCCATGTGTGCCCCTTCCGGGCACAGGCAAGGAAGGACAGACAGACTCTGCCCGGGACAGTTCTGTCAAGTAAAATAAAATGGCACGCACGGTGGGCACTGCGGGAGGGACCCCATCCGAGAAGGGCTTTTCCAGAGAGAAAACTGACCTGCAGGGAGTTTCCCAGAAAACGGAACAGGCCCAGGGGGGCTGATAAGCAGCACCTGGGGTGGAAGCAGGTTTCACCCGACAGCTCGTAAGGCGACAGCAACAGGCTCATCCAGGGCCGCTGCTCCCCGCGGCTCGGCACCCCCCATGCAAAACGGAAACCCGGCGTCGGCCAGTCAGAGCCTCTCCTCCGTGCCCCCTCCCGTGCCCCCATTCGCCTCCATGAGCTCCCCCGTTCCATCCCTTCGGGGAGCCCCTTCTGCTTTCTGGGTGGGAGGCTGTCCGACTCATGGGCCCCCCAGAGAAGATGTGAGATTTCACCTGGGAGGGACACCTGGAGAGTCGCCCCGACCTGGGCGGGCAGGGGGGTGGGGAAAGTGCATGAGAAGCTTTTCTTTTATCACTTTCAAGGGTTAAACTCATGCAGATTTCTATATCACGGAATTTCTGTCTTACATTAAAATCAAATCTAAACCACTAGTTGTTAAAATGTACGGAAAGTGAAGTGTATAAGCAAAAACTATACACCAAATGCAGAAGTTAAGTTTAGCGGCCAAAATTGGTTTGCTCTATTAGTAACCTCAGTTTAAAAAAAAATCTAAAGGATTGGCAAACCTGTCATGAGGAAAGAGTTTCACAGAACTTGCTCTAAAACGACTGCACCTCCTGCCCTTGCCTGTGAGTTCTGAGCCGTCGTGCAAGCTCCCGATGAGCAGGCTCCTCTCTGTGAAATGAGAACCTGGTCCTGCCCACGGCTCTACCTGCAGGCTCAGGGGCAGGGCCGCTCACCTGGGGCGGGCACAAGTCAGCGTGGTGGGGGGCTTCCCATTCCCATCGGGGTGTTCTCACACCAAGAGCCCCACCGCAGGGAGCCACTGTGGCTCGGGGGGAGGGAGGTCCCTCAGGTGAGCAGGTGAGCGGGAGCAGAGACAGGTGTGGCTGCTGCAGGGGGTGCAGTAACCCTAGCTGCTTGGAATCCCTCCCACCTACTACTGTCCTCCTGTCCTGGGGCTCACACAGGTGTACATATGTGCACGCATGCACACACACAAACACGCATGTACACACATGCACACAAATCCTCACGTGTGTGTGTGCACATACACATGTGCACACGCTCACCCACATGCTGGTGCACCCACATGCTCACATGCACACATGTGCAAGCACACACGCACGTGCACACACACACCGCCCCTTTGCAATCCAGCATGCTTTGGGCAGCATCTGCCACCTGCACGCCTCAGCCCCTGGCGTCCAACCATCTGTTGCAGGACTCGCACCCAGTGCGGGCAGATCACCCCAAGTTCCTACTGCACTGCCGAAAGCTGGGCTCCCCATCTGCTCCAAGACAGAGACGGACAACCGCCAAGTGAGCCACCAAGCGGAGTACAAAAGACAAGGAAAGGGTGCTTTTCTCCCATCAAACCCAGCTTGGTGAAAAATAAAATACATCTAAGAATTAATAAGTAGTGCAAGAAAGGTTATAGAAAGCAAGGTTTTCAGGTGACTGAGCACATTACCATGAAAATTTCATGACCGGCATGATTTTAGACGCAGAAATCAACACAGGAAGAGGACCAGGACCGTGTAAAAGGTGAGTTGCCCCATGCTGCCCCATGCTGTCCCATGCTTTCCTGTGTTGCCCCATGTTATCTCGTGTTTCCCCATGCTTCCCTGTGTTGTGCCATGTTGTCCCATGTTGCCCCATGCTTTCCTGTGTTTCCCCATGTTTTGTCATGTTGCCCTGCATTGCCCCGTGTTCCCCCGTGTTTTTCTTTGTTGTCCCATGTTGTCCCGTGTTTTTCTTTGTTGTCCCATGTTGTCTCGTGTTGCCCTGTGTTGTCCATGTTGCCCTGTATTGTCCCATGTTGCTCTGTGTTATTCTGTGTTGTCCCCTGTAATCCCGATTTGCTGCGTGTTGCCCCGTGTTGTCCTGCCTGGCCCCTCCTTGCCCCTGTGCCCACTCCCAGGAAGCAGAGCCCCTCGTCAGCATCCCCGCCCCACTCCACGACGTCCGGCTGCAAGGCTGAAACATGAAATCACCAAGCTGGGAATATTTAGACCATGGAAATCGGCAACCATCTCACATCAAATGAGTGTTTTTTAGTCCTCTGAGAACCAGCCCCACTGGCTGTGAGCCAGAGCCCCCATTTCCAGGTGAATCCTCTGCTGAGATCTCTCCAGTGCCCACCTTGGTTCTGCCACCTCCCACCGAGTCTGTCCCCAGGAAGCTCTCAACGGCGCCTGTCCCTGCCAAGAAGAAGGGAGAAGGGAGAGACCCAGCTGCCAGACCAAGGTCTCCCCCACCCTCAGGGACCAGAGCGTCCCTAGCATCACCCCCAGAGGCTCGCGGACCCCGGAGGAGGGCCCAGGGGCAGCAGCGGGGGCTGCGGCATTGGTGAGCACTGGGGCGGGGGTCCCTGCAGCTGCAGCTAACCGAGCCGGGGCTGCTTGGGAAAGTAACACACGCGTTGCGGCCCCGGGGAGAGAGAAGGCTCTGGAGGAGGCGCCTTGCCCGCTTGGTGTTTGTCCGTTTTTCCTCCTCTAAGTGAAGAGTCTCCGCCCTCCCTCCATCTCCCATATTTGCTCCTGTGAGGAGGAAGTAAGACCCTCCCACCTCTGGGAGGGAAAACTCCTATGCAGACTAAGAAACCCTTTTTGCTCTAAAGCCTGCAGAACCAGTACCGAGAAAACGAGGGCTGTATCCGAGCTGCCTGACTGGCCGTGTGTCCGCCACGCGCTTGAACCACGGCGAGGCTGGATGCAGCCGTGCTGGAGAGCAAGAGGCACCTCAGTTCTGAGGTGTAATTTAGAAAGCCGAGTGTCAAAATATCCCAAGGAATTTTATATGGGTTAGTTATTGGAGTGACAATAAATCGGATATATTGGGTTAAATAAAATATATTAATAAAATCAAGTTCACTTGTTTCTTTCAATGTGGCTACTCAAAGTTTTTAAATTAAATGTTGTAGCTCGCCTTTCTGGCTTGTGCTATGCTTCAATTGGACTGTGCTG
This sequence comes from Choloepus didactylus, assembly GCF_015220235.1. Taxonomy (NCBI): domain Eukaryota; kingdom Metazoa; phylum Chordata; class Mammalia; order Pilosa; family Megalonychidae; genus Choloepus; species Choloepus didactylus. The sequence continues at coordinate 2,245,941 of NC_051311.1, read as the reverse complement.
GGTTACAGAGTCCAAGTCTCATAAATAGCCCTGTTCTTCAGTTTCTACTTGAATACCTTCTGTGACAGGGAGCTCACTCCTCTGAAGCAGCCAGTTCTATTTGAACAGCACAAGCCTTCAGATGCCCCTGGTTTCAGCCTCAGGCTTCAGGCCATAAAGAACATGTCTGTCCCCTTGCACCAAACACGTGCCCTCCCTCCCGCTGCAGTGTCCCAGGCTGGGTGGAGAAGCTCCCCCTTCCTGCAGCCACGATTAACTGAGAGAGATACTCTGTAGCTGGTAGGGTACAGCACCTCCCCAGGCCCCAGCGCTTCTCAGCATGTCTCCTGGGAAACCTGCCCTCTAAGCGTGATCACACTGCTCCCCACCAGCCCCGGGGACGCGGGAGCCATGCCAGGAGGCACGTACCCTGTGTCCTGGGCATTTACGTGTTGCAATCGGTGAATCATCACAGCTCGGGTGGGGAAGGCGAGCGGCCCAGCAGAGAAGACCGTGGAGCTCCCGGCCATGCCCCCACCCTGGCAGCCGGGCGCAGAGAAGGAGCCTTTCCAGAAACTGTGGGCAAGCATTTGTTCATCTGATAGAGACCAAGAGGGACCCAGAGCCAAAAACCAAGGTGAATCCCCTGTGTACATGCTCCAAAGAGAAGTGGGACTGGAAATTCCTATAGACACTGTCACCCTGCAGCCTAGGCAGGCAGGTCTGGGGACAGAGAGAGGCTCCCTCGCGTCTTTGAATTCTCTGAGCCCGCAGCCCGTTCCCGGGGACCAGCCCCCAGCCCCCGGGGAGGCAGGGCTGCACCTGCTCTGCTCCGTCCGACAGCTCACGGTGCAGAGGGGGATGAACTTTCTAGAACAGACACCACGAGGGATGGAAACAGTCCCCAGATTCTGTCTGGGAAGGAGTGGCAATCACAGGGACCCCTGTGATCCGCCCTCTGACCCAGGATGAGGAGCCCCCCAAGCTGTCCTCCTCTTGGCCAACAGACACCTGGCAATGTTTGCTGGGGATGAGGCAGAAATAGCAAATCGGGAACTGGAAGGAGCAAACCACAGAGCAGGAAGCCCCTCCCCGAATGAAGAAGGGTTGGCACCCCGGGTGGGCAGGGACGGTGGCAGGAGGGGGCGGCCCCGGGGTCCCAGCCTGCCCGCGACCCCTGCCCGCTGGTTCCCCACAGAGCTGGGGGCGGGGAAGCTGGGCACCCACCCGGAGCGTCGAGGTGCCCTGCTCCGGGTGCCAGGGCCCACTTACCCAGCAGCGGGGTGGCCGCCGGCACCAGGGCGAGCAGGGCCAGCAGCAGGCTCGGCCGCATGGCCCCGGCTGTCCCGCTCCGGGAGGACGGGGGTGTCCAGCGGGCAGGGCGAGGGCACCGAGCCTTCTGCGTCCCGGCCCGCTGCCCGCTGAAAGGAGGCGCGGAGGAAGCACCGGCTTTTAACGGGCTCCCGGATTTAGGGGAAACCTCCAATAAGGAGATATCCTGTCACATGAGGGAGTTTGGAAAAACAGGAATTTAAAGTTACAACTTTGCTTTGTAAGCTGACTTCTGAGAAGGGCAGAGAGAGGAAGGGGACGGAGGACACGTGTGGGAGCCAGCAGGGGCGGGGAGCAGGGCAGGGTGGGGGGCCGGGCCCACCTGGCCGCACCGGGCTCGGGGAGCAGGGCCGGGGACCCCAAGCAGCCCCTGTGCAGAGACGGAAAGGGCAGCTTTGTCGGGGGCAACGACCCCTCCGTGTGTGGGAGGCTTTTTTCTTGGAAAGCTTCAAAAGAAACAGCTCACTCCCAGCTTTGCACCTGTGAAATGAGAGTGAGGCAGGGCCTGAGAGCAAACTGCCAGGCTGAGAGAATGTTCTAGATGGAAGCCCCAGAAGACAGTGGCAAAGCATTTGCTGCTGAGCTTGCAGCCCAGCCCCCACCCCGGGGACCCTCTCCAGCCGGGCAGGGCTCTCTGCCTGGGACGCAGAGCTGACCTTCAGTTGAGGGTGTGTCTCCACTTCTTGACAAGCACAATTCTTTCTTGAAAAGCAAACCAGCTTGTTCACAGATCCTTCGTAAGACACACCACCACCTCCAAACATCTATTGGGTTGGCTTTTAGAAGTAAAAATCGAGTTGAGAGCATTTTGAAGTCAGTATTAATAATCAGCCAGCACAGTGGAGTGTGGGGAATGTTGCTGATTCAAAAAGAAGCTGCTGGAAACATTATTCTTTTGAAAATTTAAATGAACATTTATTTTCTCTTCAAGCAGAAAGTGCCAAGAGTAGCCATCTTTGTGATAAAATTATGAACTATACTTCTTAACAAGAAATGTGATATAGTGCTTGTACTGATTTACACTTTTACATTGTAAATTTAACATTATTCTGAAAGAGGGAAAAAGATGGAAAAAATGTAAGATGGGGGGAAATGTTTCTCTTTCCACTAATGAATGCTTGACTAACAAAAAGTTGGTTACAAAATAGAACAGATGAAACGAAAAATGTTTCTTTCTAAAATGTTGCTTCTCTGGCATCACGGAAAATGTATTTAGTTAACTAGGCTTTTAAATGTAAATAAGTTACATAAATTTTTAAAAGTTCTGCTAATTTGGATTTCTGTCAGTTTCAGAAGTAAATACAGTGGCATTATCTCTATACACATATCTAGGGTTTTTTAAACTTCACAGAGATGTGAAATGGGCTCCGGGAGCAGTGGTACAATCGGCAGCTTGGAAACAAGGTGAAGCCACTGTCCCACCGAGGGTGACCCCGACCGTGACCCATGGGAACATATTTATCAGGTCAGACAAACAAAAAGCCGCCTCTTGCCATCTTCCTTATACCTTTCAACTAAGCTTTGGTTCTGGATTCTGGTTAGTTGTTACTGGCGGTGGTGGTTTTTAGTGAATGCTTCCTTCAAGCTAAAGAAGTATTTCTACAAAATAAGGAAATCCTCATTTCTTTTCTAATTGGCAAGACTGAATCACTGAATTCTCGTTTCCTCCTACACTCACCACCTCACACCCACACAACTCCACAGAAGATTAACTTTGTGACTCTTTGCTCTGAAATAGTTCCCAGAAAATGGGCTCAACAAATTCTTTGGTAACCTGCTCTAATATTTCTCACAGACAAAACTGGTGATCGATCAGAAGTGTGTTTTCTTAAGTATGTCTATCTTTTAAGGGGCAAATTCACTTGAATGGCATTAAGGTAATTTGTACTCAGTCAGAAGAAAAGTAGAAGATGAAATGGTGCAAAAGAGTAATAATAGATGAAAGCAAAATGACAACCAAGGTGTGCCTGAGATGTGAAATGGAACGGGAGAGAACTGGTAGTTTCCTTGCTCTCGGGGCCCTGCCGGAGGATCTAGATCCCTGAGTCCCACCCCGTCTGCATCTGCATTTTATAAAGCTCTTTCTGACCCACTGATCTAATGATGCCGGAACACTATTTTTTACGTTCTTATTCTTCACAGTTTCCAATCCTCACCAAAATACATCAAAACACCAATAGTGCATTTGCTGTTTAGTAGAAAAGTCACATTATAGAAACCCGAATTCTTAGTATTGGATTATTTATCTGAAGTATATCTAGAGCAGTTTAATTAGAAGGTTATTTGACCCATTTAATATTTGAAAAGAATATTTACAAATAAGATAAAAATGTACTTAACAATCTGAAAATGACCTACGATTTATCTGTGGAAACAAAGACACAAAAACACTGGGCTTGCTTTCCGGAACTATACTGAATAGATACTGCTGACTGTAACTTTTGGCAATTTGGAGTGCAAATTTTATATTGATTCATTCAAATATTCTTGAACACCTATTTTCTAAGGTATGTAAAATAATCTGTTTTTAAGAAGGATTTTGTAGAGAAAGTGGGCATTTCTTAAAATCCATTAATATCCTAATTTTAACACTAGGAAAAATTATGAGTTTTTTTTAATAGACATGTCCTGGAAAATCAAGATTTATGTATGTATAAATGTAAACTTTTGCAACAAATATTACTATAGTAAATATTATCCTCAAATTCTTAAAAACCAATTTGTGATTTAAATAGACTATACTCCTTTTTTGAGTATTTTTGCCAGTTTTACCAAGATTTTTTTGCAAATTACATATTCTTATAAACCATACTCATTTGTGGAATGAGTGAACTAATGAAATGTCTTCCAGGATGCACGTGGTAATGTGTGTAAAGCCTTTTGTAAGCCATCATTGTTATGAACATCTGGAGTGGAAAAGTGAATGAAATGAAAACTCAGGTGCCTGGGTTGCATTTCTCAGGTGCTGCGTGAGGGTGGGCAGGCTGCACACTGCACAACCCAAGGGGGCGCCCTTCCCACAGGCTGCATCTCCACAGGGCGGCCCGAGCCGTGCACTGGGGATACGATTTCATCCGTGAATCAGTTCTCCTGGCGAGTGCCTGGAGCCCCTTTGCATGGGCAGAGCACATGTCGGCCTCCGGCCTCTCCGTTTCCTCCCCCTTGACTGGGCTGTCCGTCTGTCTGTCAGAACAGATTGCTAAATAGCCTGCCGGGGATTGGGATCAGCCAGTCAGGGAGCTGGGAACAGTAAACCCACGCAGCCACGCCCAGTGAAGCCGTCATCACAATAAAAGGTTTGCTTAAACACAGAACTTTAATTAACATGGAAATAACCACTTTACACAGGAAAATGGCTCCAGCTGCATATATTTTATGCATTTTTTTCTTTTCATTTTTTACTGCATCCATTTCTACAGAGAAGTAGCTATGTTTAAGTAATCCAGCTTCTATGTAGTGTACTGTGGTTTTGTAAGTTTAATTCAATGTATGTTTTAATGGCTGTGAAGAGGAAAAGTTATCGATCAGTTCACCAAGTAAAGTCCGGTTACCAGGTCCACCGCACCGATCACCACCCACTAAGCACACGGCACAGTGCCCAGAGCTGGAGGGCTCCATCCCATGTCCCTTCCCTCTCCTTACTCCTTACTGACAATTGTCCTTTAGGACCAACAGAGACTTTAAAAGACAAAAACAAACAGCAACAATGTCACAGTCATGCTGGAGTTGCAAACATTAACTTGACCACAGCTGACGGAATCTCCTCGCTGTGCAGGTTGTTACCCTGCACAGCAGCCCCCCGGATCCTCCCAGCACCTGAAAATCCACATCCAGTGAGGACGCCCAGCGTGGATGTGGGAGTGCCAACATGGTCAAGGCAAGTTACTTAGTTACACATCCAATTATTTTATAACTTCAAGATATGCATTACATATAATCACATAAGATACTGCCATATTTCCACATTATACATTATCATGTAAGATACTGCAGCATTTGCACATTATTATATATTATCACATGATACTGCAGCATTTGCGGTTATACTTGTAATTCCAGCTTTCTGTTTTAAAGTTTGTACTTGATTATTTCTATGAGGGTATCAAATCCTCACACCTGGAATACTTACTTGGAGAGCTACAACTTCCATTTAGGGCTTTCTATCATAAAGCCTTATCTAGGCGTTACTGATGTGCCTTGACTTCACTATGTGAAACAAGACTTAGGCTAGGGCTGCTGTGCTAGCTACACTGCTAAGCTTTAAACTGAGCCAAAAATCTGTTGAAGGGAGTTGTTTTTGTACTGAAATCATCTCTTAAATCAAAGCCACTTCCTCAGTGCAATAAGGAAGATGACCCCATGTTTGGAGGAGGCTCTAACACTTCAGTTTTCAAATTTTTAAAGAGGATAATCTAAAAGCTATTTGATAGCTTTCATTTCACTTCCTAAAAGTTAATTTTAATTCATTCATTCCCATAATGGTCTTTATTATATATATCAATGATAAAAAGCTCGTTCTTGGACTAAATTAGTGGGAAAATATGTTCTCATTTAAAAAGAAAGAGGCTTTCCAGAAGAGTGTTTTTAGAAAAAGCGTAGTATAAATACCTAACTGAAACTAAACTACTCACATTTTCTAGAGATCCAGGAGCACCAACTTAGAGGAAAACTTTGCTTAACTTTAGCACCATTTGTGAAATGACAAACCATTTTAAAAAGCTGATATGCTGTGGTTATAAAAAATGGCTTCTTCTCTCTGCAGTCTATTCTTAAGTTTCATACATGCAAGATCTTTGTGCCCCAGATAAAATGATTACATAAGGAAGAGTGTTTACTGTAGCACGTTTCTTCAAAATGAAGGTGTGTCGCCGGGGGAGAAAACCCTGACCCGGGTCAGGGAATTTTAGCAGAGGAAGGAGAAGGCCACCAAGACGCTTTTACAGAGGCCCAGGATGGCGGGACCATGCCCAGGGTGATAACCAAACCAAGTCTGATGAAAATGAAGGGCAAGTCCCAGAGCAGGACGCCCAGGGAGTTCAGAAGAGGGTTTGGGGGCTTGAGCCCAATTCGAAGCAGAGAAATAAAGCTGTGTAGACAGGGTACAGCCAGCCCGACTTGTAGACGGTGGGGTGTCCGGCCACGCAAACCAACTCCACGGTGTCTGCCCACAGCAGGAAGCTCGCCAGGAGGAGCTCGGCCTGAGGGTCCCTCCGCAACAGGGCGCCCCGGAGCCCCAGGGGTGCGGACGGCGCCTCGGGCCTGGGGGGCACGCACGGGGCCAACAGTGTGGGGGTCCCCACAGGCTGGGGGGTCCCCACGGGCTGCGGGGCTGCAGCGCCTCCTGCACGAGGACTTGGATCGTCGCTCACAGCGTTGACTTGCTGCAAAGTGGAGATGTGGTGTGCCAGTCTCCGTTAGCTGCGGTGAACCCAGGTTAAAAATTAAATGGCGATGGAATTAGAATTAAAATTACATGGAATTAAAATAATAAAATAAAATAAAATAAAATGTGGGTGGGGGCCTCTCTGGAGCACGGGTCATTACTGTCCTGGGTGTGGTTGGCCCCCGCCCCTGCCCACCTCTCACCATCAGGCCCCTGGTGCCGTGTTACAAGCATGGGCACCGGGCCAAGGGCTTGCCCGAATTCACGTGCCAGGTGAGAAGGGCAGCGGGAGCCAGCGCCCGGGTGAACTTGCCTCACCTGTCTGGCTGCTCCTGCCTGTCTGCAGCCAACACATCATCTGCTAATCATAAAACCTAAGAATGTCATAAAGTCACAAACATCTAAGCGTTCACCGGATGGACCTCCTCGTTTGTGGGGGAAGAAACAGGCTGCGGGTCACCAGTAGCAGTTGGTACTACAAGGACCTGTCTGCTCTTTAGTGTCACAGTGAAGAGTGACAAGTGAATCCAAGATTTTTTATATGCTTTTTCCCAAAGGTTTTCTGAACTGGCCAGAATGGCTGAGTAGCAAGAGCCGCTCCTCTGTGGCAGGGAGGGAAAGGTGGGTGTGAGTTGGGGAAGCTTCCACTGGCCTATAACCATCCTGCTGTGCCTGTGTGCAGTGTGTGTGTGCACACCCATGCAGGTGTGTGTGTGCAGTGTGTGTACACCCATGCAGGTGTGTGCGTGCACGTGGGGGCTGTGCACACATATACACACAGATGTATGCATGCACAAATGTGCGCACAAGCCATGTACAGATGTGTGCACATGTGTATTCATTGTGTGCACAAATGTGAGTATGCACAAGAAGGTGTGTGTGCATGTGCACAAGTGGGTGTGTGTGAGGGTATGCATGCAGGTGTGTGCATTATGTGCACAAGTGTGAGTATGCACGTGCAGGTGTGTTATATTGTGCAAGGAGTTTGTGCAGGTGTGTACATGCACATCACAGGTGTGAGTGCGAGCATGCAGGTGTGTAGTGTATGTGTGCACAGGTGTGTGTATACCTGTCTCTGTGGATGCGTGTGTTGAGATTAAGGGATGACGAATAGTATTCACAGTATCATGTTTATACATGAAAGGTAGCACATTATTTTTCAAACGTGTCCACCTGAGCCTTTGCTTTCTGCACCTTTTTTGTTGCTAAGAATTTATCAGGCCTTGGCAAAGTTTACTTGGCAAACATGCTGAGCTGCCCTGTTACCTGTAAGACAAAATTTGAAAGGAGTCATTACACCCAGTAGCTCTAAAGGTTAAAGAGACAAAATCAATAAAACTTTGTTGAACTATATCGAACTGAAATGAAAACATGTTAAAATAAATGTTACTATGATTGAAGGCTAATGAAATGCTGGCTTACTGTTAAGTTTTAAAAAATCACAATAAACCTCATCTGTCTTTTTTATAATTAACTAATTACTGAACTTTAAGTGTGACTTGAGTATTTTTATAGACTTGAAGGGTATTTTCAGTTCTTGGTGAGACAGAGCTCACCTCTGGTCCTTCAGGAAAGACTGACCCCGGGCCCCGCAAGTCCCCTTCAGCAGCCCAAGGCCACTGAGGCCTGATGGGTTTCATTACATCAAGAATATTCAAGGATGAGAGAAAATTATATACTGATTGACTATTATTTTAACCCCCAAGGAATCACCTCTTCTTAAACTCAGAAGCTCCCATTAACTGCATCTCTCATTTTGCTAAAACAAATTCAATATAGAAAGTGTATTTCTTCAAGCGTGTCATGTGCTGAGAACTCTCCTCCACCTCTCCGGTGGCCAGAACCGTTTGAATGAAAATCCAAATTCCTTTGTCCACAAGGAGAACGCAGGGCACAGCCTGGGCTTTTGGAGATAACTGCAGATTCAGCATTGTTTCCAGGTCAGGATGTGGCAAGCTAAGAAGTGACACACTAACACCGTGAACGGCCCGCGGGAGCCTCGCTGCCTGAGGCTGGAAGAGCCACGGCAGGAACAAGGAGTCCTTGGCCCGGGTTTGGCCAGATGCTCGGGTCCAGTAGCTGGTGACGCAGGGCTGGGACTTTCCGGCCTGAAACGCTGAAGAACTCACTTAGATCTGGGGGATGCGGGGGCTCTGCTGTCCCCTCTGGAAGGCCCTGGTGGCCGCCGGAGGGCAGAGGGACTGCAGGACACACGGAACCCTGTGGGCAGTGGCGCGGCCGGGCAGACTGACCCCTGCGACGTGGAGACCTCCGTGGGGGCAGTGCTGTCCCTCTGTGGCTCCGTGGCTAGTTTCCCTCTGGATTATGATTTTTTAAATGTCCACTTACCACTGGGATTCTTTCTGCTGTTGTTAGGTTCTATTTGGGTAAAACTAGATTTATCTGTGCAAAATCCGTGAAAGAAGTGAGCATAAAGAGGGCTCTCCACTCCCTTCCCCGGAGGGTCCCGCTGCCCGTGAAAAGCGACCCCAGCCGGCCACGCTGCCGCGCCCCACGGCCAAGGCCAGCTGCCAAAACATTTTGTCTTTACTGTGCAAACTGAGAAGGTAAGAAAATGTGACTTTGATAATAGATAAATATTTAAGTAGGCAACATCTATTGGATTTTATTATTCGTCTACATTAATTCTGACTTCTACCTCTGACATTCCCCTTGCAGCCCACGGGGAGATAATGGGATACATCGTAGCAAGTCAGGAGTGAGGGCTTTTCTACAGTGAGCACGTGTCTCTTGCAAAGAGAGAAAGAAACCAAGAAAATATATTCAAATCAAAATAGAGAAAGAAAAAAGGAATCGCCACGGAAGGCAGCTGAGAAGCAGACGGGAATGAAGCTGATGGTGAAATTGCTGCATTTGGACTCCCGCCCGCTGTGGGGGGCAGAGAAACCCCCGGGCCTCGGCCGGGCTGCCCTGGCGCTGGGGACGGCGGGTCGCGAGGTGCTGTGCCCGCCGCAGGCCTCCCGGGTCCCGGGTCCCGGACCTGACCCACAGTCACCCAGCAAGGACGGAATCATCAACTGCGAGGGGCGTGGGAGGGCAAGCAGGTCCCGAGGTGGGAGAGCGTCCGGGGCTCGCCGGGCCGGGCCGTGGGTGGCCTTTGAGCCAGTGGAAGGTGGAGGAGAACTTCCCAGAGAGCAGAAGAGCCTGCGAAGACGCGGCCAGAATGGACTGAAAGAAGGAGAGTTTGGGGGGGGGAGTAGAGGAGGAGGTGGTGGGAGTGGGGGGAGGTGGAGGAGGGGAGCAGGGATAGAGGGGGAGCGGCAGAGGATAGGAGAGGAGGGGGAGAAAGAGCGGGAGGAGGGGAAGAGGGGGAGGGAGAGGAGTAAAAGATGGGGGAGGGGGAGGAGGGGAGGGGCAAGGGACAGGAAGGGAGGGGGAGGCGGGGAGGAGGGGAAGGGGCAGACGATGGGAGGGGGGAGAAGGAGGGGGAGGGGGAGGAGGGGGAAGGGAGGAAGAAAGAGGGTGGAGGGAGAACAGGGAGGACGGGGGGAGGGAGAAAGGGGGAGGGGGAGGAAAGCAGGTGGGGGAGGGGAGGGGAGGGGAGGAGGGTGGCTGGGGTCTCTTACTGCTTCTGCCCACCAGGCACTGTTCTGCATCTGCTCTTCTCATCCATTTAACCCCGTAATAACGTGACGATGTAGATACTATTATCTTCCCACTTTAAAGAGGAGGAAACGGAGGCACCGCGAGAGTGAGCCCTGTCTCCAAGGTCACGCAGCCGACAGGAAGAGGGAGGGAACCGGTGCCCCGAGCTGGGCCCTCACGACTCCCCCAGTCCCCCTGCGGCCAGGCCACCCCAGGTCTAGGCTGAGCCGGGAGGCACTGTCCCCCACGCCCAGCTCCAGAAGGTCAAACTGGAAAATTATCCAGAAAAAGCATGCCTAGTCTTGAGACAGCCTCCAAATTCATTTTTCCTGAGGGAAAAATATTCTTGGGAAAGCTAAAAAAATAATGGTTTAGGCATAACTAAGGAAAAAAACTGGAGGAAAAGAAAATTAACAGGTGTATCAAAATTTACAAAAACAACAAAGACACAAAGCACTTTTCATCATAACATTCCCGGAGAACGAGAGCAAAGGAAAGGTAAGGAGCTGAAATTCCCTCGGAGGGTCACTAGAAAGGCTGTCACTTCGGTGCAATTGCCGTGAGCCCATCCGAGGAGCACGAGGCGCCGCGTGGGGCGGCCGGTGACACCTGATGCGCAGCGCGGGGGAGGACGCGGCGGTCAGGCGCTCAGGGTCCCACGCAGAGAAGCTGCCACGTGCGTGTTCAAGAAATAAAGGTTGGCCCCACCTTCATAATTTACTGTTTTCAATGATCAGGAAAGGAATAGGAAATGTCAGAAAAGAGCAAACCGCAAGAGCGATTCCTAGTTGTTAAACTTGGCTCCGTTACGTGGTAGCCAGACCCGCAAATGGGGGGCAGGGGGTGGCGGGAAAAGTTTGAGACCCGGGGCCACGGTCACGAGCTCCGTGCTCGCACTCGCCCGCCCCTCGCTCGCCACCCGGCCCTGCGCCCCGAGCTGTCCCCGCTGCCTTCCCCACGTTGATCAGCGATGGGACATCTCTCGGGCCGCTTGCAACTGGCCACGGTGGGAGTATTTACACCACTGAAACTGGCAAAGGCTGCAAACCCAGGCTCTTTTTTTCCAGAAATCCAGTTGGTTAAACATTTTCCAGTATTCTATACTGCCTGTGCTCAAAGCTGTAGGCAAGTTTCCACCAAAGAATAATAAGCATCCGAGAGGTGGTCACAGGCTAAGAGATCACCGTGGAAACTTTCCACCCAAAAAGGGCATTGTGTCGTCAGTCAGAACATTCAAGAGCGCTAAGACTCTGTCAGTGCCCTGCCAGGCATTGCATAAATCTGACAAATAAATAGACGTCTTGTTTCTGGATTTTACACAGTGTAAAACTGCAGAATTTTGAGTCCTCTGACACTGGCATGGAGCATAAAATCTGATCACATTGTCCACTGTTAGATATCCCATTTTAAAAGATTATTTCTGAAAACTTTCTGGTCTTTAGCTTTTCATTCAGTATATTCTGGGTGTCTTTGCCAGTTGACATGTGTTTAGACTAGTGAATGGGAATTAATATAAATATAACATAAACATAAAGAATATCTCTAGAATAAACAGGATGTAATATTGAATGCATTTAAATAAAACAGTCAGATAAAACGTTTAAAAGCATATTGTCACCTCATTGTCAAATATAAATATTCCAGATTTTGAAATGGTTTGAAAGGCCTGAGCTATGTTTCCTTCGTTATTAAAGGTGCTTAGGAACGTGAGGGGCCTGGACACGTAGCAGGGCCCCAGGTGAGCCCGGGCTGAGCGGCAACACCGGGCACGTGTGGGAGTGGGCCCGGCCCCTCACCCGTGGAGCCCTCGCCTCAGCTTTGATCATATAAACACACTGGCCTCGGCGTTTGCCGGTGTCTCGCACACCAGCCGGCGAGCCGGGGAAGGGGACTGCAGCTCCCACTGCCCGGCGTCCCCGCACACCTGGGGGACACCTGCCTGGACAGGTGGGCCTACCAGGAACACCTGTGCTGAGGCACGGAGCTTGCCCCAGCACCCTGCACCCCTGAGCCAGAGGAAGGGCTTGGGGTCCTGGGCAGATTCCCCCTTACACAGGACCCATCCGCCCCGTCAGGGCAGCGGGCACTGGCTCTCCCCATGCAGGGAAGGGGGCTCACACCACCCCCAGGGTCTCACCCCCCAGCAGGGGGGTCGGGGCAGCCACGAGGCACCCCCACATCTGGGTCCCTTGCAGGGAAGGGAGGGTGGACCTGTGGCTCTACAGTCCTTGGCGTCCCCCACCCAGAAAGAGGGATCCCAGAGCCCTGCAACGGCAGCAGCAAGCTGAACCCAAGAGAAATGGTGCCCCTGCTCTGGGTGGAACTGTCCCCCAGCCCTAACCGCCCAGCAGGGAAGCAGGGCCTTTGGAGATGTGACGGTCCAGACGAGGCCAAGCTGGAGCTCGCGGCGCAGTCCTCACAGGGCTGTCTCCACGCAGCTGGAGTCCTCACCGCAGAGAACGGTGGCACAGCAGGAGGCAGATGGGAAGGGGCTGCCACGAGGCAGAGCAGAGGCTGAGTCAGGGTCCCCGGACCCCACCCCAGGACCCAGCGGAGGCGCAGTCTGGCCAGCACCTCGGTGTGGACTGGTGGCCCCAGAACCAAGGTGGTAACTGCCTGTGGTTCGAGCTGCCCGCTCCGTGGGCCGTCACAGCGGCACTGGCAGGCCCGGGCGGGACCCCACGGTCAGTGCGGAAACGACAGCACTGTCTCCCCACTGCACGTCCTCAACAGCCGCCCCGACCCCCTGGAAGGCAGCGGCCTCGCCCGTCGTTCCCACTCACAGTGACAGCCCCGTGGAGCCACCGTGCGGGTTCCTGCGCTCCCTCCCTCCCGGGACATGCACTCCAAACAGCTCGCACGCAGCCCTCGAGTGTCCCATTTTGCACACTAAACCCGTGAGGTCTGTCCTGTTGATGGCCCCCGAGCGCCATGTCTTGGGGCCCCGCTGACCTCACCCCGACAGCTGGCGCCTCCTTTGCAGGGATGATCCCCCCCACTGATGGAGTGGTCGCTTGTTTCTCGAGAAAAGGGTTGCATCCTAAAACTGGCACGCTTTCCTGAAGCCTCCTCCTGGCAAACGGCAGGGGTAGGGGAGGAAACACCCCATCCTGCAGTGGAGACGCCCTGTTCCCGCTTCTCGTGCCGAGCACATTGCGACACCCAGGCGGCCGGCCGGGCGCACGGTCAGCTTTCCTGTAAAAGGGAAGGGGGGACTCGAGGCGCCTTTGCCCACCCGGAGAGAGCCGCGTCCGCCCTTGGAGGGTTTGGGGAGGCTCCCTGAGGTGTGGAGTGCCCACGTGAGAGCCTCTGCTCGTCCCCAGTCCCTGGTTCCCTGGAATTGGCTTGTGGCATAACAAAAATCAGAACAGTCACTCATGTGAGAAAACTGTTCTGGCCACTCAGCAACAAGCAGGAGTCACTAAGAGAGCCGAGTTCCGGTTTCTTCTTTGCTCCTGCTGGGCGAACCGCTGGGCCTGCACCCACGCCACAGAGAGCTCCGGCCTTTCTGCCATCAGTGCCGAGCCTTCCGGGGGTCCCTGCGGACATCAGGCCACCGCAGGGCTGGTCCGGGACTCAGTCACCGTTTTCCGCTCCTCGCTGCCCCCGACGCTGCTCACCCGCCGCCCCTTCCTTCTCCCCTCACCAACCTCGCAGGACACCCTCCACTCGCCCACGCTGCAGCAGCACTGGGCACTGCCCGGCTGAGTGGTCTCCACCCTCTCTCCACCCACAGCCCCATCAGGCTCCACGGCCATCGGCCCCCCGGGGAGCTGTGGGCACGTTCTGGGCGCAGCCTGGGCATCGGAGCTCTGATACCAGCCAAGGGGGCTGTGAATCAGAACCATCCCAGCAGGTTTCCTTTATAAAAGCGTCTACACACGCCCAAGTCCCAAACCCAGGGACTCCGATCCGCCCGTCAGGGGGCTGCACTTGGCACGGGTCCTTTTAAAACACTCCTTATGCGCCTTTTGTGTACTGGAAACAGCAGGACAAACGGACAGAAACTCAAATCCCAGAGGCAGGTCCAAAAGCTCCGCCACGTCATGAGAATAAATATGATGCTTACAGTGTCTCACTGGCTGCATATAAATTGCAGAATTTGCACTCTCCAGAGAACCCAACTTCTTTTCTTGATTAAGTGTTTAAATATAAAAAAATTTTTGAGGAAAATAATTGGTAAATATTTACATCTTCTTGAAGTGAAAAAAAAGGGACTATTTTAAAAAAGCATAACACCGAAGACCAAAGTCATAAAGTAAATGTGGAGAGATTGGACTACATCACAACTTTAAAATTCTCCATTTAAAAAAACACCAAAATAAAATGGAAAGGCAGATGATAACTTTGAAAATACATGCTACATCTGTAACAGACAAAAACTTAACGTCTTTAACTCATGAATTAGTGGTAAAAAAGAAAACAAATAAGGAATGGAGATACCAACCAAAAAAAATAAAGGTAAAGGACACAAATGTGTGATAAAAAAAAAAAGAACCCACAAAAACACAGGTAAAGGACATAAATATATGATTTAAAACAACGGTAAAGGACATAAATATATGGTTCAAAAAAAGAAAGAAAGAAATACAAATATCCAGCAAACCTCAGAAAATCCAGCCTAGCTCGCACTTTAAAAGGCAAATGACGGAAGCAATAAGATCCCACCTTTGCCCGTGAAAATGGCAAAGGTGAAAGGAGTTAGTCACCCATGCCCCGAGGTTGCGGGGAGAACAGGTGCATCCCCCGCTGCGGCTTGGGGCCGTCCGGCTGCACCGGAACCTTCAGGCCCCGCCATCCTTGGAGCCAGACGTGCTGCTCCCGGCTGATGTTTTGGGGACATCACTGTCCCCGCGGCCGAGGAAACTGCCGCACGGGCCCCTGTCCTAGAGGAGTGGCCACGGCGAGCGGACGTCTTTGCAGAGCCCGGCAGCTGGCTGCTGACCACGGCCACCTCCTGGCTGCAGAGGCTGCGGCTGTCCCCCGAGGGCCCACACCAGGCTAGCAGTCACCTCCCATCCTGGCCCCAGCGGTCACTCTCTCCAGGCGGCTGCCACCAAGGGGCCCCGAGAACACTCTGCAGCCATCAGCCTGGGATGGAGGCTCTCGTCCCGGGCAGCCGACTCGGCCACCCCCGGCCCAGGCCTGGCCAGTCACCCCGCGGGGAACACAGCCCCCTGCCCCTGCGGGCTCGTCGCCCACCCCAGCCACGGTGTCCTCCCCACCCGACTCTCGGCCTCGAGCCTGTTGACTTTTGAACAAAAGTCATTACAGCCATGTTCATAATAGTTAAAAACTAGAAAAAAATCTCATTCTCTGACCACAGGGAATCAGCTAAGTAAATCACGTTTCATTACTAAAATGGAATATTATTCAACCAATAAAAATGCCACAGTAGGATAAAACGTAATAACAAGAACGACACCCACCATGTGTTAAGGGGACAGCGTACAAAACGGGCTTTCCTAACAGAAGAACACGCATTGAGGGGCTCAGGACAAAACTGCTTGGTGGGATCGTGCTTGGTTTTCGTTTACTTTTTCAGCTTTTCTCTGTTTACTAGGTGAATATGTATTATTTTGGAAAAACAGAACAACAGTAGGTATAAACAATTCAGACTGGGTGTTTAAAAAGTTACCTGTTTTCGGCACGTGTGCCTTCAACTGGGCTGACCCCACCCAGCGCGGCTGAGCTAGCCCAAGCACAGACACTGGATCTGCGGGAGCCCCCTGGGCAGTGCCACGACCTGGTTCCTGGCAAGCCAGGGCAGGAGGGCTGGGAGGGGCTGCCCACAGGTGGGACGGCCTCAGCCCCTAAAGGGGTCCCTGAGGCTGGTTTTCAAGCAGGTAGCACCAGAACCATTTCCCCATTTGTTCAAAGGAAATCCCACAAAAAATGCCAAAGATGGAGTGGCTTGATCCGGTTGAATGGGGAGTTGGGGCGCCAGAGACCCTAATTTGGCCTCTCAGGTTTCCACAATAGCTCCTGAAGAAGATTTCTAGGTTTCCAAAATGACAATTTGAAAAACAAACAGCAGTTTCAGGAAGGCAACTTCCAGTCAAGCGCTGAGTCTGTAGACTCCAGTGTGCAAAGAATCAGGTCCGTAGCCTGTGAGCGTGTAAAGCACCAGGTCTGTAGACTCTGGTGTGCAAAGCATCGGGTCCGTAGACTGTGAGTGTGCAAAGCACTGGGTCTGTAGACTCCAGGTGTGAAAAGCACCATGTCCATAGGCTCCAGGTGTGCAAAGCATTGGGTCAGTAGACTCTAGATGTGCAAAGCACTGGGTCTATAGACCCCAAGTGTGCACAATATCGGGTCTGTAGATTCTGGGTGTGCAAAGCATCAAGTTCATAGATTCCAGGTGTGTAACAGCATCAGGTCCATAGTCACAGGGTGTGCAACTAGCAATGGGTTCATAGACTCCAGGTGTGAAAGCACTGAGTCTTAGTTTCCAGGTGTGTAAATTATCAGATCTGTAGACTACAGGTGTGCAAGTCATCAGGTCTGTAGACTCCAAGTATTCAAAGCATCTGGCCTATACATTCCAGGTGTGCAACCAGCACTGGGTCTGCAGATCCCAAGTGTGCAAAGCATCAGGTCTGTAGACTCCATGTGTGCAAAGCATCAGGTCCTTAATCACAGGGTGTGCCAGTTCTCTGACTGGCAGCAGGAGGGTGATCAGCCAATACCCAGAAGCCGTCTCAGCAGCACTGCCAGTGCCCAGAGTAGATGGCCAGCGGCATCCCGGAGAAGTCTCGGGGTCAATGCACGAGAAGGACCACCAAGAGCAGGACAGGAGCTCAGCAAGCCGGCCGTCTGGGCCAACACAGCAGCTCACAGATGCCCCGCACCGGGCTGGTTTCAGAGCGGGGAGCAGGCAAGGTGGGAGAGGAAGGCGGGGAGGTCAGGAGCTAGGTACGCAGGGGCTGAGCTAGCAAACTTGAGATGGAAATGTTGGGGAGCATTCATCTGTGCCCACACTGGAGGGGCTGGGTCTCGGGGTTACACAGGGTGTTCTTGTTATTTGTGCCTGTGCCTGGGGGTTGACAGGTGAAGCCCTTCTACGCACCAGAAAAACACGGCCCTGTGAGGCCCAGCCTACACAAAACGGCCCGCGTAGAAGTTGTGACGCAGCAGATCCTCGATGCTGAGGGGTTTCCACTTGCAACAGGCACATAGTAGAAGGAATTCCTTGGTCCAGTGAAGAAGACTTTTAAGTCTAAGCAAATTTCATATCTAAAATAACTGCTATTTAAAAGTTTAGAAAAGGAAAAGCTACACAAGGAACAAAGATGTGTTGCTTGGAGTTAAGACAGCACAGATGGGTCAAGAGCGTCCGTAGGTGCAAGCAAGCAGACGACCTCAAGTTCAACCAGCAGAAGGTCAAAGCTGCTGTGCTTAGAAAAGAATATATTCACTTTCCCTGCATTTTCTAAACGCTGCTGTTGTATGCCTCCACTGCATTTATAATCTTTGTTGTTGTTTTTTTATCCCTATAAGTTCTGGTATATGTCTTTTTAAACTTTCTGATTGTTTTTGTTCACACATTGTCTTTTTAATAGCCTTTTGCTCTATATCCATATTTAGTTTATTTCTCTCCCTATTTTCCTTCAACTTCTTGCACTGATTTAGGAGATTTGTTTGAACTTTGATTCACTGTTCCAAAGTCCGTTTCCTCTGAAGTTTTCATGTTCTCTTGACTGAGCCATAACTTCCTGTTTCTTATGCTGACGTGTGGTTTTCTGCTGAAGCCTGGGCACTTGGTTTTGTTGCTGTGCTGACCGTCCCTGTCCCTCCTGCCTGAGGGCCGTTGTGGACGGGCTGTGCTGAGCCTCTTCTCTAGCACTTGGCCCAGCCTAGACTGAGCCTCCGGAGCGGCCCGTGTCTAACTGTCCAGCTTGTCCCGGGCCTTCTGCACCTGTCTCCGGCCCGGGACATGCGACTTCTAGGATTGTCCTTTTATGTGCAGCTGTTTCACCTCCAGGAGAAGATTCCTTTCCTCTCATCCTTCTCCAGGGGTCCTGGGCTTTTTGTTGATTTCTGAGATTTTCTCCCCACTGGCCATGTTTTGCTCAACTGCTCTCCCTTGCTCAGAGCCACCTTTCCCACAGCTCTCGGCCCTGCGCCTGGTGTGCGGGGCTCTGAGTCACCTCCAGGGACGGCTCTGTGGTCGCGTCCGTGGCGGGAGGTGCCCAGGCCGAGCCGTGCTGAGGATGCTCCAGCCGCTCGGGACCGAGTCGGGGGGTGAGGACTGCCAGGTCCGAGTCGCAGTTCTCCCCGCTTCCTTTTTGGTGTTTCTTCCCTTTGAAACAGCGTCTGCGGAGGCCTTCCATGGTCTCTATCATCCTCTAGAGTTCCAGGCAGGTGGGAAATTTCCTTTCACTGGTCTTTCCTGAGGGGGACTTTCCCAGGGACATCTCTCATTGCCATCTTGATGATATTGGTCCTTGTGCATTTTTTAAAAGAGAACCTCAGACAGCAAACTTTAAACAAACACAGAAGACACAGAGTCATTAAAAGTGGTCTGCACTGTTGGGGGGCAGCGGCTTGTGGAGACAAACCCCGCTGGCTCTGGGGGCGGTGGTGACGTGGGAGCCTCGTCCACCGTGGGCGGCCACCTGTCACCTGTGCCGTTCAAGCACGACCGTCCACCGCCCGCAAGCCCAGGATACAGCGCCGTGGAGCCCTGCGCCTCGGTTCCCTGGAGCTCCCGCTCGGTTTTGTTTTCAACTTAAGGAGAAAGAGTGGCTGGAAGGTGCTGGGATAGGCTCCCCGGGGAGGGTCGGGCCCTCCCCGCTGGCCCCTAGCCAGGCCCCAGCCCCGCGGCCTCTGCGACCTGCTCCACCTGCCCCGTCCACGGCCCCTCAGGGGGGTCTCAGACCCCGGGTGTGAGAACACCTGCCCCAGCCGCAGCTGCAGCTGCAGACGTTGTGAATCCGACACGGGTCCCAGGATACAAACTTACATAGAAGCCTTAGGAATTCATGACTAAACAAAATATTCCATGAACAAGACATTTTTAAAATTTAAGGCCAACCTGTATTAAGCAGCAACTTGTTGCTCGCAGGAATTTGGCCTATCTTGGTATTTTCAGAGAGCTCTTTATCATCCGCAATTAAAATCACACAATGTTCTCTGACACCACCAAGCAGTCATAGTAATTCCTCTAACAAAGGCATCCAAACCAAGTTCTTCATTTAGGTATCTACATCTCAGGTTTTAAAAGAGTTCCTAGAAAAATATAAATCTGTAAATATTTACTTAATTTTCTTGCTAGAGAAATGTGCTGGTTTGGATGTATTTTGTCTCCCAAAATGCCATGATCTTTGATGTAGTCTTGTGGGGGCAGATGTATTTAGTGTTGATTAGGTTGGAATCCTTTGATTGAGTGTTTCCATGGAGATATGACTCAATCAACTGTGAGTGAAACGTTTGATTGGATAATTTCCATGGAGGTGTTACCCCACCCATTTGGGGTGGGTGTTGATTGGATCACTGGAGTACTATAAAAAGAGCTGCACAGGCCCAGACACTTGCCACAGCCAAGAGGGACACTTTGAAGAATGCACAGGAGCTGAGAGAGGAGCTGCAGATGAGAGACAGTTTGAAGACGGCCATTGAAAGCAGACTCTTGTTCCGGAGAAGCTAAGAGAGGACAAACATCCCAAAAGCAACTGAGAGAGACATTTTTGAGGAACTGCAGCCTAGAGAGGAAAGTCCTGGGAGAAAGCCATTTTGAAACCAGAACTTGGAGCAGACGCCAGCCACGTGCCTTCCCAGCTAACAGAGGTTTTCCGGACACCATTGGCCATCCTCCAGTGAAGGTACCCGATTACTGATGTGTTACCTTGGACACTTTATGGCCTTAAGAATAACTGTGTAGCCAAATAAACCCCCTTTATAAAAGTCAATCCATTTCTGGTGTTTTGCAGTCTGGCAGCACTAGCAAACCAGAACAAGTAAATAGTAAAGGTTTGGCATAGAATTTGTGTTAACTATGAACATATCAGTCCTATCAAAAAGCAAGTATGAAATAAGAACAACTATCTAGTTTCCAAAGTAGCTTTTAAAGCAGCTGTATTTAGATAACTTCACTTGGAATAACCTTCTACCTGCAACTTGGTCTTAGGAAATGCTGACAGATGACGTGGTGGCACTGCGGTCGGGGTTACTGCTTCTAGGGGGAGTGGCGGCCGGTAGCCGAGCCCTCAGCTCTCGGGGCTGCTTAAAGGGTACCGGCGGCGGGGGCTCTTTCCCGGAGGCGAGGGCGAGGCGGAGGACGTGGCCAGGGTCCTCGGCGGTTGGCGTGCAAGGTGTGGAGGGCGGCGATAAGGACAAAAACACTCTTCATCCAGTAGGAGTATGCGCCAAAGAGATTTATTCAGGGGTGATTACAGGTTATATAGGTTGGTAAGAAGGGCAGGGCTGGAAAGGAGGTGAAGTAGCCTTAAATGGCAATACTGAAGGGAGAGGGGCTAGGATTGGTTCTGAGAGGACGCAGGAGCCGCTGCAGCGGGCGGGGGTTGTTCTGGCCACGGTGCATGCGCGCTGGCGGTGGCAGGAGTGGCCTTGGCACCAGGGAGTATGTGGGTAAGATAAGGAAGTGGGGAAAGGGCAGTTGGGAGAAAGGCGGTTTCCTCCGGCAAGCCTCCCCTGCCCGTGACATTTTGGGTGAGGAAAAGGGAGCTGCCTTGACCTCGCTCCCCAGGCTCGGGGGGGCTGCAGAGGGCACTCACGCCCGTACCTACTACCCTCCCCAGGGGGTGATCAGGTCCCCTGGCCCAGGCCTGGCAAGCCGAGGTACAAGCTCAGACACCCGCAATTCCCCTTTCTTTTCTAATTAGAGGAAGAGGCTTTACCGGAGAGGCCCGCTAAGGGTGAGGGAAGGGGGAGGTCAGGGAAGGGAAAAAGGGGTTGACGGTGGTTCGGTGAGGCTGGAGTTCAGTGTAGGTGTGGTGCCCGGGCGCTTGACAAGGGCTTCGCTGCAGCGGGCTGGGCGAAGGTGAGGGGTTTAAAGTTCAGGGGTTTAAAGTTCAGGGGTTCAGAGAAGCTGGAACTCGAGGTGAGAGCGATGTTCAGGTGATTGAGAAGGGCCTCGCGGTCGGCGGGTTGACCGGTGGCTTTGAGGTCGCGGAGGGTTGGCTGTCATCTTGGAGTGGGGGGGCGTCAGAGGTGGCGAGTCGCTGATACTGGATTTGCACGAACGAGGAAAAAATGGCATCTGTTTGTTTTCTTACAAGCTGGACAATTTTGCGGATGAGGCAGGGTCCTAAGATGAGAGCTAGAATAATTATTAATAGGGGGCCAAGAAAAGGAAGGATGTATGGGAGGATGGGAGTGAAAAAACTGGACCAATAACTGGTGGCTTCACGATCTCTTTTACGCTTTTCCAGTCCTTCTCGGACCCTTTTCAGGCTGTCCTCGACGAGACCTGTGGAATTGGCATATACATAGCACTCTTCTCCTAGGGCGGCGCAGAGGCCTCCTTCTTTGAGGAGGAGAAGGTCAAGACCTCGGCGGTTTTGGAGCACTACCTCAGAGAGGGAACTGACAGAATTTTTTAGATGGTAAATAGCGTTTTGTAGGTGACGAATGTCCTCGTCAACAGCCGCCCTGAGGTGAGTTAGGGCGGAGCCTTGACTGGCTAGTGCAGCGATTCCGGTGCCAGCGCCGGCAAGACCTAGGAGGGAGGCAATTGTAAGGACGGTGATGGGCTCTCGCTTTTGCAGAAGGGCAGGAGCTGCAGTTCTTTCCAGACGGAGGAAGAAGTCTTCTTCGCTGTGGTATAAGACCCTAGGGATAAGGACAATTAGGAGGCAAGTTTCTTTATATTCGCTGATGATATTTGTGCTGAGACAGGGGGTAAGTCCTGTAGAGGAGCAGAGCCATTGGGAGGAGTTATGAGGAATGAGAAACTTTGCCAAGCTACTGGGAGATGAGTAGCTGGCACAGGCAGTGAGGTCGGGAGAGTTACTGGAGCGAGGGCGGACGCACTTTCCCGTATAGGAGACTGAATGAAAGGTCAGGGGGACGGCAGAGGTATTCCAACTGCATTCTGAGGGGCTGTCTTCTGTGCTTTCTGAAAAGGAGAGGTTGGAGGCAACGGGCTCGTACAGTGAGGAAGAGGTGGAGAGGCAGAGCCAGCAGGAGGAGGTAAAATTGGGGTTGGAGGAGTTCACTGAGGCAAAGGCGGCTTGGATGAGGCTGAGGAGGGGAGAGGAATAGCGAGAAGGGGGCAGAGGAAGCTGGGGTGGTGGGGTTTGAGATGTAGTTGAAGTGCGTTTAGTTGGAACTAAGGTGCGGCTGGAGAGCTGTGGAAAAAGGGGGTTAATGACTTTATTGGGACCAATGGCAGAGGGGTTTTTTAGTACAGCCTCCTTTTTTATCAAAATAAGGGAACTTGGGTTGGCTCCTTTCAAATAGATTCTGAAGCCCCAGGTTTGACCGAGTAACCAGGAGGGATCAGTGGGGAGCTGCACTGTAAGATTAAGATGTGTGCAGGATTTCTCACTTTCTTGGCCGAGCCAGTTAACAGTAGGGAGTTTGCACCCTGTAGGGGCCCACTTTAGGGTAAGGTAATGATTAGGAACAGGAGGCTTCCAATTAGCGGCTAATGTTTCACACCCCCAGTATGCACAGTAGTACTCGTTGGGGGAATTACAGCACGATTTTCCAGGATTTGAGGATGGGCACATGTAATATTGGGCCTGGGGATCACTTACCTTTTGAGCGCAGGTTTCTTCGACTCTGGAGACAAAGGTGGCGAAAGGCTTACTCGGCTCCTGGAAGAGCTTGGTGAATTTATTAGGCCGACAGGCAGAGCAATTGGCAAACGCGCGTAAGGCGATGCCTCTGAGGACAGTCCAGAAGGTGGCAGGGACATTAATATAAGCAGACGCATTTAGAAATGCTCCAGTGCCCAAATAGGCTTCGGGGGGATGATAGACTCCAATGGCTGCATCTTGCTCACTTTGCTTAGCTGCTTCTGCCTGGAAGTGAGCACGCCAGTCAACAAACTGACCGGGGTTAAAAATTGAATGGGCAAGCGAGGCCCAGTCTTGGGGAAGGCAATAGTTCATGGCGAGGTCCTGCAGTATTTGGGAAGCATATGGGCTACCTAACCTGTCCTCCTTGACGGCCCTGCGAAGCTGCTTGATAGTATCTAAGTCAATGGGATACCAGTCATGCGGCCTCTGTGGGGTGGGGGCAAGGTTAAGAGGAAAGCAGCGAAAAGCACGAGAGAAAGGAGGACGCGCTTGCAGAGGGCTTGGCGCGGGAGTGGGGGTAGGGGGAGCGTTGCCCCAAGGGTTGCCTTGAGGTGCAGAAGGCAGCCAGGGGTTGTTAGTTGGCAGGGTGGGAGGAACGGCGGCAGCTGCCGGTAGCGGCTCCGAGGGGGAGCTCGCCGGAGGGAGAGGCGGGAGTGGGAGGCCCCAAGCGTCGCAAGATGGCGGCGCGGTAGGCGTGGCTAAGACACAAGATGGTGGATCAGCCCCGCCCTGTGAAAGGGTGGGGTTCAAGGCATAAGATGGTGGACTAGCTCCGCCCTGTGGAAGGGCGGGGTAAAGCGTATGCGGTTTCCGGCCCAGCTTAGGGCTGATGTCATCGCCGGAACATTTCCTCCCCTCGATGGAAGAAGAAGGAGGAAGTTCGCCATCTTGGCGTGGCGCAGTGTTAATTTGCTTTTTGGGAGTCACCTCGAGCGCGTTGTTAATCTGCTCGACTAAGGACTCCGTGTCCGAGTCATGATTTGAATTAGTATCGCTATCTGAATTTGTTGGCTGGGTTGATAGGGCCTCTTTGGATTTAACGGGGCCTCTATCAGGGGGGAGGGAGCCTTGAAGGCAGGAGCGGATGGTTATCAGGGTGGGGAGCAAGCCGGGAGGGAAGCGCTTGCTCTCATGTTCCATGGCGTTAGTGACTCGATCAATAAGGCGATCATAAGTAACAGGGTCCCAAAGATGGCAAGTGGTGAGCCATGGGTTAAAGGGCAGCAGGAGATCCCAGTATATCTGCAGCTGCCGGACAGACACTTTACAGCGATGCGTGTCTAGGAGACCCGCCAGAGCACGAACTTGAGGTGCCTGACATGTAGATATACGATTACCCATAGCTGAGGGGAGAGGAGGGGGAGTTGCTCCCGAGCCGGGCCGGCCGGCTGGCAGGGAGGAGAAGGAGGAGTTGTTTATCGAGCAGAGAGAATGAGATAAACTGTGGCAGCAAGGCCGAAGGAGACGGCGAGAGCAGAAAGCAGTGCCCTTTGGCAACGAGAGCAGTCAGGGGGGGGCGGTTGCAAAGAGGCACACGGCACCAAATGAGGAAATAAAGATACAAAGAACTACAGCAAAGTAATGGAGGGGAAGAGGGAGAGCGTTAGGAGGAACGGGGGTCATAGAAGTGCGCATACAAGAGGACGAAGAGAGCGTGGGGGAAGGGAGGAGTTCCTACTGGATGAAGAGAGCGTGGGGGAAGGGAGGAGCGGCTTCGGAGCAAGGAACCTCCCACGGCTCCGGAAGCGGCGAGGGAGAGGCGGCCCTTACCTTGCAGGCGAGGAAATGGGAAGCTGGAGAGGCGTCCGGGCGAGCGGGTGACCTGCCAAACTGTTGTGCGGAGACGTCCCTCACACGGGGCACCAGTTGCGGTCGGGGTTACTGCTTCTAGGGGGAGTGGCGGCCGGTAGCCGAGCCCTCAGCTCTCGGGGCTGCTTAAAGGGTACCGGCGGCGGGGGCTCTTTCCCGGAGGCGAGGGCGAGGCGGAGGACGTGGCCAGGGTCCTCGGCGAGAGGCGTGCAAGGTGTGGAGGGCGGCGATAAGGACAAAAACACTCTTCATCCAGTAGGAGTATGCGCCAAAGAGATTTATTCAGGGGTGATTACAGGTTATATAGGTTGGTAAGAAGGGCAGGGCTGGAAAGGAGGTGAAGTAGCCTTAAATGGCAATACTGAAGGGAGAGGGGCTAGGATTGGTTCTGAGAGGACGCAGGAGCCGCTGCAGCGGGCGGGGGTTGTTCTGGCCACGGTGCATGCGCGCTGGCGGTGGCAGGAGTGGCCTTGGCACCAGGGAGTATGTGGGTAAGATAAGGAAGTGGGGAAAGGGCAGTTGGAAGAAAGGCGGTTTCCTCCGGCAAGCCTCCCCTGCCAGTGGCATTTTGGGTGAGGAAAAGGGAGCTGCCTTGACCTCGCTCCTCAGGCTCGGGGGGGCTGCAGAGGGCACTCACGCCCGTACCTACTACCCTCCCCAGGGGGTGATCAGGTCCCCTGGCCCAGGCCTGGCAAGCCGAGGTACAAGCTCAGACACCCGCAGTGGCACGAAGGTGAAAGGACGCCGGGCTTCTGAAATGATTCGTATTTGACAACACTTACTCTTCTGGCTCCCTCTGAGAGCACACACCCTGAGCTTCTCAATAATATCAGCCACGATCAGGCAGGGGAGGACCAGGGACACCAGCCGGTCAGGTAAACTCCTGGGTAAGCCGGCAGCAGAACCGTCCTCACTCTTCTGAACCTGTATTTAGAAAACCATTTAGAAACATTAAATAATTGTGCTTTCTGTTTGTTTGTTTTCATAGTGTGAACACAGAACTGTTAGTTATATACACATTTACTAAAAAATGAGAGGTTAGGTCTTCAGTCTCTCAGGTTTTAAGCTTCATAAGGTTTTGTGCCATTTCTAATGACGCGAGGAACTCTGTCGAGGACTCACATCAGTGACAGACGGAGCTTGGGAAGGACATGCGTCAACAGGAGAGGAGGCCCCAGTAACGGCCGTGGGGTGGCTCCTTCCAGCCTGCTTGCCAATCAGAGCTCTGCACATCCCCCTCAAAGAGCAGGGGGCAGTGATGGAGTTTAGGGTCTGCCCAGGGCAGGGAGCCCGGGGAACCCCAGCGAGGATTTAGGGCCCTTCCTTCATCTGATTAACGTATCCAGAAAAAAAAAAAACTACAGCAAGCATCCTATGAATGGTGACATGTTGAAGGTTTTCCCTCTGACATCAGGAACAAGCCAAAGATGTCATGTTGGCTGTGTTCAGTCAGGTTGTACTGGAGAGCTCAGCCAGTGTAATAAGACAAGAACAGTATAAATACTAGAAGGAAAAAAATTTCATTGACTATGATTGTATATGGAAAAAAAATCCCTGCAAAATTGATAAATTTCAAATTCCAACAGCAGAGGGGAAATAAAATTTTAAAAAATAATACCATTCACTGCAGCTCCAATCAAAATCCCAAAGTTTTGTGGAAAATGAGGAGGTGGGTTCAAGACTCTCCAGAAAAAAAAAAAAAAAAAAAAAAACAGAACAAGATAGAAAGATCTACTTCTCTGAATATGAAGAGCCATCCAAAAGTTACAAGAATTACAACAGAGTTATCAGGCACAGGTGTAGAAAACCGGGTGACAGGATGGGACAGAGCCGGGGACGTTTTACTCCCTGCCCTACATGGTGTTCACACAGGGGCTGCTTTGTGATATTCCCCTGATACTGTACATTTGGGTTTTGTGTACTTTCCTTTTGTGCATCACACTTCAGTGGAAAATCAGAGAAAACGGAAAGGCAAATGCGTACCCGTGGGTGAGGCATCACGGAAAAGAACCAAGGGCGATCGAACCACAGGGAGACCCTCTTGTTGTGAGAGGTGTTCCTTGAACGGTTGTAAATTGATTTTCTTGGGAACCTCCCAGTGCTTTACGAGGGGGAGGTGGGAAATCTGGAGACCCAGCTGCAGGGCCCCAGGCGACCCTGCGTGGTGCACACTGACCTCAGGACGCGCCGGCAGTCGCGGAGCTGCAGACGACTCCAGACTCCGCTCTCCCACGACGCCTAGCTCACAGACGCCGGCTGCCTGCTCAACGCTCTCTCTGCGTCAGTAAACAAATTACTGTCCTGTGTCCCAAGTGCCGTGTCCCAGCACCTAACACAGAGCCAGACTGGGCGTGTGCACCAAGAATTTGCTCAATGTATGAATGAAATAGCCCAGAGCCCTTACGTTGTGCACCTCGGGGAAGAGAAAATTATAGCCGACGCAGCACCTTGCAAATTATGACAAGTAGCAAGACATTCAGACCACGTGCAAGCTATCTGTCAGCGGACGGATTATGGTAGGTCTCCGTGCGGGAGCGCTCCACCCAGAACGGACAACAATCATGAAGCGTCAGGTTGGTAGAAGATACAAATGTGCATCTATTTTCAAATTCCTTTCTTTTTTTATTAGTTTAAAGCAACAATCCAGTCTCACATACACAAACATGGAAGTATTTTTGTTTAATTTGCCACTAGACTTTCCTCTGCAGTCAGAGAGGTATTTTTAAAATATAACTGCAATTTGGAAGAAGACTGGAGGAAATAAACTTGAAGACATGTTGGGCACATCACTCTGTCAAAGTCCAATAACTGACATTTTCAAATCTTAAAAGCCAGCAGCAGAGGAAACAAAACCATTTCCCTCAGTGACAGCCACGGAGAAGCAGAGGCTGGGGAGTGTGTGAGTGTCCCGCTCATCAGTGTGACGGGCATCCTGGGGGGACAGCGGGCAGGACTGGTGGGCAGGTCGGCCGAGCCGGCTACACCCCACGGACGCATCGGGCTTTCCTGAGAAGTCCCTGCTTCCCCGTTTCCATTTCCCAGGTGTCCACGTGGGGCACAGAATCCACAACACCCTTCAAGAACAAAGGGTGAGAGATTCCAGATAACGGGCAGTGCACACCCACTGCACACCCACCAAGAGCATCGTAGCAACGCGCACGACAATCGCACGTCCCGGTTTCGTGGCCGGGACCCCTGGCCCCCAACCGTCAGCCACGGGGATCAGAACTCGGCTCGCAAGTCACATTATCGTCCATGTTGTAAGCTTGTTTGAAAAAATAGAGGGGATAAACCATGAGAGGCGCAAAGACCATCGAAAGAGAAAACATTCGGATATTACTTTTTACTTGACCCACAAAACGTCACACATACATACAACTCATATAATTTTTCAATCTGGTTTTTGGAGCATCTCTCAAGCCTCCCACGATCAATCGGTTGAACAGTTACTGAGAACCCGATCTTATGTAATGCCACTTCCTTACGACACAGAGAATGACACTGTACATCTAACATCACTATTTTATGGGAAACATATACTCAAAGGTTTTCTATAGTAAATTATTCACCTCCTCTTCCCTTTTATGGTGATGGGCCAATTTAAATAATTTTGTTAAATTCATGTTGTGCTAGTTACAGCTATGTGACAATGTATTTCTAAGTACAAAATGTGTCCCCAACTCTTCAAAAGATGAAGACTTCCTCCTTGACTCTGCCCTGCCTCCCCCACCCCACCCCGGCCCCATCTCGGGTGTTCTAGAAGCAACTGTAAGTCAGCAGGTGGCCTAACCCTAACCCTTGACTAAAACCAGAGCTGTGCTGAGACCCCCAGATCAGCAGCTTTGCCCCTTTGTCTAGCCCAGGTCCAGGTTCCTGGGCACTCAGCAAGCTGAGACTGGCTGGGACTTTCTAGAATCTTCTCCTCACCTTGACCTGTAAAAGATGGGTGTGCCCTGGGGACTACTCTTGGCCGTGTCCATCTGTGCAGAATCCTTGCTCACCTTGTCTGCTGCCGGCCTTGCCAACTGCCCCTTGCCCACAACTCCCAAACACACACCCGCTGCCCCTGGGCTGAGCTCTGACCCGTGCACCCGACTGTCTGTGGGGACCTCCCGTGGCTGTCCAGCGGGCAGCTCGGACGGAACGCCTCCACGTCCTCACGTCCTGCCCACATCTCTCTAGGCCACCATCCACTCCTGGCGGACGTGCTGCCAAAACGCCGTTCCAACCCATCTTCCGCCCACAGCGCTGAGCCCTCCGTCGCCTCACCTGCAACCTCCCCCAACCGGCCTCCCCTCGGCACCAGAAACCTTTCTCCATCGGGCGAAGAGAGTCACATCTTTTTCGTGGAGAGCGCATCCTGTCACCGTCCAGCCCCAGGTCTCAGTGGACATGGACGCGACGAGAACAAACCAGGGGCGCAGGAGCCCGGCCCCCAGCTCTGCGGCACCCCTTACAGGGAGGCCCTGGGCCCTGGACTCGGTCACCCACCTCCTGACCAGGGCCGCCGCGCCCGGGGCTCCCACGGACGGACCCCACTCCTGGGACCTTGCGGGCGAGGCCTCGGGGCGCCTGAGAGCTGCGGTTACCTCCTCACTTGCTTGGTGAGGGTCGCTCCCCTCTTTCCCCAGTCCCGGGGGGCATTCTGCGGGGCAGGGGGTGGACCCGTCCAGTCCCCTCGGACAGCATTTCCGAGTCTTTTCTGAGCAGAGCCTTTGGGGAAGCTGGGGAACCCATGGGCCCTTCTCGGGGTGCATTTTAGATGCATAAAATGAACCCAGGGAGATACTGGAAGAAACCCCATAAGAGGGCAGCTGGGGGGACCCCTCACAGTTGCTTCTCTCCGACCACCTTCTCCTCGTTCTCTCTCTTTGGGGATCGTAAGGTCCAGGGCACGTCGTCGTCGCTTACAGTCTCCAGGTGGGGAGACCACGAGCCCCACCCCGAGGCGTCAGCCGCACCCGCCATGTGACAGACAAGGTCCACGCGCAGCTGTGGCTCGTCACCAGCTCTCACGACGGAAAGAAAACGCGCACTTGTGGGCAGAGGGCAGTTGACAACAAAGGGGCGCCCGGCTTCTCGGCCGTGCTGCTGGCAACCCTGGCACGGTGGGAGCTGCACACTTGCCACATGGGTGCGTGGGGCGTCCACAAGCCAACCCAGCCGCGCTTCAGCTGACCGGGGGGAAGGCTGCCCTGCGCAAAGACCCCCGGCTGGCGGCCACGCGATGCTCCTGCAACACCGATGGGTCACACCCTCATCAGAAACCTGTGAGTCACTTCCCTGGAGGCCGACTCAGGCCGAAACCCAACAGCAGCTGACCACAGCCCGGGGGGGACCACGGCTTGCGGTCACCACGTGACGTTGAGGGGACAGTGGCCCCAGGGCCCCTGGGAGAGGGCTTGCCCCGCGTGGGCCGACGCCGAAGGCTTCCCCAGCCGGGAGGGAAACGAGTTCCCACCCAGGTCTGCGATGCCACACGCACACCCTCCCCTCCTGCCCTCCTCCGCTCAAGTCCGCCTGCACACGCGGCTGCTCGGACCCCGCTGGCACCAGGCGCTCAGCCCCGACGGCGCCACTCCCGGGCGGCGAAGCCTTGGTCAACACACGCGGGTCGGTCACCTTATGTCCGTGGGTGACACCGCAGGTGCCACAGCAGCCCACGCGCTCCCTGAGGAGGGTGCCAAGGCCTCATGTGCTCGCCACCACTAACTACCACTACCACAGCCACAACCACCACTCCCAGCACCACCACCACCTCCACTAACTTCCATGACCAAACTACCACTAGCACCACTCCCAGCACTGCCACCACTGCCACTAACTACCAATACCTCTACTACTATCTCTGTTACTAACTACCTCTAATACTGCTACTGCTACACCAACCACCACCACCACCACCACCGCTACTACCACTGTTAACTTCACCATCAGCACCACCTCCAATCCCAGTAGCCGCTGCGTCTGCCATGACCACCCTGACTGCCCCCACCCACCAGCACCCCCCGCCTGCTGACCCCCGTGGCCCCCGCTGCCGCCCACAGACATCCTCTGACCCCTGTGGCCCCCGCCCTGTCCCCCCGGGCTGGACCTTGGCCGGCCGTCTGTCCGTGGCCTGGTGTCTGTGGCTGCGTGGCACCTCCTGGGACCGCGGTCTAGGGTGTCTGACAGACCCTCAAAGCCCCCCGGGCTCCCGTCGGGCTGGCGGTTCGTGCCCTGGGCCCTCCTCCCTCAGGGTCGGGGACCGGCCGCCGTCCGTCCCCCCAGCACCGGGGGCAGGCGAGGATGGGGTGCAGGCCAGGGGCTGTAAGCGAGGCCCTGGTGACCACGACATCCCTGCTGCAGCCCCCGCTACTGACGGGAGTGAAGAGCAGACCCCAGGAAACCCGCAGGGAGACCCCCAGTGCGGCCCCTCCCACCGGGCACCACCCCCCTCACCGTCCCGGGGGCTCAGCCAGCTCCCCACAGCCCACAGCAGCCTGCGCTGAGGCGGCCCCCCAGGCCCTGCACCCAGGAAGGTGCCCCTGCCGTGTCCGCGCCCGAGAGGGCTACGGGGAGCGGCTCCCGGTCACCTCACCAGGGCCTCAGCATTGCCGTCCAGGTGGGGTCACGCCCAGGGGAAGGGTCTCTGATGTCACCGCGGCAGTGATGGCTTTACCCGTGCCTTAAAATAGCTCGTCTCTTTAATCCATACTTTCTACGGTAGCATCATCTTCATTTAGAGATTAGAAACGGAGGCTAAGGTATTTAACTTCCTGTATTAGAATATTACATGACCCCCTCTGTATAAAAATAAAGTATAAAGTGACCCCTTGTATCAGAGTATAGGGCGACCCTGTAGAATGTAATATGACCCCTGAATCAGAATATCAAATAACCCCATGTGTTACAGCATCCAAATGCCCACACGCATTTGGGGAAATGCCTTCTAATGACACTAAAAGAGCTGGATTTTTCTAGAAACACACTTGCATTCAAACTCAGAAAGAATCAATGGAGAAGCATCTAAGCTCATGGGCCTGGAACCCAGGAGACCCAGGCTCACCCCGCCCAGACCCCAGACAAGCCAAGCCCCCCACAGACCAGGATCCCCCCAGCCCAGGCCCCCCACCAGGCCAGGCCCCCGCCCCAGCCCAGCCCCCCCATCAGCCCATCCCCCCCATCAGCCCAGGCCCCCATCAGCCCAGGCCCCCACCAGCCCAGGCCCCCCACCAGCCCAGCCCCCCCATCAGCCCAGGCCCCACCAGCCCAGCCCCCCGCCCCAGCCCAGGCCCCCCCACCAGCCCAGGCCACCCACCAGCCCAGGCCCCCACCAGGCCAGGCCCCCACCAGCTCAGTGCCCCCCACCAGGCCAGGCCCCCCCCAGCCCTCAACTCGCTTCCCCGCGTTTCCGCTTCTCCCTCTGTGAGCCGAGGCGCCGGCACCTGCCCCGCGCGGTGAGGTGAACTGGGCAGCGCCCGATGGCTCGGCTGCGGCTCTCTCCGGGGCATGGGGGCAGCTGTGGGGAGGGCTGTGGTGGAGGCCGGGGGACATGGCCTGGGGACCCCATAAGCACAGGTGACCTGATGTCCCCAACAAGGTGTGGAAAGGGCTGGTGCTAGCTGCACCCCAAAAGGACCGTGAGCCCCGGAGGCATTTCCCGAGGAAACGCTGGGAAGGGCGTGGTGGGGGCCGCGTGATGGAGGGGAAAAGGGGGGTCAGTGGCCCCAGAGCCCCTTCCTCTCCTTTGCCCCGGAGACGGGCCCCCCTAGAGAGGCAGTTTCTGGGAGGAGCTCGGAGAACCCGGCCTGGGCACAGGGGACCCATCAGGCTGGCTGGCATCTTGGGGGGCGGGGGGGTCACCCCACTCCCGAGGCAGTCTAGGAGGACATCCTTATCCGTGGCGTGAGGTAGCTCTTACAGCTTCATGATGATGATGACAGTGACAGCGACATGTGACGGAGGCCTTGTGGCCTGAACACAGCCGGCCCAGGGTCCGAGGTGTCCAGCCAAGTCCACGCAGGCCAGGGAGCGCCCTCGGGCCAGCCACCTCTCCCCAGCCCACCCGGGGCCCGAGTCCGTCCCAGCAGCTCCCAGGGGCCTTGGCTGGAGGGCTCGGCCACACCAGCCCCCCCAAGGGCTCAGAAAGCCCCAGAGTCCACTGGTGTGGTTTACTCCCGGGACCCCCGCACCGAAGGCCCTTGCAAGGGTCGTGGCCCCTCCGGTACCGCCCCCCAGAGTCTCCCTGAGCCCCGGGTCAGCAGCCCCTCGGCACCCGCCCGTCGGGGTCTCCCGGTGCTCGGCTCTGTCCATTCTTTCTCCACACTGCCCCTGCTGATGCCAAAGTTCCCAGCTCTGGCTTTTCCAGTGTGTTCTGTGTCGTTCGACTTCAGAATATAAGATCAGCACGAAAGAAAACTTAACTGAGCAAAGAGAACAGAGAAATCCCAGACTAGGAAGAATCAGATCAGAACATCTAGAAGGAAAAATATATTAGTGTTAGAGAACATTCGTTCTCAATACCTTGACATGGATCAATACAGTTACACTGTCAGTTAAACCTTGATTTAAAGACGAATATGTCTGACTGTTGCACTGCTCCCCCCACCATGGGTAATGGCATTTACCACGATAATAAAGTTTCACTTTTGACAGTCTGCAGGAACTGGCTGCTTAAAAATCGCCACTGGTTAATGGTCAGTACGGACGGCTTTACGTGCAACCGCGAGCCGTGGCCCGGTCACCGCCGGGCTGCGGGCCCTGAGGAGGGCTGGGACCCCAGCAGGGCCCAACCCTGCCTCGTCACGCCCGGGGTCCTTGTTTCACTCCGTGCAAATGGGCCTGGGGAAGCTGCAGACCCTGGGGGGAGCCCGCTGCCCCCTTGCCCGCCCAGCCCCTGCCAGGGCCCCTCCGCTCACCAGCCCCTGCCTTTCTCGCAGAAGTGGTGCTTCTTGTGTAAGAGCACTTTCACGGGGACCCAGATGGGCAGGGACACGGAGACCACGTAGGCGATGGCGCAGGAGACGATGAGCCAACAGCGTGTCCCCCGGTGGACCGTGGCCAGCTGCTCCACGGCCATCTGCGTGGGGACCGAGAAACCCACAGACTCCAGCAGCTCGAACACCATGAGCTTCGGGAGCCTTCCAGAAACCATCGCAGCCGGGCCCCCAGCGTGGGTGACAGCGGGAGCAAGGGCCCTGTGCTCAGTCACTCACGGTGACTTTTTATGCTTTTGTTGACCCCCAGGTGGTCAGAGATGTTCCGACAACCACTCAGCTCCCTCAGACACAGAGTCCACGGAGGGCCCCGGGCTGCTTCCAGCAAGACAAAAAGGGGGTCTTTAGAAAGGTAGCCTTTGTTGCTAATTTTAGCACAACAAATATCTGTGCAATGCTCAGCACTTGTTAAGTAGAACTATTGGGAAAATATAATTTTAGGGCTAAAAGGGCAGAACAGACATTGTCCAGAATCCCTACTTTTCCAGCTGAGCAATCTCGGGCCACAGGCACCCCGAGGCCTGAATCTTCACCTCGGGAAACTACCCTTCGTTTTCTCCAGGTGCTTCAGGAGGGAATTTGGAGTCACCGTGCGGACTTCCGGAGCGGAATGCTCCCCGGGACTTAGCACAGTTGTTGGTTGCTGCACAGTAACTGCCCCAGGTGGGCATGAGGAGCTGGGGCCACTCCCGGCCCGGAAAGGCCTCGGTGTCCACTGCAGGAAACGAGGCGCAGGCTGGCAGGGACACGACACACAAGAGCCTGGCTGGGGGCTGGGGGTTCATTTCAGGAAGAAACAAGAGGCACCCCCAAGAGGCCAGAGGGGCTAAGGGGGCTCAGAGGAGGGGGGCCCCGGAGGAGAGGAGGGCAGGGCTGGAAAGCAGGATGGGGTCAGGGAACCCGAGGGTGGGGTCCACCTGTGTGTGAGCCTGTGAGGTGTGAAGGCAAGTGTGTGTATATGTGAGAGTGGACGTGTGTATGTGTGTGAACATCACTGTGTGTGAATGTGAGAATGTGGGTATTGTGCATGTATATCAGTGTGTATATGAGTGTGTGTGTGTACGACTGTGAGTGAATCTGTGTGAGGATGTGCGTGTGTGCATCAGTGTGTGTGTATGTGCACGGGCCTTGTGTGAGTGTACAGGTGTGAGAGTGTGTGCATGCATGGGTGTGTGGGGTCATGTCTGTACATGTGTGTGTGCGTGTGTGTCAGTGAGTGGGTGTGTGTGAGCCTGTGTGAATGTGTCCGTGTGTGCACTGTGGATGTCTGTGTATATGCATATGAAGGTGTGCATGTATCTGAGGATGTCTGTAGGAGTTCGTGGGAGTGCGTGTGCAAGTGCACATGCGTGTCTGAGTGTGTGCGTGGGTGTGCGTGCACTCGCTGGGGTGGCACCTCCTCTGCGGGTTTCTGCACAGGGAGTCGGGGAAGGCACGGCGCCAATGCCGAGGGCGGGTGAGGGGCGCCCACGCAACGCCGACCCCCAGTGCCCCCCTCGGCGGCGCCCTCAGGGTCCCCCAGCATAGGCCGGGGCTGTCTGGGGTCCCCTGGCACCTGGGCACTGTGGCCCCCTCTCAGGTCACCCCGGGGCTGACCCTGGCCCCCCATGGGACTCTGGGTCACTCCACTGAGCACAGGTCCCCGGCGGCTGGACCCAGTGGGAAGGCAGGGGTGTGGGGAGGCCTGGGGTGGGGGCAGTGGGACGGGCCCCAGGGCCCAGGTGGGGAGCCAGGTAAAGACGTGCTTCAGTGTGGGGGCGGCTGGGGGCCGGGGGGGCCTGCAGTCCGGGCCACAGCTGCCCAGGATCCCGCTGGCCCGTCACCGCTGCCCGTGGAGGCCACCTCGGTGGGCTGCCGGCTCCCACGGGACCTTGCCAAGCTGGACCTTCGTTCTCTGCCACCCAAAGGCCTCGGGTATAAGACAAAGACTGTTCTGAGTCAGGGCCAAACGTCCAGGAGCAGTGGGGGGATCCCAGGATGATTCCGGGGCGGGAAAGTCGCAGGGGCGTCAATCCGGGGAGGCTTCTCGGGGGAGCTGAGTGTGGGCCAGGACTGATTTGTCTGTCATCCCATTCTCCTGCCACAGTGACCACCTACATGGCCTTCAAAAAGTAGTGCTAAGGATGTTAATGTAGTGAGTTGGGGAGGAAAGAGAGTCACAGCACAAAAATTAGAAAATAATTGTAGACTAATAAAAATTGATTAGGAAATAAATTCAATTTAATAGAAATGTTGTGCTTTTTAGAATCTTCCCCCCACCAACTTGCAAAAGCAAAACGGACAAATCTCACTTCAGCTTATCCCTTCCATGGCTGTGCTGGGGGCAGTGAGGAGGAGTGAGGGGCCGAGAGGCAGGCAGGGAGTAGGGAGGCTGGACACCAGGGTCCGAGTGGACCACCTCCCCTTGACTCCTGGAGAGGAGGGTCGAGCAGTGTCCGCGTGTGTGCTCCCCGGGGGCGACTGGGGCTTTTGTACCTGGGTCTGGCTCTCTGGAGCCATCTGCTCGTGCTGGGCAGGTCCCCGGGACTCTGAGCTCGGGAGGTGCTTCTGGGCCCGGCTTTGGCCACAGCTGCCTCTGTCCCCCAGATGCTCCGGGAGGGACCTGCACCCCTGCCCCCGGGCAGGGGCTCCCACAGCGCAGGGAGCATCAGGGTGCCACCTGGACCCCGACCCCTGTGGGCCCCTCCTCCACAGCCATGACCCCTCGGGGTCCCAGTGGACGGGAAGCGCATGAGTTTCATGGGACAAGTTAGGAGATGACTCCCAGATCCATGTACAGTTTCCCATCAGCTTCCCAGACCCAGAAGAGGCACCATCGGTCATGGCCAAGAACCACCGAGGAAGAAGGGACAGGCCCTCGGTGCAAAGCTCAGCCCTCCTGAGACATCACAGCCGACTGGGTGGCAGGGAAGCTGCCCTCGTGGGTGACCAGGCCACCAGATGGGTGAAGCAAAGGGACATTGTCGGGGAGCAGAGCCAGCTCCCGGCTGGGGTGCAGAGGAGCAGGGGGGCAGAGCCAGTCCCTCCCACCAGGGCCAGCGCCTCCCAAGTGCCCCAGGGTTCTGCCCACTGTCCACAGCCTGGAGGCCTCCGGGAACCTGGATGGCGGCTTTCCAAGCACCCACACTTCTTCTTGGATCAGTCCCAGCTGAAAGGACTTCCTGGTAGGAAACAGATTTGGCTCGGCCGGGCCTGTGGTCAGCCCGCGCTTCCAGGCCTCTGCTGACGCAGCCTTCCACCCTGGTAAGCAGAGGGCAGCATCTGCCCGCGGCACCTGCTCGCCACACTCCCCACAGTCACTTCCTTCCTGCAGGCAGAAGTCAGAGGCGGAGAGTCTCCGGAACTATTAGCCAAACCACTGTACTCGCTGCTTGCGCACTGTTCTGGGCGTGAGGTCTGTGAGACGGAATGTTCTGGCACCCTGTGGCGCACTCCTGTGCTCCCAGCAGGGACGCTGGCCTGGGGTCCAGCTGGACCCACGAGGAGCCAGGACGGGGCTGCGGGTGTCCACAGCTGGCTCGCCGACAGCGACAGCCCCCGGGCTGCAGGCCCTCGGATCAGGTGTCACCTCAGCAGGCCTTGGAGCAACTCCGGTCAGTCAGTAACGGTCTGTCCGCATGTGGCCCCTGCCCACGGGCTCTGCTGGCGCAGTCCAGCCCTGTGCCCGCCTGGCAGGGAGGGTGGGCACCTCACCCCAGCTGCTGAAGGCACGGCCCCCCTAAACACCCCGCCTTCATTCTTGAAATGAGTTTCCTTAAATAAAAAAAAAATCATACACCCCTGAAATATGATGTTTTATTACAATTGCCCAGAACTTGGAAAAAACAAAAGAAAGAAAGACGACAAATTGGCTTCCGTCTCCACGGCACAGCCGCCACAGAAACCGTGCGTGTGTGTAATCGGAGCTAGGAACTGGGGCGTGGAGATTAAGGAAGGGGAAGTCACTTCGTCCTTCACAGGAATTCTCAAACGCGCTTCTCCGGGGCGGCGCAGGCCATCGGAGTCAGCCTTTCACGTAACAGCCAAATGCAGCTGCGGCCCCAACGAGCGGCCATAAATCCCCAAGTCCGAAACGTCCACGGAGGGCTGGGGGCCACGCTCGCCTCCCTACAGCTCTTCCTCACTTAAGCCAAAATGACCTGAGGACACCGAGTCGCCCTCGGCCAGGGCAAGGAGAAAACATTTAGCCCGGAGGAGGAAACGCAGTGCTCCCTGTCTCCACCGGGGGCGCAGGCTGGGTTTTGCTCTTTCCTCACAATTGTAAAATTGATATTATAATAAATATGGTGAGCTTGGAATCTTCTAACCTAGATGGCCCTGTTTAAAATTCAAGCTGCGGTGTGTAAGATCTCTTCTTGCTCTAGGTCAATCTGGCCCCTGTGGTTCCGAACATTTACTGAGGTGACCCTGCGTTTCTTTACCGTAGTGTCCCCTCCGTGTCCCCTCTGAGCCCGGGTCCCACCGCCGTCCTTGGCTTTCCAGGGGCACAGCAAGCGCCAAGCAGACACTCTTCTCCCTGCGGGGCGACGCGGGAGAGCCCACCTCCGTCCAGGGGCTGGGGCTGACCGACACCTATGCATCTTTCGGGACAGCGAGTCAGCGTAACTGTTCCAATCTTGGGCATCATTACTCATGAACCGACGTCTCTGCTGGGAGCCTTCTGGCGGTGACGTCTGAGGCTCTGACAGAGTCTGCCCAGCGGACAGCGCCAGCCCGGACGCCCGTGGCCTAGGCAACACTCCTCCATCCCTGGCCACGGAGAGCCTGGCACCCGCTGCCTCGCCTCAGGTGCGTCCCTCTGCCCCCTGCAGTGTCCCCGCACGCAGCTTGCCCGGGAGTCCTTCTCAGTCGGTGCCCACCACTCTCCAGGAGGGTGAGGACAGTGGACACCTGCCCGAGGTTCTCAGCACCCCGAGCAGACCGGGCGCCACTTGCCCTCTGCCCTGATGGCCACGGCGAGACTCACCTAGGTCTGGGCCTGGCTGTGCCGCCCACGACCTGGGCGACCCGGGCAGGCTCCTGAGTGCTGCCTCAGTTTCTGCACCACTGCTGTGGGCTGTCAGCATTGTCCTGGCCGACCCGAGTTACAGGGCCCACGACAGCTCCCAACGTCCATCCTCACTCCCAGGGGTACCCCAGCTCCCAGGGTCCAACCCCAGCTTCCAGGGTCTTCTCAGCTCCCAGGGGCACCCTCAGCTCCCAGGGTCCATCCTCAGCTCCCAGGGTCCACCCACAGCTCGTAGGGGTATCCTCAGCTTGCAGGGTCCACCGCCAGCTCCCAGGGGCGCCCTCAGTCCCCCACCTTTTGGGTCTCCAGCATGGCTGCTCACTTCTTGAACGCCAGCTACTGAGAAAGCCTCTAGAGCTTTCCTGCTAGCAAGACAGTCTTCTCTAGCACCAGCACGGCACCACCAGGGGTGAAATGTCCCACCACTCTCGCCATGACCCGTGGCTCATGGAGTCACAGGTCTCGCCCCACACAGGGGCTCGTGGGGACCACCCCAGCACCCTCTGCCTCGCCAGGCCCGGGTCTGTGTCATGGTCAGGCCCCAGACCCTCACCACTGCTGTCTAATAGAAACACAGTGCGAGACCCGCACACATGGGGTTAAATTAAAAGTTAAAACCAAAAGTTAAATAAAGTTAGGTGGCACAAGGGTCACCCTGAGGTAGAGTCCTACCCAACAATGAAGTTATGTTCAACGGGAAAAATACTTCACATTGCTTCAGTTTTCCAATTAAAATTAAATAAGTTTTAAAGTTTGGTTCCTTAATCGCACTAGCCCGTCAAGGGGTCAAGAGCTCAGGGGCCGGCTCGGCCTGGGCGCCTCCGTCTCTCTAAAGCAGGCACAGAGCCCTGGCCTCCCCAGGGCGAGGCGGAGAGGGTGACGGCGCAGGGCCGGGCCGGGCGCTCAGCCAGCCGGGGGTGTGGGCCTCACGAGGCCACAGCACCCGGTTTTATTCCAAAGAGAAGACAAGACTCTATTTCAGGAGAAATGTCCTGGTCATCAAACAGCACCTACTTTAAAGAGCATTTTTTAGCTCTATGCTGGCCAAAAGAAACATGTCAAACTGGTCGGGCTGAGCCCGTTTTTAACCTGTCTTAAGGTGCTTTTTTTTTTCCTGCTGGGGTTCACCCTGCACAAATTTTTCAGTTTGAATCTAAATTTCCTTTATTGTCAAAGTTCTGGGGCCCCGTCACGGCAGCCCCGAAGAAAGGCCATGCACAGCGGCAGCCTGTCCCTGGAGACTCTGGCCGCCCCGCTCCTTCCTCACCCGAGGAAGGGACGGTCCAGGAGGGACGCGGGAGGGGGCTCAGTCTCGGCTCGGCCCCTGGAGGAGGACGGGGATCTTACCAAACACCCACAGGAAGCCTCGGGGCCCGAATGTGTCCCCGAGCTCAACTGCGCTCCTCCCCGCCTGGCCAAGGGAAGGAGGGTTTATGCTCCAGGCTGCATATACTCCTTCTCTATCACTTTAGCGTATAGAGAGCATTTCTTTAAAACTCAGAAATCAGCGGTGGCTAGCCCCCCTTCTCTTCTCAACATGGCTAATTTACAGCACAGCCTACGCTCTAACTCTTGTTTGGCAAAAATGAAATGTTCCACATGATTGATATACATGGGAACAAGGTGTGCGAAATGCAGATTTCACATCTGCTACATGTGATATTGCCCACAAGCAACGTTAGATGAAACGCAGAACACAGCACCAACCAGAGCTGTGTGGGGATTTACACACACACAGGTACACACACCAGCTCCCCCTGCCCACAGCATGGGCTGTGAGCTCACCTTCTGATCTCAGAAAACCCTGCCTCCCACTAGTCACTGACGAGGTTCTCGAGTGCCGCGCTCCTGACCCTATCGCATAAGCCCCAACGCATGTCACTGTGCAGTTTTGCCTAATACCATGATTCTTAGAACACATTTGTACGTTTAAACAGAATACACTGTATTCTGAGCTCCATTTCACCACAATTATAACAACTGCAGTCCAGGATCCCAGTGTATCTGTTGGGAACACTGTGGATGCTGTTTCTGAGCTGTGTATTGAGTTTCACATCTCTCCAATGAGAATTCCAGGACTAACTATCTGGAAACAAACAGCATTTGACTAATAAGCCAAGAAGTTACGGACAAAAAGAGTATTTAGAAATATCACTTACAAAAGACATTAAACATAGTAATTTAGATCATGCTACTCAATTTTAATTTAGTGCTTACCTCTTATTCAAAAATGGGAAATAATTCAAAGGTTTTAATTTCAAAATATTTACTTTTGACAATACTATCAAAACATATTACCTACACATAGTTCCTTTACCAATTAATCTCACTATCCTCTCTTTTATTTAAGTCTTGAAAATAGCTTCCCTGACCATTTTGAATTGTAACATACATAAAACATTTAGCACAAACTGGACTCATTCAACTTAAATTTCTCCATTGAAAGCATAAACAGAACCATGTTTCAATAAATATTCTTCAGCAAATGAAAATTTTTGATTTTTGTCTGTCACATGTATATGGCAGCATAGTTTAATACATATATATAGATGCTGGATGAAAGTTAAAAAAGAATTCTGTTCCTACCATGCTACAAAGACCTTAAAGAAATCATTCTCTTTCAAATACATGAAAGGCATGCAGAGAAGTAGAAATATAGAAATATTCCATAGTTTAATGGAGTAACCAAAAGCACAGTAATTTACCTCTCCCAGGTGCTGGAAGACTTCCTTCAAATCTGTGTTCTACCTGAAGAGAACCCTCGACCAGCCCTCCCAGGGCCCCCGCCCCAACCATGTAAACCAACTACTATTTGGCAACCACAGGAACAAAACCAGACTGTGCTGAGTCCTGATAATAAACTACTCCACTAAGACCTATTAGAATGTAACTCCTTTAAAAAGGAGAAAAAAGCATTAACTACACAAACAAAAAATTGGTTTTTACTATGACATAAGACAAAGAACTTTTTTGATGGGATGGGGAATGGGATAAAACCCAACCAGTATTTACTCCTTGACCCATTCGAGAGAAAAATCAGCATGGGATGGCAAACCTATTCCAAAAGACAGTGATTATTCCT
This sequence comes from Choloepus didactylus, assembly GCF_015220235.1. Taxonomy (NCBI): domain Eukaryota; kingdom Metazoa; phylum Chordata; class Mammalia; order Pilosa; family Megalonychidae; genus Choloepus; species Choloepus didactylus. Next base: position 2,203,997 of record NC_051311.1, on the reverse strand, counting down.
GCTTACAAAAGGAGAATACAAACAGCCAAACAATGATAAACAACTAGAACTTTGTCTTCCCCCCTACCAAAAAAAAAAAAAAACAAAAAAAACTATAGCAAAAAGCTTATCTAGACAAGTTTATTCAATACTTCAAATAAGCAATGATTTCTTTATCTGATCCCATTAAATAAAAAATAAATTAATTTAGCAGGCTTTTTAAAAAATGCCAGCAAGAATCCAGTCTTCTAAAGTGTAAGTAGCAAAACTGAAAATAAATGTATTTTATTTTTGGAATTTTACAGAGCTATATAAAATAACATTATAAAATAATGTATTTGACACAAAAAAGTTGATTAAAAAAGATCAATTTTTCTTGAACTTAATGGCTAGGCTAATACACATTTATGTGAATAACCTATAACTAAACAATAGAGAATCATATGTTTTAGGCCAAATATTTGTGATGCCAAAAAAAAAAAAAAAAAAAAAAAAAAAACCCACACAAAAAACCATGCTATTGCTGATTCTGCACTCAAATTCTTATTTGGAATATTAGAAAAACAGGCTTTCTTAGCCAGCACCAAAGATGGAAACTACTGGTTTCCACAGTACTCTAGCATCTCCTGCCACCTGCTGACTAACACACAAAGCAGCGAAAGGCTGGTGAGTGACAAATACTGCCTCCAACACCACCGTCAGGCCGACCGACCAAAGTACCACCTGCTACAAAAACACCCAGAACAGTAACTTCCTACAGCCCAAGGCCACCTCTCCCCTTAATCTGAAACAACATGCAAATACAGCACACGCAGCATCACTATAACTAAAGATCTAGTGAATGAAAGCCTTCTGCCTAGAGCACAGATGCTCCCAGTCGGGTCACTCACCCAGGAAAAAAATCTCAGCACTTACTACTGCAAATAAATATCCCCAGATTACTTCCAGGAAGTCAGTTATGACCATATGCTAGAAACAAGGCTTCCAAGATTACCTACCTATAGAAAAACACGTTCCCAGGCCTCAGTACCTAGAGAAGCCTGGGTCCTAGGTCACTGTACCCTTGCAGCCAACCGCATTCCGCACCCCACCCTCCCAGCCTCTGGGGACACGCACTCAGGGAAGGGCAGGGAGATCTGCAGGGAGAGGGAGAGGGCCCGAGGGCCTGGTACCACCCAGTCCTACAGCTCAGGGGCACAAGGAGGCCCGGAGGCAGCCACGGACCTGGCCAAGGCTCACCTAGCCGGGGGTGAGCACCCCATTCCCTGCACCAATGAGCCCACGAAGTGACCTTCCCACTTGTGCAGAACTGAGCTCCGGCAAGGTCGCCGTGGCCCGGTCCACACTCCCCTCGTCACCCCGACCACCAGCCCTGCCACCCAGCCCTTCGCTGGCGATCAGGGGCCGCCGGCTACGGAGCCCTGCCCGTGCAGGTCAACATGTGCCGGCCACCGCTGCTGGAGACGGGCCGGTTATAACGGAAGCTTGGCACTGGTAAATATTAAACATTAAGTGAATTTACCTGTACTCTTGATCTCTTCAGTCCCTTTGGGCAACAATCTTGAAGTTACAGAATATCAAAGATACTTTTACGGAAACCTCTTTTCCATGAGGGAAGAGGAACAAATTCCAAAACAGGACTTACATTTTTTAGTGTTTTTGATTCTATGGAAAAATAACCACATCAGTTGGACTTTCTACGTAACTTTTCCTAACTTACAGCATCTTAGGCTAACAGACTAACATTATACATAATCAATTTCATTGAAAGCCTTCTCAACTGTCTGCACATCGTATGTCTTCAAGTAACAAGGTGTGTAAGGATTCTGTAGTTAAAAACCTTATTCTTCTTACCATGGAAACAAATGTTTATTCCATTTTGAAAAGCCATTACCAACAAATAATTTAAGGTCCTAGCTAGCTGTTTACACACATTATTGCAACTTGTGGGTGTGTCTCACTTGAGCGTGGTTATCAGTTTTACTCAGCCAGCTTTCAGTTGGTAACCAACTTGATGAAAATAAATAGCGATTAGAACTTTCAAAAAGGAAGGACTTTCCCCTTTCCTCCTCTTCAGTGATTTCAACATCTTAATAGAAGATCTAACTACACAGTAATAAGAAGTCTTTTAGAACAAACATGCCCAAATTTATGCATCCCAAACCAGACCCATGATTGCTGATTACATTTCTAAAAACACCTAAAAGCCAGCCAGAGTGAAGCAGCTGAGTGGAGCTGACTGTGCTGGAACGGGGAAGGAGACTTCCTACTAGTCTTTCAGCAGCACACCTTTTCTTCAGTAACCCCTCCTCAGTCTGAGGACACAGCCGCGGGGACCACACATCCACGGCCTGAGTGTACACTCGGGACGCAGGAACCGCGCTTTCAGGCTGACGGTGCTCACTTAGGCGTGCAGCTTTGGCTGTAAGCGCGGACATTTCTGCTTCATTACCTCTAAACATGAACCACATGGTTCTGACTAGTTCTTTTAGGGGTGAGGACAGGGCAGCGAGTGAAACGATGCCATAAAGACACAATCAGACGAACCCCGGACGTGGGGCCTTCTGTGAGACTCCGGGCCTGGGTCTTAAAAGTCACTCCCGAGGCACAGCCCCTACCTTCGCAGAGGCAGCAATCCAGTCGGGGAAGACAGACACTGTACAATTACAAGTGTAATGAGTGGAAGATGGCGGAGTGGTGAGGAGCAGAATTTCGTCTCTCCCCTAGAGCAGCTGGCAATTACCCAAGAACTATATGAAACTGTTTTCGGGGTCTCCAGCAACCAGTCACACATCAGACGCAAGTTTGGAATTGGAGGAAAAGCTGAGAACGAAGCGAACATTGTAAGCTCCCTGGAGCAGGGGTCTGGCGCCCCTCCCCACCCAGACCTCACAGACTGTCTGGCTGCCGGCTCCCTGAAAGGGGGGAAAAAAAAACCAAGAAACAGCAATTTGCTGAGGGCAAGAAGGGAGGCTCAACCCAGCCTCAACTGCAGAATTAATTAACAAATTAATTAACTAACTTTGGGAGCTGGGGTGCTAAAGAAGGGCTGGGCTCCGAGAAGTGGGGGCACGTAAAAGTGGGCACCCATTCCCAGACTCCAAAAAAGCCATTTTTTTTTTCCCCTACATTTTGTCCCTTCTGGCTTCTCACTGATCCCTTATCTTTTTGCATTTCAATAGCCCCCGGCAGGGGTGGAACTGCAGCGGCTGGAAAGTAATTATCAGACAATAGCCCAAAGCATATCTTTAAATGCTCTATTCTGACACTGACAAAACTTCCAGGCTGGGGAAAGACTTTTAAAAGAGACTCCTTTTTTTTTTTTTTTCCTTTTTTCTTTTTCTTGATTTCTTTTCTACTTTTTTTTTTTTTTTCTTAAATCTAAAAGTAATATATGTGGCTATTTTCTATCGGAAAGCCCAGGTTGAGGGACTAGGCTGGGCTTGAGGGGAGACAGAGTACCTACAGTGTCTTTGAATTCCGTATTCACTACTGAAGGCCTCCACCCCCGTCTTTAATTGGCAACTCAGGCTGACCAAGGAATCTACCTGGAGAGGCCCCAAAGAGGAGAGAGGAGAAGGGAATAGTGCCCCTGAGAGACAACTGGAGTTCTGAGGATTGGGAGAGTGGAGGGAGGCCCAGCTCAACTGGCAGTCCTCCTTCTGGGAACTCAGACCCCAGGGGCTGGAATTCAGATTCCGGCTTCAATCAGCCACGCCCCTGACAGGATCAGAGTCACCAGGAGAACTAAAGGCTCTATACCTCCTTACACTGGTGGGGGAGCTGCGGGCTGACCAGGGCCACCTGCTGGACAGGAGAGGAAAAGCACCAATTCTAAAGGCCTCATAGGAGGGTCTCCTTCTCAGGAAAACTCCATACCCTCCCAATGAGACCTGGGCCTCACTAGACTGGGAAAATGTGACTAGGGTCGACCATATCTGAGGAGACCCACTCACAAAAAGGTTACACAGAGGCAGAACAAGAAACAGAAAAAACAAGAGGGGAAAAATTCTGATCAACTAAATAGAACCTAAGTTAGAGGTCTAGAATAAGTTGAACTGAATAACAGAGGCCAGAGAACAAAGCCAACCAACAAGAAAACCACTAGGTAAAAGACATAAAAGTCACTCCCATGAGGAGAAAAAAAGACAAGGAGACTATTCCAGATTAACAGACAGTACAGGGACATAAAAAATGCAGTGTATCTTAAATGGATCCTGGACTAAAAAAAAAATCTATAAAAGTTTGGAGGGCAACTAAGCAGAATCACTTGTTTCCTTAGATGTCATAATGGTGTAGATTATGTAGGAGAACGTCCTTAACCCTTAGGAGTCTAGTTTACAACATGTGCAATTTTCAAATGTTCACCCAAAATAGTGTGTATATACACACACGTGTACATATAAACATGTATGAAGAGATAAAGCAAATGTGCTGAAATGTTAATGAAAAGTGAGTCTAGATGAAGAATATTTGGATGTTCAACTTATTATTCTTTCAATCTCTCTATAGGTTTAAAAATTCTCAACATAAAAAGTTGGATGGAAAAGTGTCACGCATGGTATCATACTTCAAGGTGCCAACTTAGTAGGCTCTGAGGTATGTTAGAGACAGGGACAAACACAGTGTACATGGAAACCAACCATACAAATAAAATTGATAATGCAAAGACGTCATCTTTATATGACCTGAGTGAAAAAAAAAAATAACAAAGACTAAAACATTCAGTGGCAAGTCAGATCAGTAAAATAAGTTTGGTAAAATTCAAAAAGAAAAAAAAACATGTCACAGTTAGTGTGACTAACAGGAAAACAGTCAAAGACGATGTGCCATATTTCCTTGTAAGAAATAATAATCTTATAGAAGACCCTTATAGGCTGACGAATATTTTAAAGAAAACATTGCTCACTTACTGGATAATAGCAAAACTAAACAACGTACTTTTAAAAATCTCAGACTAGCTCGTGCACACAATGTTTTGGTACACATTTCTGACAGTGAGTAACAGGAAATGCACAGCAGCCCCCCGCCCCTCCCTTTAACCCCACCCTCCAAACCACTGGTCTGCTGACTGGGTGCACCCACCTGCTGCATAGACAAAACGATCCACTGGGATAAGAGAAGAAAACATTAGAATTCCTGTTAGAAACTTCTCTCCCACCTGTTTTCGATTTCTACTTTCTGGTATGTTTTATTATGTATGATATGCAGTAGAACTTGGACAATTCATAAGTAAATATACACACATTTTTTGAGGCTATATGTGCAAACATTTGTTATTGATCAGGGCATCTGATTATGTTCGGTACTACTCTCCTTTAAAACCGACAGAGCTGTTTTAAGTCTCTGAACACCAAAAGCGCTTCCCACCGGCCTCTGTGGCTCCTCCTCCGCCCTCAGGAAGCAAACGCGTCTCCTCGTCAGAGCCCGGGCGGGCGTCTGGGAGCAGACAGGGCAGGCAAAGCGCAGCACGGCCACACGCCCAGCCCAAGGTACAACACTAGACCACGTTCAACGTGGAATCCAAGACTTCAAACACCGAGATCTAAAATGCTCTAGAGTATTGTTCAACTATTTTTGAAGGCAGGAACATCTCAGAAGAAAAATATAATACTAAGGATATAAGTTCAAAGAAAGACTACAATAAAAAAGAATGTACAAAAATGAGTCAGCTTTGCCTAAATTCAGGGGATATGTCATTATAAACAGTAGAGGAAATAATCTAAGTACCTGATAAGAACATTTAATTGTACCATGATTATAAATAAAGGAAAATTAAAGGTAAGGCCTTTGAGAAAACATTTTAGGTAAGTTTCTTCTATATATTCTAAGGGATACAAAACAACAAAACAAAAACAGAAGAACTAAACAATTAGAAAATGATCCAAGAGTAAAAGGTTTAAACTATATTTTGTTATATATTTAAAAAGTGATATAATAAGAAGTGATAGTTATTAGGACAATTGTTAAGTAAACAGAAATAGATGAGGAAAAGAAAATAGTGATATTTAATGTATTAGATGAAAATTTGACCAATTCTATAACAATGGACCTCTTTTTAGAGAAACAATTGACATAATTTGTAGCTACAAAGTTTATCACGTAGGGCACCTCTTTGTCTTCTATAAACTTGAAGCTTTAGACTAAAGATATTTTCAAGCTGGATTATACAAATGTCACACTTGAAAGCTGTATCTGTCAGTAAAGAATGATAGTGGCCTGTTAAGCATTTTAAAAACAAAAATTAAGAAATATAGAAATAAAGTTCCAGAGACGTTTAAAATGAAGACGGTCCCTCCCCTTGCTGAGTAGGGAGATAGCGCACAAGGAAGGAGGCCGGAGCTGGGAGGACTAGGCAGGACTAGCAGGACTAAACCAGGACTAGCAGGACTAGGCAGGGCTAGCAGGACTAAGCCAGGACTATAAGGACCAGCAGGATTAGCACGACTAGCAGGACTAAGCCAGGACTAGTAGGACTAGCAGGGCTAGAAGGACTAAGCCAGGACTAGCAGGGCTAGCAGGGCTAGAAGGACTAAGCCAGGACTAGCAGGACTAAGCCAGGACTAGCAGGACTAGCAGGGCTAGCAGGACTAACAGGACTAGCAGGACTAAGCCAGGACTAGCAGGGCTAAGAAAAACTAGCAGGACTAGGCAGGACTAGCTGGACTAGCAGGACTAGGCAGGGCTAGCAGGACTAGCAGGGCTAGCAGGACTAAGCCAGGACTAGCAGGACTAAGCCAGGACTAGCAGGACTAGCAGGACTAGCAGGACTAGCAGGAAGCGAGACCCTGCTGAGCGGCCCCAGGAGCATGCAGGGTGAGGGCGCTGACACAGGTGTCTGAAGGCCCGTGTGGGCTGCTCGGCTGGGACTGGGCTGCGTTTTTCCCATCTGGATGCCACTGTTTTATGTAAACAAACCTCAAACTTTATAAAGGATATAAATTGGAAACTAAAATTTGCTTCACAGAAATTCACATTATAGTTAATTCGTTTTAGAAATCTATTCCTTCAAATAGGGACAGATATCTTAAAGAACATTTTCTTAAAAGTGCAACACAGATTTCAGAACAGTGGCCCGTGCTCCCGAGCAGGCCGCCCTTGCCCGTTTCCATCCTGCCGTGTCATCTGCAAGGGGGAGGAGCAGTGCTCCACCTGTCAGAGACTTTCTCACCCGGGATTTTCATTCTTAAAAAATGAAAGGCACAAACTAATAGAGGATCTGTTTTAAGTATTCATTATTTAAACTTTATAAGCCAAGTAAGCCTAGTAATGCAATAGATAAGGAAAAACATATACATATTGTAATAAGAGTATTTTCATTTCACGATTCTTTGGCTTTTATAGGGCAAAAACATTCTAGAGAATCTGTAATTGATTTTTCCACATGAAGGGTATCAAAATTAAAACAGGAACACCAACCATGAGAGGGAAGCACTTAAGTTGAAGATGGTGTTTAAATCTGAACCTATGAAATCAGTCACCATTTAAGAGAGGACTTCCACAGATGGAATCCTTTGTGAGAAAGGAAGCAAACCAACTACCTGATAACAACAGTCTCAGAAAACAAAAATTAAATTTTTACTTTTGGCACAAAACTTGGTAAATCAATGTGCCTAATATGTTGCTTGACTCAAATTTTCAGTTGTTTAAATAAAAGTGTTAAATAGTAATATAGTACAACCAGGGGAATTACAAATATTTAAGAAGAAAGGCTAAAATAAATGCCAGTGGAAAATATTTTTCATATAAATTAAAAGAAAAATACTCAAATTCAAAAATACTTCTGAAAGGAAGCCAACATAATTCTATTAGAATCCCATAGAGCAGCCCCAAAATCCATTTGGAAGACAACAAATACAAAAATTGTTATGCAAAGTCAGAAATATAAATTACTTTGAAACATCTGCTTATATTCATTTTAATAAAGAATTAAAGGCTACAATGTGTTAGAGACACAGATTTAAAAGACGGGTGAATTAAATTGTGTTTACACCCTAAATAATCACAAGAGATGGTCAACTGTAGTGTAACTTGTGCTCCTTTCCAGTTTAAGCGCGTCTCCAGTGCCGCTGAAAGACACAGTTCATAGCTTAGAAACCTCATAACTATCTTTAACTATGAGGAGGGAAATCGTTACTTCTTTTAAAATAAGATAAAAAGAATGTAATTCTACTTAATTTGCCTCAGGGTCTCACAATATTCTGAAAAATCCTGCCAAGATGCCAATATTTAAAAGGGAAAGTTATCCTGTTATAATCACACCAAAACTTGACTCCCGCACGCTGGTGTGCCCGCAGCCCGTGCACAGAGGCTGACGCGTTTCCCTCGCAGCAGTGAAAGGTTTGGTGTAACCTGAAGCCGAAACAGGGACAACACGATGCCTTCACGTCAAGATGCTACCACTGGGTTCTCCTGCAGTCTAGAAGGACAGGCTAATTGTCTTAAATCTACACAAAATGTTACAGAACATGGTAGTTGTTCATGATTAAAATAAAATAGTAATGTAAATTAACTTAAGTGTTAAATATATTCACATGATCACCATCGTGAAGCAAAATGGCCTAGGAAGTTACACATCAGTATGTACATAGTATTTGCCACAACAGGGTTTGTAAGTCTGACTTTTTACAGACCATGTAATTTTACGAGACACTCTGGAATCGGTTGTTCCGTATTATGAAAGGCAGGAATTAAATGTAAGTCGCTTCATTCCTCGGGGGTGGGGGCTTCCGAACAGTCAGTGCAAACTGCGCGGCGCTCTGCCTGCGCCCACCGGGGAGGTCCTGGGCGCCGGGTCCTCTCGCCGCCAGCCGCCTCGGGCCTACAGCAGGGCCTTCGGGGGGTAGGGCTGCGGCGGCGGGGTGTAGTCCGGCGGCGGGGCCACGCCGCTCCCCGCGGGCGGGAACACGGTGAGGTCGGCGGCCACGGCGGCGGCAGGGGGCGGGCTGAACACCGCGGCCTGGCCGGGGTACGCGTGTCCTTGGACGGGCCCGGCCATGGCGCTGTGGAGGGAGACACCCGTTAGAGGCAGGCAGGTCGCAAGGCCATTTACAAGCGGGCGGAAGTTACCCCCAGGGGTTCACTCACTCGGTCGGCAGACATTTATTAACTGCCTACCCTGGGCCAGACACCCTTGTTTCAGGCACTGGTATATTATCGTAAAGAAAGGGGGAAATTTTTGCTCCCATCACAGAGCTTACTTTCTAGCAGAAGGAGAAAGGAGGAAGAAGAGTGAGCACGGCAGGCCCAGAGGCCCTGGGCTGAGGGGTCGCCAGCATGGTGTGGAGGCAGCATCTGAGCAGGGACCTGAGAAACGAGGGAGGGCCCGGGCAACCATGTGCAAAAAGGGCATTTTCCAGGCAAAGCACCCAGGACGCCCAGGGCAGGGCGAGCCAAGGGCAGGGTCCGAGGTGCAGCTGACCACAGGGCACCCTGCAGGCCACGGCACAGGCCGGGCTTGGCCACAGGAGCAACGTGGCTGGCCGGGGGCTCCTGCAATTGCACAGGGGAGTGCTGACAGCAAGGCAGGGGAGAGGACAGGCTCTGCTTCCAGATGGATTCTAGAGGCTTCAGGACAGGATCACGGGCAGAGTGGCGACAGGAGGACAGCAGTGGGCTGGGGAGGGGGCATCAGAGGGCATCCCTGGACATGTCCTGTGAGACATCCAGGAGTCAGCCATGGAGTGTGGGGTGCGGGGCGAGGCTTGGAAAAGACAGACTGAGGTGTGCATCCTCAGCTGTGGGTGGTGCCCGCTGTCCCGGGGCTGGACCCCTGAGGGGGGAGCAGGCAGAGAAGAGAGCAGTCCATCACAAGGGGGGTCTGAGGAGGGTGGCATGGAGGGCAGAGGACCAGAGAAACGGTGATGGGCAGGGAGGAGTCTCTCCAAGAGGAGGAGGGGAGGGGCAGCTGGCAATGGGGTGGGGGGGGTCACTGGGAACAGGCGGGCGCCTCTGGCAATAAGGGAACCGGGCAGCTCTGCTGGCCTCACTTCTATTTCCCTGAAAACACAGAAGCAACTGCAAGGCCTCCTGTGTGCCCGCCCGGCGCTCATCAGCTCTGCACCCACCATCCCTGCCCTCCTGCCCCGACGCTGCGGCCGTCCACGCCCCACCGAAGGCCTCCCACTTACACACGACCTCCTGCCAGGGCGGTCCTGACTCACCATCTCCACGGCCTCTCTCCAGTTCCCAACCTAGTATGTGCTTTCCTACCATTTGTAAGGCACTACGTTACCCATAAAGAGAAACACTAAGTCCACTAACACTGATATTGCTCCAACATTTCTAGTAAAAGTGTAAAACATGCTACACAACAGACAACTGCCCCAAATTTTCAAAATATTGCCTATCTTCTTATTTCTGAACTACTTTCCTCCAGTGTTTTATTGTTTATATAGCAATTGTTAAATTCAATGCCCTTGTACTTTGTTCAATTAAGCTGATTCACTATTACAGTAAATGGGACTTCACAGCCACACCTCACCAACTACCAGGGGCCTTAGGGGTGCTTAAAGGCCTTCCACATGCTGCTCTGTGAGACACAAAGCTGTGTTACTTCCATCACTGAGGGCCAGTGCCCCGCTCTGGAGCCAGAAGGCCTGCTGGGGAGTCTCGGCCGGCGGACACTGCCCTCGGGGGGCCTCCTCCAGGCGGCTGCGAGGAGGAAGTGCACCTGGCACGCACGAGCACCCCGCGGCTGGCTGTGGCTGAGAGTGCCCCTGCCATCTCACGGCTATTTCACATGCTCTCCCTGCTTCCGATCTGACTCCTTACCCGGCTCCTTGGCTCCTCAACGGAACACCCCGGGGGCTTCACACCCAGCACCCCCTCAGCATGACCTTTAACCCCTCGGGAGGAGGACCCTGCCTGCCTCCCACGCCTCCTCTCTGCACCCCAGGGTTGCCGAGCCTATTGCGTGATGGGGATCTCCTCTACTCTCCTCGGCTCGGGCGCATATTCTTGCAAAGCTGCCCTGGTCCCTGGGGCTCCCGAAGTGCCCACAAGTGCCTCCAGGGCAACTAATATCTTGTGATCAATTACAGACTTTTTTTTTGCATGTTTTCCCCTGCTAGCCAGTAAGCCCCTTGAGGCTAAGGAACTAAATCACACTTGACTGTCAAGGGCCTAGCAGCACCTGGCACAGACTAACTGCTCCATAAATGGGCTGTGGGGGCCTCGCAGCTTCGCCCCACCGTGCACCTTCCCCAACTTTCGACGACTGTCCTGGGGGGAAGAAGGACAGGAAAGGGTAAAGCCCAGGACCAAGATTATATGTAAAAGAATAAGAAATTGCCTCCCAGATATGAAACTACAGTGAAAACCTGCCCACCGAAAACCAAAAATCCTCACTGACCTTGATCTGCAGCTGGGAAGTGTGGGTCAAATGCTGTCCACCCCTAATGCATGTGATTCTGACTCGCCCTCCTCCTCCCAATTTTGTTAACCTGCTTTGCTTGGCTGGCAATTTCTCATTTCCTCATTTAAAAAATAAGCATATATATGTGTACATATATATGCACACACACACACTTTCGTTTTACACTTTTATAAATATTATATATATTACATATTCATATTATCCTTTAAAAATTGCTTCAAAACCTTTGTGCAGTCCTTGCAAGGAATAAAAAAATATACCTCACTGGCCTAACGCAGCCCCTGAAATTCCCATCATTAAAATGTAAAGATCTGTTTACCTAGCACGTGCTGCCTTCCTACCGGCTGTGAGGCTCCGTGTTGCACAGCGTAGGTGTAAAGGGGCATGAGCTCCACTCCAGTCCTCGAGACACTATAGTTACAAGCATGGAGCATTGCTCAGCCATAACTACACGGATGAAACTTGAGGACATCGTGTTGAGTGAAAAAAGCCAGCACACAAAGGGAAAAATTTTGCATGATCCCACTTCTCTGAAATATCCAGAACAGGCAAATCCACAGAGACAGAAACTAGGCTCGAGGTGACCAGGGGCTGGGGGGAGGGAATGGGGAGCGGCTGCAGAACAGGTGCAGGGCTTCTGTTCGCACAGCACTGTGAACGTACACAATGCTACGGACAGTGCACTCGAGGACGGTGAAAGCAGGAAATTCCATGGTATACGTGCGCTATCACAATAAAGTTTTAAAACAGAGAGATGCTTTAGTGGGGGCGCCGACAGGTGAAAAGGCAGTTACACAGCAGGATGCAATGTGACAGCAAACACGGGGCTCTCTGACAGCAAAAGGGGGGGATTGTGTCAGAGCTGGGGGCAGCTCAGCCAGGAACTGAAGAACAGCCAGGAACGGGCCAGGCAGAGAGGTCTGAACATGTCAAGGAAGCTCCCTCCAGAAAGCACGGGCCGACAGGTGCAGGTACGCTGAGAGAGGTGCAGTGGCCCACGGCGCCGCACAGGTGGAGCCCGACCCCTGCCACCCCCATCTGTAAGGACGACTCCAAGGCCTGGACCCAGAAGATCAGGTCCCAGTGCCTCCAGAAACACGGGGGCCCAGGAAGCAAGTGACAGGGAAGCAGGACAAGTGGGGGCGGGGGCTCCTGGCTGACACTGAAGTACCCGGGGGCCTCCCATCCACAGACTGGCTGGCTCTCCCCAGCACCGACCTCTACCATCCCCACGACCCAGACTCTTCTGGAATGGCCACTCCCCACATGCTGCTCATTTTGCCAGATTTCCACTTAAAAAAAGCTCAGGGACAGAGGCAGTGACACTGAAGGTTGCTCCTGAGCCACGTAACCCACAAGGGAAGGCCTTCAAGAGGCCTAAGGTCACTTCAACGTCCCAGATGTGGCCTCAAAGTAAGGCCTGACCTGCCCAAGCTCCTCCAGAGGACGGCTCTTTGAGGATGAAGAACACAAAAATAGCCAGGACAGTGGAGAGGTCCTGGGCATCACCAGCCCTGACGGAAAATTTACTAGAAATGCACCTGTCTCACCCAGAAACTTCTGAGGTGAGTCAGGATATCACAGTCTAGAACAGGTACTCTCAGAAGCCTATGCTTCATTCACTTCATGGGAAAAACTTCCACTTAGATTCCCACTGAGGCAGAAAAAGCATTTATATAATTAACAAGCAACTCCGTGATAGGGAGGACTCAAGTAAATGAGGAAACCTGGGGCCTGTCCTCATGTATTCAACTTCTTGCCCGGGGACCTACAGGGACAGACAACTGCTTGTGCCGTCTCGTTTCTAACGGTCTACTTTTCTGTAATGTAAACAAATTGAAAAATGTAAAAACATTGGAATGTAAATTCCAAGGTAGGGCAAAAGTGAGGAAATGTTTGTCTTTGAGACATTCTAAAATAGTAAATTGAAAATTTAGATTTTATAAGAAATTTGTGGAAAAATGATAAATTATCATTATCAAATTTAGGTTTTTTTAAAGTCCTTATCAAGTATCATCATAGGCTCAAATAAAAACAAAAGCAAAAGAATGCACGATAGAAATTTTAAAAATTAAAAAAACCAGAGCTGAAAGGGCCTGGAGCTGCTCAGCGAGTCGGTGAAAGGGGCTCTGAACTGCCGCGGGGGGTCCGGTGGAACCGACCATCCCCTCCCCACCACCAAAGCTGACACGGCAATAGTGACCCTCTACCCACAAATTTCCTGCCTGGTTCATACGGTTACGGATGATGGGGCACGCTGGGGTTTTAAGAGCACAAACTCTACACATCGTCCAATTACTTGGGGTAAGACGCCTGGGCCTGCTGGCCGGGAAGGGCCGGGCTGGCCGGGGGAGGCAGCTGCTCGGCGGGAAGGCTGTAGCTCTGCAGACGGCTCATCTGGCTGCTCCCCGCCACCAGGTAAGCCCCGCTCGGGGGAGGCCCCGGGTACACCTGCAGCGGGAAGGACGGAACACGTGAGAGAGAAACAGGCTGCTTACAACACAATTGCACTACATGTTTAACAGGCACACCAAACTTTCTTTACAGGGGCATTCAACTGCAAAATGAAAAGTTACGTATCTGGAATTGTGAATTTTTAAAAAATTACTTTTCCCATTAGACGTTTTACAAAGCACTTTTCAGCGAAGTGGGCTTCTGTTCGTTTTTGTTCTTAGGTAAACATTAGCTAAATTCATTTATCTCCATACAGAAGCAGTAAAGAAACTTGTTGAGACTGTTACTAATATGAACTCCTTTCCATGTTGGTATTGGAAGCACCTCTCTAGAAGGAATCCCAGAGGATGTTTAGGAAGTACATGTGGATCCATCATTTTATGCCAGTAGACGACGTTTACCTATGGATACAATCTGTATTTCCTACACTGCAGTACACTGAACATCCGACAACCTAGCCTTCCGCGGCACGGGTCTGCAAACTACTCCTACAGCGGCCCAGACGGCGATCGCTTCAGCCTTGGGCCCCGGCAGTACGGAAAGCAGACAGACAATACGAAAACAAATACGCATGGCTGTGTTCCAACAAACTTTAGTTACAGAAATGGCAGCCGGCTGGGTTTCTTTTAATTCTGAAGAGATTTAAATCTTAACCCTTTAAAACCTAAAACACACAGAATGTTCTAATCTTCTAAAGTATTCATTAGCACCTTCCATGTCACATGTTTGAAAAGATGGGGTGAGGCGGATGCTGTGGGCTGGCAGCCGTGGTGTCGCCAGGGGACGACGACAACACTTGCCTGGCGTGGCCCTCTTACACCACCACAGATGCCACCACTGGGCTCCAGAGCAGCCCCAGAACTGCCCCTGGTCATGCTGGATGTGAGGGTTTTTCTGCTCAGGCTGGTGTCAGGCCCCTGGAACAGTGTTCCCTGGCCCCCGTCCCATAGCTCAGCTGCTCTCTCCAGGCTCCCCTCCCCACCCAAGCCAGAATGATGGCCTCAACAAAGTGTGGGCCCACGTTTGTGGGCACAGTGGCTCGTTTGGCTAACGACCCCTCTGCCCAGAAACTTCTGAGCTTGCAGTGGACAGACGGAAAGGGCTCCGTGTTGCATGTGTTCTCACGGAAAGGACAAAAAACACTCCAGATTAAAGCAGCTCACTATAAAACTCCAAACTGTACCTACGCAGAAGAATTCAATAATAATTAGAAATTCTACTCAGACAAAAACTGCAGTTCTTAATCCGATAATTAACCTATGAAGCTTTAGAAATATAGAGATATTTGGGTCTCACCCCTGAAGATTATGATTCAGTAGTCTGGGGTGAGCCAGAGTATCTGTATTTAAAAAAAATAAAAAAAAAAAAAAAGGGTAACTCTGATTTGAACCCCTATATAAAAGCAATCAAAAAAGGACTATGGGTATAAGTTGTTTATTCTATACTGTTTGCCAAACAGAATATTCTTTTCAATTTTATTTTCATCCTAAACATTACTTTTAGAAGAAAAAGTTTTCAGAAGTTTCTGTGCATGTTTTAGAAAGAGTTATTCCAAACAATCTCAAATGTATCTGAGACTATGATAGGATACACCTGAGTAGCTAAAAGCTCACCTGAGACCCAGCCACGCCAGGGGTCTGCACGTAATACTGCGGGTTCTGTAGCTTTGCGTACATGGAGTACATGGGGTCTTCATTGATTAACTTCGTGTACAATGAAAGGGCCTCCATCACCTTCACGTTAAGCTCTGAGAGCTCCGAGTGCTTTCTGAAACATCACACCAATTTGAAACAGCTATTTAAATGATGTGATGTTCTAAATAAGACACATTTAAATACCAAAAATAGCAAAAAGTGGTAAAACAACACATTAAAAATTTAACCTTGTGACAGAAAATACCCTGCATTTTAGCCCCGAGGCCACCAAAATTCCATGTGCTGGGGGGACTCTAGCTCACTGTGCTTGTGCTTCCATCTGCACCTTGAGGTACCCAGGCTCCCCCCAGTTACTACAGACAGGCCCCTGGAGCTCCGGAAATGCCCCTTTTACAAAGATGGGAAGAAGTCAGCCCTTATTCCCAAAAGGACAAACACAGTGAAGGTCAACTAAGGCGTCACTCAGAAGATGCACAGGCGAGCCTAATTCCACACGCCTACTGAAAACAAGAGGACAGGAGGTGGTTCCCTGGGTACATCTTTAAAAAAAACCAGAAACAAGGCAGCTCGCCCCCGACGCATGGCAGGTGCACGCTGCTCCTCACCTGTCAATGTCCTCCAGCTTCTCGTCGATGAGCGGTCCCATCTGGTGGCACATTGCTGAGGACAGGGTGGGAAGAAACATAAGAAAACACAGCACAAGGACGCCCACCTTTCAGAGATTCCTACAGCTTAAGGAATAAAGCTTTTAATACGGAGTAATAAAAATTATATTAACCTCAATCCACAGAGCTCAAGATTGCTTTTCTTAAAGTACAATGGTGACAACTCAATCTAAAATATTTAATTTAGATAGAAAACTACAATTCAAATTCTACAAAGGCTTGAACTGCATATAAAAGTGAGACGGGGCCAAGGAGAAGTGAGAAACTAACTTGTTTTTTATATCATTCTCACTTTTACTTAAATATAAAACCACTGTGTAACAGAATGATAGATGTAAACTGAGTGCTTTTTTATTGCCAAGATAAATGGAAAACAAGCTGACCTTCAAGATGAAGGAGCTCGGGCAGCTCTGGCTGGTCATCGCTAGGGTCTGTGCTTTGCAACATTTGCAGCAACTGGTCCATTTTATCCTACAGGAATAAAGCAGTTAGTCGAAAAAGCAACAACCCTCCCGCAACAACACGTGCTCATGGGTGAACGGGCCGTGGACACAGCATGACAACCCGACTGTGCTTTCAGGGACTGGCTATCCCTGGGTGCTCCTCCACAGCGCGTGACGCCAGCGTCCGGGAAACTCCCCACCGACCCGGAAGCAGCTAACAGAGACCTCTGCAACAAACCACAGCAGGAGCGCGCTCGTCTCCCGGGCCCAGGGCTGCCTGCAGTTTCGGGTGGCTCTGAGCAGGGAGCTGCTGGCCGGTCACACCCACCACAGCAGCAGGGGGGCCTCCGTCCGGGCGGCAGCGCTCGTGGCTGACCACTCAGCGACGCCTCACCCCCTGTGGGGGCCACCACAGCGGTTTAGCAAGGCCAGGCCCAGCTGTGTACAGCTATTCTCCCAGGCAGGGCTGTAGGGATGTGTTCTATGCTTTCTTTCTTCTAAGGTTTCAGTTCATCATAAAGGTCTTTCCCCTATGTGGGAAAGGCTGGAAGGTGTTGCAAACCAATGGCTCAGATTCATTTCAGAGAATTCTTTACTATAAGGACCAATGGAACCAGTGAAGCCATCACATCCTGTGTATTTATACGTATGTCCCTAAAAATCAAAATACAGATCTAATGTACCAAAGACTGTTACTAAAATAATTACCAACCTTTCCCAACATATGGCTGCTAAGTAATTATGTTACTAAACACAGGTACATATGATAAACAATTTAAAGACTACCAATTCTAAGCAAAGCAGTTATTTAAAACCAAAACAAAAACTGTACTCTGTGTAGAAGGAAAGAAGTTTGAGAAATGAGTCAATCACCAGTGAAAGTGGCACAAGTGTATCAAAAAGCCCTTCCCAAGTCAGAAGAATCCTATACTTTGAGAGGGACACTGTTTTCAATGTAAAAGATTCCCAATTTTCATTTCATTTAGTCTAATAAATGAAAGCTTATGAAGGAAAAAAGTTTGCCTGAAACAAAAAAAACTACAGCAAAACGAGACGGCAAGTCCACGCACGCGTGGGCCAGTTTTGTTCCTCTGTTCACCACGTCCTGCCCACTGCCCGAATGACGGACTGCAGGGGCCGGGCTCTGGGGCAGACCACCAGGGGGGCAAGGGCCCTTCCGTGACGCATTCGGCAAACACGGTTTCCCAGGCCCTCCTGGATTCCTTGGCACTTTGTGTAATCTTTTGGAATCTGTTTCTCCAAACAGAGGTCTTCAAACTTTGGCTCCTGTCTCCCCTAAAAGAATGCTATAAACCTGTAAAACCCCTCATATTAATTTTAAAGACAACTTCTCACATTTTCCACGTTTTAAGGGTTACAGAGGATATAATTTCCAGAATATTTTAAAATGTTGAAATTTTAAAACAAAACTGTCATTTAAACATAATCTTTTAAATATACCCCAAGAAATTAAAACACAACAGCAATTTGCACCCATCGTTAACATTTAAAAATCACAGTGACAGTTTCTGTCAGGAATTTCAAATTGCTCACTTTTCCTCCTTAAACTCACCATATTTCCATCTGACTTCTAAAAATTTTTATCCTAATGTAATATCCTTCAAAGTCTTCTGTTGGTGACCTTATCAAATTTCTTTGCAATAAAAATATGTATACAAATTGATGACAATGCTAAGTGTTAAAAAAAATTCTTCTGGAGGAGTTCATGATTACTATTAGCAAGTAATAGGTCAAAACAACATAATTGTATTTCAAATTTGAAAAAGAAAACAAGCCAGAGTTCAGCATCTACTCTATTCCTCTTTCATTGATGAAAATCATGAGAAATCTTATTCACATAAATAAGTAAATGAGGTTTGTTATAGAAATACCATGCAGTTCTTTGAATATCTTCTGAGTTTTATGCTAGAAAACACAATGACCTGTCACAAAGAATTACCTTTAGTAATCTATAGCTGACAATTCACTTGGTCCTTCTAGTTTGCTGATAGCAAAAAATACAAACCCACCTGAGCTGTGCTGCCCAGTCATTAGACTCATTACTCTTTTAACCTGGACCCCGATACCTGAAACTGTCCATGGAGATGTGGACACTCCGAGGCAATGGGCCCCAGCAAGGCTCAGGGTGGATAAGGGCAGCCTTTCTCCTGGAAAGTGGGAGAGTTCTCAGAAGATCGGTTTTAGGAAATAGTATTCATCAGAACTGAGGATCTGAAAAAATTCTCCTACAACGATCTACAGCAGAGTGAGCAAACATCTGTCAGGATCAGGCTTAGCAGCTGCGCCGCCACTGCAGGGCCAAAGTGGCCCCAGACACTACGTACCTGAGCCAGCTAGGCTGCTTCCAATAAAACTTGTCTACAAAAATGGAAAATGGGCAGGATTTGGCCTGTGGGTCACTTTGCATCCCTGACTGATACAATGTAACGGGTGGTTGTTGGCTCCATACTCTAATATTGTGCCATTAAGCTGGCTCAGTGCAGTTATGTTAATAGTACTCAAAAAGGTGGTAACAGGGAGCTCAAGGAGAAAAAGGCAACCACAAACATGCTTAAAGGTGGAAAAGTGACCAGTTTTAATCTTTTACTTTTTATATAGACAATAGCAGAAATGTCTAAAAGCTTAAATTAATAGGATAGATTACCTTAATTCAAGAAAATCCAGGTTTGAGCTCCCAATAATACAAGTTTGGAAACTAGTGTATGGTTCCAAAATGTATGGTTTGAGCTGTCACCAAGCTGACACTATTTTTTCAAACACAATCATGAAACTATGTACTGTTGTTTCAGATGTGGCAGTGGCCTACGGAAATAGTTAACATAAAATGAGCATAAGCTTTTCTCCAAATACTACAATGTGTTCAATCCAAGGAGGAACCAAGAATCATTCCCAATGATATTCAACACATTAACACTGCTTTTATGAAAGGGTTTACATAAAAATGAGTGGTAATTTAATTTCTAGAGGCAGTAAACCAGTTTTACTTATTCATAGCTCGCCAGTGAGGCGTGCCTTCCCGAGTGATGTGCAAACAACCTGAGTGCCCATTGCCAAGCACACGAGGAAACTGGCACTCCCATCTAATACTGATGGGAGCGTACGATCCCATTTTGTGAAGAGCTTAAAGGTACTTCTTAACAAAAAAAGACACACAGATCCTCAGTTTTCTGAGCAGTTTTATTCCTGGATAGCAACTCTAAAGATACAGCAATCGAGGCTCAAAAAATTCTTACTATAACACCATTTGTAATTGCAAAAAAACCCTGTAAATGACTTGGGTCCATCAACAGAATAATTAATTACGATAAATCCATTCAAAGGATGTTTAATAGGAGTTTAAAATAATGAGGTAGAGCTAAATGTACTGACACAGAAAGTAGAATGGGACTAGAAAACATTTCGAGAAGAATCTTTGTACTGTTTGAATTTTATAACAACAAAAACAAAAATACATGCATTTCTTAAGTAACCATTTTAAAGCAGACAAGAAAAACAATTAGATTTTGATACAAAGTAACCACCGCTGCCCCCAGGAAGCACTTACTTCATCAATACAGGCTGGTTCTGGCTCAGGCTCGATGGTTTCCACCTGAACATCGTCACTGAATTGCACTGTCTTCTTCTCCGTTTTAACTGCGAAATACACAAATTTATCATTTCTACATAATGAATTTAAAATTCAATTTTAAAAACTTTAATTTCCAAGAGAGAATTTGGATTTTTCTTAAATTCTTATTAAGTTGAGAGACTCCATTTTGGGAAAATCAACAGAGCATTACTTTATGAAATTCTATCAAGATTTCTTAATTTTTTCGTCTAAAGACTACATTTTTCACAAAAGATACTTCCATAAAAATAAGTTATATTCCTGAAACAAAAATTTACTACCTACCACATATCAGTGTTTAGTACACTGATGGACAAAAAAACTAAAGCTTCACAATGGCATAAACGAACCTTCACAATAGCAAAAATAAATCCTCTTTTTAAATGACCAGTCCTTTCAAAGAAAAAACTCGTTTTACAGAAAAAACATGCTATTTTATGTAGTGACCTGGAAACTGAGCTGTATGCCCTCTGCTATACCACTCAGAGAATTTTCCCTAAGAAGACAACACCCAAGCCAGCGGAGAACTTGGAAAGCGGCCGTGGCAGGGATCTGAATTTCTGACTAAATCAATCTTTATTTTCTAGTTATACTACACTTTGCAATGAAAGAAGGGAAGAAGCACATCTTCCCTTGTTCATCATGCCAGTTTTTAAAAGCATTTCCCATCGCACAAACCAGTAAACAGAAGGCTATTTTTAATATAGGGAGCCAGCCGTCTCCAACGTAACAATGAGGCATATACGGCTTCTAAGGAATGAGCTTCTCCAGATGAAGACTGTACTTTTCATCCTTGACTCAATGTGGTCAGTCAGCAGGGAAATATTATTAAGAATCAGGAGGGAAAGGGGACGGGAGAGGAGCTGACCTAAGAAGAGAAACAGTATTTGTTCAACTACCAAATGTGCTTGGTGGAGTACACTTACATTTCCCCAGTTGAGTCTCCAAAACAAGCCCATGAGAGTGCCCACTTCCCAACAAGGCTCACATGGCTTAGGAAGACTAAAGACTTGCACAAGAGACAGTGACGAAAGGCAGAGCTCGGATCCGAAGGCCGCCCCACCCAGTTCTCCGGGTCTGGGACGTGCATGAGAACTAGAGGCCATGTCACTTAGGATTCTGTGTGGGCTTTCAAGGAATAAAATGGAAAAGGTTTCATTTCCAACATAAAGAATATAGTCATCCTATTCGAATCACCATAAAGCAGAAGTCTACAAGCCATAACAAGTTTCAGCCAATTTCATTTTCCCCTGGGGAAGAACCATCAACTACAGATGCTTCTGCTCTTCCCATCTGGAGCTCTTACCCAGCACGAGGCGAGCACAGCACCGCACTGGCACTACAGGCACCACGTGCTAGCACACACGGCCAGCTCGTCTCCCGGCTGCCCACAAGCCTACGTCCCTTCTTCTCACAGGGACTGATACTACCTTCATGTATGATACGCACTTACATATGGAATATACATAAGTAGGTATAAATTAGATAAATACACTATCTTCCTGCTTCTCCAAATCAAGCCAGGCCAGGCAGGACAGATGTTTCTATCTGACAGGTTACGTGAAGAAGCCTCTGCTCCCTCATAAAGAAAACGCCAGCACCTGTTTCCCAATCTTGAGAATGTAACCCTGTTACATCAACCCTGTGCTCCTCTTTTGGAAGGTCCAGAGCGAAACATCTGAGAAGAACCAAGAGCACTCACACTGAAGCCGCACTGCTATTTGGTGGGAAAGATAAGAGGTAAGATCTTGGATCTCATCCTGAATCAAAGTCCAAGACAATTTCATCCCTTCCAACAGCTGATTCAGGACAAAACAAAACAGAATACCAGCTCCAGTAGCAGCAGCCCAGCATAAATGTCAACATACTGTGCACCAAGTTCATACAAGTCTCAACAGTGTGTTTTTGAGTTCCACCAAGAATGTCACTAAAAGAACTGGCATCAGGAATCTGACTCTACAAAAATGACAAGAGACATCCTGGCCTACCCATAGGAGGGCACGTTATACAGATCTGTAAGTCCTCTTGAAAGAGAAGTGTTCTTATGTTCTTAAAGTATCTCGTATTTATGTATAATTTATACAATAAATATTTAGGTGGTTTCAATTCTGGTAAGACACAGCAAGTACAAGAAGCTGCTGGAAATAAAGAGATGACTAGGACAAAGGACTTTTCCTAAAATTCTTCTAAATTAAAAAAGACCCATGCATTTTGTGGTTTATAATTTCATTGGTCCTTTCTATCTGGCATTATGGATAGATGAGATGAGCTTTTGACAGATAATAGTATCTTACCAAGTTATATACAAAAACTCTTAAAATGTCAACAGCCTAAAGATCTCGGTAGACAGATGATTCAACTCTTAGATTATTTCCGGTTAATAATATGGTACTACCTTCATGTATGTGTATGCACGTACATATATATCCCACCCAGAGAGCTGCATGTTCAGTAAAGACCTAGAAGGCTAACATCTAAGAGTCGCTTCTCCCAAGAATGGCACTTACTCAACATTTAGTAAGACAAGGGTTCCAGATTATCATCCATTGGTAGGCTGAGAAATACTTACTCATTTCTGGTTCAGCAGTGAGATCTGCTGTCACAAAATTAGAGGGAAATAATCCCAGGCCTTGATGGGTCTCACCTTTCCACCAGTTAGGGTCACTATGAGGAACAAAAAGAATGCTTTACAAAATAAAGATTATTTCTACAATTTTACAAAGTTTATCTTGTGTAGTGTTTAATGCCAATTATCACCAGATTCGAATCTCATGTCAATCCAATGAAGGAGGCAATGAATGGATTTTTATTACTAATAAGAACTGAGGTCTCAGAGAAGATAAGAAGCAATTAATATTAAACACACAGTTCTTGTCTTTCCGAAGGAGTGAATCTGTGGAGACATAATAGAAAGCTATAAACTCTCCCCCAAAGAAGGGTCCCCGCACCTCCAAGCACTTTCACCTTTAGGTGGTTCATGGGCGCTATGGGAAGAGGGGGCCAGGCTTGGCTGGCACGTTCCCCCGACACAAGGCACTGCCAGGGACATCATCTGTAGCGGAAATGTGCGCAAGGAGCGTGCCCGCATCCCGGTGCCTGGCACACGCAAACAGAGCTGAGGACAGCAAGTGCCCCACAAACATCTTCTGAATGAAAGAATGATCAGGGCTTTGCACAATTCCTGGCTGACAAGCTCAACCTTATCCCATTTTCTTCCAACTCAAGAAAAAAATACTGGAATATAAGAGTAATAACTATAGGAAAAACCTTGAATCTAATTTATTTTTAAAAATTACTAGCAAATTTTAATATTCTTTATCAGTAACAATTCATTTCCAAGAAGCTAACATCAGAAAACTGTAGAAAATAAACTGATTTGTTGTATCACCATTTCTATGATAATGTAAATATGTTAATCTGTGTAAAATGAATTTGTTCCACAAGGATATATCATTCTGAGTTAAAAAACAAAACTTATTATGTGTTTCTTACAAATTCCATAAATATAAACACCTGTGCTGGGTATTTTCTAAAATATAAAAGTTTTTACTAATTTAACAATCTATAATACTGTAATACTCATATTACTCTTAGATAGAACCAAAAATGAATGGATTAAGCCAGGCCACTGAAATAAATAATAGAAGAGAAATAAAATAAATAATAGAAGAGAAATAAAAGAGAAAAAAATAAAGCACAAAATAAGGATCCAGGCAAAGCAAGCAACTTTCATATAGAGCAAATATCTGAGTGTTTATATATACTTTTTTTCATCAGGTAACTGAGTTCAATAGGAATAATGGGGAAGACAGGAAATACAGAAATAATAAGTTATATGTTTTCACAGGAATACTCAATTTAATATTAACCTTTACCTGTCATCAAGAACTGTAATAATTTCTCCTGCTTTAAACGTAAGTTCATTATCTTCGGCAGCTTCAAAGTCATATATGGCACGAACCTTCCGGCCTTCGTGCTGGTGGTTTGTTAAGAGACCGGATGTGCTGGGGTACAAGCTGGAAAGTGGGGTTGGCTGTTGCCTCTGTTCCTTCAGGGATAACTCGATGGCTGGAAAATAATGGGTTTAAGAAGACCCAAAATGCTAAAATGTCCAACAATCCAAAGAAGCACCAACAGAGATCTGAAGGTAATTCAAAGAATTTAAAAGTAGTTTTCTTTCAATAGTCTGGCTAGAAACTACAACATACTTTGATATAATACACTGAAGAAAAATTATTGTTCCTTTTATTTATTTACAAATGAAAATTTTAAAATAAACCAACTAACAAAAAATTGTACAGAATGACTCATTTTTACTGATACAATTCAAATTATTCTGAGTGAATAAAAAAATGAAGACTCATGGATTCATTTGGTTTGTAGCTTAGCTGCTGATATTTTACATTTTCTTCCACTTTTTAAACATATTCCTATATTCTATAGCTTAAGTTCCCAAAATGGTCATCCCACTCTCCAGGGCAGTCGGAGCCCCAAGCCCGGCTGCAGACTCACTCCGCAGAGCCGCAAGGCTGCCGCCGAGAACCCGCGTCCTCCTGCTCCGAGGGCTGAGGGTTGCGCTGAAGCCGAGGGTCCCCAAGCTCGACCTCAGGTGCCGCCGGGGGCCCCTGCAGCACCGTCTCAGTGCATCTGACTACCTCTCTCAACTCAACCATAGCTCCTCCTTCCCGCCACCCCTGCTCTAGACTGACAGAAGACCTAACATGAAAACAATAAAGCTATCAGAAAAAGATAAAGCAAAAATTTTTTAGGACCTTGGGTAGGGAAAAATATCTTAAGACACAGAAAATAAAAAAATTGTGACTACCTCAAAATTTAAAACTCATTTGATAAAACACACCATTAGTTAAGGTATAAGTCAAAAACCAGAAGATGACATCCGCAATAGATACAATACGCAAATGATTAATACCCAAAATAAAGACTCTACACATCATTACTTAGGCAGGAAAAAGCTCAATAGGAAAAAAAAAGCAATTCACTCAAGAGGGAATCAAAACAGCCAATAAGCATATAAAAAATACTCAACCTCACTAGTAATCAAGGAAATGAAAATTAAAATGGGACACCATTTTAAACCTATCAGATTTGCAAAATAAACTCTGAAAATACCAAGTGTTTTCAGGAGATAAAAAAAAAAAAAACCAGGAGGGGTGGCTTTCCTGCACACGCAGCGAAGGTGAGCACTCACCCACCCCCGAACCCAAACCCCCGCCTCTCGTCACAAACAATCGACAAAGCCACACGCACGTGCACAGAAAACACACATGTGTACAAGGATGCTCACTGCAGCACTGCCCAGGACGGAAATGGGGAAGGCCCGAATGCCCGTCCCACTACGGTATGGTCATTAATACACTGGAACACGATACAGCAGTCCCAAGTGAACTGGATTTCTATGTCTCGTTATGAATAATGTTGAGTAAAAAGAGTAATTTGTAGAATGGTACAGAGAGTTTCATACCATATATGAAAAAAACAATTTAATGGACTCAAAGGGTGCTTTACATTATGAATGGATATATATTGGTAGTCTTATCATAAAATTATAATATCAGACTGAAAGGTACATATGATGGTGGTTGTCTCTGAGGAGAAGGGGACAAAGTGTATTTCAGCTTTAGCTATAAAGTTTTATTTCTTTTAAGGATCTCAGACCAAAAAAAAAGGTTGAATCGGAGACCTCTCTTCTTTCTGCCATCAGGGACTTAACACACGCACCTTTTGCTAGATCTTCTTCTTCCTTGCTGTTGGCCGCTGTGCCAGGGTCTTTGGCCGCCAGAGCTGGGCTTGCTTTGGCTTGCTCTGCAGCCTGCCACAAAGACAAGGACACAGTGCTGAGAGGTGCTCTCAGATTTCCTCCCCCTCTAGGAACTTGCAAGACTGCATGAATTTACACAGACTTCAGAAGAAGGGAGAAACTGCTCTGGAAAGAGAGGGCAAAGAGGCATAACTAGGGAAAACATCCCCCAGGTATGCAGGTGACATCCAGTCGCTGAAGTGGGCAGTGCAGGCCCAGGTGTGCAGGAGGCATCTGGTCACCAGGACGGAGCCATGCAAGGGGTTAAACTAAACTGTCTAGTATGCAAATCAGAAGAAAAACTAAACTAACAGCAGAGATTTAAAAATCTGAAAAATTCTGAAACCAGGAAAGGGGTTGGGAGGTGGAAAGAGATAGCTATTTTTAAAACAGTCTTTCAAATTTTAAATCTATGCAAGTTATATCTGACTGCTTCCTTCAAAACTAAAAGTCAGGATGCTATCTTTAGGAGCCCAGATTTATATTATACATAGCAATATAATTAACTTACTAACCTGAGCATATTTTGTGAACATGTGTTGTCAATGAAGTAGTGTGCAACCAACATAAACATAAACCGATTCACCCTTTTGGGATGACCAAGCCTCACACCCCTCGCCAGGCCTCTCGGTTTCTGCAGTGGCAGCCAAGGCACAGCAGTCAGCCCGGCCCACCAGCTCCTTCCCAGCCCAGAGACCACCAGTGGCCACTGCCCAGTCCATGCACTGGCACCCGCACTCCGACACACACATGCTTCTGTGTGCAACACCCCCCACCCCCTTCTGCTCCATCCGTTTTCCCTAAAACACGGCTTTCTCAATGAAGAACTCCTAACCGCCTTACTTAGGCGTTCCTGCCCTGTTCCCACATGGCACCACGATCTGGGTGCTTGAGAACGTAGGCCGTGGATCAGGCAGACCTGGGCTCAAATCCCACAGCCACCTCTCTCCAGCTCTCAAGACCCCATCTGCAGAAGGAGGGCAAAAACTGCACCCAGTCTCCCAGGCCGATGCGAGGGTCGACCTGACGCCTGCAGCTTCCAAAGTCAGGTGAGAAGGGGTCCATTCGGGGTTGAAAGCAAAAGCGCTGCATTGTCTCATGGGGGTTGCAGTGTGTGCAGATGGAACGCAGGAGACAGCCACAGCCAAAGGATGTGGGGTGGGGAGTAGACGGAGGACACAGTGACAGGTTCCTACATTTTATACGACACGCTACAATATTAGCTTGAGGGAGACTGTGGAAAGGAATCTAATTGCAATCCCCGGACCAACCAATAAAACAAATGAATTCTAACAAATATTCAGATGGCCACATGTACAGCACTTAGAACAGGCCTTGCTCCGTGGCAGACCATCAGCCCCCTTTTTGTGATCTGCCTCCCCGCCCAGCAGGCAGATGGTCTGTTAGGAAACAGGGGACACAGCAAGTACTCCGTAATGTGCTTGCTGAGTGAATGAAAGGCACACTATTCAACACCATGGTAAAATAAAGTTCCATATCCTTCATATTCATCTCATAATGCCAAACAAATGCACAAGACATTTATTTTTAGAAAAGGTGGTTAAGACTAAATTCTTTGGAGTTCACTGAATACAACTTCAATCACTTTCTATTATGATTCATCACTAGTTCTAATCTTTCGAGAATGTTTCAACCATCGTACACTCCTGAGAATTTGGTATGCTCAGTCAGAGACAAACTCTTTCATCAGGTATGAAAACTGTTCTCATGATTTAGTGAATTTTGCAACATAGGCAAACTGATCCCTTGTGGTCTGCGAAGGGATCTGATCAGCCGAGGAGCAGGTGCAGTGGAGTGCCTGAGCCCCGCACCCGAGCCGCACGCCCCTCGCGGCTCCCTTCTGCCCCCAGGTCCCAGGCCTAGCATTAACGCGCAGGGACAGGGCGGTGCTGGCATCACATCCTTCTCGACTGCCAAAGTGAGAGCCGCTGCAGCTGGGAGGTGCAAGAAACAAGCAAGCCCATCCTTAGTGTGTCAACATAATTTTCTTCTGTATTTTTATGAAAAAATACATTTAGAAAAATTTATTTTCATGGTTTTTGGTTAAGTTTGCTTTGACAAAAATCAAGTCTGATTAAAATGTATCACAATGACTGAAGCAACCAAGTGGCTTCAAAACCCAGGGAAGCCCTGCCATTAACAGCAGTACCAGTCGCTGGCCGGCCCTGAGGAAAAGGCAGCTCCAGCAGCTCCTCTCTGCGAGGCGTGCAGCCAGGCGAATGAAGCTTGAGGACATTATTATGTTGAGTGAAATAAGCCAAAAAAGAAGGTACAAATACTGCAAGGCCTCAGTAACATAAACTAACTATAATGAGCAAGTGCTGAGAATGAATGCGAGAGCACAGGTTCCCAGGGATAGAATGTGGGCAGAGGTTGGACAACCGATAATTAAGGAGCACAGAATGTTCAATAAAGCTCATTGTAAAGGTTCCTAGGTTGTAAGCTCTTACAGCAGTCACATCTACTCCTGAGTTTTAACTGTTATTTTCCAAATTCTGCAACGGTGTGCTCTTTGTGTATAACCTGGCAATTCCCTGGAACTTTGGGTATCTGTGTGACACCTGCGACTCAGAGTTCTGCAGCTCTGAAAGTCAGCATTATCCCATACAACAACTGTTCAAGAAGCTAAAAAAGAGACCAGACATCAATTAGAGATATGAATGAAACGGACTTGGTAGGACTAAGGTAGATTAGAATACAGGGTAAAGGATGATACTGACTGTATTTTAAAACTCCAACTTCTGTGTGAGACCAAAAGAAAAGAAATTTATTTGGTACAAAATTTATATTTTCGGTAGCACACTATCTAATTTAACCTGTCTGGTCAGTTTATTTAAACATCATAATTACACGGACCCTAGAATAGGGCATGAGCTCTTGTTATTCTGTATAAGCTAATGTAATACCCCAATAAATCCCAGAATATTTTGGGCAGAAAATGAAGTATTTACAAAGTCCCCTTGAGGTTCTGGAGAAAAATGTAGAACTATGAAACTTCTCCACCTGGAGAATTCCTGTTCTGCTCTTAAGCAACAGGGGCTCCCAATTTGGTGGGCCACGCCCTGGATCTAGAGGCTTGCCCTGAGGAAACCTCCCCCTCCAATGGCAAAGCTGAGCCTACTTGTAACTATGCCTAACAGTCACCCCCAGAGATCCTCTTCTGTTGCGCACATGTGGCCTCCCTCTCTCTAAGCCAACTCCGCAGGGGAACTCACTGCTTTCTCCCCTACATGGGACCTGACTCCCAGGGGTATGAATCTCCCTGGCAACATGGGACATGACTCCCAGGGATGAGCCTGGCTCTGGCATCGTGGGATTAAGAATGCTTTCTTGACCAAAAGGGGGGAAAGAAATGAAACAAAATAAAGTTTCAGTGGCTAAGAGATTTCAAATCAGTGGAGAGATCACTCTGGAGGTTACTCTTACGCATTATATAGATATCCCTTTTTAGTTGTTAGTGTATTGGAATAGCTAAAAGGAAATACCTGAAACTGTTGAACTGCAACCCAGTAGCCTTGATTCCTGAAGATGACTATATAACTATATAGCTTATACGGTGTGACTGTGTAATTGTGAAAACCTTGTGACCGACACTCCCTTTATCCAGTGTATGGACAGATGAGGAGAAAAATGTGGATAAGAATTAAATGAATAATGGGGGGTAAATAAGGGGTAGGGATGTTCTGGGTGTTCTTTTATATTTTTACTGAAAAATTTTTTTTCTAGAGTAATGAAAATATTCTAAAATTGATTGTGGTGATGAATACACAACGATGTGATGATACTGTAAGCCACTGGTTGTCTACTTTGGATGGATTATATGGTGTGTGAATATATCTCAATAAAATTACATTTAGAGAAAAATTTTTTTAAAAAAGAGCTTCTCTTCTCTTTTCCCCTTTACGTCTTAAGCAAGAGAACTTCTAAACTCATCCCCTAAATTTTAAGACTCTTCTAATTCTTGAGCTATAGTTCTCTATAGATGAAATGATAGCACTAAAAGCATTTTATAAGACTTTCAATATGACTTAATATATAAGGCAATATAGTCTATACTATTAAAACTGTAAACAAATTTAAGAACTGCAATACAACCAACCTAAATCAAACATTAAAGCAATCCATTTACAGAGGAACCATGGGAAAGTACAGTTTGGAACCTATTAATATTATATTGTAATATTTTTCTGTCCCGTTCAAATGGAAGATTATCATTTAAAAAAAAACTTCCTCTTCAGCAGTAAAAACCTCCTGGATTTGGCGACTTTGGAGAAGCGAACCTTGGCGCACGCACAACCCCGTACCGCACCTGGGAGCCGACTGCCGGGAAGGAGACCCCCTGCTCCCTCAGGTTCTTGATCATGGCGGCGATCAGGCTCAGCTGTGGGTCGTTCTTAAACTCATCTGTCCATTCAACCATGAGAGCTTTCAATTTCTCACAGACTTTAGGATGACCCTAAGGGATAGAAAAAAAGTAAGTCTGATGACTTAACACAGATAATTTAAATATAAAAATGAGAAAGTGTTGTAGCTCTCTTTCTGAATCCCAAATTAGCCCAGCAGCAGATTGTACATATGAAATGAAGTAAGCATAGCTGTCTGCCAGAAATAAACTAATTTTATGTTCACACTATGATAATGATAAAACATTTACTTATGCTGTGGATAGACAGGGACTAGAAAGGGTAAATATAATATGCAAACTATTTCACAATTCAAAATGCACAGAACTAGACAATAAAATACATGAAGTAAAAAGACTGCCTTAATTCACTTCCGGAAATAATGCTCCTTACCTTGTTTAAAACGTTGCTTACTTCACTAGCAAAATCTCTAGAACATAC
The DNA here is from genome assembly GCF_015220235.1 of Choloepus didactylus. NCBI lineage: Eukaryota > Metazoa > Chordata > Mammalia > Pilosa > Megalonychidae > Choloepus > Choloepus didactylus. The sequence continues at coordinate 2,173,113 of NC_051311.1, read as the reverse complement.
TTCCAAATGAAAAATTTTGCCACAGTTTGATACACACGCTCCCAGAAGCTGAAAGCAGAGAATCAGAAGTTAGAGAGAAGAGCGAATGCCAAGAAGCCTCGGTGGAGGGAGACAACTCTAGGAAGAGTGCAGCAGGGACACCCTTACCGTCAGCGCTTGCATGGCGACATGGGGGTCTTTATGGTTGACCCTTCTCATGACGGCCCGAAGACAATCCTTAGGTCTAAAACGAATGAGAAATGCAACCATCAGTCAGCGGTGCCCCCAGCCCACTGCTTCCTTAACCATTGTAGGCAGTGCAGACCACATTACAAAACGGAGAAAATGGCATAGTGAAGGGGTTTAACTAATTAATGATACAACTTAAAAACTGTACACTATTAGAGGACTTCCGGGGAAGGCGGTGGAGCAGGAGCTCCAGGACTCAGCCCTTCCACCAAAACAGCTGTTTTAACAGCAGGAACCGCCTCAAACTCCAGAGGCCAGAACCCTGTACAGCATCCCGGGAAGAGCGGGAGGAAGAGGCTGCTAACTCACGGTAGGAACTGGAAATTGCTCTCTCGGCAGGGCAGCTTCCAGCGCCCACCCCCACTCACATGGGAGGGCACACGGGGCCCAGTCCCTGGCTCGCTGCTGGTGACAGAAAGGGCCGTACTAAGCCTCTTCCCCGCTCACTGACCATGGCTTTTGACAAGTGCATGCGGGTCTCAGGGTGCCGACTCTGAGGGCAGCCACCGTTCCAGCCCTCCCCAGGCAGGGGCAGAGACCCTGGAGAGTTAAAGGCGCTTCTCAGGGCTGCGGGGACAGCGAGCTGACAGCTGCGTCTGCTGGCCAGGCCAGGATGGCTCAGCCTTGGGAAGCCATTGGAGAAGTTCTGGCGCTCTTCTAAACCATCTACAGGGCCCTTTGGAGCTGGTCTGTGCCCCTTCATGTGTCCCTGACTCTACTGTGGCTGGGAGAGACCGAATTGGGAAAAGCCTCCTGGAGTGACCCTCCTCCCAGAATGTGCCCTCCAGGCAGAGGCAGCAGAGACAACAAAAGAAGTGTGAGAAACTATAGAGGTGTACGGACAGTCTGGGACAAAGGCCTGACGGCTGCAGACACCTGGGGGACGAGGCCTGTCCCTGGGAAATAGAGGGGACAACCAAGCTCCTGTAAACAGGGGACCCCAAAACAACTAGCAAGCAAGATCCCAGGACAAGACAGAGGCCTAGAAAGACAGGGAAAACCCTGCACACTGCATTCACCTTGGGCAGGCCTCCCTGAGAGGAGGGCTGAGGCTCAAGAAAATCTCTGTCTTATCGCCAGCTGGTTACAAAACCAAGAAATAGACACCCCAGAGAGTAATTTCAGAGTTAACATTTTAAAATATTAAAATGTACAGACTGAAACAAAAGAGTACAAGACAAAGAAAGATCAGGAAATGATGGCCCATTCAAAGGAAGAGGATAAAAATCCAGAAAACACCAACAAACAAGAATGTGAACACACTGAACAAAGCCTCTAAAAAAAGGATCTTAAAAATGCTCAAGGAGATGAAGGAAAGTACAGAGAAAGAACTACAGGACATCAGGAAAACAATGACTGAACAAGTGAACGCAGCCTAGGACAGCTATGGGACACCATCACACCCACCAACGTACACAACATGGGAGTCTCAGAAGGGAAAGAAGCAGAGAAAGGCGCAGAAGGAACAGTTGAAGAAATAATGACAGAAAACGCCCCAAACTTAGCAAAAGACGTGGATAAGCACATCCAAGAAGCTCAGAGAACACCATACAGGATAGCCATGAAGCAAAATACACCCTGTCATATACAGATCACACTATCAAATGCAAAGGACAAGGAGAGAGTTCTGAAAGCTGCAAGGGAAAAGCAACGTGTTATGCACAAGGGAGGCCCAATTAGATTGAGCAGCGATTTCTCATCAGAACCCTTGGAGGCAAGGCAGCGGTGGGTTGAAATACTTAAAGTGCTGAAAGAAAACAACTGCCAGCCAAGAATTTTATATCTCTCTCTTTCAAAAACAAAGGGGAAATTTTTCTCAGATAAACAAAAGCTGAAGGAGTACAAAATCACTAGATCTTCCCCACTAGCAATGCTAAAGCGAGTTCTACAGACTGAAAGGAAACGACATTAGACGGTGGGTCAAAGCAGCGTAAGGAAATGAAGATCTGTGGTGAGGAAAACCATTTGGGTAATGATAAATGCCAGTATCATTGTATTGTACTGTTTGGTATCTAACTCCACTTCTTACTTCCTAAAGGTGCTAAAATGCAAATACATAAGAAGTATGATAAGTCTACATTTTTAGATATACAATGTACAAAGATATAAGTGGTAACAAGTACAAAAAAATGGGAACACTCATTCTATGAAGCAAATATCACTCTAATACCAAACCCTGATAAAGATACTACAAGAAAGGAGAACTACAGACCAGTCACTCTAATGAATACATGTGGGAAACTGAGTCTTCCATGTTGCCTGAGGCATATCTAGGGTGGCGACTTGGAATGCTGAGCCGCAGGCCTGCAGGGAATGCCATGCAGGCCCGCCCTGTAAAGAGGCGTGTCTTGTGACTACCATTATCTTAAACCTAGATTGGATACACCTGATGGGCTCTCCCCCACCTGAGCACCTTTAGCATATACATCTGATCTTCTGAAATAAATAGCTGGAGCAAGGCTGCATTGTCGTCCACGTAGCACGAGATGCAAGTGGGCCCCCTGCTCCCTTAATTCTTGGCTTTGTGTCCGTGTCTCATCCCTGCGTTGCCCTGTCAGCAATAAGTGGCGCCCGACGTGGGGCTTAAGAACCGGACCTGGTTCCTGACAGAAGAATCGCTTGAACGAAGGAGGTACAGCGGCGCTGGAACTCGGGTGGAGGTAATGGCCGTGTTTGTATGCGTTCCTTGTAGAACGACCCCAAGCATTTTAAGCAGGGTAATGGGTAATGTTGAAGGACACAATAAATATGTTTTCTGTATTTCCCTCTTACGGCAGCTGCTGCAGGCCAGCGGTGTCAAGGTGGGGGAGTCATAAATCTTAGAATTGCTACGGGTTATTGAAAAATACTGCTCTTGGTTCCCTACCCTTGGCTCCCTTGAACTGCATGACTGGGAGCGGGTAGGTAAGGAATTGAAACAAAAACATATGCAAGGAGTTGATTTACCTGTCACTATTTGGTCTACACGGTCTTTAATTAAGTCTGTTCTTAAAACTTTAAAAACTGACGATGATGAGGAAGAATACGAGTCTGATGACAATACTGGTCCCAATCCTCTTTCTGATGATGATAAGGGTAAAAAAGATCCAGTAAAATCTCAAGTTTTTTATTCTTGTCAATGCCCCAAACCTCCTTCTGCGCCTTGCTGGGAGGAATGGCCCCCCGCCTCCTCCGCCGCCCCTTCCTGCACATAGCTGTACCCCGGCAGTTAAACCTGCCCGCCTCTCTGGCACACAGCAGGGTCTGGCAGAAGCCAGGCGGCAAGGAGATGTAGAGGCCATATGTTGTCCTGTTGCCTTCCCTGTTACGGTTCGTGAGGAAGTGCCTCCTGGACAAGACGCTAATTATCCTGATGGGGTTTATACTTACTTCCATGAGCATGTCCCATTTGTAGTTCTTAAAGAATTGAAAAAGCTGTACAAACACATGGGGTTCATTCCCCTTTTTCAGTTGGCATATTGCAAAGTTTAGCTGAAGGTTCTCGTCTAATTCCCATAGATTGGACCATATTAGCCCATACAGTCCTTAGCCCAGGAGAATATCTACAATTTAGGACTTGGTGGACTGAGCATGCAGAACGACAGGCTGCACATAATCAGCAACAGAAAGTAAATATAAATTTAGATCAATTACTGGGCCAAGGAGCTTATTCCACTGTTGAAAATCAGTCTGTTTATAATGATCAGGCAATCGAGCAGATTCGCCGTTGTTTGCAAGCTTGGAACAAAATTGAAGCTAAGGGTAAAGCTGCACAATCCTTTCAAAAGGTTTTACAAGGGCCAAAAGAATCGGATCCAGATTTCATTGCCCGGCTCCAAGAGGCAATACACCAGCAGGTTACTAGTTCAGAGGCTGCCGATACTATTTTGCAGCTGCTAGCATATGAAAATGCTAATAAAGATTGTCAACGAGCCAATGCCCCATTTAAAGGTAAAGCTGATCTTACTGGCTATATTCGTTTATGCCAAGATATTGGGACTGAAGGTTATAAAGCAGAAATGATGGCTCAAGCCATGGCTAATTTGAGATTTGGCTCTCGTTTCACAGGAAAATGCTTTTCCTGTGGAAAAGTGGGTCATACCAGAAAAGAATGCGGTCACTTTAAAAATAAATCTCCACAAAAGCAGCCTGGTATGTGCCCAAAATGCCAAAAAGGTCGACACTGGGCTAACCAGTGCCGATCTGCTTTTCATAAGGACAGCACCTCCCTTTCGGGAAACGACAATCGGGGCGAGCTCCCAGCCCCTCACAGAAAGGGAGCGCAGCAGTAGACCTCGCTGCCAATGCTGAGGTATGTCTTCTCCCCAATAATCCTGTTAAGGTTCCCACCGGCTATTATGGCCCCTTACCTAAAGGGACGGTGGGTCTTTTGCTTGGACGCAGTTCTCTCAATCTTAAGGATGTCTGTGTACACACTGGAGTCACTGACTCTAACTATACTGGGGAAATTCAGGTGGTCATGTCTTCTTCTATTCCATGGACTGCCCATAAAGGTGAAAAAATTGCTCAACTCTTATTATTACCTTATGTACCTGTTGGTTCCTCCTCTAAAAATGGGGAAAATGGAAGTTTTGGTAGCACAGGAAAGGCAGGAATTTTTCTCACAGAGGCTCTGCAGGAGCCGCGCCCTATGTGTACCCTTACAATTCATGGGCATAGCTTTACTGGACTTACAGATATGGGCACAGATGTCTCTATTATTAGTCAACAACATTGGCCCCGACACTGGCCTTTGCAAGAGGCGCGAATTACTGTTGTGGGCCTAGGCTCCCCTCAGGGACTTATGCAAAGTGTTCGTATTTTGCCCTGCCTTGGCCCTGAGGGACAGAAGGCCACCTTACAACCTTATGTGGCTGCTCTGCCTCTTAATCTTTGGGGCAGAGACCTTCTTGAACAATGGGGTGCTACTGCACATATCCCTCCTCCTAGTGGAGTGTACAGTATTCAAAGCCACAAAATGATGGCAAATATGGGGTATGCCCCTAGCCGTGGGCTTGGCCCACGTTTGCAAGGTACCCCTTCACCCACCCAAGTCTCACCAAAATGTGACCAATTTGGTTTAGGATATAAACCTTTTTAGTGGCGGCCGCTGTTCATTCGCCTCCCAACCTGTCCCATTAGTATGGACGACAACAAAATCAGTATGGGTAGAGCAGTGGCCGCTTACAAAAGAAAAATTAGAGGCTTTACATGAATTGGTTCAAGAACAATTGTCCTTGCAACATATCGAAGAGTCTTTTAGTCCTTGGAATTCTCCTGTGTTCCCAATAAAGAAAAAATCAGGAAAATGGAGAATGTTAACTGACCTAAGAGGTGTTAATGCTGTCATTCAGCCCATGGGACCTTTACAACCTGGGCTCCCCAATCCTAGCATGATTCCTGAAAACTGGGCTTTAGTGGTCATTGATATTAAAGACTGTTTCTTTTCCATCCCTTTAGCTGATCAAGATAAGGAAAAATTTGCTTTTACTATTTTCTCCCTTAACAATAAAACCCCTTCTAAACGATATCAGTGGAAGGTTTTACCACAAGGTATGCTAAATAGTCCTACAATATGTCAATATTATGTCGACCGTGCTTTACAGCCTATTTAAATTTTCCTAAAGCTTATATAATCCATTATATGGATGATATTTTGTGCTCTGCACCTCAGGAGACTGAAGTAAAAGCTTTGTTCTATGCTGTTCAAAAAGCTTTACAGAATGTAGGATTGCATATTGCTACTGACAAAGTGCAACGTACTTTACCTGTACAGTATTTGGGTTCTAGTATCAATAGACTTACAATTCAACCTCAAAAGGTACAACTCCACAGAGATGCTGTTACCACCTTAAATGATTTACAAAAACTACTAGGGGATATTAATTGGCTTTGCCCCAAAGTAGGTATAGCTAACTATGAGCTCTCAAACCTATTTTCTCTCCTTTGTGGAGATTCTAAATTAAACAGCCCTAGATCTTTAACTTCAGCTGCAGAGAAGGAATTACAATTAGTGGAAGCTAAAGTTCGACAAGCTCAGATATCCCGTGTTGATCCTACACAACCTTTATCTCTACTTATCTTTTCCACTCCCAAATCCCCCACAGGCTTGCTTTTGCAAAATGATAAGCTTGTAGAATGGATCTTCTTGCCCAATTCTTCTGTAAAATCCATTTCCCCTTATCTAGATCTCTTAGCTACTTTAGTTGCTCAAGCCAGAAAAAAAGGCAAAACAACTCAATGGTTTTGACCTTCATTTAATTGTGCTCCCTATAACTGCTAAAGAACTCTCAGTTATTTTGCAACAACATCTAGCTTGGCAAATTGCTCTAGCTGACTATGTCGGGCAGGTGGATAATCATTACTAATGAATGGACAATGGGTACTTTATTAACATGGGGAAGAGGTTATGCTTGTGTTTCCCCAGGTGACTAATGAGCACCACTTTGGATACCGGCCCGACGACTGAAGCCATACCATGAACCCAGCAAAGAAAAGAGAATTCCTATGGGACGTCGAGCCACCAGTGATGCAGTTCCAGGGTCTGACACTGAAGACAACAGTGATCTGGCCAACACCCCGAACTAGGGAAGCCCGACATACAACTTGGGGGCAGATAAAGAAATTACATCTCCGGCATGTGCTCATTCTGAAAATTATACCTATTGGGCTTATATTCCTAACCCCCCATTGCTCCAACAAGGCAACAGTTCGTTCAGTTTTCCCTCCTCATTTTGGCTGCCTGGATCCAAACCATTGTAGGGCATGGAGGCCACGGGGCATAGGCTGTCAAGGAGACAAAACATCACCCTGTATGGCCCTGGAGGATGGCTGGTTAGCCAGAGACGGGTAAGATTCCTCAGGGAAGGAACAACCTAAGACAGGCACAGTTGCAGAGGGGCCATCAGGAGAAAACTTGGGGGCCAACAGAGGTGGGGTACAGAACCTCACCCCCCCAGCTTTGTGAGGGTCTGAACCCTCACCCCTTTTTAAGGGAGGTCTCCTGCCCCCATGGCTACTTTGTTTCCCACACCCTGCTCAGATCGGAGCCCAAGTGGCAGACAGAGATCTGGCCAGCAGCTAAAATAAAAAGGGGGATATGCGGGAAACTGAGTTTTCCATGTTGCCTGAGGCATATTTAGGGTGGCAACTTGGAATACTGAGCCGCAGGCCTGCACGGAATGCCATGCAGGCCCGCCCTGTAAAGAGGCATGTCTTGTGACTACCATTATCTTAAACCTAGATTGGATACACCTGATGGGCTCTCCCCCACCTGAGCACCTTTAGCATATACATCTGATCTTCTGAAATAAATAGCTGGAGCAAGGCTGCATTGTCGTCCACGTAGCACGAGATGCAAGTGGGCCCCCTGCTCCCTTAATTCTTGGCTTTGTGTCCGTGTCTCATCCCTGCGTTGCCCTGTCAGCAATAAATACAGATGCAAAAATTCTCAACAAAATACTTGCAAACCAAATCCAATGGCACATTAAAAGAATTATACACCACGACAAAGTGGGTTATATTCCAGGCATACAAAAGTGATTCAACTCAAGAAAAGCAATCAAATAGAACACATTAACAAACTGAAAGAGAGAAATCACATGATCATCTCGACTGATACAGAAAAGGCATTCAATAAAATTCAGTATCCTTTCTTGATAAAAACACTTCAAAAGGTAGGAATCTGGGGAAACTTCCTCAATATGATAAAGGACATATATGAAAACCCCACAGCTAGCATCAATGGTGAGGGACTGAAAGCCTTCCCCCTAAGGGAACAACACAAGGATGCCCACTGGGACCACTGTTACTCTACACCGTGCTAGAAGTTCGAGCCAGAACAATCAGACAAGACAAAGAAATAAAAAGCATCCAAATTTGGAAAGGAAGAAGTAAAACTCTTCACTATTTGCGGATGACATGATCCTATATTTGGAAAATCCCGAGAAATCTACGACAAAGCTACTTGAGCTAATAAATTCAGCCAAGTGGCAGGATACAAAATTAACACGCAAAAATCAGTAGTGTTTCTACATACTATTAATGGCCCACCTGAGGCAATTAAGAAAACAATTTCGTTCACAATAACAACTAAAAGAATCAAGTATCTAGGAACAAAATTAACCAAGGATATAAAGAACCTGTACAAAGAAAACTACAAAACACTGCAAAAGGAAATCATAGAAGACCTAAATAGACGGAAAGACATTCAATGTTCACAGATAGGAAGGCTAAATGTCATTACAATATCACTTCTATCTAAATTGATCTACAGATTAAACACAATACCAATTAAAATTTCAAAAACCTACTTTGTAGAATTGGAAAAGTTAATTATCAAATTTATTTGGAAGAGAAAGGGAGCTCAAATAGCAAAAAAGCATTCTAAAAAAAGAATGAAGTGGGAGGACTTACATTTCCTGACTAAAGATTACTATAAAGCCACAGTGGTCAAAACAGCATGGTACTTGCACAAAGACAGACATATTGATCAAAGGAAATGAATTGAGAGTTCAGACATAGACCCAACATCTATGGCCAACTGATTTTTTAACAAAGCCCCTAAATCCACTGAGCTGGGACAGAACAGTCTCTTCAATAAATGGTGCTACGGCAAATGGATAACCATATCCAAAGGAATGAAAGAGGACCCCTACCTCACACCCTATACAAAAATTAACTCAAAGTGGATCAAAGATCTAAATGTAAGAGTCAGTACCATAAAACTCCTATAAGAAAATATATGGAAACATCTTCAAGACCTAGTAGGAGGTAGTTTCTTATACCTTACACCCAAAGCACAAGCAACAAAAGAAAAAATAGATAAATGGAAACTCCTCAAGATTGAACACTTTTGTGCTTCAAAGGACTTTGTCAAAAAGGTGAAGAGGCAGCCAACTCAAGGGAGGAGAATGTTTGGTAACCATATATCTGATAAGGGTTTGATATCCGGTATATATAAAGAAATCCTGCAACTCAACAATAAAATGTAAAACAACCCAATTATAAAACGGGCAAAAGAAATGAATAGACATTTTTCCAGAGAGTAAATAGAACAGACTACAAGGAAACATGAAAAAGCGTCCTTCTTCACTAGCTATTAGGGAAATGCAAATCAAAGCCACAGTGAGATATCATCTCACACCTATAAAAATGGCCGCTTAATATTAAACAGGAAATCACAAATGTTGGAGAATATGTGTAGATAGGAATTCTTATCCACTCCTGGTAGGAATGTATAACGGTACAACCACTGTGGAAGGCAGTTTAGCGTTCCCTCAGAAAACTAAATATTGAGATGCCTTATGACCAAGCAATTCTGCTACTCAGTATATACCCAGAAGATCCGAAAGCAGAGACATGAACAGACATTTGCACACCAGTGTTCATAGCGGCATTATTCACAAAAGCCAATAGATGGAAACAATCCAAGTGTTTATTAACAGATGAGTGGATAATAAAAATGTGGTATATACATAAAATGGAATATTGTGCGGCAATAAGAAGGAATGTGTCCTGAAGCAAGAGAAAACCTGGATGAACTTTGAGGATAAAATAAATGACATATGAGTGAAATAAGTCAGATGCAAAAGGACAGATATTGTATGATTTCACTAATATGAACTAACTGTAACATGTAAACTTGGGGTCTTAAAACATAGAACATAAGGTACCTAGAGACAGACAGAAGGTAGAGAAAGGGGAGTGGTTGCCTAACACATACAGAGTTTTTAACAAGGCTGAACTCAAATGTTTGGACACGGATGGAGGTAAGGGTAATTTGTTATTAGAATTAAGAGTGAATTTGGTTGAAAGGGGTTGTTTAGAATCATGTATGTAACTGATTAACACTACAAATATAAATAAGTTCTTGCATGAACTACTACGAATGTATGGCACCTGTACAAAGAATTAATAATAGAGTGGTTTATGGGGAAAAAATTACCTGTTGCAGGCTATGGACTACGGTTAACAGTAATACTTTAATGTTCTTTCATCAATGGCTGCAGGTGTGCCATGCAGATGTTAGGGGTCAATTATGGGGGAGATAAGGGATCTGGGGTGTTGGGGGTTTTCTTTATGTCTAATAATTTTCTTTTTGGAAAATGAAAATGGTCTAAAACTGAGTGTGATGATGATTGCACAAGCAAGTCATGCCACTGTGAGACACGGATTGTATACTTTGGATGGAATATACAGCACATGAGTATATATCAATAAAATTTGCAGATAAAAAAAGAATAGAGCTGCTGTGAATGTTCATGTACATGGCAGAAGTCTTTATATGGACATATGTTTTTATTTCTTCTAGGAGAACACTTAGGGGTACAGGACTGATATTATTTCTTCCTTAAATATTTGTTGACCAGTGAGACTTATCTGGGCCTGGGTTTTCTTTGCGGAGCGTTTTCTAAAATTCACATAAGTTTATTGAGGTTTTCTATTCTTAAGTATTTTTTTGGGTGTCTCTCAATGTATTTGCCCATTTTTCTTAAGTTGTCAAATTTATTAGCATAAAATTGCTTATAATGTTTTCATGTTATTTTAATATCTTTCTCATTCTTGACATTATAATTTGTGTTCTCCCTCTCTCTAGATAGAGCCATCAATTATCCATCAAAGAATAGGTTTTTTATTTCATGGTTGGTTTTTTTTCCCCCCATTTGTCTACTTTTTATTTGGTAGATATCTACTTCTTATTTCCTTTTTTCTACTTACTCTTTTTTAACCTTTCTTCTTCTAGCTTTTAAGGTGGAAGCTTAGATCATTAATTTTATACTTCTTCTTTTCTAATATAAGCAATTTAATCCATAAATTTTGTTGTAAGCACTGCTTTAGCAACATCTCACAAGTTTTGATAATTTGTTTTCATTTTCACTTTAAGTGAAATTATGTTCTGGGGATTTCTTTTGGCCCAAGGTATGTGTTAAAGGCATACCTCAGAGATACTGCAGGTTCAGTTGTAGACCATCACAATAAAGCAAGTCACATGAGTTTTTTCCTTGCCAGTGCATAAAAAAGTTATGTTTTCACTAAACTATAATCTATTAAGTATGGAATAGCATTATGTCTAAAAAATCAATGTACATCTAAATTAAAATTAATACAGACGTGAAGTGAGGACGTAGAAATACGGCACCAATAGATTTGCTAGACACAGGGTTGCCACAAAAATTCAATTTGTAAAAAACGCAGTATTTGTGATATGCAATAAAGTTAAGTGCAATAAAATGAGTATACCCTACTTAAATATGTGTTTGATTTCCAAGTGTTTGAGGATTTCCCTCTTTCTGTTATAAATCTGTAGTTTGTGTACTGTGGTCAAGGAATATACTTTGTATGATTTCAATACTTGAGAATTTTGTTGACATTTGGTTTTTGGCCTGGAACAAGGTCAATCTTGATGAATAATCCACGTAAACTTGGGAAAAAAACATGAATTCTACTGTGGTTGGGTGGAGTGTTTTATAATGTTAGTAAGGTCAACTACAATGATATTATCATTCAGGTCTTCTATATTTATGCTTTTTACAACCAAATTTAGCAGTGTGTTGAAGTTTCCAACAGATTCATCTGTTTTTCATTTGGTTCAGCTAGTGTTTTCTTTTACATATTTTCAAGTTTTTCTGCTATGTTCATACACTTTTAGAATCGCTATGTTTCTTGGAGAATTGGCCCTTTCATCATTATGTAATAATCCTATTAGTATCCCTTGTTCTGGAGACTACCAAAGCTCTTCTGACTTTTTTCTTTAAACTCTTTATTTTGAAATACTTTCAAAGTTACAGGACCATTACAAAATAATACAAAACCCATAAAGAGAACTCTCCCCAGATACTCAGATCCACCAATTTCAACATTTTGCCACATTTGCCATATCATTCTATCTGTCCGTCTGTCTATTTGTCTACCAATTTTAGGAATATCTGAGAGTAGGTTGCGTACATCATGCCCCTTGGACACATAATGCCCCAAAGCACATTTTCTAAGAACAAGGGTATTCACTTATATAACCACCTTAGGTAGTTATCAAGTTAAAGAAATTTAACTTTGATTTAAAGCTCACATTCCAGTTTTTCCTACTTCAGTGGAAGCTCCCCCTCCCCCTCTTCCCCCTTCTTCCTCTTCTATTAATTGTGGAAACATATATACAACATGAACTTTCCCATCTCAACCAATCCCAAGCTCACCATTCAGTGGGATTAAGGACATTCACAATGTTGATGCCACCCTCACCACCATCCATTACCAGAAATTTCCCATCACCCCAAAGAGAAACCCTATACCCATTATACATTGACTTACTGTGTACTTGGTCTACTTTCTGTCTTTATGAATCTGCATATTCTAATTATTTAATAAGGTGGAATCATATCTATCGTTTACATCTCACTTATTTCACGCAACATGATTTCAAGGTTCATCCATGTAGTGGCATGTATCAGGACTTCATTCTTTTTTATGGCTGAATAATATTCCATTGCACATACATATCACATTTTATTTATCCATTCACTGGATGATGGACACATGGGTTGCTTTCATCCTTTGGCAACTGTGAATAATGCCACTATGAACATCAGTGTGCAAATATCTGTTCGAGCACCTGCTTTCAATACTTTTGGGTATATACTTCGCAGTAGGATTGCGAAGTCACATGGTAGTTCTATACTTAGCTTTCTGAGGAATTGCCCAGCTGTATTCCACAGCAGCTGAACCATTTTACACTGCCACCCTCAATAAATGAGTGTTCCTATTTTTCCACATCCTCTCCAATTGCTTATTTTCAGTTTTTTCTTTTCTTTTTTTTAAATAGCAGCCATTCTAATGGATGTAAAATGGTATCTCATTCTATTTTTTATTTGGCTTTCCCTCAATGGCTAATGATGTTGAGCATCATCTGATGTACTTTCTGGCCATCTGTATATCTTCTTAGGAGAGACGTCTGTTCAAGTTGTCTGCTCATTTTTAAGTTAGTTTTTATCTTTTTGTTATTAAGTTGAGGGATTTCTTTACATATACTGGTTATTAATCCTTTGTCAGATATGTGGTTTCCAAATATTTTCTCCTGTTATGTAGGTTGTCATTTTACTTTCATGATAATATCCTTTAAGGAACAAAAGTTTTTGATTTTGATGAGGTCCCATTTATCAATATTTTTTCTTTTGTTGCTTGTGCTTTGGGTGTAAAATCTAAGAACCACTGCTTAACACAAGGTCCTACAGATGATTCCCTGTGTTTTCTTCTAGGAGGCTGATAGTTCTAGGACTTATAGCAAGGTCTTTGATCCATTTTGAATTGATTTCGGTATATGATGTGTGAGGTAAGGATCTTCCTTCTTTTCTCTTTTTTTTCTTGTAAATGCAGATCCAGTTTTCCCAGCACCATTTGTTGAAGACATTATTCTTTTCCAATTGAGTAGTCTTTGCTGCCTTGTCAAAAATCAGCTGGCCATAAATGTAAGGGTTGATCTCTGAGCTCTCAATTCTATACTATTAGTCTATATGTCTGTACTTTGGCAAGTACCATACTGTTTTGTTTACTGTGACTCTGCAATAAGTTTTAAGATCAGGAAGTGTGAGTCCTCCAAATTCATTCTTCCTGCTCAAGGTGGCTTTAGTGATTTGGGATCCCTTGCCCTTCCATATAAATTTGATGACTGGCTTTTTGAGTTTTGTAAAGAAGGTTGCTGGAATTTTTGAATGGGATTGCACTGAATCTATAAATTGCTTTGGGTAGCACTGACATCTTAATGATCCATGAACATGGAATATCCTTCCATATATTTAGGTCTTCTTTAATTTCTTTTAGCAATGTTTTGTAGTTTTCTGTGTACAAGTCCTTTACATTTTGGATAGATTTATTCCTAGATATTTGATTCTTTCAGTTGCTATTGTGAATGGAATTTCTTGATTTCTTTTTCCAGTTGTTCACTCCTTGTGTATAGAAATACTACTAATATTTGGGTGCCGATCTTGTTCCCTGCCAATTTGCTGAATTCATTTATTAGCACTAAGAGCTTTGTTGTGGATTTCTCAGTGCTTTCTGTACACAGGATCATATCATGTGCAAATAGGGAAATTTTCATTCCTTCCTTTCCAGTTTGGATGCCTTTTATTTCTTTTCCTTGCCTAAATGCTCTGGCAAGAACTCCTAGTATAATGCTGAATAACAGTGATGACAGTGGGCATCCTTGTCTTGTTCCTGATCTTAGAGGAAAAGCTTTCAGTCTTTCACAATTAAGTAAGATGTTAGCTTTCATCATCAACCTACCTGTATCTTTGACTTCAAGGTGAGTCTCCTGCAGACACACATAGTTGGGTCATGCTTTTTTATCCATTCTGCCAATGTGCCTTTTGATCAGAGAGGGTTTTTTTTCCTTTTCATTGTTTAACTATTTATTTTGAAATACTTTCGCATTTATAGGACAGTTACAATAATAATATACCCCATACATAGAACCCTCCCCCCCAACTCCAGGTACCTAAGGTTCAATTTTAACATTTTGCCACATTTGCCATATCATTCTCTCTCTCTCATTCTCCCTCTCTCCCTCTCTCCCTCTCCCCCGCCCCCAGCTATCCATTTTCTGAACACTGGAGTATAGGTTGTATACATAATGCTCTTCGAACACTTAATACTTCCATGTACATTTCTAGGAACAAGGATACTCACTTATGTAACCACCTTAAGTGCCGTTATCAAGTTTAAGAAATTTAGGATGGAGATAAAGTTTACAGTCTATATTCCAACTTTTTCATATGTCCCAATAATGTCCCTTTGAACCTTTTTTCCTCCCGTCAGATCCCATCCAGGATCATGTACTGCATTTAGCTGTCACTGTCTCTTTAGTTGCTCTTTTTTTGAAATTGTGGGAACATATATACAACATAAACTTTCCCACCTCACCCCCTCCCAAGTATACCACTCAGTGTGTGTCGGTTTGAATGTATTATGTCCCACAGAAAAAGCCATATTCTTTGATGCAATCTTGTGGGGCAGACATAATAGTGGGGATTAAGTTGGAACGTTCGGATTAGGGTGTTTCCATGGAAACGCGCTCCACCCAACTGTGGGTGATGATTCTAATTGGATAATTTCCGTGGAGGCGTGGCCCCGCCCATTCAGCATGGTCCTTGATTACTGGAGCACTATATAAGCTCAGACAGAAGGAGCGAGCTTGCTACAGCCATGAGGGACACTTTGAAGAATGCACTGGAACTGAGAGAAGAGCTTCTGTTCACAGAGACATTTTGGAGACGGCCTTTGAAAGCAGACTTTCGCTCCGGAGAAGCTAAGAGAGGACAAATGCCCCAAGAGCAACTACAAGTGACACTTTTGAGGAGCTGAAGCCTAGGGAGGAACGTCCTGGGGAGAAAGCCATTTTGAAAGCTGAACTGTGGAGCAGACACCAGCCACGTGCCTTCCCAGCTAACAGAGGTTTTCCGGACACAATTGGCCATCCCCCAGTGAAGGTACCTGTTGTTGATGCATTCCCTTGGACACTTTACGGCCTTAAGACTGTAACTGTGTAACCAAATAAACCCCTTTATAAAGGTCAATCCATTTCTGGTGTTTTGCATTCTGGCAGCACTGGCAAACTAGAACACAGTGGGGTTAATGACTTTCACAATACTGCAGTAACTTCACCACCTTTTTTACTAAAACTTCCCCATCTCCCTTAACAGAAACCCCTACACTCATTATGCATTTACTCCCCGCTCCTGCTGCACACCGACCCCAGGCCCCCACCCCAGCAACCTGTATTCTAATTTCTGTCTCTATGAGCTTGTATATTCTCCAATATTTTCTTTGTAGTTATCATAGGGCTGAAATTTAACCTTCTAAATATATAACAATTGTGTCTGCTTTGATACCACCTTAACTGTAACAGTACACACAAACTATGTTCCTAAACTCCTCCTTACTTAACCCACTCTTATGCAGTTCTTGTCACAAATCACGTTTATATATTACGAGCCCGAAACTACTGATTTGTCGTTACACTTTATCATTTGTCTTTTAGATCCTGTAAGAAGTAAAAAGTGGAGTTACAAACCAAAAATACAATAATACTGACATTTATATTTACCCATAGTCTTTGGGGAGAAAGCATCTCCTAGATGATGCCTAGATTTAGACATTTTCTTGGCCTCAAAACCATGAGCAAATATATCCCCATTGGTTAAGCTAACCCATTGCATGGGTCTTGCTTGAGCAGCTCAGGAAACTAAAACAATGTCAAAAACATTTCCAGTGTTAGACCCAAAAGAGCAGATACATGATTCCATTCATTTTGAAATTCTAAAACAGGAAAACTTAATCTATAATAAGAAAAAGCAGACCAGTAGTTCTCTAGGGAGGGGAAAATCTTTGGAGTACTTAAATGGTCTCTGTCTCAATTGGGATAGTGCCTTCACAGGTTTAAGTATTTGTCAAAACTCATTGACCTATCAAATGTAGACTTATAAGAAGTAATTTTATTTTGGATACATCACACCTCAGTAAAACAGATTTTTTAAATGGCAGGCCATGAGTGAGGCAAACTTGCAATTCATTGGAATTTATAATATCTGATATATAACTAACAATAAAAACAGAAAATAATTTCAATTTACAAAATATCTATGTGCTAGATTCCTATTTAAGTAATTTACATGATGAACAAGACACCTGTTCACTGTTCAAAGCAATCACGGTAAACTGAATCTCACAGAAGTTCAGTTCCTTGCCCATGATCATATAGTAACCAGCACAAACAGGATCCAAGCCATATAAATGAAACTAAATAACAGTATGAACCTAAAAAGGAAGTACCTTTCAATGAATTAAGATAACATAAGCTGGGAGCTCTTTATATAAGTCAAAGGAACATAACCTCAAAATATTAATTCATCAGATTGAAATGAAATATATATCCTTTAATACCTTCTATAAAACATTCTCAACATCTATATAACACTTCAACTAATAATTGCAGAATGCATCTATTCTTCTCAAATGCACACAGAACATTCTCCAGGACAGACCACATTTTAGGCCATAAGTCAAACCTCTATAAATTTAAAAGGACTGAAATCAAACAAATTATACTCTATGATCAAAATGGAATGAAATTAGAAATCAATAACAGAAGGAAAAACAAAAACACAACATACCAAAATTCATAGGATGCAGCAAAAGCAGTACTTAAAGGGAAATAACACCAGTAAATGCCCATATTAAATAAAGATCTCAAATCAATATCCTAAGCTTCCATATTAAAAAACTGGAAAAAGGAGAACAAGCCAAATGCAAAACAAGCAGAAGAAATGCTATAATAAAGATAAGAGATGAAATAAATGAAAATGAATAGAAAAATAGAGAAAACAAAATCAGAAGTTGGTTCTTTAAAAAGATCAACAAACTCAACAAACCTTGAGCCAGACTAAGAGAAAGAGAAAACTCAAATTATTGAAATCAGAAGAGAGGACATTACTACTGACCTTATGGAGGGGGGGGGGGGTTAAAAGGGATTACAATTAACAAATGGAGGCCAATAACTAGATAAACTAGATAAAATGAACAAATTACTTCAATGATATGAAAGACCGAAACTGACTCAAGAAGAAAGAAAAAATGTGAAAAGACCTAAATAACAAGACATTGAATTAGTAATCAAAAATACTTCCCACAAAGAAAGCCAAAGACCAGAATTCAGCGAATTCTATCAAATATTTAAAGAATTAACATCAATCCCTTACAACTCTTCCAAAAATTAGAAGAGGAGGGGGCACTTCCCACTTATTCTATGAAGTCAGTATTATTCTAATACCAAAACTAGACAAAGACATTACAAGACAAAAAGCTACAGGTTAATATCCTTTATGATTATAGATGAAAAAATCCTCAACAAAGTAATAGCAAACCAAATTCAGGAACATATAACATGACCTAGTGGGATTTATCCCAAGAATGCAATCAGTTCAACATATGAAATTCAGTCAATGTAATACACCATACTAATAGAATAAAGGACAAAGCCCACATGATCATCTCAATAGACAAAGAAAAAGCATTTTGCAAATACTAATGATCTTTCATGATAGAAATATTCAACAAAACTAGGAATAGAAGGAAATTTCTCTCTAATAAAGTGCATCTACAAAAACCCTCGGTGAACATCATACTTCATGGTGAAAGACAAAGTTTTCCCCCTAAGATCACGAATCAGACAATGTATCTGCTCTCACCAACTTTACTCAACATTGTACTGGAAGCTCTAGCCAGAGCAACTAGGCAGGAAAAAGAAATAAAAGGCATTTATATTGTAAAAGTAGTAAAACTATCTGTCCTTACAGATGATATGTATGTAGAAAATACTAAGGAATTCACACACACAAAAAAAATACTAGAGCTAATAAATGAATTCAGCATGGATGGAGGATAGAAGATCAATACAGAAAAATCTGTTATGCCTCTATACACTAGCAAGGAACAACCATGAAATTAAGAAAACAATTGCATTTATAATAGCATAAAAATAATGAAATTCTCCCAAATAAATTGAACAAAAGGAGTAGAATTCCTATACACTGAAAACTACAAGACATCATTGAAAGACGTCTGGGATCGAGGAATGGAAGGCAATATTGTTAAGACAGCAATAGTGCCAAATTGATTTACAGATTCAATGTAATCCCTATCAAAATCACACCTGGAATTTTGCTGAAATTGGCAATCTGATCTTCAAATTCATACAGAAATGAAATGGACTGACATCACCAAAACAACCTGGAAAAGAAGAAGAAAACTGGAAGACTCACTTTCTGATTTCAATACTTCCTACAAAACTACAGTCAACAGGACTATGTGATACTGGCCTAAGGATAGACAAACAGATTAGTGGACCAGAATGAGAGTCCTGAAATAAACCAGCACATTCATGGGCAATTGATCTTGACAAGGGTGCCAAGACAATCTAATGGGGAAAAGAACAGTCTTTCTAATAAGTAATGCCCAGACGACTGGACACCACACTCAAAAGGGACCAACAGCCTAAATATAAAAGCTACAACTATAATACTCTTGGAAAAAAAATACAGAGATGTAAATCTTTGTGATTTTGGACTTGACAATGGTTTCTTGGATATTGTACCCAAAAGTAACAAGAGAGAAAATAGATAAATCGAACATCATAACGAAAAGCTTTTGTGCTTCGAAGGAACCTATCAAGAACGTGAAAAGACAGCTGACAGAATGGGAGAAAATAATTGCAAATCATATATCTGCTAAAGGACTTACATCTAGAATATACAAAGAACTCTTACAACCCAGTAATAAATGACCAATAACCCAAATCAAAAAATGGGCAAGGGATATGAATAGACATTTCTCCAAAGATACACAAATGATCATTAAGCACATAAGAAGATGGTCAACAGCATTAGTCACTAGGGAAATGCAAATGAAATCCACAAGATACTGCTTCATTGCCACTAAGATGGCTGTAAACAAAGAGACAGACAACAACATGTGAAGAAGAAATCAGATCCTTCTTATATTGCTGGTGGGGTTGTAAAATGGTGCATCTGCACAGCAAAACAACTTAGCAGTGCCTCAAAATATTAAACATATTAGTAACCATATGACCTAGTAACTCTACTCCAAAATATAGATAACCTCAAGAGAACTGAAAATACATGTTCATGCAAAAACATGTATGTGGATGTTCACAGGATTATTCATAACAACCAAAAAGTGGAAACAAACCAAATGCCCTGCCCATCAAGTTATGAATGGATAAACAAAATGTGGTACATCCATACAACAGACTTATTCAGGCAAAAAAGAAATGAAGTACTGATGCATGCTATACCATGAATGAACCTTGAAAACATTATACTAAGTGAAGAAGCCAGTCACAAAAAACACATATTGCATCATTGCATTTCCATGCAATATGTAGAATAGGCAAATTCATAGACAGAAAGAAGATTAGTGGTTCTCAGGGCCCAGGGGAACGTGGAGTGATTGCCCAGGGGTATGGCATTTTCTTTTTAGGGTACTGAATATGTTCTGGAATTAGATAGTAGTAGATAGTTGCAAAAATTTGTGAAAATACTAAAAACCACTCAATTGTGTATTTTAAAAGGTTGAATTTTATGGCATGAGAATTACAAATCTCTACAAATTTATATCTATTTACCTACCTACCTAATTAAAACACACACACACACACACACACACCATCTGAATCCCAAATGAGCCTTGGAAAACATGACTGGGAAGGATAATTAAAAAAAAAAAAAAAAAAATGCATGATCATAGGCAAAACTAGAATTTAACAAGTAGGATTCCTAATTCTAATGATATTTAATTGCCTGTTGGGAAGCTTTCCACCTAAACAGCCTGGGGAAAAAAGAAAAAAATACCACAATAGAATATTTATTGAAAGCTTATTATGTGTTTTCTAGTTTGCTAATGCTGCTGGAATGCAAAACACCAGAGATAGATTGGCTTTTATAAAAAGTGGGTTTATTTGGTTACACAGTTATGGTTTTAAGGCCATAAAGTGTCCAAGGTAACACATCAGTAATTGGGTACCTTCTCTGGAGGATGGCCAATGGTGTCCAGAAAACCTCTGTTAGCTGGGAAGGCACGTGGCTGGCATCTGCTCCAAAGTTCTGGTTTCAAAATGGCTTTCTCCCAGGATGTTCCTCTCTAGGCTGCAGTTCCTCAAAAATGTCACTCTTAGTTGCACACGGGGTATCTGTCCTCTCCTAGCCTCTCCGCAGCAAAAGTCTGCTTCCAACAGCCATCTTCAAACTGTCTCTCATCTGCAGCTTCTGTGCTTTCTTCAAAGTGCCCCTCTTGGCTGTAGTTCCTCTTCAAAACATCACTCACAGCTGCACTGAGTTCCTTCTGTCAGCCAGCTCATTTACACGGCTCCAGTGATTGAATTTAGACCCACCTGAATGGGTGGGGTTACACCTCCATGGAAATTATCCAATCAGAGTCATCACCTACAGCTGGGTGGGGTGCAGTCCAAAGAAACACTCAAAGAGTTACAATCTAATCAACACTGATAATGTCTGCCCACACAAGACTACATCAAAGATAATGGCATTTGGGGGACACAATATATTCAAACTGGCACAATGTGTCAGGCATTCAACTCTGATTTTAAGGCTCTTTTTCTCTTCTATCCTAGAGATTTTGTAGGATTGTGACAGTATCTGATAGAAGCATTTGACTGAAGAAATAATATACTAAACACTATTTATTAGACTTTGCCTTTTTCACCATTATATTTATTTCAGGAATCAGAATCTACAAGCTCATGCTAATTTTTGCAGCTGTGAAAACCATGCTGACACATAAAAACACTGAATGTTCATTTTAAAGCACTGGTAGAGGCCAAATACAAATAAAATTATCTGACTACCAAAATTAAAGTCGTAAAAAAAAAAAGATCCAAAGATGATCCAGCTAACTGAACGAACATCTTAGAAAATAATTCTCTTTACTCGCTTTACCAAAACTTTCTGATGTATTTTGTTTGTAAATCATTTTTAAAGGAAGAAAAATTTAAACTATGGTAACTTTTGGAAAGGGGATTGGTGATAACAGACTGTGACATGGAAACTTTACTTTTTATATTATACATTTCTATATTGTTTGAATGTTGTACCAAGGCAATTTTAAAAACCAAGGCAAAGCAGCCTCTGAGGATGACTGAGTTACCGAACAGTGCCATCTGCTGGACAGTCTGGAAAGTGCAAGGGAATTGAACACTTGTAAAAAGATGCTCCAGATCCTTTTTTAGGATCACAGGAGCTGGCCTACATGCCCTGCACAGAAACCCAACCTGGTTTTGGCTGAGAAAGACAGACAACACAACTGTCAAAGCAGGACTCTAAAACAAACCCAGGTCTTGCCGACAGGCAGAAAACAGAGCACCACTGGAAGCCAGCAGGTCTGTATCACCACACACAATGAACAGGGCGTACCTCCTACTGCTGTGGCGGACCACTTTGAGTGCCTGACTCTGGGGGAAAGACTGAGGGGCAGAGCCAATCTGACAACTGGCTGGCGAGAGAAATGAAGATACAGATCAAAGACAACCAGTAACAATACACTAGGCAAAAGAGAGAAAACAACCTCCAGAATAAACTAATCAAGAAAATCAGATGCCTGGATGGCAGAAAGTCAAGAGCCACACGAGGAAACGAGGAAACGTAAAGACATGGCTCAGTCAAAGGAACAAACTAACACCTCAACTGAGATCCAGGAGGTGAAAGAAATAATTAAAGATTTTCAAACAAATCTAAATCCAATCAATGAGTTGAAAGAAAATGTCACAAAAGAAATGAAGAATATAAAGAAGACACTGGGTGGCCATAATGAAGAATTCGTAAGCTTGAGGAAACAAATGGCAGAACTTATAGGAATGAAAAGCACAAAAGAAGAGATGAAAAAACACAATGAAGACATATAGCAGCAGACTTCGAGAGGCATAATAAAGGATTACTGAACAGATTCTTTCAGAATTTTAAGAAAAGAACTGAAAAATATGGGCAGGATCTCAGGGACGTGAATGACAACATGAAGCACACAAATATACATATTATAGATGTCTCAGAAGGAGAAGAGAAGGGAAAAGGAGCAGAAAGAATAATACAGGAAATAATCAATGAAAATTTCCCAACTCTTATGAAAGACATAAAATTATAGGTCCAAGAAGCACAGAACACCTCAAGCAGAACTGATCCAAATAGACCTACTCCAAGACACTTAGTAACCAGATTTAAAAATGTCAAAGACAAAGAGAGAATTCTGAAGGCAGCAAGAGAAAAGCAATCCATCACATACAAAGGAAGCTTGAATAGACTATGCACAAATCTCTCAGCAGAAACGATGGAGGTGAGAAGGGAGTGGTATGATATAGTCAACATACTAAAAGAGAAAAACTGCCAACCAAAAATCCTATATCCAGCAAAACTCCTTCAAAAACGAGGGAGAGTTTAAAATATTTACAGATAAACAGACATTGAGAGAATTCGTGAACAGGAGACCTCCTCTATAAGAAATACTGAAGGGAGTGCTACATACAGGAAAAAACAGAAGAGAGGTTTGGAGAAGAGTGTAGAAATGAAGATATCAGGACACAGAAAGAGGGTAGAGATCAGGCACTGATGCTCAAAGAATATAGAATGTTCTAGAGGACTGACTGCTTAGATCCAGAAATGGATAGCACAATACTGTGTGATGACAGCACAATATTGTAAGTACACTGAACAAAGATGACTGTGAGTACAGTTGAAAGAGTGAGGTTAGGAGCATGTATGACACCAGAAGGAAAGAAAGAAGATAAAGACTGGGACTGTATAACTTAGTGAAACCTAGAGTGGTCAATGATTGTGATTAAATGTACAAATACAAGAATGTTTTTACATGAGGGAGAACAAATGAATGTCAACTTTCCAAGAGGCTGAAAATGGGATGGTAGTGGGGGGAAAATATAACTACTGCAAACTAGAGTCTATAGTTAACAGTAACGCAGTTATATGCTTCCATTAATTGTAACAAAGGCAATATACCAAAGCTAAATGTCTATATGAGGGAGATATAAAGGAGGGGTATGGGGTTCTTGGTGGTAGCGGTGTTGTATGAACTTTTTATTGTATTTTATTTTTATTTTTTCATTTGTCATTGTTTTTCTTTTTATTCTCCTCTTCCTCTTTTTTTGAAGAAATGGAAATGTCCTTATACCGACTGTGCTGGTGAATGCGTAACTATGTGATTATACCGGGAACCACTGATTCTTTCCTCAGGGGGGAATGTGAGCCGAAGGCACCGAGCCTCCGATCCCGACAGAGAAGCCGCACGCCCGGCTTCGGGCCCGGTCTGCGCGTAGGAGAAGGTGGTGCGCGGCTTCCCCCGTGGTCAGAACGCTGGGGATGCTTAGGGCGGACTTCCTCATACCACGATTTTTTTAATCCTCCGTCATTTTATAGTTTATTTGGAGAACTTAGGGTGATCTGGTTTATGTTACCAGGACCCTCGGCAGGTAGGTTTAGATCCAGGTGGCCGAGGCAGGGTAAGAGTCCCGAGCAGTCTCGTCGGCTGCTGGTCAGGTGAGCCACACGCCGTGGGCTCTGGGGAGGACTGAGGGGAAGGGGACGTGTATCTTTCCAGGACAAGGTAAGGCGGGGTGGGCTGAAGTACGGAAGTTAGTGGGTTTGAGTGCAGCTCATGAGCTGATTCGTACACAGGGCAGCAATCTAGATTTTAAAAAAAAAAAAAATTATTGTTGCCATTTGATGTAAGTCTGAAGTTCTATCAAGTGCAGAGAGATCTGTTTGTAAGGGCAGATTCAGGAATGGTGGAGGGGATTTTAGGAAAAGCATTTCACTTTGAGAAAGATGAGGTTTACTATCAAAATGTGACCAAGTAACAAATTGTTGAATTATGTAGTGTATAAATAAAATTTATATTTTTTAAACCTTTATTTCTAAGGAAATGATTTTATTTTTTAAGAGTTATGTGTTTTAGTGTTGTGATAGTTTGGAAAATATTCTCAAGTCTCAAGGGAAAGAAAAGAGCCATTATTGTGAAATTTTGTTTAGTCAGAACTGGGACCCAGAAATAGGGCTCCCAGGGGTGCTTTGAAAAACCCTCCTTAATTCTTCCTCTCTTGTAAAAACCCCATTTTCCTCTTCTTTAAATCATAGATATGTATGTGTGCATATTTATGTTTTTTGATTTAAAAAAACTAATATAATTAGACAAAATATTTCTGTTGTTTTTTAAAATAGGTAATGTTTCATATGGCTCAAAAATTAAAATAATTTAAAAGGTGAGCATTGAGAAGTCTAAATCTCATCTCTGTTTCCCACCCCCATCCCCCTATAGGTAACTGCTTTTATTAATTTCTTTTGTATCTTTCCACTGTTTCTTTATACAAATACATGTTTTCTCCTCATTCTTATACAAAAATCAGCTATTATTAGTCCGCATTTGAAAATTTTCCTTAATATATCCCATCAGTCTTAGAAGTATATTTTTTGTAATGTCCATTGGTACTGAGTGGTTGTCAAATTGACAAGTTTAGAAATTGTTTTCTAGTTTAACATCAGTTTTGACTATTGACATATAGAATATCTGGCACATTTTAATAATCATTTAATGATTTAATAAAAATTATTTAATAACTTTAAATAATTGTCTCAATCTCAGGAAACCTCATAGATGTATTTCCTGTAGATTATAAAAACAAATAACCTGGAATGCTTGACTATGCTGGACTTAAAACTTTAAACCATTTTCTGGACTTTTTTTCCCTGGCTTCTCGAGACATGCATGTGACTTTTAGTGTGCAGTTCCAGTGCATGAGCAAGGGCTGCAGTATGCCCAGCCAGGGGGCCGTGCGGCAGGCCAGGCAGTCTCTGTGTTTACAGATCCACAGAGCTTTCAGAATGATGGTGGCGATTTTCTTTAACATGTTTTCACATATTAAGCTGCTTTTCTCTATTCATTTTGATTGATTTGCTTTTATTAGCATATATAAAAATAATTATGAAGGGTGGATATTGACTATCCATAATAACAAGCTAAAATTTTCTATAATTGATTTCTCATATGTGCTATTATAACACGTTAATGACCTCTTCTTAGTTTTAGCCAAAGATTTACTTGACAGAAGGTGGAAAACATGATATACTGCGGGTAGCTGAGCTTGTGCCTCGACTTACCAGGCCTGGGCCAGGGGACCTGATATCACCCCCTGGGGAGGGTAGTAGGTACGGGTGTGAGTGCCCTCTGCAGCCCCCCCGAGCCTGAGGAGCGAGGTCAAGGCAGCTCCCTTTTCCTCACCCAAAAATGCCACTGGCAGGGGAGGCTTGCCGGAGGAAACCGCCTTTCTCCCAACTGCCCTTTCCCCACTTCCTTATCTTACCCACATACTCCCTTGTGCCAAGGCCACTCCTGCCACCGCCAGTGCGCATGCACCGTGGCCAAAACAACCCCCGCCCGTTGCAACGGCTCCTGCGTCCTCTCAGAACCAATCCTAGCCCCTCTCCCTTCAGTATTGCCATTTAAGGCTGCTTCACCTCCTTTCCAGCCCTGCCCTTCTTACCAGCCTATATAACCTGTAATCACCCCTGAATAAATCTTTTTGGCGCATACTCCTACTGGATGAAGAGTGTTTTTGTCCTTATCGCCGCCCTCCACACCTTGCACGCCTCTCGCCGAGGACCCTGGCCACGTCCTCCGCCTCGCCTTCGCCTCCGGGAAAGAGCCCCCGCCGCCGGTACCCTTTAAGCAGCCCCGAGAGCTGAGGGCTCGGCTACCGGCCACCACTCCCCCTAGAAGCAGTAACCCCGACCGCAACTGGTGCCCCGTGTGAGGAACGTCTCCACACAACAGTTTGGCAGGTCACCCGCTCGCCCGGACGCCTCTCCAGCTTCCCGTTTCCTCGCCTGCAAGGTAAGGGCCGCCTCTCCTTCGCCGCTTCCGGAGCCGTGGGAGGTTCCTTGCTCCGAAGCCGCTCCTCCCTTCCCCCACGCTCTCTTCATCCAGTAGGAACTCCTCCCTTCCCCCACGCTCTCTTCATCCTCTTGTATGCGCACTTCTATGACCCCCGTTCCTCCTAACACTCTCCCTCTTCCCCTCCATTACTTTGCTGTAGTTCTTTGTATCTTTATTTCCTCATTTGGTGCCGTGTGCCTCTTTGCAATTGCCCCCCCTGACTGCTCCCGTTGCCAAAGGGCACTGCTTTCTGCTCTCGCCGTCTCCTTCGGCCTTGCAGCCACAGTTTATCTCATTCTCTCTGCTCGGTAAACAACTCCTCCTCCTCCTCCCCGCCAGCCGGGCCGGCCCGGCTCGGGAACAACTCCCCCTCCTCTCCCCTCAGCTATGGGTAATCGTATATCTACATGTCAGGCACCTCAAGTTCGTGCTCTAGCGGGTCTCCTAGACACGCATCGCTGTAAAGTGTCTGTCCGGCAGCTGCAGATATACTGGGATCTCCTGCTGCCCTTTAACCCATGGCTCACCACTTGCCATCTTTGGGACCCTGTTACTTATGATCGCCTTATTAATCGAGTCACCAACGCCATGGAACATGAGAGCAAGCGCTTCCCTCCCGGCTTGCTCCCCACCTTAATAACCATCCGCTCCTGCCTTCAAGGCTCCCTCCCCCCTGATAGAGGCCCCGACAAATCCAAGGAGGCCCTATCAACCCAGCCAACAGATTCAGATAGCGATACTAATTCAAATCATGACTCGGACACGGAGTCCTTAGTCGAGCAGATTAACAACGCGCTCGAGGTGACTCCCAAAAAGCAAGATAACACTGCGCCACGCCAAGATGGCGAACTTCCTCCTTCTTCTTCCATCGAGGGGAGGAAATGCTCTGGCGATGACATCAGCCCTAAGCCCTGCCGGAAACCGCATACGCTTTACCCCGCCCTTCCACAGGGCGGAGCTAGTCCACCATCTTGTGCCTTGAACCCCGCCCTTTCACAGGGCGGGGCTGATCCACCATCTTGTGTCTTAGCCACGCCTACCGCGCCGCCATCTTGCGACGCTTGGGGCCTCCCACTCCCGCCTCTCCCTCCGGCGAGCTCCCCCTCGGAGCCGCTACCGGCAGCTGCCGCCGCTCCTCCCACCCTGCCGACTAACAACCCCTGGCTGCCTTCTACACCTCAAGGCAACCCTTGGGGCAACGCTCCCCCTACCCCCACTCCCGCACCAAGCCCTCTGCAAGCGCGTCCTCCTTTTTCTCGTGCTTTTCGCTGCTTTCCTCTTAACCTTGCCCCCACCCCACAGAAACCGTATGACTGGTATCCCATTGACTTAGATACTATCAAGCAGCTTCGCAGAGCCGTCAAGGAGGACAGGTTAGGTAGCCCATATGCTTCCCAAATACTACAGGATCTCGCCATGAACTATTGCCTCCCCCAAGACTGGGCCTCGCTTGCCCGTTCAATTTTTAACCCCGGTCAGTTTGTTGACTGGCGTGCTCACTTCCAGGCAGAAGCAGCTAAGCAAAGTGAGCAAGACGCAGCCACTGAAGTCTATCATCACCCCGAAGCCTACTTGGGCACGGGAGCGTTTATAAATGCATCTACCTATATTAATGCACCTGCCACCTTTTGGCCTATCCTTTGGAAAATCGCCTTACGAGCGTTTGCCAATTGCTCTGCCTGTCGGCCTAATAAATTCACCAAGCTCTTCCAGGAGCCGAGTAAGCCTTTCGCCACCTTTGTCTCCAGAGTCGAAGAAACCTGACCTGCGCTCGAAAGGTAAGTAATCCCCAGGCCCAATATTACATGTGCCCATCCTCAAATCCTGAAAAATTGTACTGCAATTCCCCCAACAAGTACTACTGTGCATACTGGGGGTATGAAACATTAGCCACTAATTGGAAGCCTCCTGTTCCTAATCATTTCCTTACCCTAAAGTGGGCCCCTACAGGGTGCAAACTCCCTACAGTTAACTGGCTCGGCCAAGAAAGCGAGGGATCCTGCACACATCTTAATCTTACAGTGCAGCTCCCCACTGATCCCTCCTGGTTACTCGGTCAAACTTGAGGCTTCAAAATCTATGAGAAAGGAGGCGACCGAGGATCACTTATTCTAATAAAAAAGGAGGCTATAAGCCAACCATACCAAAATACTGTTTTAAAAACACCCTCTGGTATAAGTCCCAATAAAGTCATTAACCCCCTTTTTCCACAGCCTTCCAGCCGCACCTCAAGTACAAGCAGCGCATCCGAAAACTGCACCTCAGCTGCCAACAGCGCATCGCCAACCCCACCACCCCAACCTTTTCTGCCCCCCTCTCGTTATTCCTCTCCCCTCCTCAGCCTCATCCAAGCCGCCTTTGCCTCAGTGAACTCCTCCAACCCCAATTTTACCTCCTCCTGCTGGCTCTGCCTCTCCACCTCTTCCTCACTGTACGAGCCCGTTGCCTCCAACCTCTCCTTTTCAGAAAGCACAGAAGACAGCCCCGTAGAATGCAATTGGAATACCTCTGCCGTCCCCCTGACCTTTCATTCAGTCTCCTATACAGGAAAGTGCGTCCGCCCTCGCTCCAGTAACTCTCCCGACCTCACTGCCTGTGCCAGCTACTCATCTCCCAGCAGCTCGGCAAAATTTCTCATTCCTCATAACTCCTCCCAATGGCTCTGCTCCTCTACAGGACTTACCCCCTGTCTCAGCACGAATATCATCAGTGAATATAAAGAAACTTGCCTCCTAATTGTCCTTATCCCTAGGGTCTTATACCACAGCGAAGAAGACTTCTTCCTCCGTCTGGAAAGAACTACAGCTCCTGCCCTTCTGCAAAAGCGAGAGCCCATCACCGTCCTCACAATTGCCTCCCTCCTAGGTCTTGCCGGCGCTGGCACCGGAATCGCTGCACTAGCCAGTCAAGGCTCCGCCCTAACTCACCTCAGGGCGGCTGTTGACGAGGACATTCGCCACCTACAAAACGCTATTTACCATCTAAAAAATTCTGTTAATTCCCTCTCTGAGGTAGTGCTCCAAAACCGCCGAGGTCTTGACCTTCTCCTCCTCAAAGAAGGAGGCCTCTGCGCCGCCCTAGGAGAAGAGTGCTGTGTTTATGCCAATTCCACAGGTCTCGTCGAGGACAGCCTGAAAAGGGTCCGAGAGGGACTGGAAAAGCGTAAAAGAGATCGTGAAGCCACCAGTTATTGGTCCAGTTTTTTCACTCCCATCCTCCCATACATCCTTCCTTTTCTTGGCCCCCTATTAATAATTATTCTAGCTCTCATCTTAGGACCCTGCCTCATACGCAAAATTGTCCAGCTTGTAAGAAAACAAACGGATGCCATTTTTTCCTCGTTCGTGCAAATCCAGTATCAGCGACTCGCCACCTCTGACGCCCCCCACTCCAAGATGACAACCAACCCTCCGCGACCTCAACGCCACCGGTCAACCCGCCGACCGCGAGGCCCTTCCCAATCACCTGAACATCGCTCTCGCCTCGAGTTCCAGCTTCTCTGAACCCCTGAACTTTAAACCCCTCACCTTCGCCCAGCCCGCTGCAGCGAAGCCATTGTCAAATGCCCGGGCACCACACCAACACTGAGCTCCAGCCTCGCTGAGCCACCGTCAACCCCTTTTTCCCTTCCCTGACCTCCCCCTTCCCTCACCCTTAGTGGGCCTCTCCGGTAAAGCCTCTTCCTCTAATTAGAAAAGAAAGGGGAATTGCGGGTAGCTGAGCTTGTGCCTCGACTTACCAGGCCTGGGCCAGGGGACCTGATATCACCCCCTGGGGAGGGTAGTAGGTACGGGCGTGAGTGCCCTCTGCAGCCCCCCCGAGCCTGAGGAGCGAGGTCAAGGCAGCTCCCTTTTCCTCACCCAAAAATGCCACTGGCAGGGGAGGCTTGCCGGAGGAAACCGCCTTTCTCCCAACTGCCCTTTCCCCACTTCCTTATCTTACCCACATACTCCCTTGTGCCAAGGCCACTCCTGCCACCGCCAGTGCGCATGCACCGTGGCCAAAACAACCCCCGCCCGTTGCAACGGCTCCTGCGTCCTCTCAGAACCAATCCTAGCCCCTCTCCCTTCAGTATTGCCATTTAAGGCTGCTTCACCTCCTTTCCAGCCCTGCCCTTCTTACCAGCCTATATAACCTGTAATCACCCCTGAATAAATCTTTTTGGCGCATACTCCTACTGGATGAAGAGTGTTTTTGTCCTTATCGCCGCCCTCCACACCTTGCACGCCTCTCGCCGAGGACCCTGGCCACGTCCTCCGCCTCGCCTTCGCCTCCGGGAAA
Source organism: Choloepus didactylus (assembly GCF_015220235.1). NCBI lineage: Eukaryota > Metazoa > Chordata > Mammalia > Pilosa > Megalonychidae > Choloepus > Choloepus didactylus. The sequence continues at coordinate 2,142,114 of NC_051311.1, read as the reverse complement.
GAGCCCCCGCCGCCGGTACCCTTTAAGCAGCCCCGAGAGCTGAGGGCTCGGCTACCGGCCGCCACTCCCCCTAGAAGCAGTAACCCCGACCGCAATATACCTTTTTTCTTTACTTGATTAATGGACACATTTAGGTAGTAATTCTTTGATTCATTCAAACAGAATTAGAAGGATAGAATGATAATTTTGTGAAAAATATAAATGTAAGCTTTTGGGGATGAGTTTGTGCAAAATGTTTTCCATTGGCTCTGGGTTGTCTTGCCCTGGACCTGAGCTATGGTCAAAGTTTTAAGTCCAGCATAGTCAAGCATTTCAGGTTATTTGTTTTTATAATCTACAGGAAATACATCTATGAGGTTTCCTGAGATTGAGACAATTATTTAAAGTTATTAAATAATTTTTATTAAATCATTAAATGATTATTAAAATGTGCCAAATATTCCATATGTCAATAGTCTATCAGCTAGAAGTTGATAGACTATTTCCTGGTTTTGTAAGGGAAAGTGATCTCTGACCAAGACATCTCAGAGTTGGAAGGGCAGCATGAGATAGGAGTGGAGCTCTTCCAATATATATTTTGCTTTAGTCATATTCTCAATATACAGGCCTTCATTTTTCAAAGTTTTTAAAGAGCTCTTTTAAGAATGATAGCCAACATATATTGATCGCTTATTATGTGCCAGATCCTGTTTAAATGCTTATAAATATATTTAATTATCACAGCAGCTCTAGGTACTGTAGGTTCTCCCAGTTTACAAATGAGAACTCTGAGTCATGTTTAGGATTCTTTCATGTAATTTAAACCAGGAGAAGGGTTCCAGTAGGAATGAAATTAAAGGATTTTCCTAAAGCACCATATTGATTTCCATGTGTCTTTCACTTTCTTAATGTGGCAGAATGACTTTAGTTTATATCATTCTCTGGGCATCAGTCATTTTTTCCTTTGCTTGACAAACACTTGTTGAATCCTGAACGAGCATCAGGGTTTGGGTGTACAGTGGTGCATGAAGCAGACCCAGCCTTTGCGTCAGTGATGCCAGTAGTCTGCAGGGGAGACAGAGAGAAGTAAACACAAGGAGACAGTGAGCAGGGTGTGAGGGTGCAGAGTAAAAGGAGACCCCTCCTTAGATCTTTCAGGGAGGGGCCTGCGTGAGGGGACGTCCATGCTCTGATTTCCACATTGGAAGAAGTGAAGAGCTGAGAGCAGAGCCTCCCAGGCAGAGGGAACAGCATGGCCATGAACACCGCATGGCAGAGAAAACCAGAGAAAACCCAGAACCTTCTGAGACCATAATACAGAGTAGCTGGAACAGAGGTGAGCTGACCTAAGTGAGCACGGAGTTGGGTGTTAGAGAGTTAGAAAAATGGAAGGTGATGGCTGGAATGTGGGATGCTTGAAGATGGGATTATAGAGGATTTATTAGTCAGGGCCCTCCAGAGAGACAGAACCAACAGGGCGTGTGCATGGTGTGTGTGTCTAAGGAGATTTACTGTAAGGAGTTGGCTCCATGGTGCAGGCTGCAGGCTGGAAGTGCAGATAAACGCAATGTGGTGATGATGTCCTTAGTCTAGACTCCGGGTGCCCTAAGCACCCCCAGCGCTCTGACCGCGGGGGAGGCCATGCACCACCTTCTCCTACACGCCGACTGGGCCCTATGCCGGGCAGGCTGCTTCTCTCGGGCATGGAGGCTAGGTGCCTAGGGCTCACAGTAATTTTAGGAGCCTTGAAAACATTCCAACTTACTTTAAAATAGGGAGAAAAATGAACTTTTAAGTCAAAGAAAACGTTTTCATATACAATATTGACATATCTGTCTCTATAACATTACAGTGATAAAATATTTTTAATACACTTTTCATGGCTGGAGAGGCCACGAATGCAAAAGTGCACAGACCTGGAGGAAGTCCAAACGCAGTCCTGATGCTGACCATTGCCTACCTCGGGATTACCAAGATGCAGCAAGAACGTTAAAACCACTTATTTTAAAGAGAAATCTCATTAGCCAACACCGAGAGCTTTACTTTTTAAAAAATCTCAATAATATTCACATTATTTAACCCGTTCAAACAACTCTATCAACAAGAGCTATAAAGAGATACTCCACTAAGCAACCAAATAAATACTTAGAAACTAACAGAGATTTAAAGGAACTAGAGAATAACAACTGCTAAGGGAGGAAAAAATGAGCGGAAGGAAGAAAGGAAGAGAGGGAAGGAGAGAAGGTGCACGAATGGGAGAAAAGCAATGATTAAAAAGATAAATGGACCCTCTCATTACTTAAATGTCAGTAAAGCTGAAAATACTTCCTAAGAAAATTCATAGATTATGTCAATTAGCATATACAAAGGATAACTCAGATATTAAGGAATGTACTGAGAAGGCATGTTTTATAAAAATAAATTTAAAAATTTAACAATGAGCATATCTCTAAACCTGTTGATACTGGATTTTTAAAAAAACCAGAAAAGTAGAAAAAGATTTTTAAAAATACAAATCAAATTTTTCATATGTGAAGGTGCAATAAAACAAAAAAGGAAAAATAATAATAAATGCTTCTGGTATAATGGCAATACAAAGAAAAACAAATTAATCTCTATGCCACCTTCATTATATATCATACAGAATTTCAGATGGGTTACAAATTTGTTTTTTAACTAGAAAAAAATGAGATATTTATAATAATAAAAGAGATCTGTCTTTTCATTTCAAGCAAAGTACCAAATTATTATAAAATGTGTCTACAAATGAAGGATGCCAAAGTAAAGATAAAAAGAAAAGCAAGAGTGAAAGGGAGGAGGAGAGATTCTGTCTGCATCTGGAATGCTAGATAAAAGTTCTATCTCCAAAATATACAGGAATGCCTCTAGTCGATATCCAAACTCTCAAAACATGACCTTAATCCAACTTTACACATGTTAACCTGACACATGTGAACACTCTGCACGTTAGCTCCTCTGACACTCACCATGGCCCCTCTGAAGTAGGTCTTATTCTCCTTCTCCTGTGACAACTGTGAAACTAAGGGCCACCCAACACCCCAGCTAAGGGGGAGCAGAGGCCAGATGGGGACTTCTCACCCCAGGGTCACACTGTCAACCACTGAGCTCTCTGCTTCCCTCCTCTGTACAATACAGATCTATGGCCCTTTCATGGACAACTCTACCTCCAGCTGCTAGAAACAATTCCCTCGAGTGAGGATGGTTTGAGTGCTTTGAGGATTTGGAGAACCATGGTACTATTCTCAGTTGAAGGGATGAGAAAAGGCTCTGTGGGACTAGTGGTATCTAAAGTGGTTCCGGAGGGAACTCAGAGACTAGCCACGGGAGCGGAGACCATGTCACCCCAAGGAGCCGACTGGCCAAGGCACTGCATTAAGACAGGAGCGCACTGGCAACACGAACACCTGAATCAAAAAGAATGGTCCATGGAGGGGAGTGAATGATTCCGGGGACTAAGGAACCCAGACTTGATTCCGAGCAGAAGGCAGGGGGGCATGGTCACAGCTGTTACTCGGCAACTGGGTCTAAGGGGACTCGGACGGAGTCCTGACTAGGCCTGGTCAGGAGTGGAGGCCAGGGAACAGCCGTGTGGCACAGCAGCAACCCAAAGGCCCACTAACCAAATGCGCTCCCAGGGCCAGAGGGAACAGGACCTAACATACGAGGAGATGGGGTCACGGTGGGGAGGATCTTTGGAGACCTGATACGGGGAGCACATTAGGGACCAAAATGGAGGGACAGAAAGGCCCTGGAGACAAACTCCCCCTCCCTGATTTGGCACATGCTCAAGAACTTAACAAAGGAAACTTTATTACATACACATTTTCAGAGATATTATGAGGGCACACTGACCAAATTTAGAAACAAAAATCCATATGGAGGTAATTCTCAGGCTTTAGGTACAAATAACAGAATAATCCTGTCATTCACAGAAACAGGGTTTGATAAAGGATGGAAAGTAGGCATGAGTTCAGGTTTCCAGGTGGTGAGATTGAGGTTTATACACCATGACATCCAGAAAAGATGTGTCCCCAGAACTAGCGTTTGGGTAAGAGGACTGAGAGCTGAAGATACAGGTGTTACATGTTTTTGTTTCCCAAGCTGCCTAAGCAAACACCATGGAATGGTTCAGCTTAAACAATGGAGATTTGTTCGCTCATGGTTTTGAAACCAGGAAAATGTCCAAATCAAGGCACACTGAGGGGAGGCTTTCCTCCTGAAGATCAGTGTTCTGGGGCTGGCTGCCGGCGACTGGCTCGTTTCTCACAGGACAAAGTAACAACAGCATCTGTAGGTCCCTCCCTACTCTCCCGGGTTTCACTGATGTTAGCTTCCTGCTTCTTTGGCTCTCTCTTTCTTTGTCTGAATTTCATTCTCTCATAAAGGACCCCAGTAATAGGATTAAGACCATCCTGAATGAGGTGGATCACATCTCAACCAAAGGAGCCTCATCAAAAAGTCGTATTCACAATCGGTCCACAGGAATGGATTAAATTTAAGGACATGTTTTTCCGGGGTACACACAGCTTCAAACCACCAAACACCCATAGGAGATTTCCAAAGAAACAGTAAAAAAGAAGAAAAATGGATCAAGAAAAGTTGAAGGAACATCTCTACTTTGGGGAGCAGACAGAGGAGCCAAAGAGGGGGCCAGTGGAGGGCTGAGAGTGCACCCAAGAACCAGGTGCCACGAGGAGCACTCCCCGGCCTTCCTCACGTGCAACTGCACACGGAGAACCATGACACCCGCACGGCACAACGGGGGAGGGAGGCTGCCAAGAGCTGGGGGTCACTGGCTCGGGAGGCAGGACTCCATTCACTGTCAGGGCTCTTGCTGCACTGTCTGGAAAGCACGCGACAGAAGCCAGGATGTGTAAGACTATCTCCCTCATCTGCTTTGCTTCTGACAGTCACTAATCAGTTGGGGAGAACGCTGCAGTAAGAAAGAGCCCAGAAATAACCATGAAACTTGGTAACTAGGAAATCACTAATGACTCTAAAAATCGCTGGAGAAAGTGAGCTTTCAGGAGGTAAATATGGACAAGGGCGACTAATTAAAAGATCAATATTTTTCCCAGTAGTGTTACCCTAACTGGTTATAAGGAGTATCCTTAAATGGGATAACTTTTCAAATTTTTCTAACAAAAATGCTGTCTTTTTAAACTAAATAATAATTGTGATATGCTTTATCTTCTACCCCGTGTTTTCTTCAGATTTACAGAAAGGCAGAATTGAATTAAAGTCCTCTGAAAGTCTGCAACACTTACCCAGTGCGGGACTGACCAACTTTATCACAAATATCCAAAATGAGGCCCCAATCCTCAGCAGTATTCATCTCACTGGTTGCTTTCTCTGCAAATTATAAAAAGACATTACAGAAATGTTATAAAACAAATCTCTAAAAGATACACGCTCACATTCAAATTTCTCAACTAAGCATAATCAATTACCAACAGCAAATCAGAAAAGCTGCCAGCAGTCTGGTTATGAGATGTTCACATTCATCTTTTTAAGAGAAGGAAGACAGCAGAGCAGGAAGCCCCAGGAATCAGTCCCTCCACAAGAACTACTTGAATTAGCTCTTTCAAAACTCAAGAGCCCGGTGGATCACTGCGCAGCAGCCAGGGAAGCATGGGAGGAAGAGGCTGGTAAACTGTGGGAAACACAACACAACTGCACTGCACTCTCAACGTGGCGGTCACCCCTGCTCAGCCCCTACTCCCGCTGCAGGCAGCAGTGGGGTTTCACCCCTGGTGTAGACTGCTGGTGCCAGAAAAGGACATAAAACATGGTTCCCCAGGATGGGGGTGTGGGGGATGCAGCATAGCTGATAGAAGATCACGGCTTCTGACTAGCCACCTTAGATCGCTGGGGGCCTGTTCCAACCTGCCCCGGACAAAGGAGGCAGAGGAGACTGACAGAGAGTACACTTCCTCACAGCTGCGGAAGGCAGTGCAAAGTGCCAATTCAACAGAGCTCACCTTTGGGGAGCCCAGGCTGGGGTGGAGTGGGGTGGGGTGGGGTGGGGAGTCCTCCTGCCCTCCTGGCCCCTCTCTCAACCTCTCCCCAGGGCAATCTTAAGCCAAACAGGAACTCCCTTTTGGGTCCAGTGGCCTTGTTCCAGCTGGGAAAGACAGATGAGGAAAACTCTTCTCCATGGTCCCCTCCCAGAGGTTGCCCTCCAGGCAGAATCGGTTTGAGGCAGGAAAGTAGAGTAAGAAACAAATGAGTCAGATGGCAAAGGCCTATGTGCTTTAAGTCCTGCAAAGGAACACCCAGGAGAGGGAGAAGGTCTGCTTCCTGTAGAGTAGAGGGGCATTCAAATTCCTGTAAACAGGAATTCCTAAAGCCATGAGCAAGCACAAGCCCAAGACAAGATGCAGGCCCAGAAAAGACAGGGAAGACCCTACTCTTTGCATTCACCTTGGGCTGACCTTCTTTATAGGAGGGTTAAACTCGACAGGAGAGCACCAGCCAATGCAAAGCAAAATTGCAAAGACTGTGAAAGGTGTTTTTCCTAAGGTTTGCTTGGTTTTATTAGCTCTGACACTCATGAAAATCTCTGTCATATCACTAGCTGGATGCAAACTCAATAAACAAGTATCTCAGGAATAAATCCCAGTGTCAAGATTTTAAAATATTAAAAAGTACAGTGTGCAACAAGAGTACAAGACAAAGAAACAGGAACCGATGGCAAATCCAATAAAACAGAGCAGAAATCCAGAAAACATCAATAAAGAAGACCAGACTGTAGATAAATCAGACAAAGCCTTTTAAAAAATGATCTTCAATATGATCAAGGAGATGAAGGAAAATACAGAGAAAAAAATTATATTAGGAAAACAATGAATGAATAATGTGAGAATCTCAATAAGGAGACAGAAATTTGTTAAAAAGAAACCAAACAGAACTACTAGAATTGAAGACCACAATAACAAATAAAAAATTCCCAGGAGGGCTTAAGAGCATATTGGAGCTGGTAAAAAGAATCAGTGAACTCAGCCCAGAGAATAACAAATATAATAAACCTGAAGAGAAAAAAGCCCCACCACATTGTGATCAAGCTGTTAAAAGCAAAGAACAAGGAGAGAGTTCTGAAAGCTGCAAGAGAAAAGCAATGTGTTATATACAAGGAGTCCCATTAGACTGAGTTAGACTTCCTATCAGAAATCATGGAGACAAGAAGGCAGTGGGTTGAAATATTTAAAGTGCTGAGAAAAAACAATTGCCAACCAAGAATTTTATATCTGGTGAGACCATATTTCAAAAAGAGAGAGAAGGACTTCCGGAAGATGGCAGTTAGGAAAGAGAGGGCAAAAAAACACCTCCGTGAAAAATACTAGATAAAAGTCAGAAAGTGACCCAGAACACCAGTTCCAGCGACGCACCAGCTGGAGAAGATCTGCTAAATCCACAGGGACCATGCACTTGGTGAAACTGGGAGTCTGCATTCTGAAGCAAGTGAGTCTGCTGAATATCTGGCAGCCACACTGCGGTGTGGAGAAACTGTGGGTTGGCATTTGGAGTCCGACTAGTTCTTTTTAAAAACCCAAAAGCGGCTGTGGATACGGCAGCAAGAACCACACAGGGAAGCACAGTAGGAACGGCGTCTCCACAACCTGTGGGTACGCCTCAATATATGGCATGGACGATAGCCTTTTGCGCACCCGCTGCTAATTGTCTCAGAGCTAGGAAGGCAGGGGTCAGCCCAAAGGGGAAAAAAACCATGCCCTTTACAGCCATCTTCCCGGCGGGCTTGGCACCAGCGCCATAGCCCAGAGTTGCGCCAAAAAAACCAGTGCGACGGGAAGTGTTATCAGCAACACACGCACACGCCACAATATCTGGTGTGGACAATAGCCTTTTGCGCATCTGCAGCTAACTGCCCCAGAGCTAGGAAGGCAGAATGGTGCGAAAAGGGGGAAATTAACACGCCCCATTCAGCCCTCCTTTGAGCAGGCTGGGAATGCCCCTACACGGCCCTGCAGCCCAGAACTTCCCTTAAGGGTTGGCACACACCTGTGACATACCACAGCCTTCCCTCAGCAGAGGCCCTAGAAGGGCATGGCTCAGAAGAGGGACCCACTCGGAAATCCCAGGGACCAGATGCCAATACCAAGGACTTCTGGGTCAGCAGCAGAGACAATCTGGTGAGACTGAACTGAAGGTTTAGACTTGCAACAGCCTTAAATCTCCAGGAACACCTGGGAGATTTGATTATTAAAGCCGCCCTCGCTCCCTAACCACTCAGACACACACCCCACATTCAGGGTGGACAGCACCAACACACGCAAAACTGGTGCACCAACTGGACACTACAAAAATCAGACCCCCACACACCACAAAGACAAAGTTGGGGAGAACTGGCTTGAGGGGAATAGGTGACTTGTGGATGCCATCTGCTGGTTAGTAAGAGAAAGTGTACACACCACCAAGCTGTAGATCTGACAAATTAGAGGGAAGTCTTTGAATTAGCATACATATCCTAAAAGAACCCTATCAAGTTAAGCAAATGCCAAGAGGCCAAAAACAACAGAAAATTTTAAAGCATATGAAAAAACCAGATGATATGGATAAACCCAAACCCAAACACCCAAATCAAAAGATCAGAGGACACGCAGTACTTGGAGCAATTAATCAAAGAACTTAAGACAAACAACAAGAACATGGCACAGGATATAAAGGACATGAAGAAGAGCATGGCACAGGATACAAAAGACATGAAGAAGAGCCTAGAAGAACATAAAGAAGAAATTGCAAGAGTAAATTAAAAAAATAGATGATCTTATGGAAATAAAAGAAACTGTTGCCCAAATTAAAAAGATTCTGGATACTTACAGTACAAGACTAGAGGAAGCTGAACAACGAATAAGCAACCTGGAACACGACAAAACAGAAAATGAAAGAACAAAAGAAAGAATGGGAGAAAAAAATCAAAAACATCGAAATGGATCTCAGGGATGATAGATAATATAAACGTCCAAATATAAGACTCATTGGTGTCCCAGAAGGGGAAGAGAAGAGTAAAGGTCTAGAAAGTGTTTTCAAAGAAATTGTTGGGGAAAATTTCCCAAACCTTCTACGCGATATAAATACACAAAGCATAAATGCCCAGCGAGTTCCAAATAGAATAAATCCAAATAAACCCACTCCGAGACATTTTCTGATCAGACTGTAAAATACTAAAGAGAAGGAACAAGTTCTGAAAGCAGCAAGAGAAAAGCAACTCACCACATACAAAGCAAAAAACATAAAACTAAGTAGTGACTACTCTGCAGCCACCATGGAGGCAAAAGGCAGTGGCACAACATTTAAAATTCTGAGAGAGAAAAATTTTGAACCAAGAATTCTTTATCCAGCAAAGCTCTCCTTCAAATTTGAGGGAGAGATTAAATTTTTCACAGACAAACAAATGCTGAGAGATTTTGCTAATAAAAGACCTGCCCTACTTGAGATACTAAAGAGAGCCCTACTGAGAGAGAAACAAAGAAAGGAGAGAGAAATGGAGAAAGGTTCTGTAATATTAAATGAAGGTACATTTTTTTAAGCCATATACTGACCACTGAATATAAGTTTGGCTTTCTTATCATCATAGCCATCATAAGACACAACCCTATATTAAATTATTTTTTATTCCGTATTTCAGAGAGCAATAAACAGACATTGCAGAATGGTGACATTATGAAGGAGAAAACATACTTGGTATCACATCCTGTTCCATCCTACCATTTCTTTCACTCTTTTTCAAATGGATAACTCAGGTTTATGGCATGGCATTCTTTCTGAAACACTAGAAGTCAGAAGATGAAGAGAACTGCCTCACTTTTCTGATCTGCTGATTGTAAAAGTGGGTCATCTCACTTAACTTGTAAGATGACTCTTAGTTTCCTAACTGATAAAACCGGAATTAGACTAACTAAAAACTATTAAATTTAAGTCTGGAAATATAGACTTCTTTTGAAAATCCAAAGGAATACTCTTATACCTTTTCAGAGCATTGAAAAATGTGTATTCTCAATTATGTTTTATTGGTTGGTGTAGATTAGATGCCATTGTTTGGAGATAGGCATGGGATATATAGAGCAAAGGCATATAGGGAACAGAGTTGGTGAAAATGTCTATTTATATATGGAGAGACATCTGTTATTGTAGTCACTGAACCACTAAACTTAAGTGGCAATTATTAACTTCTATTTCATACACTGAAACAAAAGAACATTAATTGTGGACCCAAGATTTGCTATTATTGCCTAGCTATGGAAAATACTGAACGATTTTAGCTTCTGAGTTCAGATAGAGGGTTTGGCAAAAAAAAAAAAAAAATCTATTCTCTGATCCCTAAGCTTGTATAGTTTACAGTGAGAACTGCTATAAACAAAACAAAATTATCTCAGTGAATTTAGTTCCTTGGTTCAGATAAAAATAATCTTAATAGCAAGGGTTACGTGTAGGCATGTTTGTAAATATACAAAGGAGGAAGAGGGGGAAGTATTGATCTGTATTCAGATTTATTCTGCAACCTATGTATGGTGAAGAATAGTGCAACAATATCCTCATCTGTGATATCAAATAAGATGACCATAAATATCTGAAAATTAAATATTATTCTGAAACTTAAAAAAAAAATAATAGAGGGGCATATAGGGAAAAAATATACCTATAGCAAACTAATTACAGTTAGTAGTACTTTAACGTTCTTTCATCAACAGTAACAAATGTACTACACCAATACTATGAGTCAACAATGGAGGGGGGTAGTTAGGGGTATGGGAGGATTTGAATTTCCTTTTTTCTGTCTATTTCTTTTCTAGAGTAATGAAAATATTCTAAAAATTGAAAAAAAAATTAATTGTGGTGATGGATGCACAGCTGTATGATGGTACCAGGGGCAACTGATTGTACACTTTGGATCTTTGGATAATTGAATGGTATGTGAACAATCTCAATAAATAAAAAAATTTTTAATTTAAAAAAAAATGAGAGAGAAATTAAGACATTCCCAGACAAACAAAAGCTAAGGGAGTTCATTACCTCCGGACCTGCCCTACAAACAATGCTAAAGAGAGGTTTCAGACTGAAAGTAAAGGACACTAAACAATGGATCCAAGTAGCATAAAGAAATAAAGACCTCTGGTAAAGGTAAACATACAGGTAATTATAAATCCTAAAAATACCATACAGGATTTTTGCCTATGTAACTCCAGTTCTTCCTACAGGTGCTAAAATGCAAATGCAAAAAAAGTAATGATAAATCTATGGTGCCATGCACAAATCTACATACAGTGTACAAAGATAATTTGTAACAAGTACAAAAAAATACAGGAGGAGAGGTGCAGAAACAGTGTACGTGTATGCTATTAAAGTCAAGTTGGTATCCAATCTAATGTGATTTTTATATAGGTAGGATGTTAAATTTTAATCCCCGTGATAACCACAAAGAAAATATATGGAAAATATATCCGGAAAGAAATGACAAAGGACTCAACGTGGTATAATACAAAAAAAATTAAATAATATAAAAGTATATTAGATAACATATACTGATAAAGGGGGCAATTCAAGAAGAAGATACAACAATTATGAAAAAGAGCAAAACCTCAAAATACATGAAGCAAATATTGACAATTCAAAGGTAGAAACAGACAGTTCTACATTAATAGTAGGAGACTTTAACACACCACTTTCAATAATGGATAGAGTATTATGATGGTTAGGTTCACGTGTCAACTTGGCCAGGTGATGGTGCCCAGTTGTCTGGTTAAGCAAGCACTGGCCTGTTATTGTAAGGACTCTCTATGGCTCATTAGTGAACCAGAAGGCTGGTTTATTAAATCATCAGTCAATTGACTGCATCTACAGTCAACTAAGGGAGTATCTTCAACAATAAGAGAATCCAATCAGTTGGATTTAATCCAATCAGATGAAGGCTTTGAAGGGAGAAGAGAGAACGTCCACTTCTGCTTCAGCCAGCCAGCCTCTTCTGGGAAGTTCATCGAAGACCTTCATTGGAGTTGCCAGCTCGTGGCCTGCCCTATGGAATTTGGACTCGTGCATCTTGCCCTCCAGAATTTGGACTCGTGCATCCCCACAGTTGTGTGAGTCACTTCTAAAAAATCTCATATTTACAGATATCTCCTGTTGGCAGTGTTTCCCTAGAGAACCTAACACAAGTATCTAGACAAAGGAAGATCAATGTGGACATAGAACACTTGACTGATCCTCTAAACGAACTAGACCTAACAGATTTATATAGATTTATATAGCATTTATATAGCTTTATATAATTTACATATATATAATAAATAGATTTATATAGCTATATATAGATTCATATAGCAACTGTTCTAGTTTGCTAATGCTGCAGAATGCAAAACACCCGAGATGGACAGGCTTTTATAAAACGGGTGTTTATTTCACTACACAGTTACAGTCTTAAGGCCACAAAGCATCCAAGGTAACACCTCAGCAATCAGGTATCTTCAGCGGAGGACGGCCAGTGGTGTCTGGAAAACCTCTGTGAGCTGGGAAGGCACGTGGCTGGCGTCTGCTCCAAAGTTCTGGTTTCAAAATGGCTTTCTCCCAGGACGTTCCTCTCTAGCAAGCTTGCACCTCTTCAAAACGTCACTCACAGCTACACTGAGTTCCATCTCTGAGTCAGCACGTTTATATGGCTCCACTGATCAAGGCCCACCCTCAATGGGTGGGGCCACACCTCCATGGAAATATCCCATCAGTTATCATCCACAATTGGGTGGGGCGCATCTCCATGCAAACAACCTAATTCAAACGTTCCAACTTAATCCCCACTATTCTGTCTGCCCCACAAGATTGCATCAAAGAATATGGCTTTTTCTGGGGGACATAATACATTCAAACCAGCACAGCAACAGAAAGCACGTTTTATAGATTTTTATAGCAACAGAAAGCATGTCTTTCTCTAGTGCACATGGATCATTCTCCAGGAGAGACCATACCTTAGGTCACAAAACAAGTCTCAGTAAATTCAAAAATATTGAGATTGTATAATATATCTTCTCCAACCACAATGGAATGAAGATAGAAATCAATGGGAGAAATGAAAAATTCACAAATATGTGGAATTTATTAACATACTCTTAAATAACAAATGGGTTAAAAAGAAAATCACAAGGGCAAGTAGGAAATACCCTGAGGTAAATGATTTAAAACATACCACACCAATACTTATGGGATGCAGCAAAGGCAGCAGTGAGAGGGAAATGTATAGTTCTAAACGTTTACATAAAAAAGGAAGTTTAAAATTAGAGACCTAACTTTAAAATGGAGGAACAAGAAAATGAAGAAAAAACCAAACCCAAAGCAAGCAAAAGGATGGAAATAACAAAGATTAGAGGAGAGAGAAATGAAATAGAGAATTAAAAAAAAAACAGAATCAACAAAGTCAAAAGTCAGTTCTTTGAAAAAGATCAATAAAATTGACACACCTTTAACTAGACTAATGAAGAAAAAAACAGAGGACAGAAATAATGAAAATCAGAAATGAAAAGGGGGACGTTATCACTGACCCCACAGAAATAAAAAGGACTATAAGAGGATACTACAGGTGAAGAGGCCACGATCCGGGAGAAAATGCCGGAGTCGCCGTCAGAGGTGCGGACTCCCCAGCAACTGCCCCCTGCCCCGCTCATGATGCAGCCTGCTTCTGCCAAGGGGTACAATCGAAGGGACTAGATCTTTATTGAATTTTGTGTTGAAGACAGTAAAGATGTTAATGTAAATTCTGAAAAATCTAAACTTACAGTCAGTTGTCTTGGAGGAAGTGATCATTTTAAGCATTTAAAAGAAATTGATCTTTTTCATTATATTGATCCAAATGATTCAAAGAATAAAAAAACAGATCAATCTTATGTTTTTTTTACGAAAAGGAGACTCTGATCAGTCATGGCCAAGTTTAACAAAAGAAAGGGCAAAGCTTAATTGGCTTAGTGCGGACTTCAATAATTGGAAAGACTGGGAAGATGATTCAGATGAAGACATATCTAATTTTGACTCTCAGACTTGATGAACAACATGGGTGGTGATGAGGATGTAGATTTACCAGAAGTAGATGCAGCAGATGATGATTCACAAGACAGTGATGATGAAAAAATGCCAGATCTGCAGTAAGGAATATTGTCATCATCGGGATTTTGAGAAAGAAAAATAACTTATCTGCAAGATTTCATGATTGAGAAAATTCCTGAGTTGATAGCTCTAAAAGCAGATGCTGTATTTGCCTTTTAACCCATTTTTTCAACCTGTTTGTTTTTTAAAAGGCTTCACTAAGGGTTGATATGTCCCATTGTATGGGGCAATTTTGAATCAGCGAAGGGAATAGCCTTATGCATGAACATTTCCCAGACTTCCATGAAGCTGTTGAGGCCCTAGGCAACTTATACCACAGTTGTAATAAATAAAAACATTTCACCTAAGCCTCCTTTCTTCATATCATAGATACTGGCACGATAGGAAGCTCTCAGCTTAGAGAAAGATTACATTTTAGATTTAAGAACATGGATTCAAAGTGGCTGAAAGAAATTGATACCTTGAACTGTTAACCTGCTGTTTCTCTGGTGTATCCTTCAGGATTGTTCCATTAAATTTTAATTTTTTAAAAAATTTACCCCACATTATTGTATGCCAGTGATCACTTTCAGTGTTCAAGATGTATCTTAGCTAAAACTAGTGAATGCCCTAAATTAGATGGTTTTTGAAGCCTGTATATTTGGTATTGTTTAACCCTTAGGCTTTTACATCTCTTGCACAGAGGACAAAGAAAGGCTGTATGTTGTTGCTTGAGAGTCTGGACATTTAGACCAAATTTGTAATTGCATTGTCAGTATGGCAAATGGGTGAAAAAAATGTTTAATATACTAGGGTTTTTTTCTTTCTTTTTTTGATTCAGCTTATACCAGGGCTGAAAAACTTCAATTTGTGTTCAGGACAATGGGACTTTTTTTTTTTATGTCTACATTCATTCTAATATACCATTACAAGACTTCTTGGCTGTCCCTTTAAGTGTCTGGTTTACTGTAATTTCATGTAGTATTACCATTTACTGGAATGGAGTTTTTATTTTTACTTGAGGAAGAATTGGGGAATATTCCTCAGTTTGAAAAGAGACTTGCTGTAATGTTCACAGGAAACCTTTCTAAAGTAGATCTGCAATAGAAAATTGTAGATGCACTTTTCAGCAGTTAGAAAAGAAAGTGTTGTGATTTGATTGAAATAAAAGTAAATGTGTTGGCCTCTAAAAAAAAAAAAAGGATACTATGAACAACCATGCACCAACAAATTAGATAACATAGATGAAATGCACAAATTGCTAGAAACACACAAACTACCTACACTGACTGAAGAAGAAACAGAAGATCTCAACAAACCAATAACTAGTAAAGAGACTGAATGAGTAATCAAAAATCTCCCAACAAAGAAAAGTCCAGGACCAGATGGCTTCATAGGGGAATTTTAGCAAACATTCCAAGAAGAATTAACACCCAGCTCAAACTCTTCCAAAAGCATCAAGAGGAGGGTTTACTCCAAAGTCATTCTAGAAGGCCACCAGCACATTCACACCAAAGCAAAAGATACCACAAGAAAAGAATATTACAGACCAATACCTCTTATGAATAGAGATGCAAAAATCCTCAACAAAATACTAGCAAACTGAATCCAACAGCACATTAAAATAATTATACACCATGATCCAGCAGATTTAATTCCAGGTATGCAAGGCTGGTTCAACACAAGAAAATCAATTAATGTAATACAACACATTAACAAATCAAAGGGGAAAACCACAGGGTCATCTTGATTGATGCAGAAAAGGCATTTGACAAAATCCAGCATCCTTTCTTGATAAAAAACATTTTGAAAGACAGGAATAGAAGGAAACTTTCTCAACATGGTAATGGGCATATATGAAAAACCCACAGCTAACATTGTACTCAATGGTCAAAGACTGAAAGCTCTCTAACTGAGATCAGGAACAAGACAGATGCTCACTGTCAGCACTGTTACTCAACATTGTGCTAGAAATTCTAGCTAGAGCAATTAGGCAAGAAAAAGAAATAAAATGCATGCAAATCAGAAAGGAAGAAGTAAAACCTTCCCTATTTGCAGATGATATGATCCAATACCTAGAAAATCCTCTGAACTCTACAACAAGGAACTAGAGCTAATAAATGAGTTCGTCAAAGTGGCAAGATACAAGATTAACATGCAAAAATCAGCAGTGTTTCTACACACTCCTAATGATCAATCCAAGGAGGAAATAAGGAAAAAATTCCACTTACAACAGCAACCAACAATATCAAATATCTAGAAACAAACTTAAAACAAGAATGCAAAGAACCTGTATTCAGAAAACTGCAAAACATCGTTAAAAGAAATCAAAGAAGACCTAAATAAATGGAAGGACATTTGTGTTCATGAGAGTTCACAAATAGACCCTCACATCCATGGTCAAGTGATTTTTGACAAGGATGCTAAGTCCATCCAACTGTGTCAGAGCAGTCTCTTCAACAAATGGTGCTGGAAGAACTGGATATCCTCATCCAAAAGAATGAAAGAGAACCCCTATCTCACACCTTATACAAAAATTAACTCAAAGTGGATCAAAGACGTAAATATAAAAGCCAGAACCGTAAAACTCCTAGGAGAAAAGGTAAGGAAGATCTTCAAGATCTTGCAGTAGCAGGTGGTTTCTTAGACCTCACACCCAAAGCATGAACAACAAAAGAAAAAATAAATGGAACCTCCTCAAAATTGAATACTCTTTTGCTTCAAAGGACTTCGTCAAGAGGGTGAAAAGGCAGCCTACTCAACAGGAGAAAGTACTTGGAAACCACATTTCCAGTAAGGGTTTTAATATCCAGGATATACAGAGATCCTACAACTCAATGACAAAAAGACAAACAACCCAATTCAAAGGGAAAAGGGGTAATGAATGTAAAACTCTGTGAATACACTAAAAGCCACTGATTATACACTTTGGATGGATTATAAGGTACGTGAACATAGCGCAATATAATGGCTTAAAAAAAAAAAAAAAGAACTAGCACAGCTGTCAGTCACTATTGCCGGTGGTTCTTGCCCTGCCCATATATTCCCTCAGCCCACCTCTCACCCCAGTCCCAGTGGACAGTTGTCCTGGAGGCCTATGGCTGCCAGCATCTCTCAATCTGAAAGCATTCTTTAGAAAAAAAGAATTAAAAGACAGCATGGTACTGACACAAGGACAGACATACAGACCGACGGAATTAAAACTGAAAGTTCAGAAATCATCCCTCACATTTATGGCCAACTGATTTTTGACAGGGGGTGAAGACCACTCAATCAGGAAAGAATGGCCTCTTCAACAAATGGTGCTGGGAAAACTTATGTCCACATGCAAAAACATGAAGGTGTAGCCCTACCTCACACTATATACAAAAATCAACTCTAAACAGATCAAAGACATAAATATAAGAACCAGAACTATCAAACTCCTAGAAGAAAATGTAGGGAAGCATCTTCAAGACCTTGTGTTAGGCAATGGTTTCCTAAACTTTACACCAAAAACACAAGTAACAAAAGAAAAGAACAGATAAAAAGGACTTATCAAAATTAAAAACTTTTGTACATCAAAGGACTTTATCATGAAAGTAAAATGACAACCTACCCAATGGGAGAAAACATTTGGAAACTACTTGTCTGCTAAAGGTTTAATATCTAGAATATTTTTTTAAAAAGCCCTACAACTCAAAAACAAAAAGACAAACACCAAATTAAAAATAAGCAAAAGAGCTGAATGGACATTTCTCCAAAGAAGATATACAAATAGCCAAAAAACACATGAGAAGACGCACAACATCATTAGCCATTAGGGAAATGCAAATCAAAACCGCAATGAGGTACCATTTCACAGTCACTAGAATGGTTATTATTTAAAAAAAAAAAAATTAGAAATGTTGGAGAAAAAGTAGAGAAACAGAAACATTTATTCAATGTTTGTGGCAATGTAAAATGGTACAGCCCTTGTGGAAGATAGTATGGCAGTTTCTGGGAGAGTTAAATATAGAATTACCATATGACCTGGCAATCCCACTGGTAGGTATATACCTAAAAGAATTGAAAGCAGGGGCTTGAACAGATATTTGCACACCAATGTTCACAACAGCATTATTAAAAATTGTCAAAAGATGGAAACAACCCAACTGCCCATTAACCGATGAATGGATAAACAAAATGTGGTAAAGACATATGTTGAACTATTATTCAGCCGTAAAAAGGAATGGAGTCCTGATACATGCAACAACATGAATGAACCTTGAAGACATCATGTTGAATGAAATAAGCCAGACAAAAAAAGGACATATATTGTATGACCACAGACATAGGGGACTGGTGGTTTGATGGGTTGAGCTCTCTACCACAGGATTTACCCTTGGGAAGACTGTTGCTGCAAAGGAGAGGCTAGGCCTCCCTATAATTGTACCTAAGAGCCTCCTCTTGTATGCCTCTTTGTTGCTCAGATGTGGCCCTCTCTCTCTAGCTAAGCCAACTTGGCAGGTGAAGTCACTGCCCTCCCCTCTACGTGGGATCAGACACCCAGGGGAGTGAATCTCCCTGGCAACGTGGAATATGACTCCCGGGGAGGAATGTAGACCCGGCATCGTGGGATGGAGAACAATCTTCTTGACCAAAAAGGGGATGTGAAAGGAAATGAAATAAGCTTCAGTGGCAGAGAAATTCCAAAAGGAGCCAAGAGGTCACTCTGGTGGGCACTCTTATGCACAATTTAGACAACCCTTTTTAGGTTCTAATGAATTGGGGTAGCCTGTGGTAGATACCTGAAACTATCAAACTACAACCCAGAACCCATGAATCTTGAAGACAATTGTATAAAAATGTAGCTTATGAGGGGTGACAATGGGATTGGGAAAGCCATTAAGACCACACTCCCCTTTGTCTAGTTTATGGATGGATGAGTAGAAAAATAGGGGAAGGAAACAAACAAACAAACAAAGGCACCCAGTGTTCTTTTTTATTTTAATTGCTCTTTTTCACTTTAATTATTATTCTTGTTATTTTTGTGTGTTGCGGTCGGGGTTACTGCTTCTAGGGGGAGTGGTGGCCGGTAGCCGAGCCCTCAGCTCTCGGGGCTGCTTAAAGGGTACCGGCGGCGGGGGCTCTTTCCCGGAGGCGAGGGCGAGGCGGAGGACGTGGCCAAAGTCCTCGGCGAGAGGCGTGCAAGGTGTGGAGGGCGGCGATAAGGACAAAAAACACTCTTCATCCAGTAGGAGTATGCGCCAAAGAGATTTATTCAGGGGTGATTACAGGTTATATAGGCTGGTAAGAGGGGCAGGGCTGGAAAGGAGGTGAAGTAGCCTAAAATGGCAATATTGAAGGGAGAGGGGCTAGGATTGGTTCTGAGAGGACGCAGGAGCCGTTGCAACGGGCGGGGGTTGTTTTGGCCACGGTGCATGCGCACTGGCGGTGGCAGGAGTGGCCTTGGCACAAGGGAGTATGTGGGTAAGATAAGGAAGTGGGGAAAGGGCAGTTGGGAGAAAGGCGGTTTCCTCCGGCAAGCCTCCCCTGCCAGTGGCATTTTGGGTGAGGAAAAGGGAGCTGCCTTGACCTCGCTCCTCAGGCTCGGGGGGGCTGCAGAGGGCACTCACGCCCGTACCTACTACCCTCCCCAGGGGGTGATCAGGTCCCCTGGCCCAGGCCTGGTAAGTCGAGGCACAAGCTCAGTCCCCGCAATTCCCCTTTCTTTTCTAATTAGAGGAAGAGGCTTTACCGGAGAGGCCGCTAAGGGTGAGGGAAGGGGGAGGTAAGGGAAGGGGAAAAAGGGGTTGACGGTGGCTCAGCGAGGCTGGAGCTCAGTGTTGGTGTGGTGCCCGGGCGCTTGACAATGGCTTCGCTGCAGCGGGTTGGGCGAAGGTGAGGGGTTTAAAGTTCAGGGGTTTAAAGTTCAGGGGTTTAAAGTTCAGGGGTTCAGAGAAGCTGGAACTCAAGGCGAGAGCGATGTTCAGGTGATTGAGAAGGGCCTCGCGGTCGGCGGGTCGACCGGTGGCGTTGAGGTCGCGGAGGGTTGGCTGTCATCTTGGAGTGGGGGGCGTCAGAGGTGGCGAGTCGCTGATACTGGATTTGCACGAACGAGGAAAAAATGGCATCTGTTTGTTTTCTTACAAGCTGGACAATTTTGCGGATGATGCAGGGTCCTAAGATGAGAGCTAGAATAATTATTAATAGGGGGCCAAGAAAAGGAAGGATGTATGGGAGGATGGGAGTGAAAAAACTGGACCAATAACTGGTGGCTTCACGATCTCTTTTACGCTTTTCCAGTCCCTCTCGGACCCTTTTCAGGCTGTCCTCGACGAGACCTGTGGAATTGGCATATACACAGCACTCTTCTCCTAGGGCGGCGCAGAGGCCTCCTTCTTTGAGGAGGAGAAGGTCAAGACCTCGGCGGTTTTTGGAGCACGACTTCAGAGAGGGAATTGACAGAATTTTTTAGATGGTAAATAGCGTTTTGTAAGTGACGAATGTCCTCGTCAACAGCCGCCCTGAGGTGAGTTAGGGCGGAGCCTTGACTGGCTAGTGCAGCGATTCCGGTGCCAGTGCCGGCAAGACCTAGGAGGGAGGCAATCGTGAGGACGGTGATGGGCTCTCGCTTTTGCAGAAGGGCAGGAGCTGCAGTTCTTTCCAGACGGAGGAAGAAGTCTTCTTCGCTATGATATAAGACCCTAGGGATAAGGACAATTAGGAGGCAAGTTTCTTTATATTCGCTGATGATATTCGTGCTGAGACAGGGGGTAAGCCCTGTAGAGGAGCAGAGCCATTGGGAGGAGTTATGAGGAATGAGAAATTTTGCCGAGCTGCTAGGAGATGAGTAGCTGGCACAGGCAGTGAGGTCGGGAGAGTTACTGGAGCGAGGGCGGACGCACTTTCCTGTATAGGAGACTGAATGAAAGGTTAGGGGGACGGCAGAGGTATTCCAACTGCATTCCGAGGGGCTGTCTTCTGTGCTTTCTGAAAAGGAAAGGTTGGAGGCAACGGGCTCGTACAGTGAGGAAGAGGTGGAGAGGCAGAGCCAGCAGGAGGAGGTAAAATTGGGGTTGGAGGAGTTCACTGAGGCAAAGGCGGCTTGGATGAGGCTGAGGAGGGGAGAGGAATAACGAGAAGGGGGTAGAGGAAGCTGGGGTGGTGGGGTTTGAGATGTAGTTGAAGTACGTTTAGTTGGAACTAAGGTGCGGCTGGAGAGCTGTGGAAAAAGGGGGTTAATGACTTTATTGGGACCAATGTTAAAGGGCTTTTTTAGTACAGCCTCCTTTTTTATCAAAATAAGGGAACTTGGGTTGGCTCCTTCCAAATAGATTTTGAAGCCCCAGGTTTGACCGAGTAACCAGGAGGGATCAGTGGGGAGCTGCACTGTAAGATTAAGATGTGTGCAGGATCCCTTACTTTCTTGGCCGAGCCAGTTAACTGTAGGGAGTTTGCACCCTGTAGGGGCCCACTTTAAGGTAAGGTAATGATCAGGAACAGGAGGCTTCCAATTAGTGGCTAATGTTTCACACCCCCAGTATGCACAGTAGTACTTGTTGGGGGAATTACAGCACGATTTTCCAGGATTTGAGGATGGGCACATGTAATATTGGGCCTGGGGATTACTTACCTTTCGAGCGCAGGTTTCTTCGACTCTGGAGACAAAGGTGGCGAAAGGCTTACTCGGCTCCTGGAAGAGCTTGGTGAATTTATTAGGCCGACAGGTAGAGCAATTGGCAAACGCGCGCAAGGCGATACCTCTGAGGATAGTCCAGAAGGTGGCAGGGACATTAAGATAAGCAGACGCATTTAGAAATGTTCCAGTGCCCAAATAGGCTTCAGGGGGATGATAGACTCCAAGGGCTGCATCTTGCTCACTTTGCTTAGCTGCTTCCGCCTGGAAGTGAGCACGCCAGTCAACAAACTGACCGGGGTTAAAAATTGAACGGGCAAGCGAGGCCCAGTCTTGGGGAAGGCAATAGTTCATGGCGAGATCCTGCAGTATTTGGGAAGCATATGGGCTACCTAACCCGTCCTCCTTGACGGCCTTGCGAAGCTGCTTGATAGTATCTAAGTCAATGGGATACCAGTCATGCGGCCTCTGTGGGGTGGGGGCAAGGTTAAGAGGAAAACAGCGAAAAGCACGAGAGAAAGGAGGACGCGCTTGCAGAGGACTTGGCGCGGGAGTGGGGGTAGGGGGAGCGTTGCCCCAAGGATTGCCTTGAGGTGCAGAAGGCAGCCAGGGGTTGTTAGTCGGCAGGGTGGAAGGAGCGGCGGCAGCTGCCGGTAGCGGCTCCGAAGGGGAGCTCGCCGGAGGGAGAGGCGGGAGTGGGAGGCCCCAAGCGTCGCAAGATGGCGGCGCGGTAGGCGTGGCTAAGACACAAGATGGTGGATCAGTCCCGCCCTGTGAAAGGGTGGGGCCCAAGGCATAAGATGGTGGACTAGCTCCGCCCTGTGGAAGGGCGGGGTAAAGCGTATGCGGTTTCCGGCCCAGCTTAGGGCTGATGTCATCGCCGGAGCATTTCCTCCCCTCGATGGAAGAAGAAGGAGGAAGTTCGCCATCTTGGCGTGGCGCAGTGTTATTTTGCTTTTTGGGAGTCACCTCGAGCGCGTTGTTAATCTGCTCGACTAAGGACTCCGTGTCCGAGTCATGATTTGAATTAGTATCGCTATCTGAGTCTGTTGGCTGGGTTGATAGGGCCTCTTTGGATTTAACGGGGCCTCTATCAGGGGGGAGGGAGCCTTGAAGGCAGGAGCGGATGGTTATCAAGGTGGGGAGCAAGCCGGGAGGGAAGCGCTTGCTCTCATGTTCCATGGCATTAGTGACTCGATCAATAAGGCGATCATAAGTAACAGGGTCCCAAAGATGGCAAGTGGTGAGCCATGGGTTAAAGGGCAGCAGGAGATCCCAGTATATCTGCAGCTGCCGGACAGACACTTTACAGCGATGCGTGTCTAGGAGACCCGCTAGAGCACGAACTTGAGGTGCCTGACATGTAGATATACGATTACCCATAGCTGAGGGGAGAGGAGGGGGAGTTGCTCCCGAGCCGGGCCGGCCGGCTGGCGGGGAGGAGAAGGAGGAGTAGTTTACTGAGCAGAGAGAATGAGATAAACTGTGGCTGCAAGGCCGAAGGAGACGGCGAGAGCAGAAAGCAGTGCCCTTTGGCAACGAGAGCAGTCAGGGGGGGGCGGTTGCAAAGAGGCACACGGCACCAAATGAGGAAATAAAGATACAAAGAACTACAGCAAAGTAATGGAGGGGAAGAGGGAGAGCGTTAGGAGGAACGGGGGTCATAGAAGTGCGCATACAAGGGGACGAAGAGAGCGTGGGGGAAGGGAGGAGTTCCTACTGGATGAAGAGAGCGTGGGGGAAGGGAGGAGCGGCTTCGGAGCAAGGAACCTCCCACGGCTCCGGAAGCAGCGAGGGAGAGGCGGCCCTTACCTTGCAGGCGAGGAAATGGGAAGCTGGAGGGGCGTCCGGGCGAGCGGGTGACCTGCCAAACTGTCATGTGGAGACGTTCCTCACACGGGGCACCAGTTGCGGTCGGGGTTACTGCTTCTAGGGGGAGTGGCGGCCGGTAGCCGAGCCCTCAGCTCTCGGGGCTGCTTAAAGGGTACCGGCGGCGGGGGCTCTTTCCCGGAGGCGAGGGCGAGGCGGAGGACGTGGCCAAAGTCCTCGGCGAGAGGCGTGCAAGGTGTGGAGGGCGGCGATAAGGACAAAAAACACTCTTCATCCAGTAGGAGTATGCGCCAAAGAGATTTATTCAGGGGTGATTACAGGTTATATAGGCTGGTAAGAGGGGCAGGGCTGGAAAGGAGGTGAAGTAGCCTAAAATGGCAATATTGAAGGGAGAGGGGCTAGGATTGGTTCTGAGAGGACGCAGGAGCCGTTGCAACGGGCGGGGGTTGTTTTGGCCACGGTGCATGCGCACTGGCGGTGGCAGGAGTGGCCTTGGCACAAGGGAGTATGTGGGTAAGATAAGGAAGTGGGGAAAGGGCAGTTGGGAGAAAGGCGGTTTCCTCCGGCAAGCCTCCCCTGCCAGTGGCATTTTGGGTGAGGAAAACGGAGCTGCCTTGACCTCGCTCCTCAGGCTCGGGGGGGCTGCAGAGGGCACTCACGCCCGTACCTACTACCCTCCCCAGGGGGTGATCAGGTCCCCTGGCCCAGGCCTGGTAAGTCGAGGCACAAGCTCAGTCCCCGCAGTGTGTGTGCTAATGAAGGTGTCGGGGACTAGTTTAGGTGATGAATTTACAACTATGTAATGGTACTGTGAACAATCGAATGTATGATTTGTTTTGTATGACTGTGTGGTATGTGAATATATCTCAATAAAATGAAGATTTAAAAAAAAAAAAAAAGAACGGAGTCCTGATACATGCAACAACATGAATGAACCTTGAAGACATCATGTTGAATGAAATAAGCCAGACAAAAAAAGGACAAATATTGTATGATCTCACTGATAGGAAATACTTAGAATAAGCAAACTAACAGTCAGAATCTAAAATACAAGTACCAGAGGACGAAGTAGGAGAAAGGAGTAAGAAGTTAAGACATAAATTATTCAGAGTTTCTATCTGGAATAATAGAAAGTAGTGACTGGAGCAGAACATTGCGAATACAATTAACAGTGCTGAATTATACATTTTAATGTGATTCAAAGGGGAAATTTTAGGTTGTACATACGTTACTACAATAAAGAATTAAAAAAAAAAATCACGGGAATGTACAACACAGTGAACCCTAAGGTAAACCATGGATTATAGCTAATAGTACAATTATTAAAATGTGTTTTCATCAATTTTAACAAATGTACCACACTAATGCAAGGTTAAACAACTGATGGCATAGGCAAATGACGCATTTTATGCACGATTTTTCTGTAAACCCACAACTTCTCGAATTAAAAAAAAGGAGGGGGGATAGTGGTGGAAACTGCCTTTATTTCCTATCACAACTATTTTCCCCATTCACACTTCAGTAACTTTTTACTTTAATATAAAAAATAAGTCACTATATATAACTTTGTAGCTAGCACAGTGTGACTGTGTGATTGTGAAAACCCTGTGGCTTGCACTCCCTTTATCCAGTGTATGGACAGATTAGTGGGAAAATGGGGACAAAACTTAGATGAAGAATAGGGTGGGATGGAGGGGATGGAAAGACCTAGGTGTTCATTTTTACTTATATTTTTATTTTGGAATAAGGAAAAGGTTCAAAAATTGATTCTAGTGATGAACACACAAATGTATGATGATGCTGTGAATAATCGACTGTACACTGTGGATGACTTAGGGCGGGTGAATATATCTCCATAAAACTGTATTAAAAAAAGGTAATGAACAATGAGGGGGGAGGACGGAAAGGGGATGTTTTGGATACTCTTTTTGTTTTAAGTTTTATTTTATTTTTTGGAGTAATGAAAATGTTCAAAGATTGACTGTGGTGAAGAATGCACAACTATTTGACGATATTGTGAACTGATTGTACGCTTTGAATGATTGTATGTTATGTGAATATACTCAATAAAATTGCATTAAAAAATAATGAGTGGGGCGGTTGTACAGGAACTCTGTATTTTCAGCTTGGTTTTTCTGTAAACCTACAATTTTCTAATAAAAACTCTTAAAAAAAAAGTCATTGATTTTTCTTTTAAAAAATTTATATACAGTTTACTCTCACTAGGGATTAAAGACTAAAATAAAAAATATTACTTTCATTACTAAATAATTCTTAGTGAACAAACATGGGTTAGGTACAGATCTCATCAAAATGTCTCAGACAATTATTTAGATAGTTTGCTTTGTTTGGGGGGAAATTGTGAGGGAGGGATGGAAGGAAATTCATGAAAGACGGAAAACAAAGCTTTGACTGAATATTTTCTGTTAAATCAAAATTTGACAAATTAAGAGCATCAACAGAGGTATAGCAGATTGAACAAAATCATCTACTTTAGTTCCCTCCCTTTATTTCTTAAAAAGACAAACACAAAAGGATGAGGAAAACATGAGAGGAAATACCAGCAACAATATCTTGAAATCTGTATAACAAGATAGATACATAGTAACCACCAGCTGAGAGGCCCTAAGAAAGGTGAATTCCATACCGGCAGTAAAAGCTTAAGAACTAACCAGTTTTCCCACTGAATTCTGAAACTCCTCAAGCAAGAACTGGTAGCAGAAAGAGCGGCTGAACTGGAGGGTAATAAGGCAAGTGGACTTAGCATGAGGAGAACGGCGTGAATGCTGTCTGAGATGCAGGTAGATCCCCACTGCACCTCCCTATGCAAGACAGCTAGCAACCACCTCTCCCCTCCCTGAGCAAGAATCACTGTTTGCTTCTGCAGGACAAGCAGGGCTTTTCTGGACTAGAGGACACCAGGTGCAATTGAAACATGGGTACCAAAAATAAAGCGGTCAAGCAACTGTGTGCATGCAGAGCCCTGCTGTGCAGGCCTGGTGGCTATCCTCAGAAAGCCCTCCCGGCCAGGAGAGCCCTGGGCTGGGGTCTGGGAACTGGACTTGGGGAGGGTTTCTGCCATTCCCAGACCTGATCAGAGTGGCTCACTGCACCTAAACTGTTTGTACCAATGATGTGGTTTATGCTGAGCACCAGCTTTCCTCCTGGGAGTCTGGCATTTGGGGAATCACAGATAGTGCCAAAGAAAAACCCTGGGGAATGGGTCTCTAATGATCCTCACTGGCTGGCACATGCATCGCCACCACTTGTTGCCAGGGAGTTAAAAATGCTCCGTGTGAGTCCACCGATGGAGGACACTGGAAGCTCGGGCTGGTCTCCCTGGATTTCTCCCATGCACCTGTTCCCTTTGTGCTTGGCATCCTTTCACTGGAATACGTCATGGCCGTGAGTACAACTATACATTGAGTCCTGTGAGTCCTCCTAGCAAATCACTGAACCTGGAGGCTATCTTGGGATCCCCAAACACCCAACCTCCCAGAAATCAACATATTCCCACTCCCTTACTCCCCATCCACAATCAGATCTTCACCTTTGAGTGGAAGATCAGAAGACTCTTCTCTGGAAACTGCAGGCCAGCCCAAAAGGAAAGACCCGAAGATGCCAAAGAAAGCAGTGGGGGAAGGCGGTAGAGAGAGGGTCCACAGTTAGTGGAGCACCAGATAAACCTATAACAAAACTCAGAGTCAACAAGGCCAAACCACAAGATCGGAGCTTCCATCTGCTTTTTACATCTACAATAGTAATCAAGGATATTCAGCTATCTGAGAAAATCTTCTAACATGGAAGATGAAGCAAACACAGTAAAAAGAAAACTGAACAAAGCAGCTTTGAAGAAACAGAGTCTCTGTAGAAGGGGAAAAAACATCAAAAAAACCAACATGAATATCTTCCGAGACAACAGTCAAAAGGGAAGGATAACCAGTATTGCCCGGAAGAAAGACACTCTAGCAATGACGTCACCAAGATCGTCACTAACTGTGCCAGTTTGGATGTACTATGTACCCCAAAACTCATTTTCTTTGATGCAATCTTTGATGCAGACGTATTAGTGTTGATTAGGTTGGAATCCTGTGATTGTTTCCATGGAGATTTGACTCAATCAACCGTGAGCGAGACCTTTGATTGGATAATTTCCATGGAGGTGTTGCCCCACCCATTCAGGGTTGGCCTTTATTGGATCACTGGAGTACTTTAAAAAGAGCCACACAAGCCCAGATGCATAACAGCTAAGAGTGACATTTTGGAGAGCAATTGAGTGACATTTGAGAAAGGACAAAACACCCCAAGAGCAACATTTTGGAGAACACCATTTTGAAATGCAACCTGGGAGCAAGCAGATGCCAGCCATGTGCCTTCCCAGCTAACGGGTTTTCAGACCCCACCAGCCATCCTTCAGTGAAGGTACCCTGTTGTTGATGCCTTATCTTAGACACTTTATGGCCTTCAGACTGTAACTTTGTAACCAAATAAACCTCCTTTATAAAAGCCAATACATTTCTGGTGTTTTGTAAAACAGCATTAGCAAACTGGAACACTGACATTCTTATTTTTCTAACCTGAAATGGACTGGAGGGTGGCGAGGGCACCCATAACAACATTCCAATCTGTAAAGGTTGGTCCTGATGATATAATAATGAAGTTCTTGCTCTCCCACTCCCCCAGTGCCCTGTTGCCTGGGTCAACAGAGCCACTGGTTTCCCCATTCTGACGTTACATTCTGACGAGAGCTGGGGGTAGGTCCTGGTCAGTTTAAAAGCAGGAAATGGAAAGTGGCCAACTCTATCCCAATTCCTTGAATGCTTACAGTACCTGATCCACACCACAGCCCTAAGGATAGAGCCTCATTGACCAGTCAGTCATGGCTACCAAAGAGTGAGGGTAGTATAAACTGGCGGCAGCAGGTGACAGCCAAGTGGTAGTGGTAGGGTGTCTCTGCCTAGCCATCCTATCATCTTCTAACATGGAAGATAACAAAATTCATTCCTAGTGGAAGAATTAATACAAATATACAAAACATTTGAGATCTTGGTAAGGTGATTTATTTGCAAGAATTTATAAAATTTGGACATATATTCAACAAAATGGAATGAACTTCGACTCTGTGCCAAGCACTGTCAAAAGGAGCTTACAATCTAAAAGAGGAGATGAAACCAGCAGATAGAGGCCTAAATATAAGACAGAAAAGGTGTCACAGAAACAATGAAAAGCCCTAAGGAAGTTCAAAGAAAGGTAATGAGCCAAAGGGGGAGAGAAGTATCAGGAAAGGCCTCTTGATAAGTTTTACAACTAAGACATACAAGAACAGGATTAATAATGAACTCTTCTGTTTCTGTTTAAGTGAATAAAGTCAAAAGTAAAGTTATGAAAAACAGAAAGAGAAATATAATGAAGCTAGGCTGGCAGTTGGGGATTGAATCATGTCCCCCACAAAAGGCATGTTCAGGTCCCAAGCCCTGGTCCTGTGGCTGTGAACCCATTTGTAAACAGGATTTTTGAAAATGTTAGCTGAGGTGTGTCCAAACTTAATCCAATATGGCTGAAGTCCTTATAAGCAAAGGAAACTGGAGATGGAAAGAGAAGCCAAGGGGAGTTGCCAGAAGATGGAAGTCACAGGACCATGGAAGAGAAAGAAGACGCCACGATGTGCACTGCCATGTGACAGAAAAGCCAAGTACTGAGGATCACTGGCAGACAGCCCAGAAGGCTGGGGGAAAGCATTGCCTTGATGACACCTTGATTTTGGACCTCTCCTAGCCTCACAACCATGAGCCAATAAATTTCCTTTGTTTAAGCCTACCCATTCTACGGTATTTGTTTTAGCAGCCAGGAGACTAAGACAACTATTAATAACAATTCCACATGGTTCTGTGAATAACAAATGAAGTCAAAACTACTTACTTTCTAGAGAAAAGCAGGGTTCTTGGAAAAGGGAAAAGCAACAGAGAAAAATAAGACTTTCTTCCAAAGAATTCAAAACTTCATAATGATCTCATTTTATCCTTAGATTATCCTTCCACCAATTCTCAAAGAGAAGGCTGAGTAATTTGCACAGCAATATCCAGCAAATCACATGAGGAGCCTCATTTGAATTTCATAGCAGTTTCATTGGATTGGACAACTTCTCCCTGATAAGCAGCTGCTTTTGATTTTCTCAAGATTTATGCCTGTCAAAGCTTTGAGGGGGTGAGAAATGCTGACAGGATGACTGGCTCTCACGTTCCTCTGTAGGAAAAGGATTGCCATTTGGTCAGCTGGGAGACATAACAGTTCATCAAAAATGGCCAAAGGGGAAAGCAAGTAAGTCCTAAAGCAATTATCCTCTTTTTGAGATTATGGGAATAGATTCTACAAAAATGTCTCATCAGATTTCCTGACTACTGGAAAGTGTTAACTGTTAGGAAGAACAACAATCTGAAACTCTGCTAACCAGAAAGGGAAGGCAGCCTGGAAGGAAGAGCATGGCAGCACCTCACAGAGGAGCACAGAGCAGAAATGACAGCCGACAAGCATGAGCAAGAACAGCTTGCAGGAAAGTCAAAACACAAACAAGAGCTCCGCTTCTTAATAATCCACTGGACATCACACTTTAACACAAGAAAAACTATTTCTTTAAGAGGAGCGAAAATGTATCCACTGCTTGCCACATGCAATAGTGCTTCACATCCATCATCCCTTTAATTATTCTAATGAGGACGAGTGATGAGAAGGTCAGGCCAGAGGAGCCTCACCTGAAAAAGCACAGTGGCGCAAACCCAATCAGCAAGTGTGCCTTCAGGAGGTGAGGCTAGAGACGTTAAAAAAAAAAGAGAGAGAGGTAAATGCTACAAGGTCTCCCACGCTATGCTGAAAAGTTCAAATTAATGTGAAATATTTTAACCACAGCAACCATAGGATTGCATTTACATTTTAGAAAGATCACTGCCAGCAGCCTCTAAGGTGGCCAGGACAGACTGGAAGCAGGGAGAAACGTCCTAACCTAAGAGAGCAGGGCGAGACCTGTCCTAGCAGCTGCAGTGGGGACAGAAACGGAGGGAGAGAAGGAGTCAAGGGCTGTGAGGAAGAGAAAATGTGCAGGTTACAGCGACACCTGACTCCAAGAGCGCCCGGCACACAGCAGGCAGGGTACACCTGAGGCTGGGAACTGCAGAACTACAACCAGAGGAGTCAAGATGATACTCAGGTTCTGGGCCTGTGTGACAAGGTAAACTGAGGTCCCAGATATCTAAACACAAGAGTTGAATTACTGCAAGAAATGCAATGTTCAAACCAGTGCCATTTATTCATTAAGTATTTACTGAATGTTTACTGGTGCTGGACACTGATTTCATAGCATATTTGTTCACACAGCAGTGAACAAATCAAACAAAAATTCCTGTCCCCAAAGAACTCACATTCTAGTAAC
This sequence comes from Choloepus didactylus, assembly GCF_015220235.1. NCBI lineage: Eukaryota > Metazoa > Chordata > Mammalia > Pilosa > Megalonychidae > Choloepus > Choloepus didactylus. Next base: position 2,111,179 of record NC_051311.1, on the reverse strand, counting down.
ATGTTTAGGTGCGTTTTTGGTTTTGTTTTGTTTTGTTTTGTTTTAAGGAGAAAGCTACTGCCAGCCCTTCATCTCTTTACGTGAAATGTTGTATTACATAAATCGGTTAGTGGTTTTCCGATTCAGTTTCAGTGTATAAATAAAGCTAAGGATAATAAATTTTAAAGAAATGCAACTGTATACAAATGTTAAGTGATTAACAACTACATTAAATGAATTACTGGGAGTACTTTAATATCACTGACATATTCACTGGTAGACAAAATGAGAAGGAATGTTGTTAAATGTATTCTACATTCTGTATTCTATATGCTATACTAGTAGATATTACTATTTTACTCTGTGCAAGGATTTTGTATTGTAAGTCTCTGAAAGCTCACTTTGATAGACTAACTTCTCATGATATTTCTATACAAAGATCATGAGGAGACAACTGATCCAAATACCAAAACTGACTAACTTTAAAAAGCTTTTCCCAGGCAAAACAAACTTCCTGCACTCAAGAAGTGTCTAGCAGGCTCAACTGACACATCCTCCATTCAACAAACATTTGTTAAACACCCACTATAATAATTAAAGAACATAAGACAGTATACAACCATCTTTAATGCTAAACAACAAAAGGTGGTGCAGGATTTTGGAAAGGGGTGGAAATTACAGTGGGCTAGAACCGTGGTTCTCAACTGAGGGCTATTTTGTTCTCCCAGGGGACAGCTGGCATTGTCCGGAGAATTTTTTTCTGTCATGACTGTCGGTGGGAGTGGGAGTGGGGGGGTACCACTGGCATCTAGTGGGTAGAGGCCAAGGATGCTGCTAAACATCCTACACTGCACAGGCCAAGCCCCCACAAGAGAGAATTATCTGGTCCAAAATGTCAATAGTGTCACTGCTGAGAAACTCTGGGTGAGAATAATCAGGAAATGATTCATTTAGCACAAGCTGGATTCTGAGTTGGCCTTAAAACATGAGAATATGAAGAAAGGTGGAAGAAATATTAGAAGCAAAAAGCACAAAGCAAGAAGGAGCCTGTATTTGAACTGGCAGTGCAGGTTGGGAACGAGTTCAATGGTAAGCAATTCATCCAATGGGAACATGCACTCAAGAAGTCAGTAGGACATAAAAGTGACTGGGTAGTTGGTAGCTAGATTATATAGACCCCTGAAAACTAGATAAAGGAGCCGGAAACAGATGAGGTAGATACTAAGTTGTTTTATTTTAATTTTTTGCCCTGGAGAGTAATGTAATAAGTTGTAAACTGCCTGAGAACAGCAACCATGTCTTGTTCATCAGTCTCTCTCATGCCACTGAGCACAGTGACCTGTAAATAGTGTGGGCTCAGGGCTTAGGGAATTAAATCCAATCTCCCAGTTAATTATTAATTACGTATTATTGCTGATTGCTAAAGTTCCATCCACTGCTAAGATGCAGGACATCTCTTTAAACTGGAACAAAAACGCTATTATTTATTAAGTGCCTACAGTCAAGGTACTGTAATAGGCCCTCTATACATTTTATTACATTTAATCACAGAACAGAGTAATGTGATTTCCCTCACTTTAAAGATGAGAACACTGGAGCTGAAAGAGCTTAAGTAACTTGCCCATGATTTCACTCTGAGCTGTGAAATAGTGGTGATAGGATTGAACCCTTTTTTAGTGTTACCCCAAATCTCTACATTCCTGCGACATGCTGTAAGAGTTAAGAGTAAAATTCAACCCCCACCTTTCATACTTAAAGTAGGCAAAGATACATAAAACAACTCCATAAAGTTGTACTTACGCTTCTTTACCATGGTAATTGTGAAATTCTGCCTTAAGGGAATAGAACTTGGTACTTGGCTTGCTTTCATTCTACACCTGTGTGCCAAGGTAGTTCCTAAGTGCACTCCAATCACCCCAAAATTCCCTCGGAAACTCAAACTCCCGTAATTATTGGCTGCACTGCCACGATCAGCATCTAATATCAATGAATCAGAAAACGAGCAATGAGCACTTTAAACGCCTCCGCAGACTCAAGGTCCTCTGCCACGCTCTGCAGACTTAACCTAAGAAAAGCGCCCCAACGGCTCAGATCCTCAACTCGGCTTCAGCTGTTGCCCAGATCCCACCCTTAACCGACGCTGCCTCGTCCAGTTACACTGCAAAGGAGACGCGGGGCCCCTCGTTCGCGAGCGCCCAGGGCGCGCTGTCACCGCGGTCAGCTGCCCACGGCCCCGCCCGGCCCCGGCGCCCCCGCGGCCTCGGCCCCGGCCCCGACGCAGCCCGGGACCCCCGGGGGCGCGCCGCCCGCCTGCCACGCCCCTCGGGAAGGCGCCTCCGGGACGCGGACCCGCGGGCCCCGAGCGGCGGCCGAGCACTCACCCACATCCTGATCGAAGGGGTTGGAGGCGAAGAGCGGCATCTCCGCGGCGTGCGGCCGGCTCGCAGGGAGCCCCTCGACAGCCCGGAGCGAGCGCGCGGCGCAGGAAGGCAGGCTCCTCGGGCGCGGACAGCGCGGACGCGGGCTCAGCAGGCCCGACGGCTCCTCCCCGGCCTCGCGGCCACTCGGCCTCACCCGGCAACCGCGGGGGCGGCGGCCACAGCGGAGCGCGAGGACCCCGCGCGCGGCATGCCGGGAGTCGGGGCGCCCTGGACTCTGCCTGAAGGGAGCCCGCCCGAACCCGCCCGAACCCGCCCCAGTACGCGGGCCGCCGCCGGGCTCCCGCTGGAGTCAGCCACGCCCGGGAGTGGGGGCCGTGCCTGGGCCCTCTGCCTCCCCAGGGCCGGGCTCTCCGGACGGCGGGGTCCTCCCGGCGCGCCTAAGCCGGCCCGCCCGCCGCTCCCGCTGGGTCCCCGAGGCTGCCCGGGGAGCAGGGTCGCGCGGGGCTCGGTACCTTGGTCGGCGTCGCAGTCTGCGGTCCCGGAGGAAGGCTGGTCCGCTCTCGGAGGTGCGGTCATGGGAGCGGGTCGCGCTGGGTCTGTCCCCGGCCCCGAGGAGGGGGCGCGCGGCGGCAGGGCGACGGCCACTCGCGACTCTGGGAGCTCCCGGCAAGGACTCCTAGGTGGCCTCCTAAACTCAGCAAAAGAGAAAACTGAAAAATAGACTTGGAAGTTAGTGAGTCCTAGTGACTTAAAGTGCTTATTTAATAATGTTACTTAGGAGTTTTTTCAGCAAAATTAGTCTCAAATGCAGAAATCGCGAGAAGCATTTCCTGAAGACTTTGTATCCCATTTGGAGCAAATTTCCTTAGAGCATCTTGCTGATAAACTGAAAGTAGGTAAATCATACCCAAATTAAAACACTTCCAAACGTCGCTTGTAAACAAATACTTGCAACATGTCCACAACAGGATTAGTATCCATGAAGGCTGAAAAAGTAATTCTCTCTTCTAAAAGTGAAAATGAGTTTAAGCGGGAGTTAGCAATTAAAGCAATAGTTAAACCGTTTTTTGTCACTCAGAGGTTAAAAAGAATACTGTTCAGTGCGCGCAAGGGCGTGGTTGGAACCCTGCACACACTTTGTCGGCTGAAGAGGGGTTTGATGTGATCTTCTTGAAGGAAATATTTGTGAGCATGCACCAGAAACCTGTAAAAACACCAATACCTTTGGACCCAGCAATTCCACTTTTTAGAATTTATCCAAAAGACACTTTAAAAAAAAAAAAAAAAAAAAAACAGGCAAAGATAGTAAAGACAACATTGTCTATAACGCTGAAGCATTGTAATCCAGCATGAAGAGATGGGACAAGCCACTTCCCTTCTTGGTGCAGTTTTGCATCTGAAATATAGGGACAGTGGTTGGGTTGCAGGCAGCAAATGGATGGTACCAGAGAGCCCCTGGAGCAGTGCTTGGCATACACAGAGCACTAAGGAAGAGTAAGCAGTCAGTATTAGTATGGTCCAAGGAATTAGGAGTGCCCACAATGTAAAAACCACGCAGCCATCGAAAGTGATAATGTAGATCTGTATTTACATAGAAAGACATTTGGAATACATTAAGTTTTAAAAAGCAAATTACAAGACTATGTAAAATTACAAAATAACTCCAGCTAAAGAAAGACTGAAAGGAAAACATGGAAATACTGATGTTTATCTCTGAATGGTAAGATTCTGGACAATTTTTTGTTATGCATTTAATATTTTCCAGATATTTTGATGATGAGCAGGTGTTTCTCATAAAAGCAGAAAGTTTTTTAAAGAATGTAAAAAGTATTTGTTAGTAACGCCAGGTTCTTAAAATGTTGAAGAGACAGTGCAAGTACCAAAAGCTTGGTTGTGTTTCATTATGACAAACACAACAGTCTTCCAAAACATAACTAGGGATTTGAAGCAGAGCATTCTCCCACAAAGGCTTAAGTCTTGATTACTGGGCTGACAAAATCAGGTGACACCTTGCTACCTCAAGTTCCTGAGCAGTGTCTGGGGCACATGATCATAATTGGCCTCGTTCAGAGCCAGGTATTTATGAAAATGCATTTTGTTTTGCTTTGTGCTCCAGTAATGAGACCAAATTAGGTGTCACCAGCACTAAACTAATGATCAAATTGTTCAAGCCTTGATCATCAACATATGAGCCTTGGAAATGGTCACAGAAAAATACATATTAGTCTTGATAGCATTATGTATATATCCTGGCCTAGAAGGATGACATTTTTCTAATCCCTCTTTAGCTAGTTCAGGTCATTAAAATTAATACACTAGAACTACTAAACATTTTTAATGGGAAATTTATAATGTTATGTTTAACATAAAGGCCAAATAGAAAAGTGAAATGGTTTGTATCTTGAGGTTAACTTTCTCTTATTCCTTTAAAACATTCTCTCCAGGAGTTGCAGGTTTAAGTAGTACCCTATTTTTTAAAACATTATAAAGAATAGATTAATTTTACATTGAAATGTTTCTTTAATATTATGTGTTGAATAAATTCTATAGTTAATTTTTAAATGGTATATCTCTGTGGCCCATAACGTTCTTTGAAATTACCTGTATAACTGCTTGTTGAATTGTACTTTGGGAGTTACCACCTTTCTGTGGTATATGTTACATTTCACAGTAGGGAGGTGGCTGGGGTTGTGGCACTGTGACCCAGGGCATTCTTGGAGGTTTGCTCTCTAACTGCTTGTTGAATCATGCTTTGAGGGTTGTTACTGTTTCATGTATATGTTGGATTTTGCAATAAAAAATGAAAAAAAAAAAAGTTTCTGTAATACTGTGTGTTGAATAAATTCAGTAGTTAATTTTAAAATGTTATTTCCCTTCATGTCTTCTAAATTGTAAGGTTTAGGAGAAGGAAAATCTAGGAAATTCAATATTTCCAACCTGAGTGAGAATGATTAATAGTTCTCATATTTAATCTGTCAACAGCCGCACTAGTAATATTTATCATCTTTTAGGTGAATTCCTACATTCCACTCATACCATTCTGCTAGAATGATTTTTCTAACTCGCAAATATGATTATGTCATTCCCCTGCCTAAAATTCTTACATAGTTTTTCAATCACTCAGTCGTTCAATAAATATTCATTAACTACCTTATGCCAGGTCCCATTCTAGACGCTGGAAATACTGTAGGGATAAAAAGCTCTTTGTGATACAGCTTTATTTTTTTTGGAGTACAGCCGTGGGGAAGACAGTCACTAAGGTAATTAAAATTAATTGCATGATTACAAGTGTGTGGAGTGGTCCACTGCCTTCAGGATTAAGTCCTAATTCTTTTAGTGTTACAGCCTCAGTGAATTGACCCTAGAGTACCTCTTACACCTCATCTTGCCACACCCTTAACCCAGACTGTGTTCTCAATCTTTCTGAACTCCCTGTGGTTGTTGGATGCCACTGTACTTTCTCATTTCTTCAAATGAGAACTCTTTTTGCCTTTCCTGCTCATATACTCTATTTAGCGCCTACGTCTGCACTAAACCTACACCCAGAAGCCTTTCCTTTATTAGTACCTTCCCCATATTAGGCCCCGTTTTAGTTTACTAGGTTGCTTAAAGCAAATACCATGAAATGGGTAGGGTTAAACATGGGCACTTATTTGCTCACAGTTTTGAGGCCGGGAAAATGTCCGAATCAAGGTGATGCTTTCTTGCTGGTGATCCTTGGCTCCTCTGTCAGATGGTAAGGCACACGCCAGCCTCTCCTGGTCCCCCTTCTCTTCTGGATTTTGTTGATTTTGGCTTCTTGGATCTGTTGCTTTCTCTGGGTTTCATTCTCTTATAAAGGACCCCAGTGACAGGACTAAGACCATCCTGACCAAGGAGGCTCACACCTTAACCGAAGGAGCCCCATGGAGAGCTCCTACTAAAATGGGTTTACATTAGATTTAAGAACATGTTTTTCTGGGGTCTGTACAGGTTTAGTCCACCACAGGCACATAATAAATATTTGTTAATGAATTGAATGGCTGCATCTGTCAAAGCACTTAATGGTATTATATTTGATCCAGGTGTCTATTACTTCAGAAAACCACCCCAAACTTCATGTCTCAGGGAAACGACAGTCATTTCTTTTGCTTACATATGGGAAATGTGGTGAGACCTCAGCAGGGACAGCGTGTCGTTCCGTGCAGTGTCAGCAGGGTGGCTGGGAGGGTAGGATGACTTGGCAGCTGCAGGCTGCCATCACTTGGACGTTCACCCACACGTCTGGCAGTTGGCTTCCTCTCTGGGGCTCCAAGCCAGAACAACATGTGGCTTCTTGTGTGTCGGCCTGGTTCCTCAGCACGCTAAACGAGTTTTTGGCCAAGCACTGCAAGAGACACGAGGAAACTGCCATGGTCTTAAGGCCTGGGCTGGGAAGTGGGTGCAGCATCATTTCAGTGACATTTTACTGGACAAGCAGTCACAGCATCTTCACATCAGGAGAAAGGAAATAGACCCTGCCTCTTGGGGGGGCTATATTTTAAAACTACCACAGTATGGTAACTTTGTACTTGTTGGTATAAACATCAATCTCTGTACATCCCTCTATTTCCATTGCAGGCTCTTCACAGTCATAAATGTTTCATAAATGTTTGCTAAATGTGGTAAAGAAATAAAATATTAAAATGCCATAGTTCTATTACCAACATGAGGGGGTAACAAGACTCAGGCTTACATTTTTCACCATAAGCAAATGAAACGACAAAATATATGAAACAACTGATTTTGGATGCAGGACAAGAGGTAGTGTAGGACTGTGGTGCCAGGGAGAGGGGGGTCGTGCCGTCTGGTTGCCTGGAGTCGGTTTCTGGACTGTGTCCTGGGCAGAAGAGACGGGGATGACCCAAAATGAACCAACAGTTCTCGCAGTGTTGAAGAGACCAAAATCAGAATTTGGGGAGCCCAAGGGGCTAGCAAACTGGAGGACAGAGGAGGGAGCTATGCCAAGAAAGGACTCCAGAAACCTGTGCAGGAGTCCCAGTGCTAATCTAGACAGTGTTAGAGTAAAGCTCTACAAAGCTGAGAATTACTACCAGGCGACTATAATCTGAAAATTCCCGAGTTTGTCCAAGTCTGGAAATCATTCGTTTCCAAAGCCAGAGGGGGCAGGCCTGGTTGAATACACTGGGGCATGTCAGAGGAGTTGGGGTAAACCAGCTGGAGAGAAGGCTACTCCAGACCCACCCTAAAAATGTTAAAAAGTAACCCTTGAAAGGCTCAAACTGGCCAACACATAATTTAACTGAAGGGTAGAACAAGTATGAAACTTAAAGGGAATACAAAAAAAAAGATACAGCACTCAACAATGAAGATGCTACAACTGCCAGCCTTCAATACCAGATATACAGAGGCAGGAAAATGTGACAGGAACCAAGAGGACAATCAGTCCATAGAAACAGACCCAGAAAATAGAGACAAATGAACTATCAAAACGAACCAAGAGGAAATTCTAGAGATGAAAAATGAAATATCTGAACTGAAAATTTCACTAGATTAGCCATAGCAGAAGAAAAGATAAGTGTACTTGAAAGTAAAAGACCAGAAAGTATGCAAACTGATGGACAAAGAAGGCAAAAAAAAAAAAAAAAAAAAAAAAAAAAAATTTCAGTGACTTATGAGAAAACATACAGCAGTGTTTTACATTTGTAATTGAAGTCATAAGAAGTGAAAAATTGGGAGAGAAAAATGTCCATATTTTCCCAAATTTAATGACAACTATATTCCTATAAATCTGAGATGTCAGTGAACTCCAACCTTGATCAACACAAAGAAAATGACAAAAAGGTACATCATGGTCAATTGCTGAAAACAGTGATAGAAACAAAATCTTAAAAGCAGCGGGAAAACAAAAGGAGACATTTACACCCAGAGGACTGAAGATAAGAATCACAGCAGATGTTAGAAATTATGCAAGATCAAAAAGGGGGCGCAATGGAACAGTGTCTTTAACTCCTGAAAGAAAAATCTGGCAACATAGAATTCTGTACTAGCAAAAATATCTTTCATAAATGAAGGTGAAATAAAGAATCTTACATGCAAACAGAAGCTGAGAGAAGTCATCACCAGCAGACCTGCACAAAGAGAACTAGTAAAAAATTAAAAAAATAAAAAAGCCTTTAGGCAAAGGAGTCTGGTATCACATGGAAATGTGAATTTGTACAAAGGAATGAAGAGCATCAGAATAGCATGAGTGTAAGTATAACAGAGGGTCTTCTCACTTTAAAATGTCTTTGAAAACAAAAAAAAATCTGTTGTGGGGTTGATTACATAGGTGGAAGTAAGAGATGGGAAAACAATTTCAAAAGGTTAGAAGGGGGAAGTAGTGTTGGAAGAGTTCTTACATTATACATGAAGTGGTATAATATTATTTGAAAGTAGACTTCAGTAAAGATGCCTACCCGAAGCCCTAGAGCAATACTGCCCTGCCCAAACAGAGAATCAAACAAGAGAGTAGAGATAGTAATACGATAACAGAAATAAAATGAAATCTTAAGAAAACATTCAAATAATTCCAAAGAAGGTAGTAAAAAGGACTTATACACACTTGGAAACTAAGTAGCACACTCCTAAGTAACCCATGGCTCAAAGGAGAAATCAGTGAAAAAACAAAAATAGGGAAAGTAAATGAAATTAAAAGCTAAGTTTCTATAGCCAGATGATGAGGAAAAAGAGAAAAAGCGCACATTGCTAATTTGAGGAATGAGAAGTGACATCGCTAGAGATGCTACAGGTATGTTAATAAATGACTATGATGACCAACATTATACCTGTCGATTTGACAGCTTAGAGGAAATGGGAGTTTCTTCAAAGGCACAAACTCAGGACAGTTAACCTAAATAACTCTATTTCTATTAATGAAACTGAATTTCTGGTTTAAAATTTTCAGCAAAGTTAACTCCAGACCCAAATGGCTTCACTAGAGGTTACCAAGGGGTGTGAGGAGATTTGGGGGAGGGGGTGATGGATTACCTTCATTATTTGATTGAGGTGATGGTTTCATGTATGTGTGTGGATATGTGTGTGTGTATATAAATATATATACACACACACACACAGATACTTAACCAATTGTACACTTAAAATATGTACAGTTTATTGAATGTCAATTGTATCTCAATAAAACTGTTAAAAATTACAAGAAATTACATCCTTTGCAATTATTTACAGTTATGATGAAAAGTTTTAGATAACCACTTAAGAATATGCAAGAAGGTACAAAGTTACAAAACAAAAAGGTTTGAAAAACTACAGGGTCAGCCCATTCCCCAGCAACCTGACTGGCCGCCTCCCAGCCTCTCCTAGCAGATGTTCTCTAACAGCTGCTGCTTCTGACTAACCCAAGGTTTTCACCTTGATATTGGCAACATGATTCAACATCTTTTTTTGAGTGGGCTGGACAATCTGTATAATCAGAGTGTATAAATAGCCTATTAGCAATGAATATTTCTTAATAAATATAAACTCTCCCGACTTATTTTAGCGCATGGCTTAAACTTTTGTCCCCCTTCCTACTATAAAGATCCTACCTTTTCTTTCTGAACACCCAATAAATGCCGCAGGCTGGGTGTGTGGCTTAGCAGCGCTCACCGAAAGGTCTGGGTTTGGTTGACCCTACTGACTCAGTCTGCAGCTGGTGTGGCCTGAAGGATCTTTGAAAATGAAGCCCTCGTCAAGGAATGTGCACTCCACTCAAATTTACCATTCATTCCAAGACTTTTCAGAGGCTTTTATGCATATTAAAATAAACCATGGAAAATTTTGAAAACAGATGACCCCAATTTTGAAGGTAGTTAAAAGGTTCTGAGCACAATGGGGAAAAAATGCCTATATTTACAGTAAGGAGATTTCCTAGAGGAAAAAGCCATCTTCATTCTAAAATTCCCTGAACTACACGTATGCCAATGTAGAAAATGTTCCAAAATGGAGCATTGAAAATATTATTTTTATATAGTGTTTAATTGCATTGGAGTGGCAGTGTCCCTGTGCCCGAAACCTGGGGTGTAGGCCCCACCCTCTCCAAGCATTGGGGTGGCAGCTGAACTCTCCCTGAACACAGGGCACACCCTGTTCTCTCTGAGCTTTGGGGTGGTGGCCAAACCCTCCCCTAATCTCAAGGCTGAAGGCCTGCCCTCTCCGAGATCAGGGGTACACCTGCCCCCTCCACATGGATGAGTGACCTGCTCCCTTGGCCCTTGAAGTCATTCAGTGTGTCCCTTCTCTCCCCTTCGGTCCAGGCTGGCAGTACTGCTATTCTTGCAAATTTCACAAAAACTTTGTTGGCTTTGTGTGCAGTTCAAGAGGGTCCAAACCACCAGACGGAAGGACTTTGCTTGGACCCTTCCTGGATAGCTGCATTTGCAGCCCTGACTTCCAGGGAAACGACCGGCTGGACCCATGCTCAGTTAAACCCTCACGTGGAGCACCATTCTCTGGGGACTTGCCTCCTACAAGCTCAGGCAGGGCCCGGGGAGAGCCACTTCCAGCCCTGCTCTCAGAGCGCACTATCTGGATAGGCTGAGAATTTTGAAAATCACCAATTTCTGGTTCCTTGGTGCTTAAGAGTTTAACTTAACCATTTCCTCTCGCATTTAACTATAAGCTGCAAGGAGAAACCAGGCTGCCCCTTCCACACTTATCTCAGACATCTCCTCTGCTAAAGATCACTTTCACGTTGCACTTTCAGTCTCACACCGGTGTGGAGAGCCGTCTCCCGGGACGGGCATAGCGCATGCGCTGTAAACCTGCTCCAAAGTCCCCCCGCCCATCGAATGAGCCAAGATGGCGCCCATATCCTGCTTCCGCTTATGACGTGCACACTCACTATTCCTATCTGCCAATTGAGTGCATATGCGCGGCGCTAGATCATTGGTTATGAGTAGAGTACTTAAGAGTTTGCCCAAGCGAACCTCGGGGAGACAGCCCACTAGGAGCCGTACCTGACGGCCACATCGAGGCTGCTCTCCCGCGAGGCACTCTGCCCCGCGTGGAAACCTGTAACAGAGAATGCTTATCTAGCTTCAGTAAAAGACTTGCTCTCGCAACCGCCGTGTGGCTCGAGTCGTGACTTCCAGCCAGGTCAGTTTGCGTGGTCTGCATCTCTCTCTCTCTCATCCCTTGTTTCTCCCCTCGCCGGCCGGGGAACAGGGGTCGAGCGGGGCGGCGCCGGACAAGTGGTGGCCCGTACGGGGAACGCTCCTCCTCCTGCCTCGCTCTCGACGGTCCCTCTGTGAGGAGAGCAGCGCTGCGCATCGAGCTTACGGCGGACTTCCCGCGCCTGATCAACGCGAGAAGGTGAGTGCGTCTTATTACATGATAGTTAGGGCCCGTGGGTTTTCAGGTGACCCCGGGGGACTCGGAAGAGCTCTCCGAGTGACTGAAGTATAGTGCCGACTGCAATCATGGGGCAGTCCGGAAGTTCACCTCTCTTAGCTCCCTTAAAGAACCTTTTGAAACAACGGGGTATCTCGGTCAGGAAAAGCTCCCTTCAGCGTTTTCTTGATGATGTTGATACTTTTGCCCCTTGGTTTGCCTGCACCGGCAGCCTTAGCCTACCCTCTTGGATGAAGCTCGGTCGCGACATAGACCGAGCGCGCCAGACGGGCGTGTGTATGGACCCGATTCTAGTACCCATATGGGAGACCGTCCGTGCGGTCCTTGAACTAGAATCGGCTGCCGGCCTAAGCCCGTCCTCTGCCTTGCAAGAAGCACGGTGCGCGCTCCAAGAAACCCAGTCAGTTTCGTCAGCGGACGGCTCCTATAAGGGCAAACCGCCGGAGTCCAGTGACTCTGACTCAGAGTCAGATAGCGATACTGGCGAGGAGGCGGAAGCATCCCCGCTAATTGAGTGGGAGGAGCCTCCCGCCACACCCGTGCGGCCTTCCGCCCCGCCAATGTCTACCGCTGCACCCCCAGGGACACCCCGGCTCCCAACTGACGCCTTGGGCGGTCCCACCAAAGGACCTCGCCGAGAGCTCCCTCTAGTGGCCATGCCCAGTAAATGTAATTATCCTTTGCTGCCAGACCCGGAAACCCCGATGGGCCGGTCAGGGGAGGGGCAACCTTTGCCGTACCCCCCGCCCGAGTACACAGGCCCTCAGGACCCTTTGCCATTAGGTAGTGGTGGGAGACATTTCTGGAGATGGAACCCTTTCACAACATTTAGACCTTTTGGCATGCTGGGTGGCTACCAGCCACTTGAGCCGCAGCCAGTCTCAGAAATGTACCCGGTTATTATCAATCCCCAAGGTGGCAATCAGCACGAATCATATGATTACAAACTATTGAGGGAATTGAGGCAGGCCGTCCATCAGTATGGCCCCAATGCCCCTTATACCTTGAACATGATCGAGAACCTCTCTGCTCTAAATCATACACCCGCAGATATTTTTCAGCTAGCCCGTGCTTGCTTGCCGTCAGGCCGATTCATAGATTGGAAAGCATGGTTTGAGGAGTTAGCTGAAGAGCAGGCCGCAAGGAATGCGGCGGGGAGACGTGGCGGGTGGAATGCTGACATGCTGTTGGGGAGAGGCGCCCATGCCCAGAACCAAACGGGTTTCCCACAAGAGGTCTACGCCCAGATCTTCCGCTGTTTTGTGGGTGCCTGGAAAAAGCTAACAGGTAAGGGAGAGGCTCAGGCCTCACTCAGCAATATACACCAAGGCCCCACAGAACCATTTGCGGATTTTGTAGCCAGGATGCAAACCGCAGCTGAGAGAATCTTCTCAGATCCAGGAGTAGCAGAGACTGTGGTTAAGCAAATGATTTTTGAGCAGTGCAACAAGGAGTGCAAAGTTATCCTGGCACAAAACAGAGCAAAAAATTTGACAGAGTGGGTCAGGCTCTGTAGAGATACTGGCAGCCCTTTAACTAATGCAGGTCTAGCTGCCATGCTAGCTAGCTCCCTACAGGTGGCTACAAAAGGCCCGAGAACCTTAGGGGCAAAGTCTAACGGGTGCTATGGCTGTGGCCAATCAGGGCACTTTAAGAGAGATTGTCCCAATAGACGTCAGCCCCCTGCCACTCAACGGTTTGGCGAACCAGGTGCAGTAACCAGGCCGTGTGGCCGTTGCCACAAAGGCCCCCACCGCGCAGAAGATTGTAAATCGGTTTTCGATGCGCAGGGTAGACGCCTCTCTGGCCGCCCCGAGCAGATTCCAAAAAACGGGAAGAGGGGGTCCGCCCTTTCGACGGACCCCCTTGCATGCCATTCGACAACACAGGATCCGATCAAATTCGTGCGTCCCCCGGCTCAGCAGGACTGGACCTCTGTGCCACCTCCAGACTCGTACTAACCCCCTCCATGGGTGTCCAGTTAGTAGGGACCTCCTTCAAGGGGCCCTTACCGGCTGGTACTGTAGGGCTCATATTGGGGAGAGCATCCACGGCCCTGAGAGGATTAACAGTTATACCAGGACTTGTAGATTCAGATTTCACAGGCCGTGCCCAAGTTATGGTTCAATCTCAGCGGGGCACCTTAGTCATTGCAGAAGGTGATAAGCTGGCGCAGCTCCTGCTCTTACCCAGCTTACATGCAGTCTTTCCAAGCAGAATCAGACAGAGAGGGGAAAAAGGGTTCGGATCCAGTGGAGCGATTTTTGAGGGACTCCATATGTCCCTGGAGTCTCGACCTATGCTAACCATTAAGGTGCAAGGCAGATCTTTCTTGGGCCTGCTCGATACAGGGGCCGATCGGTCTATCATAAGACAACAAGAATGGCCCCCCACCTGGCCAACGAGCAGGGCGGAAGAGCCCATTAGAGGAATAGGCCAGGTTTCGGCACCCATGCTGAGTGCCGCTGCCCTTCATTGGGCAGACGAAGAAGGACACCAAGGTAGTTTTCAGCCATATGTACTAGCCCTGCCTGTTTCCCTGTGGGGAAGAGACATTCTTACCCAGATGGACGTTACCTTGACCAGTGGTTGCTCCCCAACCTCTAAGCGATTGTTAAAAGGAATGGGATATGTCCCCGGCAAAGGCTTAGGAGCCTCGTTACAGGGACGTGTAGAGCCCATACAAGCTACCTCCAACATTGTCAAGCAAGGCCTGGGTTTTTCCTGGGGGCCACTGAGGGAATGTTCCCACCCACACCCATAAAGCTAAAATGGAAAACCAGATCTCCGGTTTGGGTGCCTCAGTGGCCCTTATCACGGGAAAAGCTCTCCGCATTACACACTCTGGTGTCAGATCAGCTAAGAGAGGGCCACCTCATTCCCTCCACATCACCTTGGAACACCCCTATTTTTGTCATAAAGAAAAAATCAGGCAAATGGAGGTTGCTGCACGATTTAAGAGCCATCAATAATTGCATGGAGCCTTTAGGGCCCGTTCAGATGGGGTTGCCCCTCCTTTCGGCCCTGCCAGAGCGTTGGCCTGTTATCATCATAGATATCAAAGACTGTTTGCGGTCGGGGTTACTGCTTCTAGGGGGAGTGGCGGCCGGTAGCCGAGCCCTCAGCTCTCGGGGCTGCTTAAAGGGTACCGGCGGCGGGGGCTCTTTCCCGGAGGCGAGGGCGAGGCGGAGGACATGGCCAAGGTCCTCGGCGAGAGGCGTGCAAGGTATGGAGGGCGGCGATAAGGACAAAAACCCTCTTCATCCAGTAGGAGTATGCGCCAAAGAGATTTATTCAGGGGTGATTACAGGTTATATAGGCTGGTAAGAGGGGCAGGGCTGGAAAGGAGGTGAAGTAGCCTAAAATGGCAATATTGAAGGGAGAGGGGCTAGGATTGGTTCTGAGAGGACGCAGGAGCCGTTGCAGCGGGCGGGGGTTGTTCTGGCCACGGTGCATGCGCACTGGCGGTGGCAGGAGTGGCCTTGGCACAAGGGAGTGTGTGGGCAAGATAGGGAAGTGAGGAAAGGACGGTTGGGAGAAAGGCGGTTTCCTCCGGCAAGCCTCCCCTGCCAGTGGCATTTTGGGTGAGGAAAAGGGAGCTGCCTTGACCTCGCTCCTCAGGCTCGGGGGGGCTGCAGAGGGCACTCACGCCCGTACCTACTACCCTCCCCAGGGGGTGATCAGGTCCCCTGGCCCAGGCCTGGTAAGTCGAGGCACAAGCTCAGTCCCCTCAATTCCCCTTTCTTTTCTAATTAGAGGAAGAGGCTTTACCGGAGAGGCCCGCTAAGGGTGAGGGAAGGGGGAGGTCAGGGAAGGGAAAAAGGGGTTGACGGTGGCTCAGCGAGGCTGGAGCTCAGTGTTGGTGCGGTGCCCGGGTGCTTGACAAGGGCTTCGCTGCAGCGGGCTGGGCGAAGGTGAGGGGTTTAAAGTTCAGGGGTTTAAAGTTCAGGGGTTTAAAGTTCAGGGGTTCAGAGAAGCTGGAACTCGAGGTGAGAGCGATGTTCAGGTGATTGAGAAGGGCCTCGCGGTCGGCGGGTCGACCGGTGGCGTTGAGGTCGCGGAGGGTTGGCTGTCATCTTGGAGCGGGGGGCGTCAGAGGTGGCGAGTCGCTGATACTGGATTTGCACGAACGAGGAAAAAAGGGCATCTGTTTGTTTTCTTACAAGCTGGACAATTTTGCGGATGAGGCAGGGTCCTAAGATGAGAGCTAGAATAATTATTAATAGGGGGCCAAGAAAAGGAAGGATGTATGGGAGGATGGGAGTGAAAAAACTGGACCAATAACTGGTGGCTTCACGATCTCTTTTACGCTTTTCCAGTCCCTCTCGGACCCTTTTCAGGCTGTCCTCGACGAGACCTGTGGAATTGGCATATACATAGCACTCTTCTCCTAGGGCAGCGCAGAGGCCTCCTTCTTTGAGGAGGAGAAGGTCAAGACCTCGGCGGTTTTGGAGCACTACCTCAGAGAGGGAATTGACAGAATTTTTTAGATGGTAAATAGCGTTTTGTAAGTGACGAATGTCCTCGTCAACAGCCGCCCTGAGATGAGTTAGGGCGGAGCCTTGACTGGCTAGTGCAGCGATTCCGGTGCCAGCGCCGGCAAGACCTAGGAGGGAGGCAATTGTGAGGACGGTGATGGGCTCTCGCTTTTGCAGTGGGGTAGGAGCTGCAGTTCTTTCCAGACGGAGGAAGAAGTCTTCTTCGCTATGATATAAGACCCTAGGGATAAGGACAATTAGGAGGCAAGTTTCTTTATATTCGCTGATGATATTCGTGCTGAGACAGGGGGTAAGTCCCGTAGAGGAGCAGAGCCATTGGGAGGAGTTATGAGGAATGAGAAATTTTGCCGAGCTGCTGGGAGATGAGTAGCTGGCACAGGCAGTGAGGTCGGGAGAGTTACTGGAGCGAGGGCGGACGCACTTTCCTGTATAGGAGACTGAATGAAATGTTAGGGGGACGGCAGAGGTATTCCAACTGCATTCCGAGGGGCTGTCTTCTGTGCTTTCTGAAAAGGAGAGGTTGGAGGCAACGGGCTCGTACAGTGAGGAAGAGGTGGAGAGGCAGAGCCAGCAGGAGGAGGTAAAATTGGGGTTGGAGGAGTTCACTGAGGCAAAGGCGGCTTGGATGAGGCTGAGGAGGGGAGAGGAATAACGAGAAGGGGGCAGAGGAAGCTGGGGTGGTGGGGTTTGAGATGTAGTTGAAGTGCGTTTAGTTGGAACTAAGGTGCGGCTGGAGAGCTGTGGAAAAAGGGGGTTAATGACTTTATTGGGACCAATGTTAAAGGGCTTTTTTATAACAGTATTTTTCTTTGGTTGGTTTAAAGCCTCCTTTTTTATTAGAATAAGTGATTCTCGGTCGGTTTCTTTTTCATAGATTCTGAAGCCTTAAGTTTGACCGAGTAACCAGGAGGGATTAGTGGGGAGCTGCACTGTAAGATTAAGATGTGTGCAGGATTTTTCACTTTCTTGGCCGAGCCAGTTAACAGTAGGGAGTTTGCACCTTGTAGGGGCCCACTTTAAGGTAAGGTAATGATTAGGAACAGGAGGCTTCCAATTAGTGGCTAATGTTTCACACCCCCAGTATGCACAGTAGTACTCGTTGGGGGAATTACAGTACGATTTTTCAGGATTTGAGGATGGGCACATGTAATATTGGGCCTGGGGATCACTTACCTTTCGAGCGCAGGTTTCTTCGACTCTGGAGACGAAGGTGGCGAAAGGCTTACTCGGTTCCTGGAAGAGCTTGGTGAATTTATTAGGCCGACAGGCAGAGCAGTTGGCAAATGCTCGTAAGGCGATTCCCCAAAGGATAGGCCAAAAGGTGGCAGGTGTATTAATATAAGCAGACGCATTTAGAAACGCTCCAGTGCCCAAATAGGCTTCGGGGGGATGATAGACTCTAATGGCTGCATCTTGCTCACTTTGCTTAGCTGCTTCTGCCTGGAAGTGAGCACGCCAGTCAACAAACTGACCGGGGTTAAAAATTGAACGGGCAAGCGAGGCCCAGTTTTGGGGGATGCAATAGTCCATGCCGAGATCCTGCAGTATTTGGGAAGCGTATGGGCTACCTAACCCGTCCTCCTTGACGGCCTTGCGAAGCTGCTTGATAGTATCTAAGTCAATGGAATACCAGTCATATGGTTTCTGCGGTGTGGGGGCAAGGTTAAGAGGAAAACAGCGAAAAGCACGAGAGAAAGGAGGACGCGCTTGCAGAGGGCTTGGTGCGGGAGTGGGGGTAGGGGGAGCGTTGCCCCAAGGGTTGCCTTGAGGTGTAGAAGGCAGCCAGGGGTTGTTAGTCGGCAGGGTGGGAGGAGCGGCGGCAGCTGCCGGTAGCGGCTCCGAGGGGGAGCTCGCCGGAGGGAGAGGCGGGAGTGGGAGGCCCCAAGCGTCGCAAGATGGCGGCGCGGTAGGCGTGGCTAAGACACAAGATGGTGGATCAGCCCCGCCCTGTGAAAGGGTGGGGTTCAAGGCACAAGATGGTGGACTAGCTCCGCCCTGTGGAAGGGCGGGGTAAAGCGTATGCGGTTTCCGGCCCAGCTTAGGGCTGATGTCATCGCCGGAGCATTTCCTCCCCTCGATGGAAGAAGAAGGAGGAAGTTCGCCATCTTGGCGTGGCGCAGTGTTATTTTGCTTTTTGGGAGTCACCTCGAGCGCGTTGTTAATCTGCTCGACTAAGGACTCCGTGTCCGAGTCATGATTTGAATTAGTATCGCTATCTGAGTCTGTTGGCTGGGTTGATAGGGCCTCTTTGGATTTAACGGGGCCTCTATCAGGGGGGAGGGAGCCTTGAAGGCAGGAGCGGATGGTTATCAAGGTGGGGAGCAAGCCGGGAGGGAAGCGCTTGCTCTCATGTTCCATGGCATTAGTGACTCGATCAATAAGGCGATCATAAGTAACAGGGTCCCAAAGATGGCAAGTGGTGAGCCATGGGTTAAAGGGCAGCAGGAGATCCCAGTATATCTGCAGCTGCCGGACAGACACTTTACAGCGATGCGTGTCTAGGAGACCCGCTAGAGCACGAACTTGAGGTGCCTGACATGTAGATATACGATTACCCATAGCTGAGGGGAGAGGAGGGGGAGTTGCTCCCGAGCCGGGCCGGCCGGCTGGCGGGGAGGAGAAGGAGGAGTAGTTTACTGAGCAGAGAGAATGAGATAAACTGTGGCTGCAAGGCCGAAGGAGACGGCGAGAGCAGAAAGCAGTGCCCTTTGGCAACGAGAGCAGTCAGGGGGGGGGCGGTTGCAAAGAGGCACACGGCACCAAATGAGGAAATAAAGATACAAAGAACTACAGCAAAGTAATGGAGGGGAAGAGGGAGAGTGTTAGGAGGAACGGGGGTCATAGAAGTGCGCATACAAGAGGACGAAGAGAGCGTGGGGGAATAGAGGAGTTCCTACTGGATGAAGAGAGCGTGGGGGAAGGGAGGAGCGGCTTCGGAGCAAGGAACCTCCCACGGCTCCGGAAGCGGCGAGGGAGAGGCGGCCCTTTACCTTGCAGGCGAGGAAATGGGAAGCTGGAGAGGCGTCCGGGCGAGCGGGTGACCTGCCAAACTGTCGTGTGGAGACGTTCCTCACACGGGGCACCAGTTGCGGTCGGGGTTACTGCTTCTAGGGGGAGTGGCGGCCGGTAGCCGAGCCCTCAGCTCTCGGGGCTGCTTAAAGGGTACCGGCGGCGGGGGCTCTTTCCCGGAGGCGAGGGCGAGGCGGAGGACGTGGCCAAGGTCCTCGGCGAGAGGCGTGCAAGGTATGGAGGGCGGCGATAAGGACAAAAACCCTCTTCATCCAGTAGGAGTATGCGCCAAAGAGATTTATTCAGGGGTGATTACAGGTTATATAGGCTGGTAAGAGGGGCAGGGCTGGAAAGGAGGTGAAGTAGCCTAAAATGGCAATATAGAAGGGAGAGGGGCTAGGATTGGTTCTGAGAGGATTCAGGAGCCGTTGCAGCGGGCGGGGGTTGTTCTGGCCACGGTGCATGCGCGCTGGCGGTGGCAGGAGCGGCCTTGGCACCAGGGAGTGTGTGGGTAAGATAAGGAAGTGGGGAAAGGGCAGTTGGGAGAAAGGCGGTTTCCTCCGGCAAGCCTCCCCTGCCAGTGGCATTTTGGGTGAGGAAAAGGGAGCTGCCTTGACCTCGCTCCTCAGGCTCGGGGGGGCTGCAGAGGGCACTCACGCCCGTACCTACTACCCTCCCCAGGGGGTGATCAGGTCCCCTGGCCCAGGCCTGGTAAGTCGAGGCACAAGCTCAGTCCCCGCAACTGTTTCTTTTCTATCCCACTTCACACAGAGGATACCCAAAAATTTGCTTTTACTGTGCCCTCTCTAAACCAAGAGGAGCCCTGTCACCGCTTTGAGTGGACGGTCCTGCCCCAGGGCATGACCAACAGCCCTACCATGTGTCAGTTGTATGTCGCTGCACAGTTGGCCGATACCCGGCAGCAATTCCCCAAAGTAAGGATCCTTCATTACATGGATGATATCTTGCTGACTCATGAAAGCCCAGATCTCCTTAACGCTGCACTATCACATTTGGTTCTTACACTTAGAGAGGTCAATCTTGAAATAGCCCCAGAGAAGATCCAGATGACCGAGATTGTCACCTTCCTGGGAGCAAAACTTACGTCTACTCAAGTCTCCCCCCAAAAGGTGTCTCTCAGGTTAGATAAACTGAACACCCTCAATGACTTACAAAAACTCATGGGAGACATAAATTGGGTTCGCCCATATCTGAAGTTACCCAATGCCGAATTAAGACCCTTGTTTGACTTGCTTAAAGGGGATCCGGACTTAGCTTCGCCCCGGTCCTTCACCCCTGAAGCGAGACAAGCACTATGCCAAGTAGAACAGGCACTCAGTAATGCCACGTTAAAAAGAATAAACCCTGATAAGCCTTTCGAAGCTTGCCTGCTGCCGACGGTGTCGCAGCCCACGGCGGTGCTGTGGCAACAGGGGCCATTACTCTGGATCCACCCCGGAGTTTCTCCAAAAAAGATCTTAGAGCATTACCCTACCGCAGTTGCAGATCTGGCCCTGGAGGCCATCAAGAAGGCCATCCAACACCTTGGCCAACCACCAAAAAAACCTTAGAGTACCCTACTCTCTCCCACAAATTGAGGTGCTTACCGGATGCATAGATCAATGGGCTGTTCTCCGATGCACCTTTTCGGGATGTATTAATAACCAATATCCCAAAGACCCCCTCTTACAGTTTGTCACCCAACATCCGGTAATCTTTCCCAAAGTGACTTCGTCTAGGCCACTAGCGAACGCCCTCACCGTGTACACGGATGGCTCCAGCTCCGGTACAGGGGCGTATTGTGTCGAGGGGGACACTCCCAAAACAGTACTCTTCCATCCACAAAGGCCTCAATGGGTAGAGCTACAGGTTATCATCACTGTTCTGAAAAGCCTCTCTGAACCCTTGAATGTTGTCTCGGACTCTGCTTATGTTGTAAACTCTGTACAGATACTAGAGACAGTGGGCACTATTAGGTATTCATCTACAGTAAGAACATTCTTTATCAAATTACAGGAAGTTATATGGGCCAGGCGACACCCTTTCTACATAACTCATATCAGAGCCCACACGGGCTTGCCTGGCCCCATGGCCCAGGGAAACCACATCGTAGATGTGGCCACTCGACAGCTACACATCTTTCCCACACTGGTGCCATATCAACAGGCCCGAGAGTTCCACGCCAAGTTTCACATCAATGCAGGCACCCTAGCTAAGCGGTTCAGCATACCACGTGCAGCTGCTCGAGATATTGTCCGAGCCTGCAGCAATTGTGCGGAGCAGAGAGCAGTCTCCTCGGTT
The DNA here is from genome assembly GCF_015220235.1 of Choloepus didactylus. Lineage (NCBI taxonomy): Eukaryota > Metazoa > Chordata > Mammalia > Pilosa > Megalonychidae > Choloepus > Choloepus didactylus. The sequence goes on along the minus strand of NC_051311.1, from coordinate 2,089,641 downwards.
GGGGTCAACCCTAGGGGTCTCACCCCAGGGGATACTTGGCAGATGGATGTCACTCATCATTCAGAGTATGGTAAGGTCAAGTACTTACACGTGTCGATAGACACATATTCCCAAGTTTTGTTTGCCTCTGCTGAACCAGGAGAAAGAGTCTCCCACGTCGTTGCACACTGCTTGGCTGCATGGGCGGCTTGGGGTAAGCCAAAAACGTTAAAGACAGACAACGGACCAGCCTACACTAGTAAATCCTTCCAAAAATTTTGTGACAACATGGGTGTCCAATTGAAACATGGCATCCCCTATAACCCTCAAGGGCAAGGAATCATCGAGAGAGCGCACAGGTCGCTCAAAGACTTGCTCAAAAAACAGAAAGAGGGGATAGGTCACGGCCTATCCCCAAAGGCTCAACTGTCTGTAGCCTTATTCACGTATAATTTCTTAAATGAAAATTCACAGGGCATGACACCTGCCCTTCAGCACACCACCCCGAGTCCTCCACATAGAGGTCTAGTCCGATGGAAGGATGTCCTGTCAGGACAGTGGCAAGGCCCTGACCCCGTGCTCAGCTGGGCCAGAGGCTCTGTTTGTGTCTTCCCACAGGAACCAGGACGTCAACCGGTGTGGGTTCCGGAGAGATTGGTGAGAACCGTATCAACGCCCGAGAGCGCTGAGAAGCTGCAGCCTGACCAATTGGGGAACCCCCAACATGACACAAGAGACCCAACCTTCAACGCTGGTGACGACCAGCAAGATGACCAGCGAGATGATGAGAATGATCCTGACCGCCTCCCCGTCGTCCAGGGGGAGGACCGGTGATCCCAACCCCTATTCCCCTATAAATACCCTCCTGATTTGTTTTCTCTTTCTCAGCAGTGTTGCAGTGGTTCAGGGAGAAGATCAGTTCCTCTGGGGCCTCTGGCACCATCCCCCGACGCTAGCTCCCTTTTCTGCGGGGTCCCCCGCCTCTCCTCAGTTCTTCACTCCTAATTTAACTCTTAGCCTCCATCATCTACCTTTGCCTGCCAATGTTTCCTCCATAACCTTCAACGAGACCTTTCCTCTAACCGATGACACGCTGATCCTTTCATTTGCTAATCGCTCTATAGCTAATTGTTCCTGCGCAAACAGCACAAGTACTGCCTGTGATACCCATTGCACTCAGGTGACTTTTGGAGTCTTGCTAGAATTTCTTAATACCTCGGCTGGCTATCAACAGGATTGTGAGGGGTTGCTTAACAAAAATGAGACGAAAAGATGCCTCAAGCTTTCTGGGTTTAGACCAACAGTCCTTAACTGCTCTCGAGATCCTGATGTCCCGCAGCCTCCTTTCCCCCCTTGCGCGCATGATCTGCACAGGAAAGCCACTCTGGAGGACTTCTCTTGGCACAGCTGTATGCCCGTGAGGCACCCGTTCCTCTTAAGTGAGGACTGGTGGCTCTGGTCCGTGCGCCCTCACATACGTAATTTCACAGCAATAAGCAAGATCCGAAACTATACTGAGGCATCGGCGTGGGGTACCGTAAACCAATGTCGAGAACCGTTAATCGACCCCATAGCCTCCCGTATCCAAACCTTCGCTCAGCATTTGGCCTGCAACCCCCTGGGGGCATGTCTGGACCTGCGCTATTTCATGCTATTGAATGGTACCCTTACCAACACGTCAACCGACGCGACGGGTAACTCTACCACTGCCAATTGTTCTTTTTCGGGTGCAGAGGGAACATATGCTGATAAGAATTGTTCCTTCCCTTTGCACAGGCAGGTTTGTGTGCTCCCTCCCTTCGCCTTTCTACTCTCTACAGAGTCTACCTTCAACTGTTCCAGCGTCCGCTGTACCCTGTCTGAATGCTGGAACGGATTCCCTCCCTACGCCATCCTAACCTACCGTCCCAGCTATGTTTGGGTCCCGGTCAACACCACTGATTGGGTAGGCCCTATTACCCAGGTTGTGTCAACGGAAAACTTTCCGTTTTCTGGGCCTTTTAATCCCTCCCTTAACAGGAAACCAAGAAGTGTCAAAAGCTGGCTGTGGAACCTCGGCGGCATCGTCGCTTCAGTGTTCGTCCCAGCAGTGGGGAATGCGGTGCTTCAAGCCTGGACAACGGAGCAGATCGCCCTGACGATGGAAACAGTCAACACTTTAGCCAATGCCACCCGGGACGCGTTGCACGCCCACAATCTAATGTTAGAGTTGAATTCGCAAGCGATCCAGAAAATGCAAAGTGAAATACAGGAACTTGGACAGGAGATAGATGGGCTCTGGAAAACAGTCGAGCAACTGTGTGACACCCGATGGATCCTTTTCAGACTTTGCGTCACTCCGGTCAGGGCCAATGTAACTGCTAACACCCACAAAGTCTCTGACTGGCTTAAAAATACTTATCTGCCAACTTTTGCCAATCTTACCCAGCAGGTGGACGTCAGCCTGGACAAGATTGGGACCGTTAAGTTGACCCCCGTTAAGTTCAACCTTGCCAGTTTGGTAACTGACCTGTGGAACCGAGTTACCTCCTGGTTTTCATGGCCCAATCTGACCACTTGGGTTCTCCTCGCTATAGGGTTGTTGGTGGGTTTAGTAATCGTCAAATGCCTGTTAGAACGCTTGTTTCAAGCACAGCAGCAACTGCGCGTTACCACTATGATGGCTATGTCTTCAACCTGTAGTACTTCTGACAGTAGCTTCTATACTGATCGATCCCCGTCCCGGCCACTCGGGGTGGGGCGCTCTGGGGCCAGGTTCGCGGCAAAGTCCATGGCCGTATCCCGGATATAACATATAACTCCAGCAGTCTTAATTTTTGTCTCAGGCGAGTCTCTTAGGCGGAGTCCCAGTTGTGGCCAGACTGGACTCTGGCCATTGCACAGAGACGCCTAGTGACGCCTTTGACGCTGGTTGCCACTCTCCTGCCCCAACCGTCTTTCCCCAGTTACGAGGCGAAGTACTGTAGGGAGAGTCACGTTGTTTCCAGCTCACGGGCTCTCCGGTCTCTATATGAGGTAAGCATTCTGGTCGGTGCTAGAGGCTCCGCCGCTAAATGGCTGAGACCTAGTCCAGACTCCCCAAAGCACCGGAACAAATTGTGAGCCATCTGGGTTCACGGGAGCACACTCATCACTGGGGACACTGGGTCGATATAAATAATAAAGGGGGAGATGTGGAGAGCCGTCTCCCGGGACGGGCATAGCGCATGCGCTGTAAACCTGCTCCAAAGTCCCCCCGCCCATCGAATGAGCCAAGATGGCGCCCATATCCTGCTTCCGCTTATGACGTGCACACTCACTATTCCTATCTGCCAATTGAGTGCATATGCGCGGCGCTAGATCATTGGTTATGAGTAGAGTACTTAAGAGTTTGCCCAAGCGAACCTCGGGGAGACAGCCCACTAGGAGCCATACCTGACGGCCACATCGAGGCTGCTCTCCCGCGAGGCACTCTGCCCCGCGTGGAAACCTGTAACAGAGAATGCTTATCTAGCTTCAGTAAAAGACTTGCTCTCGCAACCGCCGTGTGGCTCGAGTCGTGACTTCCAGCCAGGTCAGTTTGCGTGGTCTGCATCTCTCTCTCTCTCATCCCTTGTTTCTCCCCTCGCCGGCCGGGGAACAGGGGTCGAGCGGGGCGGCGCCGGACACACCGGGACATAATTCAGCCAGGTTTTCTGCTACTCTATAGCAAGGACTACCTTCCCTCCAGCTCCCAAGGACACGTGTCTTTCCAAGGCCTCATCAGAAGTAACTTGAACACCCATATCTCTACCAACAATCTCTTCAAACCACTGCAGTCAAATTAACCTGTGGAAAGAGAGTTCCTTCTGCATGATTTTCCCCCTCACATGCTGCCTTTTAAAATAGAGAGGGCCTCAACAGGTTACTGGTCTACGTTTCTCCTAATACTTCTAAGATTTAATCAGCTGCACAACACATTTTTCCTCAACTCTGAGTTCTTGGCCTGGAAGGCCCTCTCTCCATCTGCGTGTTTGGAGTCACACTAATTTGTCAAGTGTTCAAAACCGATTTCTCGGAGGAAGCGTTTTCTGATCACCCAAACAAGTTACATTTACTGACACCTCTTTAATTCCCATGGCACTTTGTCATTCTCTTTTCAAACTTATTTTACCCTGCACTTGATAATACAACATGAGCTTGGGAGTCAGGCAGACCTTCCAAAACCACTACTGAGTTGGTAACCTTGGGCAAGTTACTAACCTCTCCAGACTTCAGTTAGCTCACTTGTAAAATATGGATAGTAATCCCCAGCAGCGGATGAACTGAGCTATAGTGCCTGACACACGAGAAGCAGCTGATGATGTCACTAGCTTGGACTACAGTCATTTGTGTGATTTTCTTATCTACCATGAAAAACCGTTAGCTTCATGACAACAGGCCACATTTCTCAGGGATTTTGTTATCACCCTCTGTACATAGCACATAGTATATTTCTCACTTTTTAAAGGAACCCAGTTTTACAAATCTGTTGCCATGTTTTTTATCCCTAGGGTATTTTAAAGTTGTTTGTTTGTTTGATTCCAAAATGTTCTTATATTCGGGCCTTCCCCAATCAAGATGGCGAAGTGAGAAGCTTCAGGGCTGCATCCCCGCCTAGAAGCTTTGAACAACCAGTAAGAACTGGCAGAAAAGAGTTAAATGACTGTAGAAATGGGCACACCCCGAATCAAAAAAAAAGTTTGCTTTAAAAAGTGGTCGGATCTTGGGGCACCCTGGCTGGTCCTCCTTCACCCCTCAAGAGATCAGTACAGAACCAGCCCACGTGTCTCCTACAGATCCCCAGGTCCAGCTCTGGAGGGAGCACAATGACCCTCGTGCACATGCTGGAGCATGGATGCCTGGCCCAGTCCTTCTGGGCGTGGCCTGAGGGACTCGCTGTCCCAGAACTTGCCCTGCATGTAGAAGGCAGCTCGCTGAGCTCCCTGCAGTAGGCTGTGGGACAGCTGTCATGTAGCCGCCTGGGGCACAGGACTGCTTCTGTAGGACACTCAGTGCAGGGCCCAGGACCATGGGGAGACTGTTCCCTAGGGAAGAGGGGACATTTGGAGCCATTTGAAAGGGGGGATTTCCTAGCACCAAATACTCATGCACAAGACAGGATGCATGAACAGAAAGGATCAAGGCGGCCCCGACACTTTGATCTACAGCTATTCTCTAGACTCATATGAACAAGCTCTCAAAAAGAGCACTTGCACAGGATCAGTCTGCAAAGACTGGGAAAGGTGTTTTATTTTTTCCTGCGGGTGACTGAGCTTGTACCTCGACTTACCAGGCCTGGGCCAGGGGACCTGATATCACCCCCTGGGGAGGGTAGTAGGTACGGGCGTTAGTGCCCTCTGCAGCCCCCCCGAGCCTGGGGAGCGAGGTCAAGGCAGCTCCCTTTTCCTCACCCAAAATGTCACGGGCAGGGGAGGCTTGCCGGAGGGAACCGCCTTTCTCCCAACCGCCCTTTCTCCACTTCCTTATCTTGCCCGCACACTCCCCTGTGCCAAGGCAACTCCTGCCACCGCCAACGCGCATGCACCGTGGCCAGAACAACTCCCGCCCGCTGCAACGGCTCCTGCGTCCTCTCAGAACCAATCCTAGCCCCTCTCCCTTCAGTATTGCCATTTAAGGCTACTTCACCTCCTTTCCAGCCCTGCCCTTCTTACCAGCCTATATAACCTGTAATCACCCCTGAATAGCTCTCTTTGGCGCATACTCCTACTGGATGAAGAGTGTCTTGTCCTTATCGCCGCCCTCCACACCTTGCACGCCTCCCGCCGAGGACCTGGCCAAGTCCTCCGCCTCGCCCTCACCTCCGGGAAAGAGCCCCCGCCGCCGGTACCCTTTAAGCAGCCCCGAGAGCTGAGGGCTCCGCTACCGGCCGCCACTCCCCCCAGAAGCAGTAACCGCGACCGCATTTTCCCTTCTTTTATTCATGTATTTTCTATTGTTGTCAGCTCCTAGTATTCAAAGAAAGCTCTGTCATAACACCAGCTTAAGGAACAGACTCCCCAGAGTCTGAATTCCAGTGATAACACATTAAAATATCAAAATATACATGTTTTAACAAAAGATTACAAAACATGCAAAGAAACAGGAAGTGATGGTCAGGCAAGGGAGATTAAAGCATTAGAAACTGTCAATGAGGAAGATCAGACTTGGGACATTAAACACAAAGACTTTTTTAAAAATGTTCCTAAATATGTTCAAAGAGCTAAAAGAAAATATGGACAAAGAACTAAAGGAAATTGGGAAAACATTACCCATCAAGAGATGGAAATTATGGAAAGGAACCCCCTATAGTTCAACAGCAGATTGGAGCTGGCAGAAGAAAGAATCAGTGAACGTGAAGATAAAACAATTAAGATCATCACTCTGAGGAGCAGAAAGAGGAAAGAATGAAGAAAAGTGAATGGAACCTGAGGAACTTGTGGGAAGTCATCAAGTTTTCAATATATGCATTGTGGGAGTCCCAAAAGGAGAAGAAAGAGGGAACAGAACAGAGAGAATATTCAAAGAAATCATGGCTGAAAACTTACCAAAGTTAACAAAAAACTTGGGTATACACATCCAAGACACTCAATGAACTCCAAACCGGATAAACCCAAATAGACCCACACTGCGTCGTGTTATAATCAAACTGTTGAAACTGCCAAGGATAGAGAGAGAATTCTGAAAGTCACAAGATAGAAGCAATGTATCACATACAAGTGCGGGACACTGATTACGTGCTTCAACTTGGCGGGCCTGGGCTGGGGGACCGGATCCACCCCTGGGGAGGGTAGTGGGCACGGGCGACAGCGCCCTCTACAGCCCCCCGGGCCTGGGAAAGTGAGGCCGGAGGCAGGCCCCATTTCCTCTCCCAAAATACCAGTGTTAGGGGAGGCTTGCCGGAGGGAACCGCCTTTTCCCCACCCCCTTATCTTGCCCGGACACTCCCCGTTGCCAGCGCAACTCCCACCACCACCAGTGCGCATACATTGTTGCCGGACACCGTTACGGGAGCAACTCTCGCCCCTTTTCAATCAACCTCCGCGCCCTCTCAGAACCAATCCAAGCCTTTAACCTCTACAGCTACCCCGCCCTCTAAACCGCCCGATATAAGCTTGTACTCTCCCCTAATAAACTCTCTCTCTCTTGGTTTTCTTCATCCTAAAAGAAACGTGTCCCGCCTGTTCCTTTCTCGCCGCCCTCCATACTTTGCACGCCTCCCGCCGGGGACCTGGCCAAGTCCCCCGCCTCGCCCTCGCCTCCGGGAAAGAGCCCCCGCCGCCGGTACCCTCGGAGCAATCCTGGGAGCCTAGGATTTAGCAACCGGCCGCCACCCTCCCCCAGACGAGCCAACTACGACCGCAACTGACGCCCAATGTGGGGCCCCTGGAATTAAAAGTCCTCTCTACGCAGCGGTCCAGTAAAACCACCCGCTCGCCCGGACGCCTCTCCAGCTCCCCTTCTCCTCGCCTGCAAAGTAAGGGCCGCCTCTCCCTCGCCGCCCCGCGGAGCCGCCTCTCCCTCGCCGCTCCACGTCTGGGGCCGCCTCTCCCACGCCGCTCCGCGCCCGGGCCGCTCTTCCTTTCCCGCATTAACCTAACTCTTGCCCCCAACTACCTTTCGTCTTCTCTTCCTATATCCCCCCCATTCCTCCTAACACTCTTCCTCCAGTAGCTTTCCCTCTTCCCCTCCATTACTTTGCTGTGGTCCTCTGTGTCTTTGTTTCTTTGTTTAGCGCGGTGTGCCTCTTTGCAACCGCCCCCCCCCCCAAACTGCTCTCGCTACTAGAGGGTCCTGCCTTCTATTCTCACCGTCTCCTTCAGCCTGGCGGCCACGATTTACCTCATTTTCTTTACTCTATAATCAACCCCCCTTTTTTCTTTTCTCACTCCGCTATGGGTAATCGTCTATCTGCACGCCAAGCACCCCAAGTTCACGCTCTGGCGGGTCTCCTAGACACACATCGCTGTAAAGTGTCTGTCCGGCAGCTGCAGGTATACTGGGACCTCCTGCTGCCCTTTAACCCATGGCTCACCACTTGCCATCTTTGGGACCCTGTTACTTATGATCGCCTTATTGATCGGGTCACCAACGCCATGGAACATGAGAGCAAACGCTTCCCTCCCGGCTTGCTCCCCACCTTAATAACCGTCCGCTCCTGCCTTCAAGGCTCCCTCCCCCCTGATCGAGGCCCCATTAAATCCAAGGAGGCCCTATCAACCCAGTCTACAGATTCAGACAGCGATACTAATGTAGACCACGATTCGGACACAGAATCCTTAGTCGAGCAGATTAACAACGCGCTCGAAGTCGCCCCCCGAAAACAAAGCAATACTAAGCCTCGCCAAGATGGCGAACTTCCTCCTTCTTCTTCCATCGAGGGGAGGAAGTGCTCTAGTGATGACGTCAGCCCTAAGCCGGGCCGGAAACCGCATGCGCTTTACCCCGCCCTTTCACAGGGCGGAGCTAGTCCACCATCTTATGCCTTAGGCCCCGCCCTTTCACAGGGCGGGGCTGATCCACCATCTTGTGTCTTAGCCACGCCCACCGTGCCGCCGTCTTGCGACGCTTGGGGCCTCCCACTCCCGCCTCTCCCTCCGGCGAGCTCCCCCTCGGAGCTGCTACCGGCAGCTGCCGCCGCTCCTCCCACCCTGCCGACTAACAACCCCTGGCTGCCTTCTACACCTCAAGGCAACCCTTGGGGCAACGCTCCCCCTGCCCCCACTCCCGCGCCAAGTCCTCTGCAAGCGCGTCCTCCTTTCTCTCGTGCTTTTCGCTGCTTTCCTCTTAACCTTGCCCCCACCCCACAGAGGCCACATGACTGGTATCCCATTGACTTAGATACTATCAAGCAGCTTCGCAGGGCCGTCAAGGAAGACAGGTTAGGTAGCCCATACGCTTCCCAATTACTACAGGATATCGCCATGAACTTTTGCCTCCCCCAAGACTGGGCCTCGCTTGCCCGTTCCATTCTTAACCCCGGCCAGTTTGTAGATTGGCGTGCTCACTTCCAGGCGGAAGCAGCTAAGCAAAGCGAGCAAGACGCAGCCACTGGAGTCTATCATCACCCCGAAGCCTACTTGGGCACGGGAGCGTTTATAAATGCATCCGCCTATATTAATGCACCTGCCACCTTTTGGCCTATCCTTTGGGAAATCGCCTTGCGAGCTTTTGCCAACTGCTCTGCCTGTCGGCCTAATAAATTCACCAAGCTCTTCCAGGAGCCGAGTAAGCCTTTCGCCACCTTTGTCTCCAGAGTCGAAGAAACCTGCGCTCGAAAGGACCCTGCATTATCCGCAGAATTGTCCAGCTTGTAAGGAAACAAACGGATGCTATTTTCTCCTCGTTCGTGCAAGTCCAGTACCAGCGACTCGCCACCTCTGACGCTCCCTACTCCGAGATGACAACCAACCCTCTGCGACCTCACCGCCACCGGTCAACCCGCCGACCGCGAGGCCCTTCTCGATCGCCTGAACATCGCACCAACCTCGAGCTCCAGCTTCTCTGAACCTCCAACTTTAAACCCCCCACCCTCGTCCATCCCGCAAGCAGCAAGGCCCCTGTCGAGCGCCCGGGGCCACACCAACGCCGAGCTCCAGCCTCGCTGAGCCACCGTCAACCCCTTTTCCCCTCCCCGACCTCCCCCTTCCCTCATCCCTTAGCGGACCTCTCCGGTAAGCTTCTTCCTTTAATTAGAAAAGAAGGGGGAAATGCAGGACACTGATTACGTGCTTCAACTTGGTGGGCCTGGGCTGGGGGACCGGATCCACCCCTGGGGAGGGTAGTGGGCACGGGCGACAGCGCCCTCTACAGACCCCGGGCCTGGGAAAGTGAGGCCGGAGGCAGGCCCCATTTCCTCTCCCAAAATACCAGTGTTAGGGGAGGCTTGCCGGAGGGAACCGCCTTTTCCCCACCCCCTTATCTTGCCCGGACACTCCCCGTTGCCAGCGCAACTCCCATCACCACCGGTGCGCATACATTGTTGCCGGACACCGTTACGGGAGCAACTCTCGCCCCTTTTCAATCAACCTCCGCGCCCTCTCAGAACCAATCCAAGCCTTTAACCTCTACAGCTACCCCGCCCTCTAAACCGCCCGATATAAGCTTGTACTCTCCCCTAATAAACTCTCTCTCTCTTGGTTTTCTTCATCCTAAAAGAAACGTGTCCCGCCTGTTCCTTTCTCGCCACCCTCCATACTTTGCACGCCTCCCGCCGGGGACCTGGCCAAGTCCCCCGCCTCGCCCTCGCCTCCGGGAAAGAGCCCCCGCCGCCGGTACCCTCGGAGCAATCCTGGGAGCCTAGGATTTAGCAACCGGCCGCCACCCTCCCCCAGATGAGCCAACTGCGACCGCATACAAGGAAGCTTCAATAAGATTAAGTGCCTGTTTCTCATGGGAAACCATGAAGGCAAAAAGGCAGTGGAAAGACACTGAAACTCCTGAGAGCAAAAAAATGCCAACCAAGAATTCTATATCTGGCAAAACAATCTTCCAAAAATGGGGGAGGGATTAAGACATTCCAAGATAAACAAAAGCTGAGGGACTTTATCACCACTAGACCAGCCCTACAAGAAATGCTAAAGAGAGTTTTGAAGGTTGAAAGGCAAGGACAATAGACAATTGACTGAAGCCACATGAAGAAATAAAGATCTCTGGTAAAGATCATGATATAGGTAAATATAAATAGCAGGACTATTATATTTTTGGTTTGTAACTCTACTTTTTTTTATTTCCTACAGGATCTAAAAGGCAAGTGCTTAAAATGTAATAACTCAATGGTTTTAGACTTATAATTTATAACATGTAACTTGTGACAGGAACTAAATAAAGGTGGAAGGCAGGAAGGTTATAGGAACATAGTTTATGTCTGCTGTGGAAGTTAAGTTGGTATCAAAGTAAACGAGATTGTTATAGATTTAAAATGTTAAATTTAAGCCCCATGGTAACTACCAAGAAAATATCAGAGAATATGCAAACTCATGAAAATAGAAAGTAGAGTACAGGTTACCAGGGGTGCAGGCTGCAGCAATGGGGACTTAATGCAAAGTGAGTCTAGGGCTTTTGTTTGGGGTGAAGGCAAAGTGATAGTAATGGACAGTGGGGAAACGCCACATTGTGAATGTGATTAAACCCCTGATTGGTGTGCTTGGGCGGAGTTGGGATGGGAAGACTGATATTGTATATATGTTTCCACAGTTTAAAAAAAAAAAAGGATAAACTAAAGAAAGAATGACAATTAAATGCAATACATGATATTGGGTGGGATCTAAGAATGGAGGAGAAAAGGATCAAAAGGACATTATTGGAACAGAAGAAAATATTGGAATATAGAATGTAGGCTTTATATCAATGTTAAATTTCTTCAACTTGATAATTGTAGTTAAGGTGATTACAAAAGTGAATATCCTTGTTAGTAGGTGTTCCAGTTTGCTAATGCTGCCATTTGCAAAATACCAGGAAATGGATTGGCTTTTAAAAAGGGGGGGTTATTTTGTTACAGAGCTACAGTCTTAAGGCCATAAAGGGTCCAAAGTAAGGCATCAACAACAGGGTACTTTCACTGAAGTATGGCCATAGGCGTCTGGAAAACCTCTTTTAGCTCAGAAGGCATGTGGCTTGCGTCTGCTTGCTCCCAGGTTGTGTTTCAAAATGGCGTTCTCCAAAATGTTGCTCTTGGGGCATTTTGCCCTCTCTTAGCTGCAGCTCTGAGTTCCTGCTGTTTGTCAGCTGTTTTATATGGCTCCAGTGATTTAAGTAAGACACACCCTGAATGGGTGGGGTAACACCTCCATGGAAATTATCCAATCAAAGATCTTGCCTACAGTTGATTGAGTCACATGTCCATGGAAACACTCAATCAATAGGTTCCAACCTAATCAACACTAATACGTCTGCCCCTACAAGATTGCATTAAAGAACATGGCTTTTTCTGGGGAATGTAATATACCCAAACTGGCACAGTAGGAAATGTACATGGAAGTATTATGTGTTCAAGAATTATGACATGTGCCACCTGCTCTCAAATGTTTAGAAGATAGGTAGGTAGGTAGGTAGGTAGGTAGGTAGATAGATAGATAGATAGATAGATAGATAGAGAACGATATGGTAAAGGCAACAAAATGACAAAATTGGTGGAGTTCTTTATATGGGGTTTGTATTATTTTTGAAATTGTCCTTTAAGTTTGCAATTACTTCAAAATAATAAGCTTTTTAATAAATGTCATTATATTCACCTTTGTGAAAAGCACATCATTGCAACAACGACATACATCTCCTATCATATGCAATGCTTTAAAGGATTGTGCTGGCTTGAATCTGTTATGTCCCCCACAAAAGCCATGTTCTTTAATGCAATCTTGTGGGGGCAGACTTACTAGTCTTTTGATTAGGGTGGGACCTTTTGATTAGGTTGTTTCCATAGAGATGTGATCCACCCAACTGTAAATGAGACCTTTTGATTGGATCATTTCCATTCTGGGCGGATCTTAATTAGATCACTGGAGTCCTTTAAGAGAGCTCATGGAGAGAAGGAGCTCAGAGAAGCTGAGAGAGAAGCTAAGATTTTGGAGAGAAGCATCCGGAATTTGCCCCAGAGAATCTAAGAGAGAACCCCCAGATGCTTAGAGAGAAACACCCTGGGAGAGCAAGCAAGGATGCACAGGAGCTGAGAGAGAGAAGCTAAGAGAGACAGAAGCCCAGAGACATTTTAGAGAAAGCCATTTTGAAATGCACCCCAGGAGCAAAGGGCCAGCAGACCCTAGCCATGTGCCTTCCCAGCTGATGGAGGTGTTCCAGACACAATTAGCCTTTCTTCAGTGATGGTATCCTCTTGTTGAAGCTTTAGTCTGGACACTTTTACGGCCTTAGAACTGTAACTTTTTAACCTTTACATATACCCTTTATAAAAGCCAATCCATTTCCGGTATTTTGCATAACAGCAGCTTTATCAAACTGAAACGAGGATTAAGTGGAAGGGAACAATTAAACACAAAATACAAACCCATCCTGCCAAAATATTTGACTTTTATGTTAAATATATGAATAATGGTGTGAATTTTACACTTTAAAATAGTTATAATTCATAGCATTTTAAAATCAATTCATAATTTACACACAGAAATATACATCCATGTTATATGCACAGTTTGATGAATTTTGACAAATGCATAGTAATAGCTGTGTAACCACCTCAATCAACATGTAGAACATTTCCATTACCCCGAAAGGATGCCTGGGTCTATTCCCAGGCTACCCTCTCCACATACCTCCTCAGCGCTAGGCAGAACTTCTCTGCTTTCTCTCACTATTGATTGGATTTTCCATTTCTAGAGTTTCATATAATATAATCATATACTGCCCTAGTCTTTTGTGTCTTGCTTCTTGGCTCAGCATAAAGTTTGTGAGAGTCATTTACACTGCATGTACGGTAGTTTGTTCCTTTTTATTGCTGAGCAATATTCCATTATATGGATATACTATAATTTGTATTGTTGATGTACACATGGTTAATTTTTAGTTGTGGTTACTATGAATAAAACTGCTATGAAGATTTGTGTGCAAAACTTTGTGTGGACATACATTTTTATTTCTTTTGGTTAAATACGTGAGTGAAATTCTGGGTGATATGGTTAACAATATGTTTAACTTTTTAGGAAATTGCTAAATTGTTTTCCAAAGTGGTATTCTCTATAGCCATTATGAGAATGACAATTGTTCCACATCCTTGCCTACATTTAAAAATATTAGCCACTTTAGTGGTTGCATAGTGACATCTTCTTGTGGGTTTAATTTGCATGTCCCTAATGACAAATAAGATTGTGCATATTTGCATATACTATATTGGCTATTTCTATATCTTCTCTATAAAATGCCTATTACAATCTTTTGCTCATTTTTAAAAATTGGGTTGTTTTTCTTTTTGGTATTAAGTTGTAAGTTCCCTGTGAGACACATGTGTTGTGGATATTGCCACTTTCGTAGTGGTGCCTTAGAAGAGCAGAGGTTTTAGATTTTGATGATGTGCAAGCTGTCTTCTTTTTTTTTTTCCTTTTATGAGTGGTGCTCTTTTATTGTTCTTGTATCTAAGGAACCCTTGCCTTCCTCAAGTTCATAAAGATTCTATGTTTTCTCCTGGTTTTAGTTTTAGCTTTCATATGTGGATCTATGATCCTTTTCAAGTTCATATTTGTATGTGGTGTTAGGTAAGGGCTGGTATTCATTTTTTTCATATGTATATACAGTTGCAGTCGTTCCGGCACCATTTGTTGAAAAGACTATACTTCCCGCCACAGATCTCGCTTGGCATCGTAGCTGTACTCTCCATTCTGATTACTGATGAGTGTGTCCATCCTTAGGCCTCTCATACTCCCTTGAAAACTGTAGCTTCTTCAGTAAGTTGTAAAATCAACTATGAATATGCTATAGTTTTCTTCATCCATGCATTTTGTGTCCATTTTAGAGTTAGTTTATCAAATTAAAAAAACAGATTTTGGGATTTTGATTGGGAATCCATTGAGTCTACAGATCAATTTGGGGAGAACTGACATTTTCACATTGTTGGGTCGTCCAATCCATGAAGCTACTTAATTGGGGCTCCTTTGACTTGTCCCAGCAGCGATTTATAGTTTTCAGCATACAGTTCTTGGCGTGTGCTTTCTTAAATGGTTTTGGATGCTAATAAAGATTGTGTGGTTTTCTTTAAACTTCAGTTTCCAGGTGCTGCTGTTAGTAGGGAGAACAACGCCTGTCACCTTGACTTTGTCTCCTGAGACCTTGGTGACGACACTCATTAGTTCTAGTAGCTTTTTGTGGATTCCAAGGTGTTTTCTCCTTACACAAAGTTATCTGTAAATAAATAATAATTTTATGTTATAGAGATTGCTAGTTCTCATCAAATTTGAACAATTTTGAGCTATTATTTCTTCCTCAGGGGCAACTCAGACCCTCCCCTTTGCTCACTTCCTCCCACTTCCCCCCTTGGCGTGTCTTTCTCCAGAAATTCCCTGTCTCCCAGAGCAGGCTGCAAGCGCCTCCCGGGCCAGGCGCCCGGAGCCCGGACCGGGTCCCCGTTTCCCTCTTCGGGGCGCTCTCCAACCCTCTGCTCCGGCGAGGGGCTGATCCCATACCCCGAGGCGTTTCTGGGCTCCGTTCTCCCGCCAGCAGCTCGGGCCCCAGGACCGCCGTCCCAGCTCCCAGCCGCCTCTCTCCGGCGCCCTCTCAGATTCCTCTTGGGGGTCGGGGGATTGGGGCCACCACAGGCGCTGAGGGCGGGTCTGGGGTGGCTCAACTGCCTCCGGACTGTAAGAGTTTTACGTGGGTGGTTTCACCTTAACTCACAACTACCCACCAGCTGGATTTTATTATCCCCATTTATCGGTGAGGAAACTAAGGCGGAGAGGTTAAGCTGCCCGGTTTCACCAGCGTGCCTCCGGAGGGCAAGCAGAAAGGCGTGGGAGCGGGCAGAGCACGGAGCGGCTGGGACGCCTTCCTGTTGGGTATCTGTGGGTACCCCTGCGTGGTACCTCTCTTCCCCCTCGTGCCTTGGCGTGTCCTCTCCAGCTTCCCCGCGGCATCCAAGTCTGCGCTTAGCCCTCTGCCTCCAGCAGACCCGCCACGGGGACAGTCCCGTCCGTTCACCCGACGCGGCCGCCAGAGAGGGCAGCGCTCGGGAGGAGCCCTGGCGGGGCGCCCAGTCCTGTCTGCACCCAGAACCCACCTTGCAAGGCCGCGCCAAGCCACGTGGTTTGGTGTGTCCCGACTAATCGCCCGGAGGCCCCACAGAGCCCCGGCACCGGGCGTCAGGCCGACCCCGCATTCCAGGAGGGTGGGGGTGGTAGGGGACCCGGCCGCGAGCGCCCCGAGGACCCGAGGGCGGGGCCGCGAGGGCCGCGGGCGGGGGGCGCTCCCGGGGGCGGGGCGGGGCCGGGGCGCCCCTCCTTCCTCCCGCGGGCAGCGGAGCAGCCCCTGCGCGGCAGTCGGGGCGCCTGAGGGCTGCGGAGCTCCCGCGGCGCGCTGGGCCGCTCCCCTCCCGCCGCTTTCCCCCGGTGCGCGGCCGGCATGGCGTCCAGCGAGGAGGACGGGGCCCAGGGCGGCGCCCCGGAGGCCGGCGAGGAGAGGGAAGCCGCGGGCAAGAGGCGGCGCCGGGGCTGGGCGGCCAGCGTCTGGCTCACCTTCTACAACATCGCCATGACCGCGGGGTACGTGCGCCCCACGGCCTCTTGGCACCCTCGGTTCCCAGCCCCGACAGCGGGAGCGCGTGGGGTAGGCGCTGGGCCGCGGCCGGGGGTGGGACAGCGGTGCCGCGGGGTGGGCGCCCGCGGTGGGCGCGCAGGGTGGGCTCGGGCCGGGGCCGGGGGTGGGACAGGGGGCCGCCTGGGACGGACGCGGGGCCGGGGGACAAGGGTGCGTGCCTGCGGTGGCTGCGGGGTGGGCGCCGGGGGTGGGTCCTTGGGCCGGGGGCAGGCGCGGGGCCCCGGGCGGGGGTGGCAGCCGGGCGCTGGGCATTACCTAATACGGTGCCCAGCGCGGCGCGCGGTTAAGTATAGCCGGGGCCGGAATGCGGGGCCGCCCGGCGCTCTGTCCCCCGCCGTCCCGGAGGACGGGCTTCCTCTGCAGCTGCGCGTCCCGGGGCCGAGCTCCTGCTGTCCATTTCCCCGCGCCTTTTTTTCGTTTTAAATAATAGTGCGTCCCGGAGCTCCTAACTCGGGGGTGAATTTTTAAAACCCTGACTTGGCGGAGCGCGGCACTCGTGGCCAACATGACCGATTCCCGGAGGTCACCGGAGCGCTGTCGCTCTAGGAAGAGGGGCCAAAGGGCCTTCGGGGTCAGCTGCTTTTTGAAACCTGGGGGGGGAGTGCTCTTCCGTGTGCAAATCACGTTGCCTTTTGAAAAAGTCACTTTCTCACTATTGCATGAAGTATTATTAATCTATGCAAATGTGAGGGAAAGTTCAGTATCTTAAACTTTCTCCAGGACCTGTAGAGAAGTGCGGATGACAGAGGTGTGGTAAGTGGGCTGTGCTAGGTGCTTCGCCTGTGACACTAAGAGCAAGCGCGACTCATAAGCAGCAGAGCCCCGTCTGCTGAGAGTTCTCCAGATGCCGCGCGCCCGGCCTGGGAGGCACTTTCCAGGAGTGCCTCATTTTTAGCCCCTCCAGTCCGGCGAGGAAGGCTCGAGTGTTGCCTTTCGCAGGGGAAAAGGCCCCCAAGAGAGGGCCCGAGGTCGCACAGCCAGCAAGTGTCAGAGATGGCTTTCCCCCAGGTGACTCCAGAGCGGGCGCTACACGTGTCCCTGGAAAGAAGGGAAAGCGCCCCGAGCGCCGGCCCGCAGCTGAGGCCAGGCAGCTGCCGCCTCTCCAGGCAGGACGGGCTCTGCTTGGAGGGTCAGTCCAGTCCGGTGAAAAACCTTTGCAGAGCACCTGCCCTCCATCCACTCCCCGTGTCTCAGGCCAAGTCACCGTGTCAAATCGCAAACCCGGGGCCGGTGGTGTCACCCGCACTACCGCGCTACCTGGGGGCTGAGCTGTCGTCAGAGGCCCCGATGCCCGCCCAGCTCCGCCATCCCCAGGCTGCCCCTGGACATTTCCTGCCCACCCAGGGCAGGTTCAAGGCTCTGTCCTGTGTTCTGGCCCTGTATTCTCATCCTTCCCTCCCTCCTGCAAGTGACTGCATTAGGAAGCCCCCTGCCTGTGTTGACAGGGGACCTTGTCTTTTTCATCTGGGTTTTAAGGCCAGGGTAAGGTAAATGGGATGGTCCATGTAACTGATGTCTGGAGGCTTTTAGAGGAGTTGAGATTTGAAGGGGCAGGATGCATGGGTAGAGGGTTAAGAGTTCCAGGGAGAAGTTCTAGGAGCTAGGTGTGAGATGTGGTGAGCCTGGGGGAATTGCTCTTGGTTGAACAGAGGTGGTGTTGGGGACGGTGTGGTGGCAGCTCAGGTGAGAGGTTGTGCTGGTGAAATGGGGACAGAGCTGGACTCGGTGGGGTGGGCAGCCCAGAGTTGCCAACAACCTTTTGATTTGTTTAACTAGTTTGTTTTTTTTAATTTCTCTTTTAGCTGAACTTTAGGGTGTTTATTAAATTTAAAAAGCTTTGAAAACAAAATATTTAGGATATATCAAACGTGTAAAAAACACCTGTCTTTTTCCTTCTTACCTTGCACACGGGAACCTAACTTCCTCAGGTGTCCGAGAGGCTTTTCCTGCCATCCTTATTCATGCAGTCCCTTGCCGCAGCACCAACGGCGTGCCCGGGCCACGCCATACACCACCAGCTACCTGGGCAGCACGCCGTGCTGGTTTGTCGTGTTTATTGTCTGCTGTCCCCGTGGGAGTGGAAGTATTCACTGGGTAGTTCAAGAAGGAAGGAAGGGAGGAGTGGATGCATGCATGCGTATTTTAGAGGATGTAGATACAGTATCTTCTTATTGTATGTACTCCTGTTTTCTCTTAATATCCTAGCAAATATTTCTGTATAGTTTTCATAATTATGCTCTGTGGTTACATAGCACTCTAGAGTTAAGGTACGATGGCCGATTAAATCACGCTCCTGGTGACAGTTTGCTTTTGTTTCTGTTGAATTCATTCCTCGAGATAAATTCCCAGGAGTAGAATTACACCTTTAAAAGATGTAAGAATTTTTATGGTACTTGCTGGTAGCAGATTCTGTGTCCGTGTCCACTCCGTATTAGCTGGTAGACTTGGACCAGTTGTTAAGCACATCACTGACCTTAATCTTCTCATCTGTAAGATTGGAATAACACAGCTACTAATTAGACTATTACAAGGAATAAATGAGATTGTGGGGGGCTCAGCGGGGCCCCAGGCACACAGTGGACGCTCAGAAATGCTACATCCTCTGCCTGGTGGTCACTTTAAAAAGGCACTTCCTGCAGGACGAGGAACTGTTCGAGAGAGTTCCCAGTACTCGTGGGATGACTTCACAGCGCACCACACCCCAGGCTCGGGCAGGACCTTCTGATTATGTGTGTACTTTTCCCAAAAGTTCAGTAATAGCCATATGTTTTATTGCCGATTGATATTCCATTGTACGGAGCTATCTATTGACAGACTCTTGGGTTGTTTCCAGTTTTGGACTATTAGAACTAAAGCTTTGCACATTTAGGTACAAGTCTTTGTGTGGACACTGCTTTCATTTTTCTTGGGTAAATACCTAGGAGTGGCAAGGCTGGGTCGCCTGGTAGGCACATGATTAATTTCTTAAGCAACTGTCAAACTTTTCCAAAGTGGTTCCCACCAGCTGAGTTCCCGGTGCCACACGTCCTGGTCAGCACTGGGTGTGATCAGTCTTTATAATTTTAGACGTTCTGGTAGGTGTATTGTCATACCTCACCGTGGTTTTAATTTGCATGACTAATGGTGCTGAGCAGCTTTTCAAGTGCTAACTTGCCAGTTGCATATCTTCTTTGTACAGTGTCTGTTTAACTTGTTTGTCCTTGTTTGAGAGGTTGTGTGTTGTCTCATTGAGCTTTCAGAGTTCTTTATACACGTCCTTTATCAGATGTGTGATCTGCAGATACTTCTCTCAGTCTGTGTCTTTGCTTTTCATCCTCTTAACAGTGTCTCCAAAGAGCAGAAGGTTTCAATTCTGAAGTCCAGCTTATCAGGATGTTTTTTCTTTTATGGATTTTCAGCCTACCTCTTCCTGGGCATGGGTGCCCACATGCACTAACTTGCAATACGCGTTTCTTGGCTGCAAACAAAAGTCTACATTTGGTCTTGGAAAGGACGTTTGGGATGTCAACAAGCAATATATGAAAGTGCAGACTGCATGAAAGCCGAAGACCATCCCTGGTGCACACCTCCAAGTGGTAAAGAAGGGGCGAGGAAGTTAGAATACCCTCCCTTTCAATAACTTAAACTAATGGAGCTCGGCAATGACCATCGATGACTGCTAACATCACAAAAGTGTAGGACAACAGGGACTGTGCACGCCTTATAGAAGTACACAACACGACCTGTGCTTCACCTTTGCAGAAGATCCCACCTGAATCTGGTCAAGCCCTGAGAACTAACTAGCAATTTACAGGAAATACAAAGCACAGAACGTAATAAATGTTGTGTGGATGTTCAGTTAGCAAATTCCAGGCTGTGGTTAACTCTACAGGACAAACAGCCCAGTATCTCCAGCAGATAAATTGCAAGAAAAAGAAAGGGAGGAGGAGAGAAAAAGACAAAGAAAGAGAGGGAGAAACTTGTAGATAAAAGAGTCATAAAAGATATATCAACTAATTATAACGTAGGAAACTTATTTCAGTCGTTTAAAAATATAAGGAGACAATTGAGGAAAATTGCACCCAGATGGGCTGTTTTGTGATATTACAAAATTATTGTTAATATTTTTACATCAGATAGCATTATTGTAGTTATGTTTATTAAAAACAATCCTTTTCTTTTAGAGATACAGAATGAAACTTTGATGATGACTGGGATTAATTCAGAATAATCTGGGGAGAGGGCTCAGGAAGGAGGCAGGTGACTAGGGGTCTGGATGAAACAAGAGTTTACGTAAGAAGATTACTGAAGCTTGGTGGTTGGCATGTGGGGATTCATTGTACCATTCTCTATGTATTTAAAATTGTTTATGATAAAAATATTTAGAGTGTAAATTTTTTTAAAAAAAGGAGGTGTAAGTGTAGATAAGGTAGTTCTTCGTGGAGCAGGTGATTTCCAAGAAATCTCAGGAGGCAGCTGGAGGCCAGAGCTGCTCCTTCAGCCAGGTCCGGGTGGGTGGCTGCAGGCAGGTGGCAAGAGAAGACGGCCGCTGGGTCGGGGTTGAGGGCATCGATGTCACCTGCCTCAGTGCACTTGAGTCCCCAGGAACACCGATCAGCCAGCTCCCAGGCACTGCCCCTCGGGGAAATACAGGTGAGGTTCAGGGAGCCTCTCCTCACGCACTGCCTCAGCCTCAGTGTGTCACCTTGTGTGCTGGGCCTTTCTGTTTAGATCACCTTTTATCTCTCTGCCTCCTCTATAAATTTGTACACGACCGTTCCCTGGGGAGTTCTTTGTTTCCCAGCCTTCTTGAGGCTGCCCCATCTAACCCCATCTAGATGCAGGATCACTGCCTTCAGAACTTTCTAGAGCAACACTTTAACAAAGCCTCGGAACATAAATTTATGCCAGTTTAATCATGCGTCATGTTGAGGGGCAGGTACTTGGAGCTCGTGAAATAAGGGGTGCTTTCTTAACCTGGAACTCATGGCCGCGGCCCTGCAACTCACACCCGTGGAAGCTCATCTAATGCCTATTTTTCCCATGAGACCCATCCCAGCCTCCTTGTGCTTACAAACACTAGACAGCACCTCGGCACTACGTGTGGGCCATTTTAAACAGCAAAATCACCAACAAGAAGCGCAAAAATTCAAAGAATGTGGCACTAAGTAGACCATGCGAGGACACTGGGCACACTAGGAGAGCTGCAACCAGGAGGCAGAGCCGGGAACGGGCACCTTGTGCAACTCAGTGTTTTCGCCACTCTGCTCATGTCTGCAAATACTGATTTGGGGACTACAAATCAATCTCAGCGAGTAGGCAAATTCAGAAATACAGAACTGGCAACCACTGAGGGTCAACTGCATGTCTTGTTATAACACCACTCTGTTGTGTCCAAACACTAATTTAAGAGTTCCTTGAAGCAAGACCTATGCTATTTGTCTCTCATTCCCCAGCATCCAGCACAGCCTTGGCTTAGTGATAAATGTTACACCTGAGAATGAATGGAGGAATGCGTGAATTAAGCAGGGAAGCAAGACTCTTCTACATGTGGAACACGTGTTTACTTTTAACAAAGAGAGCCTGTTTTACCAAGGACCGAGTGTATCCATTTGGGTTCATATAACAAATAGTCCTGGTGTATTTTAAAGAAGCAGAACTTCCCAGTAAAGAATTCCTGATTGCTTTGGGGATTTTTTGGTTTGCTATATTACAATTACTAAACCGATGGATGAAAGGTGGAGCGAGGGTAAAGCTGGTTAAACGTAGGGCCCTGAGAGAGACTTTCCTGTCATCCTAGGCAGGAAGAGGAAGGGAGCTCAGTTAGCTCCCGGCCACGTTTTTGGAAGAACAGATCAGATCGGAATAGAGGGTTCCACGGTCCTTTCTGTTTATTTTATTTCAAACAGGTAGTGTCTGTGGGATCAGTGTGATCCTCTCCTAGTTGGTTCAACACTGCCACCTAGGGGGCCACGAGAGATTGGTAATATAATGCGGGGATCGAATTTTTGTATAATGATATTAAAAACTGTAGAGATCTTGCCTTTTATGTGAATCCTTGGATGAATTCTTTGGTAGGTTAATAACTACCTCTCAAATTCATCTTTTATAAAAATCTGAACTGGATTTGCCTGAAAAATAGAGAACTGTGTAGGAAAAATGCAAAATGGAACATCTTTTTAAGCTTTTCATTTTCTTATCAGAAGTACGGGGACCTGAACTTTGGGGACAATGACGTCACAAGCACGTCAGCCGTGTGCAGGATTTGGGGTTAGTCCCCATCGTTGCTGAGTGCACCTGTGGGGTGTGAGGTCGGGGTGGAGGGCAGTGAGAAGCGCCCAGGGTGGGTCAGGAGGCCTCAGCTCTATTTTGGGCTCTCAGGGCAGTAGCTTCATGTCTCTGAGGATGAGGATTTTTCTCTCTGGAAGCAGTGTCCTCAGGCATGTTTGTTTGTTTATTTATTTTTATTTTTTTAAAAATTACTTTATCAAATAAAAAAAACATTTCCAAACAAAATAAAGCAAAGCAACGGGAAAAACAAATATCCTGAAATAGCTTCATTCCTTCCAAAATACTCCTACTGTACCAAAAGAAAATTAACGAACCATAGTCACACCTGAGCATTCCCATCTCATTAAGATCACTCTCATTATCTTGTGTGTTCTTATTAGATTATCATTCCCCCTTTCCTAGCTGCTCCAGACGTTTTGTTTTAGATAGCACCCTACTGCTGGTGAAAGTACTTACCATATGTTTTTACACGTCTTCTGTAATTCACACACAGGGCACTGCCCCCTGCTAGTATCTCAGGGCACAGAGAGCCAGGCCACAAGCAGGTGTTTTCAGAACATGGGCTGAGCTCGGCCGAGGGCCGAGGGCCGTGTGACCCGTGTCTCGGACACAGAAAGAGTGCTGGTTGTATGTGTGTTGGGTCTTCGTCACCGGTAGAGCTCCACTTCGGAGTCGGAATTCTCTCCCACATTCACCGGCTCCTCCTCAGGATTTTGGGGGGTGGGGGTGCCTGGGAGCCCAGGTGTCCAGCCGTTCCTCGTGGTTACTCTTGCGTTTTCGTCCATTTCAGTCTGGAATCCTCAACAGCCATTTGCCCATTTCCTCAGTGTTGTTTCGTTCAGTTAAAACTGTATGACTACTTAGGCATAAATCTGTTTAACTGGACACTTTGGCGACTCTGATCCCTAAGCTACTGATTGCCATGGTGTATCATTATTAAAGGCTAAAAAGAAGTTGCGGAGGAGGCAACTGTTTACAAAGGGCTTTTACACTTGCTAGGGAAAACGGAAGAATGACCTCTCCTCAGGTGAGAAGCCCACCACAGAGTCTGCACTGAACATACAAATGCAAGTTGAACAGTGAGGGCAGGTGTGCTTTTCCTTTCTTAAAAACAAACTCCTTGAAAACAGGCTCATATCTGATCTGTACATGCTCCTTCTGTGGCACAGAAATTGTTTTTATTTAGTGAGAACTATGTAAATATTAACTGAGATTCTTATTAAAGATTTCTATTTATACTTTGTAGACCTATATATAATTTTATATTTATATGAAGTACGTATTTATTCACACAGTTTTTGACAGCTTTTTACCTCAAGGTACTTTTATATAATTATTAAATGCTTTTTGATCACCTTTTGGGTATATAAACCTAATCTCTTCAGTCTGTTGGTTTATTTGCTGGAACCAAAAATAGTGGACACTTTTTTATATTTGTATGCTGTTATTCTCCATTATATTCTCTTCATCAGGGTCAGCATAAGAAATAATGTTTCTCATTATTACCTGTGTTTTTTTTAATAAAATAGAATAATGAACTGAGAGCATGATAAAACAGACATGTTGCTACTTTGTCAATTATAGCACTTCAGAAAGTCCAGTGGTATTAATTTTGATAGAATTTTGTAAACTACTTTTATTTTCCCTAGGTGGTTGGTTCTAGCTATTGCCATGGTACGTTTTTATATGGAAAAAAGAACACACAGAGGTTTATATAAAAGTATTCAGAAGACACTTAAATTTTTCCAAACATTTGCCTTGCTTGAGGTAAGTCTTCAATCATGCTATTTTTCCGTTGTTGTAATACTGATTTGAAAATGTATTTGTTGGGCCGAATCCATCCAATTTTGCTGGTTACATACCACCTGTGGATTGATTTAATGCCGTGGTAACTGGGATTTCTTTTGTTTTATGCTATTGACCTGTGATTCTTTTTTGTTTGCTTACAGATAGTCCACTGCTTACTTGGTGAGTGTGCTTAATTTTTGATGTGCTTAGTAAACTGCCCTTCAGGCCACAGCTGACCTGTGTATCTCTTTAAGGAATTGTGCCGACATCTGTGCTCGTGACTGGGGTCCAGGTGAGCTCCAGGATCTTCATGGTGTGGCTTGTCACCCACAGCGTGAAACCCGTAAGTGGCACACACTGTCTGTGCAGCACACAGGAGGGCTTTTAGGCCACAGGAACCTAAAACATTAGCACACGTGTGTTTCAGGAGGCAGGGCTACGGGACAGAAGGACTGGGTTGTAGTGCCCATGGGATCGGACACTGGCGTAGGGCTTGAATAGCGTGACTTCAAAACTCGAGCAAAACCAGACTGGCGTTTTGTGATTTTAAAAACTAATATCCCTCCTCTGTCAAATAGCTAACTGAACATCTTCTTTTCTGGGGAAGTCAGGTGTGTTCTCTTTGATTATATCTTATAGTCGGTTTAAGCAGTTCATTTCTTGTCATCTAGCAGTGAGTATTGTCGCAGCAGACATAGAAGGTAACGGAGCTTCTGCAGACCTGAGCAGATGGAAAAGGCCACGCTGGCTGTTGGCAGGGTTAGCCTGAGGGGAAACAAGGGAAAATAAGCACATTTCCTGGAGCATGTGGGGCAGAGCTGGGCCAGGCTAAGGCTGCGCCTCTTGGATGAGGCCCCCCAGGCTGACTGTGCCGAGGCGCCGTCAACTCGGGGCAGAAACACCCCCAGGCCTGCCCTCTGGCCTTCTCGACAGCCTTCTGTCTCCTGTCTGTGCAAGGACAGATGTCTGGCCCCATCCCTTCCTCTCTGCCTGCACTGGTCACTAATCTCGGCCACGTCCTGCTGGATGTGTGGACCCCCGCCTGGGGGCAGCTCCCTGACCCCCCACCCTTGCGACTTCAGCCCCTGTCCCTAAGCAAGGAGGACGCCACACAGGAGCCACACTGTGTGCTCATTAGGATGGCCCAGCAGGTCAGACGCAGAGCACAACCAGGACAGAGTAAGAGAGCAGCTGCAGACAGCAGGTGGCTGCACCAGCTGGGCTCCAACCTCAGGAAGGAGAGATGATGATGGGGTGGTCCCCGGTACCCAGAAGCCGGGAGTTAGAGAGCCCGGGCCGCTGGTCCTGGAGGGAGAACTGGGTCCTCGGGGTCTCCACCTGTCCACCTGGAGACAATGCCGTATCTCTTCTGACAACAGCTCCCCCTGGCACCCGCCACCATCACCCTTTCACAAATTCAGCCACTGTTGATCGGGTGGTTTCTGTACACGTGACATTGGCTCGTTCTGGATCCACAAAAACAAACAAGGCAACCCTGGCTCCCGGGCACTGGTCGGGCATTTGGGCAGGCCAGCGTGGAATCATTCAGCAGACGGCGCTGTGCCCCTGTTCCCGGCTAGACCCTGGGCCGGGGAGATGGCCATTGGCCATTCAAACCAGGTTCCAACCACGCAAGCCTGGAGCTGGGAGGGATGTGGAGCAAGCAGCCACACAGGTATTCATTTAGTTATGCTGGTGCTACTTGCTGAAAGGAGAGCCGGGCACGCAGTGTGGTACACCTGGGTGCCTGTCTCCCTGGGGAGAGGAAGGTGGCCTTTCTGAGGAAGGAACATACCTATGCTGACACGAGGTAGCCAGACACATGTTAGCACAAATTGGCAAGCGTTATGCTGCACACAGAGTACTGTGAGAACAACATAGGTGAGCAGTTATCTCTGCTCAGGGTGAGAAGGGCTTTGGGACCAGTTTTCTGGAGACCTGATGTTTTTGCCAGGTCCTGAAGGATGAGAGGGAGTTTGGGGGGGGGAAGTAAGGAGAATAATGTTCTGATTATAGGGAACTGCATATACAAAGACACAAACGTTCAGAGCATGTTCTGGAAATAATGCAGAGTTTGGTGTTGGTAGAGAAAGGTGTAGTGGAGGGATTGAGTGATTGCAGATGAAGTTGCAGACATTTTTACCTAGGATGGTGAAGACCCTCAAAGATCAGGTCAAGTGTTAGGATTTTTAAGTGATAGAAATAGCTGATTCCAATTTGTTTTCTGTTTGTTTGCTTCTTTGTTTTGTTTTTAAGAGGAAATTGCCATCCATGAGGTAGATCAGAAGTGGAGACTATTTAGAAGGCTGTCCTGGGCTGGTGTTTGGGATGAGAGAGAAGGGCCCAGGGTTGGAAAGAGTAGCCCAGTTCCACAGCCAGAGCTCAGTAGAGGCTGTGACACGATGGCTGATGGGAAGGAGGAGGGAAGGGCGAGTTCCCGGTGGGGTGGAGGGCGAGGCAGGGAGATCAGTAAGTATCTGACCACTCCTGTACAAGGGACAAGTTTAAGTTTCATAGTGAGTTATGGGACAGTGACTGTGGTACATTTCCTGTATTGCCTTAAATTTCCAACCCTAACATATCCCATTACAATGGAAGCTAAATAAATAACGAGAGTGGAGTATCGTTGCTGAGCGGCACTCTCGGGGCTGGGAGACAGTGGGGTGTCTTTGTGCTTCTGCAGATTCAGAACGAGGAGAGCGTGGGGCTCTTCCTGGCCGCGTGGACGGTGACGGAGATTACCCGCTATTCCTTCTACACATTCAGACTTCTCGACCACCTGCCGTACTTCATTAAATGGGCCAGGTGGCGATGCCTCGCAGTTTAGTTTCTCCCACCCCGTGCATGCCCGTTGTGTGTCTGGAGCTGGCTGCGGGGAGCTGGAATCTGCGTGTTGGCCCACGAGGCCGGGCTGCTGTGCCTTGGATGTCAGCCGTGTTCAAAGTTGCCCTCTAACCGCTTCCTTTAACCATCCGGGATGAGGCATGTTAGTGTGTATTTTGAGTGGCGTCAGTGCAAGGCAAGTTATATTACTGTCTTTTAATGACCTCTGAATTGGTAATTTTCCTTGGAAAGCATCAAATATGTTTTTGGATTTATATTAAATAACTGTGCCAAAAATATGGCATAATATCATGATTTAAATTTTAATGTTCAATCTTTCCACTATTTTTAGTATCTTATTTATACACAATACCAATTTTTTTTGCATTAGATCTCAGAGATAGACTTTAATTCTTTAAAGTCAAACTTTATTTGAAATTGTATTTGGGATTTGGACTGAATTATATTTCAAGAACTTTAAATATATCTATCCTAAAGTCAGATTTTTAAACAAGTTTTCATTGTGGCATTATATACACAACACAAATTTTCACATTTCAACCATTTCACGTGTACAGTGCGGTCATATTAATTACATTTATAATATTGTGCTAACACTAGAACCATCCACGACCACAGCGTCTTCATCACCCCAGACAGAAACTGTGCCTGTTTCCCCAGCCTTCCTCCAGCTCCCAACGTGCAATCTACTTTCTGTCCTTTTGAATTTGCTAAAGCAACATTTTTTAAAGCAAACTATTGTGTTTTTTCTCCAGTTGTTTGAATTCTTTGAGTAACTTGACATTTTACAAAGTCCCGTTTTGAGTGCAGATCACAGCCAGTGTAGATGTGCTCACTGCATTCTCTGCATCGCGGTGGCAGTGACAGCAAGCAGAGCTGGGTGTCTGGTCGCGGGTGTGGACAAAGCGGAGTCTGTCCTTGAGGCGAGGGGCCGGAGACAAACGCGATTGGGTGCGGCAGCCAGGGGCAGTGAGGGCGAGGGCACCCCCAGTTGGGGGCCAAAGCCAGTTTTCTGTCGTATGTGTTTTCTTTTCATTCTTAAGCTTTTTGAAATGACTGAGGTGATCAGTGTGCATTGTGCCAAGTCCACACTGTGCAGAATCCACAAACAGGGCGAACTGCTGGTTCTGCTCCTGCCCCCGTCCCCTCCCCCAGAGCCTGACGGTTTGGGGAACCTCCGCCCAGACCTTTCATGCAAACCGAACTCGGAGAACCCAGGTGTGAGTCCTTCACCTGTAGGTGGGGCCGTGTCACACCTGCTGTGTGTGTCCCGGTGCACGAGCTGCTAGAATCTAGGTTCCCATCTCGCAAATCATGCTGGCTCTGTATTTCTGTTATTTTTTAGGACTCGCATCTTTATGGTAATGCATTCTTAGCTTGTTTGAGGAAGATCCTTCCTGAGTGCCAGACCCGGGCTAGGTTCCCAAGTTCTGGAGGCCTGGCGTTAGAAAACAGTGTTACTCCTTTTTCATTACGAACGTTTTTACATGTTCAAGTATAGTAAACTAGAATATGTAAATAAAAAGAAGGTAAAAAGCTTTTAGATTACTTATCCTAGAAGGCAAGGATAATCATTATTAATTGTGTTACATGTTCTTCGACTTGTTTATAGCCTCTTGCTCCTTTTTAGGCACCTGTGGCTTACATTTGACATATAAAGTGCTTTAAAGCTACCGTTCGGCTCAGCCGCCTGTCCTAGGCAGGCTGCACTGCCTTTCCACGTGTCTGGTTGGTTCTTGCTCGGGCTGCTCACCTCAGGGGTGGGCCTCCTAACGGTGTCGGTTTGGGACGTAGCTGCACTAACTCCAGAATGCGGGCAGTGCCACATGGGGTGCCCCCAGCCTCCGGGGCCTCTGGAGACTTTAAAAACGCTGGTTTGCGCCTGCCGCATTTACCAAGTCTGCTTGCAGGAGACGGAAGGGTGCACGGAGAACGCAGCTCTGGGCCACTGGCCTTGGGCATTTGCCAGTCTGCCTTCGGATGCATCTGCATGTCTTGAACTTTTGGAAAACCTGAAAACCTGCCAGAGCATGTTTGCATTTGCGGTTTAGAAAAATTGCAGTTTGTCAATTGCCTTATTGTTAATAAGGTGTTATAAAATCTTTCGACTTGGAAATGCATTTGTTAACATACTTCATCATGTCAATTAATCATAGTCATTAATAATTATGTTTTGTGTCAAATATCTTGACGATCCCAGGTATCCAAATATATTTACCAACCCTATTAAATAATCTCAAATAATACTTGCATTTATGTTTAAATGTTGTAGCTGTTATTCTAAAATAAGACTCCCTTGAATAAAGGCTTCTTATTTATAAATAGTTTGGCTTACTGGGATGCTCTGAATCCTGATTCTATTTATATAATTGAAGTAAATGTTCCTGGAAAACGTGTCCCCAAATTAGGTGGTTGTATGTTGAGTTAATGCTTTCATATTAATTTCCATTTTAACTTCAAAAATGTAGTCTGACCAAAAAATTTTAGGGGACAATCAGGAATGTTCACAGAAGACTGTATCTTTATCTGAGTATAGCTGATGAGCACTTAAATCTCCCATAATTGCTGTCAGAACCTAGAGACAGTGAACAACTCACAATCTTTTTAAAGTGCATAGAAAGTCAAATAAATGATATAATTGTTCCCATTTCATTAAAAAATTTCACTGGCTTTAAGGCTTTAAACTAGTTAATTGTAGGAGTACTAGACTATGGTGTTTTTTTTTTCCCATTAAAGGACAATGTTACCCCCAAAATTATATATAACCTTACAAGACTGTTGAGAAAGTGGGGGTCTCTCCCAGGCCAGGGGGTATAGTCAGGGAAGGCAGAGCGTCCATTCTTCTTTTTTAGCCAGTTCATCTAGTTTAGTAAATAATCCCGCCCCTCTCCCAGGCTCTTATCCTAGTACATCCTTGGCACTCAGGCATAAGATGATTTTGAAGTTGTCTCCAAGCTCCTATGATAACTAATTTGATTTTCTTTACAAATATTTCATAATGCCAGCAAAATGATTAAGTAAAATATAGAAAAATTTGATTCCTTTCTTTTTCCATCAAAATTGTGACCTTAATTTTCTGTGGCAACCGTTATTAGTAACAGACTTGCAGAAAAAAACATTTTCTTTGAAGGAGAACTGAGTTGTCATTGGCCCTTTGGGCTCCTCCTGCTGGCAACCCACCCGGATGTGGGGTCTCCCCAGCTGTGGGCTCCCACCCAGATGTGAGGTCCCCCAGCTGTGGGCATGAGCGGTGCCTGCCTTTCTTCACCTTAGAAAACTTGCTACAGGACAAGTGAACAAGTTCTGCTTTTGGATTTGGAATCTGACTTCCTCAGCTCCACTTTAAACGGCTCCTTCTGTGCGGGGCTTCAGCCAGTGATTTGCCTTCCTGGTTTTGCTACGAGGCAGTTTCAGTCGAGATGTCATTAGTCGTCACGGCTGCTCTAGGAGTGGAATCAGCTTTCTGCATACGAGTCATTGTCTTTACATTAGTAACCACTAACAGTATTCCAAACGGCTCTTAATAAGAATGGCTTTGGTAATTTCAAGGTTTCAATATAAAATTAGGATCAAAACTGGTCTTTTTAAGCACAGCATTGATCAGTAAATGACTCGTGTCAGGGAAAAAAATCCATCAGTACCAGCCCATGTGTCGAAGAAGTTACCTTTGTGATACTTAAAAAAAAAAAACAAAAAAAAAACCACTACATCTGTTTTTTAAAATGCATATGTCAATACTGTAAAATGTTTTCTTATTTTATCAAGAGCCTGCCATTTATGGAAACTGCTATGAGAAAAGGATGATAATCAAATTAATAAGTGAATGATTAAAGTAGAAAAAATTGACCTTCTTATGTGAAGTTATTGTAATATGGATAGGAAAGGGATTTTTTAAGTCTTTATAGAGTAGTAGCAAAAGAACTGTGACATAAACCCCAATAATTATTACTGAAAAATAATTCTCTGAGGTTTTTCTTTCCCCAGATATAATTTTTTTATCATCTTATACCCTGTCGGAGTTGCTGGTGAACTTCTTACAATATATGCTGCCTTGCCATATGTGAAGAAAACGGGAATGTTTTCAGTAAGACTTCCCAACAAATACAATGTCTCTTTTGACTACTATTATTTCCTTCTAATAACCATGGCATCATACATACCACGTAAGTATTTATTAGTACCTTGACTTAATTTATGAAAGAGTTTGGGAAAGGATCATAATTATAAGCTAGTTTAGTAGGCAAGGAGAAAAATATAGAAATAATTGCTTACCAATACATTGAAACCTCTTATTCCAGCCTACAGTTATTCATAACTAGAAATCATTGAAAGGGGAGTGAGTCAGTAGACTTTTCACTAGTTAGGAGAGAAAAGAACAAGTAAAGTAATATGCAAGTAATTGCTTTCTCGAAATTGGTTAAAAATAAGCTTAGTATGATTTATTTTTTAAAGAAATGAAAGCATGCATCAGTGAGCATTTAAAAATATTTAGAATTGTGTAACTGAATATAAACATTCTCTCCAAAAAAAAAAAAAAGTTCAGCTCATTTCTTTCCATTAAGTATATACTTGGAAAAGTCATCTAGAAGTACTTTTTAGTCTTATTTGTGCTGCTCTACGTGCTTGAAAATAATGAAGCTGTTTTCTTAAAATATTTTCAGTAATGCGACTCCTCACCTTTCAGAAGCTGCCAAGGGCTGGGGAGGTTTCACCCACTTCATTTAGTTACAGCAATATAGCTGTTGCCAGACTTCCATAGTCACTAGCAGGAAGTATGAGGGGAAAGCAAGACTATTATTTGCCCTTCTCAATAAAATTAAGAGACTTTGAAGTCAGTGGGGAAAAAAGGAAACAAGGAAAGCTGATGGCCTCTGAAGTCCGCGTGGACACAGGATATGACAGATGGCCTCTCGAGGGGGTGGCATAAAACCGGCCAGCCCCTGAGGGCTCCACCCTTTAGGGAGTCCCAAGTTAAAACCTGCCGTGAGCCCCCCGGGTGGCTGTCCCTGGCCTACGAGCCGAGCCGCGCGCTCTCCCGAGTGGTCCGGACCCCAGCGCAATCCCGTGGATCCCGCCCGCCAGCCAGGCCGCTGCGGACCAGGGAGAGGAGGCGGCTGCTGAGGGTCCCCGGGGCGCAGCCACTAGGCGGGGCGACCCCTGCCCCTGCAGCCCCGCAGCCTTCACGTGGGCCCCGGAGGCGGCGGAGCAGGGAGCGGGCCTGAGCCGCAGACCCTCTGCGCGCGGGCGGCCGCAGCTCGGTCCTCCGGCGGGTCTAGGTTCTCCGCCGCGCTGGGGCCGGGGTCGGTGCCCGTCACGCGCGCGCCTCCCAGGGACGGCGCCGCGTGTGCTGCCCACGGCTCATCGCCGCCCTCGGGCGAGGCCTAGTGCCCGCGCCGGGCTCCGCTGCGGGGCGCGCGACGGCCCTGTGCCCGCCGGCCGGGGACGCGGACTCCCTGCGTGGGTGGGCGGGGGCGGCCCCGGGAGGGCCCGGGGGCTCCTGCTGGGGCCCTGTGCCGGCGTCACGCAGCGCCCCCCACGCAGGGTACCTCCACGAAGCGCCCCCTCCCTTCTAAACTGCGTCCCGCCCCTCGCCCCGGGACCCCTGGAGCCCCATCCACGTGGTCGTGGTCAGTGCGGACGGGGCACCCACAGGCGCGCGCAGGGCCCCCGGGGGGCACGGCAGGGGCGGCAGGTGGGGCTCCAGGGGCAGCCTCGCGGGGTGGGGCGCGCAGCCCCCCTGGCCTTTAGGGGGGCCTTTAGAACCAGGCACTGAGGCTTCCTGCGAAACCAGCAGCAGAACGTTCCGCACCTGGGGCGTGCGCGTCGGTGCCGCGGGGAGGCCGTGGTGGGCGCTGCACTTACTCTCCAACTTCCCCGCGCTCCGCGGGTGCTCGTTTCACGGATAAATCATTTCTTGCAATAGCTTATTTTTCTTTCTTTCTTTTTTCTTTCTCCTATGAAGTGTTTCCACAACTCTATTTTCATATGTTGCGTCAAAGAAGAAAGGTGCTGCATGGAGAGGTGATTGTCGAAAAGGATGATTAAACGATCCGTGCAAACAAGGTGCTTTTCCACGATATCCAGGACCCTATGAGTCCAATTTTAATAACAAGAAAAAACAGCTCCATGACGTGTCGTGGATTGTACTGTTTCTTAAAGTATACTATGAGATGCGTGGTAGTTGCCAGAATTTGTCTTCACATGTGCCAGATCCGTTTTCCACAAGAGCCGTGCAGATATTATAATTCCTTGATATATGTTGATCGTTAAGACAAAATTTGGTTGTATAACGTGGGAAAAAATTTCGCTAACTTTGTTGAAGTTTTTGCAGCCTTTGTGCAAAGCTTTTTAAATCGATATTTAGAAATTAGTTTAATGATTTAACACTATGAAACCTTCCAGTGATACTTAGGTGATCTTTATAAATGAGAGTAAATACAAAATTGTAATTACCCGTGAAAAATGTATTGGTATTTCTTGAACCCGGGGTCTATTCTTTCAGCTTCTAAGACTGCACTGATAATTAGGATGAATTTTTGGAAGCATGGACATCTTTTGCTATGGCAAACTTTGGACATTGATTAAGGAGCAGCATAAGACAAACAAAAACATCCAAATAGATGTCACAATTGGGAAGCCTTTTTGGGAAATAAGCCTAGGCTGTTGACATTACTCACGCCACTAAGAAAATGTATTTTTATTTAGATTAACCACTCAAGGACAGTGTTTTCGAAGTTAACTTAAGGGGTCAGAAAGAATATAGGCATATACTTTCCCCCACTTGTAACAATGTAACAACCTGGGGTCTGCACATCCCGCTGTCCCCAGACCCTTGGCTGAGAAAGGCTGACAACACCATGGGGTCCTCTCAGGAAAGTCAGGTCACAAGCGTCCCTTGTGGCACTTAGGAGACTAAAAGTTTTGGGGTGTGATCTAGAACAGTCTCATTTCCTTCGGAATTCCATGTGTAGCAAAAAGTCCCTTGATAAAGCCCCTCTCCACATGTTCAGTAGAAAGATACACGGGGGTTCTTTACCGCCACTTTCTTTCGTAAGGATGTCCTTCAAAAATGTTCCGCCTGCAAGAAGGGGTGCTCGTTCACTGGTGAGTTTTGAGAGAATATTAAACATGTGACTTCAAAGGAAAATAAACTTATTTACTATAGATATGTGGGTATAATTCTGACTTTCAGTGTTCTGTATTGTTTACATTTACATTCAACATGTAATATATTACATGTTTCAAAATCATTTGTTTTGTGTTACCACCTACTTTTCAAATTTTTTCACATAGTAATGTGTAATTCAGAATATTTTTGGCAAATGATTTTATTCTAAATAACTTGATATTAAAAGGTGCTATGTCTTATATTTTACATTACATGTTAAATATGCCCTATGCAGCTGAATGTTTTAATGAGCAATATGCATTAGATTACAAATTCCCACAGTAGCAGCGTTAATTTTTGTACTTATGCTATTGCTCAGTTTTTCATCCTGAATTTGTATATGGAAGAAATTTTCAGGGGGCTTTTCCCTTTGGTGACAGAGCATAAGAAGTTCACCTGTTTATCTTTTTGGAAGCCTGACTTATGATAAATATTTTAAATCTGATTCCTAAAATAATTTGCAATAATTCAACTTTTACTCGGTTCAAGCAGCTGTGATGCTCGTTTTTCTTTTAACTTGTAGAGTATCTTGATTAACTTTAATAAAAATGAGAAAGCATCAAACTATTGGATAACCTATATTAAGAGCTTGAAAGTACATCTAAACTTCACATTTAGTTTATCTGCAATATCTTCTATTCTAAACCAGTTCAAGGCTGTCACTCGTGTAGAACATGCAGTGCTAAAAGCTTGATGCCTAAAAGGGAAAGTAGGTGAAATTCCTTTGCACTCGCCTTCTTTTGAAGCTCTCCCTGTGTGCCTTGGCTTCCCTTTCAGGAGGCAAGTCAGGGTTGAGCTAAATAAAACCCGAGTTCATCAGCCCTGTAGAATCTGGCATTCGAAAAACATATGCCAAGAAATTTTGGTAGTGGCAACTTTAAATTGTATTTGGTGCCGTTCCTTAAACTCTAGTCTTTCTCTTTGAGTGTTCATAGCATTATAGCTTGATGCACTGTGCAGCTTGTAGAGGTCTTTTTCACTTTGCACAATCTTGACTTCTTAATACTGCCACATTCCTGATAACCAGAATAAAAGAAAGTCATTTTCGCCAAAGCCTTTTGTTGCTTGGCATCTGTAGATTCTCTGAACTGGGCACAGTAAAAAGACAGCATTTTGGTTTATGAGGAGGTCAAAATCAGTTATAACTGTTAAATAAACATTAAGGGAACATTGAAGGAAAAAATCATAGTGAAAAGCAATATTAAAGATATTTTTTAAAAGAAATATGCAAGATGTAGAGGTATTTTATTTTTACATACATCAGCCTGGAAAAAAAAATATATATATATAATTGGTATAATGAAAAGTAAGAGTAGCATAGTTTGATAATTTATACTAACTTAAAATTCAATTTTCTTAATAAAATTGCATTTAAAAAATTCAATTTGCCTATATTTTTAGTCTAAATTTACAAAATATTTTAAATAGACATAAGTAGGTCTTCTAGATATGAAGCTTAAAAATATATTCTAACAACCTACAGAATGGGAGAAAATATCATACATCTGATAAGGATTTAATATACAGATTATATTAAGAACTCCTGCAACTCAACAACAAAAAAGACAAACAACCCAATAAAAAAATGGGCCCAGGATTTGAATAGACATTTCTCCAAAGATAATATTCAAATGGCTAATGAGAATATGAAAAGATGCTCAACAGCATTAGCTATTAAAGAAATGCAAATTCCAACTACAAAAGGATACCCCTTCTCACCTACTAGGATGGCTATTATTAAAAATCTGAAAATAACAAGCATTGGAGAGGATGCAGAGAAATAGGAACCCACAGACATTGTTGGTGGGAATGTAAAATGGTGCAGCCGCTGTGGAAAAATGTGGCAGTTTCTCAGAAAGTTAAACGGTTACCACATGATCTGGCAATTCCACTCCTAGGTATATGCCCCAAAGAACTGAAAGCACAGGTATTTGTACACCAATGTTCATAGTGGCAATATTCACAATAGCAAAAACATGGAAGCAGCCCAAGTGTCCATCGAAAGATGAGTGGATAAACTAAATGCGGTCTCTCCATACAGTGGACTATTATTCAGCCATAAAAAAGAAAGTGTGGGAGCCCCGGGCTCAGGGCCTTCCCCAAGGGCCTTGAAGCCTGTGCACACAGCAGCTTGCATGACCTAGGTCAGTTAAGGTTTGACCTCCTCTCCTTGTAGAACCAGGCCTCCGGCGCTAAATGTAATCTCTAGCTCACCTCTGCCCCGATCTCCCTGAGACACTGTTACCTACCAGGTAACATGTAATCCTCCGTCTTCCCTGTTGACTACAATCGATCCCTCCCTATGCCACAAGCCCCCCCCCCCCCACCCCGATTGCAGGCTGATGCTCTCTTACCCCCTGGAATGTCTTTGTCTCAAGCCCCTGTAACCGGCTTGATGAGTCCGCAGCACCCGCACACTGAGCTCTGAGCCGGCCGCCATTCAGAGCAGCTCCCCGTGAGTTCACCTGGAATGAAAGCTCACACCTCAGACCTTGCCCGGCGCCTCCTTTAGTCCTCTGGCTGCAAAAGCCTCCTCGGCCGTGACAGAGGGGAAGTGCTCGCACACAACACAATGTGGATGGACCTTGAAGACATCATGTCGAGTGAAATAACCCAGGCACAAAAGGACAAATAACAAATATGTATGATTTCTCTTCTATGAAATACTTTGAATAAGCAAATTCATAGAGAAGAACACAAAGTAGTGGTTACAAGGGACGGCGGGAGTGGTAAATGGGGAGTTACTGCTAAATGGGTGTGAGCTGTGGTATGGGACGAGGAAACTAGTCTGGAAGTAGTGGTGGAAGTTTGTGTTGTCGATGTGCTTTATGTCAAAAGATTGCCCACTTTTATTATATTTATATTTTACCACAGTTAGCACTCTTTAAGTAAAAAAAAATTCTAGAAATTTTAATTTTTTTAGTGTTTCTGTTACAGCTTTAAAATTATTTTTGTCATTTTTATTTTGAAATATTTTCAATGCAGAAAAATTTTAAGAGTAGAAAAGATTCCTTTATGTGCTTCACTGGAATTCCCTGCTTGTTGATGTTTTATGAGCCATTGGAGAATAAGTTGAAAACACAAACTCCTACTTACGTCAGTGTGTATCCCTTACAGAGCCACAGTGCACTGATCAAAATCAGGAAATTACTACACCGTCAACTAATTTACAGACCTCATTCAATCTTAGGAGTGTGTGCGAGCACACATGTACGTGCTCACACACACATGCATTCACATTCACACACATGCACAAGTCACACACACGTATGCATGTGCACACATTCACACATGCACACATTCACACATGCACACGTTTGCACACATGCACACATACACAAGCCTCACATACACATGCACACACATTCACACATGTACACATGCACACACATGCTAATACACATGTGTACACACATGAACACATGTGCACATGCTCATGTGCAACATGTACACATGAATGCATACATAGGCACAACTCACACATGCACACACATATACACATATACATATATATGCATATACACAATGCACACATGTACAAACATGCGTGAGCACACGCACACATTCACATGTACACACTCACACATGCACACACACATAAACACATGTGCAATGCACACACATATGCTCACTCATGCACACACATGCATGTACATACACATACAAACATATGTTCCAGCCAAGGTCCAGTCCACAGTCAGGCGTCACATTTAGTTGTCACCTCATTTTAGTCTCTTTTAGTCTAGAACAGTTCCTTGGTTTTTCTTCCTGTTTCATGACTTTGACATTTTTAGCAGTATAATATAGTCATTTTGTAGAAAGTCCCTCAGTTTGGGTTTGTTTGATGTTTCCTCATGATTTATTTTTGCAGGAATGTTGGCATTTTCCATTATTTGTGCTATTAACTTTGATGTTCTAGGGTTTTTGTTTTTTAATATTTTGGTTGCAGAGTAGCATGTGGGTATTTTAAGAATAGAAGACCTTTTAGTCTAATTTATAGGAGTTTGGCTTTGGAATAAGGCCATGGGTTTCTTCAACTACGAAATTAATATGCTTTGCTCTGTTACATGAAGACTGGAGTTTGAAATTCTTTATATGTGTCATTTCCAGGCAGATTATTAACTTGACCTTTCTATTCCATAACATTAATTAACAGACTTACTAACTTCAGCTTTCTGTTCCCCATCACTGTATACTCTTACCGTGCTACTCTGCCTGCTAAAATGTATTTAATGCAAAACGGAGATTGCTGTAAAAATGTGTTTTATTTCTTGATTTGTGACAGTGTCTTATTCCTAACTTTTCAAATGCAATTTTTACTATTTGAAAATTAATTTTTTTTCTTAAATCTGCTTATTTGTGGCTTTACTTCAAGGGTAATGACTGTAGAAGAACATTTTTCAGACCATAGCTTTATCAGACCCATCCACGGCTCCAGATCCTACCCTGGGGAGTTGGCATCGGTGACTGCGGCCCCCAGAGATCTGCCTCTTTGGCAGGCCGCCGGCGGTTCCAGTGCCCACACTTCGAGAAGCCCTGCACTAGGGGGATATCGGGGCGCGGGGTGGGCGATGGCGGGTTACAAAGGCTGTGTCCGTGTATGTGACGGTCCCGAAAATACCCACAGGCCCGCACCAAGCCTCATCGCTTCTGATCAAAGTGAGTATTGTCGTTGAAGCTGATAAGAATGAAAAACGATATTTATGTATTATGAGGTAATACTACATTTTTCATGTGCTTTTTAGCATATTTTATTTTACAGCCATGCAGTTTATCTGTCCCTTCATTTAAATAATGTGGAGCGTCAAAGACAGATAATGATAGGGAAGCCAGAGTGGTAATTGGTTTCCCTGTACCAAATCTAGTGGCGTGAATAAATGAGCATCATTAGAGGGGAAACTATGTCACGGATTTTGGTATACTGGTGTGGAGAAGTGAACTTCTGGTGCTTTGTTTTGTTTTATTGTAAGTAACTACCCCCCCATCTTAGAGAAAGATAGATTCAAGATGGTCAAAAAGGAAGATATTCCTGTCCCTGAGAGCTATGCATCCCAGAAAGTGATTACAGTTTGCCTGAGTGATTTTAATTTAATCATAAATTGACTAAATAGGTTGTGGCTAAATTAATCTGTTCAGAAGCTGGATTATTGCATTAAACTTGAACTGACCTTTATTAAAATCCTCAGAACAGAAATTAATCATAGGGACTGAGGAAAGGGAAAGAGTAATTTACATTAAGTCTATCTGAGGAGGAAAAAATGACTTTTTAAATTTTTTCAAAGATACAATTTCATTTATAAATTCTATACATAAGCATCTTCTCTAAAGTCTGGCATCCTTTTTTCTTTCAATTCCCAATCAACGTATCTGAGATGTTTTCTATTGAAACTGAATTGGTAGCATGAGGAATGTCTTAGATCTTTCTGATGACAGAGTGGAAACTTCAGGACAGATTTTTGTTTTGTGGAAGAGCCGGTGCTGCCTGAGGTAGGTCATATGAGCTAACAATGTGAAGGGTGGCAAACATGAGGAAGAAGCGTGGCCATGAAAAGGCTTTTAAAATTATTTGGGGAAAATATTGGTTATTTTCCAGGTTGTCCATGTTCATCCTTATCTCACGAAGCCTTTCTGGCCCTAGAAAATTCCTAATTATGTATTATGCTTATGGAGTTATTACTCTACGTAAATGCATTCAGGTTGTTTTTGGAATGGTATTTTAAAACTATTTGCTGTTGGTGATATCCGTGTTAGTTAGAGTTAGCTGAGTATTTTTCGTGGGGCTTTGACCCCTTATAGGGTCCCGGGGACGAGGTGCGGTTGCCACCGCTGCGAGAGGAGCTGGCCCTGGGGAGCACCTGCGTCTGTGTCAGCGCAGCGCTGGTCGGCTGTGGGTCGGGGGTAAGCGGAAGCAGACAGAAGTCTTACAGCTTTTTCAAATGAGGAGTTCCTTCAGCAGAACGTAACCTAGTTGTGTTTGCAAATGCCTCATTAACCTGCCCTTTTAGCAAAGATGATTTACTGAGAAACTGAGGCTCATCCAAGGCCCCATTTTTAAAGATTAGATGCAAATCCCTTTCATCCTAAATGGTGTGAAAATATAGATGACAAATCCGCTTACATCGTTTCTAATCTGTTTTGGGGGCCAAAAACTTGTACAAATTAGTGAGAACGGCTGACGTTGATGGTCCGGCTGTCAGCTGGGGGTCTTTCAGCCTGGCAAGGTCACGGCTTAGTGGGGTACCAGAAGGTCACGGCTTAGTGGGGTACCAGGAGGTCGTGGGCTTAGTGGGGTGCCAGTGAGGTCACGGGATTTGTGGGGCACCAGAAGGTCATAACATGTATTTCCCTATCGATGGACACTTTTGATTACAATTTATAATTATTTATAGGTGCATAAAAATAGCTGCTTAATAATAAAATAGTGATGATAACAATGGTAATATCAATAGATAACATTTACTGACATTTATTAAGTGCCAGGCCATGTGCTAACTTATTCTCTCCTTTGAAAATAACGAGGTACACACTGTCGTCACCAGCACTCCCCCGTGAGAAGCCCGTCTCGGAGGGGTTAAGGAACAGCCCGACTGCATTGCTCCTTTGTACAGATGACCACATGGGAGAAAGTCCTAAATGCAAAATTAAGTAAAAGGGAACACTCATTTTAAATTCTGGTACTGCTAAATTGTGCTCCAAAACCGCTGTATCAATTTAATCCCAGCATCAGTGTGGGGGGGAGCCTCATATTCTGACACTAAATAATGTGGATCTTTTCATTTTTTTCCAATTTGCACTGACCTGATTATTAAAACTGAGCATACTTTTATATGTTTATTGGTTATTTGTAGTTTTCCTGTGGATTGCCCTTTCATGATTGTTTCCCACTAGTCTATTGGATTATTAGTGTTTCTTATTAATTTGTAAGTGCACAAATGAATTCTGTGTGCATTCTTTGTTATATACATTGCAGATACTTTCTTTACAACCAGTGTTTGTGTTTTGCTTTGTTATGATGGCTCTGGTCTTACAGGGGTTAAAATTTGTTGTTGACAATCGGTCAGTCTTTTCCTTGATTTTGTTTTGCTTACAAGACCTAGACGCCTCCGAATTTTGAGCATCTTTCCTCCGACTGTTCTCCCATGGCTGTGACAGTGTGAGCGGCTATGGCGGGAGCCTAACTGTATTTGCACCTGCCTGGATCTCTAACGAACCCATCAGCCGTTACCGACCAGGGCGTCCCCTCCCAGCGAGCTGGAAGGCTGCACCGAGTCCGGACCAGCTCTTCACCACAGGGTGGCTGGATACTCAGCTCCTCCGTGGGACGGGAAGGTGCTGGGACTCGCGGCTGGAGGGGGGATTTGGCTCCACTCCCCGTCCTTTCCTCTCTCCGTTGGCCTGGCTCTTCCGAAATAGGCATGAATCGACTTTTCACTCTGAAATCAAATATTTGCTCTTTGGAGGACAAATAGGTCAAATCCGCTTCTACTCTACTTGTCGATCAGGTTTTCTGGTTGCAGGAGACAGCCGCTATTGGGAATGGTGTATTTGGCCATTTGTAAATTTAGCGGGAAACAGAACCATTCAAGGTTCTAAAAAGTTTTGCCTTCCTGCGGCCTGCCTTGAAATCCTATAGTGGGACATACAGCATTTTAATGTAGAACTAGCAACATGGTGGAGTTTTTTTTATTTGTTTGTTTAAGGAATATCTTTTTAAAATTGCCTTCCTTGCATAAAAAATCTGCAAGATGTCTTGTTAATGGGTGAAAAAGCAAGAGGGAAATAGTATGTATAAGATGCAAGTTTTGTTTAAAAAAATGGGAGGAGGAGAAAGTAATATATATTTGCATGGATGTACAGAAACTCTGGCAAAACCTCTTAGAAAATAAGAATAGCCTTTACCTGCTGGGGGTAAGTACGGGTTGGGACTGAACTTAAACAGAGGTGGGAAAAACAAGGAGAGAATTCCCACTGGTGACACCGATTTAAACTTTTGGTTTTCTAACCATGTGAAAATACCTCATCCCAGCTCCCCAGAATCAAGGGGAGGAGTCTAGAATCAAATCTTATTGGCGAGAATGACAAACAATCATGACCATCTTTACCTTCATCCAACCAACCACAGGAAGTGAGAAAGCCTTTTCCAGAAATTATAACTAAAATATCTACTGCACAACTCACATAAGAAAAACCAGCTGGCAGAATTACAGACTTATTTGAGGAAGTTTAATCCCATTCCTTCAAAAGACATAGATGTCCCCCGCCCTCCACCCCCCACCCCACTCCCAGGGTTAAAGAGCAGCATCAGGAACAGTTTACTTAGTCCAACACATTTTGGTAGCTTGATTTGGTGAGGTTTGCCTTGGAATTACACCTTGGAATTACCTTGATGAAAACTACAATAAACAGTCACAAGCAATCTATGACACATTTAATTCAGTTTGCGAAAATCACAAAAAGAATATTTTCTCAAGTCTTTATGCTAGAAGGTCTTCATTGCCTGTGAGGAATATGACATGGTTGTTCTTAGAATCAAAGCAAAACTTGCAGCATTTTGTGTAAGGAAAATCAGCCTGGGAGAATATATATATATATTCATAATACGTATATCCAACAAAGGACTCCTATCTAGAATAAACAAAAAACTCCTACACCTCAACGAGAAAAAAACAATCAAATAAAAGACCGTGAAAGACCAGGCCCGTCAGGAAAGCACTTTTCCAAATGTGCAATCGGCATCTAAAAGGTGCTTAAGCCCATTAGTCATCGGCGACAACAAACTAGCATTAGCGTGGGCAGTGACACTCGCATGGCTAAAATTAAAATATTACATCCTTGCTGAGGCTGTGAGCATCTGGGCCCCGTCGGAACAGCGGTGACTCGATGGGTCTAGGGAGAGTAAGGAGCAGGGGCCACTCGCGGTCTTGACCCCGCAGACCTGCCCCGTAGCTGCGCAGCCCGGGCTCCTGCTCCGTTACATGAAGGCTGGAGTTTGAAGTGCTTAAAAAGTACTGTAGCAGCCCAAGAGGGCCATGCCAGTCCAGAGGCCGAAGAAGACAACCAGCACGTTCTGATACCTGAACCTTTATTCAGGGCTTACTTACAGGGTGAGAAGTCGTGGAGAGCTCATGACGGCTCTCTCAGGCCGGGCAGGCATCGCGTTTGCAGGGAAGACGACTGAGCGATGTAGACAGGACAGAAAGCCTTTTATAGGGGTTTAAGACAAAGGCCCTTCTGAGGGTGGGGGGAGCCTAGATGCAGGAACAGGTCACTCTGACCTGGGGGTGGTGCAGGAAGGACTAGAATAGCACTTGAACAGTTACATTTTGCTCTTTTTGTGAGACTAAGAGCCTCTCACTTCCTACCTGCTTCCCATAAGGTTACATTTGAAGGTCAATTTACCCTTTTTCTCTTTACTGGCTTAGAAAGGCAATAGGTTAAACATTTAGCTGCCTAGGCCACACAGACTGCTGTGCACCAAGATCTGCAGGCCTGTTTCG
Organism: Choloepus didactylus; assembly: GCF_015220235.1. Taxonomy (NCBI): domain Eukaryota; kingdom Metazoa; phylum Chordata; class Mammalia; order Pilosa; family Megalonychidae; genus Choloepus; species Choloepus didactylus. Next base: position 2,045,847 of record NC_051311.1, on the reverse strand, counting down.
CTCAGGCCACGTGTTGCCACAAGTAACCAAATTCTTTATATATGTCATTTCCAGGCAGATTATTAACTTGACCTTTCTACTCCGTAACATTAATTAACAGACTTCTTAACTTCAGCTTTCTGTTCCCCATCACTGTATACTCTTACCGTGCTGCTCTGCCTGCTAAAATGTGTTTCATGCAAAATGGAGATTGCTGTAAAAATGCGTTTTATTTCTTCATTTGTGACAGTGTCTTATTCCTAACTTTTCAAATGCAAAGGCCAGAGGCGGGGTGTTTCGGGCCCGCCGTGCTCTGGAGGCCCCGGGAGGATTCAGGATCAGCTCACGCACGCTGGTGGCCAAGCCCTGATCCCCACGGGTGACACCCGGAGGCGCAGGAGCCGGCGGCCGCCCCTGGCTGAGCCCCGGAGCCGCGAGGAGCACACGGGCCCGGGGAAGGGGAAGGGCGCAGGGAAGGGACGCGGAGAGGGCGGCCCACGGGCAACGGACGGGCCGCGGGTGGACGGGGGCCTGGCGGCCTTTGTGTTTTTGCGCCGAGAGTTTGAGCGCGGGGGAGACCGGCCCTGGGGTGGCCGCGTGACCCACCACCCCGCCGGGCGCGCTCCTGCCGGGTGGGGACGGCGTGGCGGGTCCGCGTCCGTCTGGGGCCCCGCGGGAAGGACCGCGACCCAGCGGCCCCGACTCCACGGAGCGCGCGGCGGGGAGCCCCCGAGTGGGCTTCACCCTGGAGGGTGACTCCCACCCCCCACACTGGCTCGGGATCTGCAAGACCAGGGGCGCCACCCCGGGTCTCAGGGGCCCTTGGCGGAGCAGGGGAGGCCAGAAGGAGCAGCCCTGGCGAGGGGGTTTCCACCATTGCCACAGGAATGCTCTGGCCAAGCTGGGGCAGGGGCGGCCGGGAGCTTCAGCAAGGACAGGCCCTGCTGGGGCACCTGGATGGGGGGCCGACTCACACCTGTGCCGGGAGCCCCAGGCAGGGGGGCGTCGAGGAACCTACAGTCTCCGAAGGAAATTGGACTGACCCCAACGACAGTGACACGCAGGAGGGAGCCCCAGGCAGCCCAGGAGGAAAGACCTTTATTCCCAGGGTGAGTGGGGCTGGGGGCTCTGTCCTCACGCAGGACGCAGGTGGGCGGCCTGTGTCTCCACATCACACACAGCCAGTGCCCTGAAGATGCCCCTGGGCCACGAGGTGCTGTGTGGTCAGTTTCCCTTCAGGGCCCTTCCAGGCCTCGCTTTCCCCAGCACAGTCTGCCTGCTGAGGTTTTTTAAAAACCATTTTAAGAAAAGAAAAAGAAATATCAATATTTTTTATTTGCATGCAGAAATGAAAAGTGCTTAGCTTTGGAGGAACAAAACATGTAATTTATTGACCATGTGTTCTAAATATTATTCCAGAGAGGCTTATGTTTATGACCAGTCTCTGAAAAGGACTTTAAAATGCTTCCATCACTGGGTGGTTTTGATCTAAACGATCTGTTGCAGTCCCAGCCTACAGAGAAACTGCAGTCAACACTGACGTGTGCTCTGCTCAAGTGTGAGGACCAACCCCAAATCCTGTACGTCTTTTCTCAATGTCCAGAGCAGGCTTGTTGCGGAAATGATCTGCTACTAAAGCCCACTCGGCGTGTCCAGGGTGGACGTGGGGTCCTTGCCTGGCACCGTGGAGGGCAGCGGATCAGTCCCGCACGTTCAAGCGGTCACTGTTAGAAAGAGGTGGAGAACCAAGGCCGGCGAGGGGAGGCCACAGGGTTGGGCACATGGGGCGGGCAGGGTGGGAAGGCCTCGTGGGGCGGTGGGCCCCTCAGCCTGGCACACATTTGGGAAGAGCCGAAGCCGAGAGGCGCCTCTAAGTTAGAAACGGGCGCGCGCTGGGCACACGTGAGAGGCAGGGCCACAGAAGAAGTCTGCAGCCGGGTGCCTGGCTTCTCGTCACTTCGCGTTGCAGTGTCTCCTGGGCAGCCGGACCGAGTCGTGCAGGGCCGTCCCGCGTGGGTGAGGCTGGGGAGGTCCTGGGACCAGCAGGGGTCCCCACATTATTCCAGGTGAGCCCCAGAGTCGAGGCTGAGGGGACACCAGTGAAAGGTGAGGACGGATGAAAGGCTGGAGACCTGGCTGAAAAAGGAGCCTCGGCTTGGTGACTGGACAATGGGAAAAGGGTGTGCCCCTAAATAATCCTCAGATTTTTAAAGAAAGTATAGACGGTGTTGTCTGAATTCCCCCCAGGAATTCACATTCCCGGGATCCCACACACACACGAAGAACCCACAAATCCATCCTGCAGTGCCCCCACCTCACAGTCAGCGCCAATTTCTCATTTCCTCTCACCCCACGTTTCGTTGGTTTTACCTTCAAAATATATTCAGAATCCTAGCTCTCCCCCGCTGCTGATGTCCCCCGGGCCTGGCCGCCTCTTCCTCTGCCTGCCCCCCATGCGGACCCCCTGCCGCCGCCCCCAGTGCACCCCCGGCCTCCCGCAGTGTCCTTACACGGCCCCAGAGCCGGCTTGTAAAATGAGTAAAATCCCGTGTTCCTCTCCTCAGAGCCTTCCAGAGCCTCCACCTTCACCCAGAGCAGAAGCCAGCGTCCTCCCTGTGACCCCCCACGTCCCCTGTCCCTGCCGTCCCCCCTCCGCCACTGTCCTTCCCACACCGGCCTCTGCCACCCTGCTCCGGCCACACTCGCCACCCGCTGCTCCCGGGAAAGCAGCCACAGCCGCCCGGGGCCCTGCGCCCGCCAACTGCTCTGCCGGGCAGGCGCGTCCCCTCGGGTCGCTCAGAGGCCACTTGTCAGAGGCCCGCCCCACTGCCCGCTCAGCTGGGAAGCAGCAGCCGCTCCCTGCCCGGGTTCTCCACCCCCCTGACTCCGGACAAGACGCGCCTCCCTTCCCTGGCTCGCGTCCCTCCCGACTCAGGAAGGAAACTCAGCGAGGCCGGCCTGTCTGTGGCTTTTCCTTTCATTGCTGCATCCCCAGCACCTAGAGCAGCCCGGCACAGAGCAGGTGTTAAAATATTGAATGAATGAATGAACGAATGAATGCAGAAGTGTGCAGTACATACCCCATTGTTAGTACTTGCCAAGCCTGTACACATCTGATGTGTACAGAGAAGCAGCTTGTTACGACTTTCTGGGGAACTGTAAATTTTAAGGGGCACAGACAATCTCATCTCACTGAGTCTGGCCCCGAGGACACGGGCAGCCGCCCCCTCCACGCCACTCTAGTGAGGCAGAGCCAAAGCCCCGAGCTTGAGCCCTGAGCTGCAGATGTCGTTCAAGCCATCGCTTGACAAGTTCATTACACGCCGCCCAGACGCAGGTGCCCTGGGCCGGCCAAGATGGCAGGTGGCTCCTGCCCTCACGGGCCCCACCTGTCTAAAAACGAGAAGACGAGAGGCCACTAACCCGGCCGCTAGGAGACCGCGTGGTCACTGCAGGCTGCAGGGTGAGGGCACACGGAGGCGGCCCGGCTGTGCACCGGCCAGGGGCGGTCTGCAGGGCCCGGAAAGCCGAGGAGACAGGAGCGAGCAGGGCCCAGATGTCAACAGAAGGAGAGGCAGAGCTGATGCCTGGCCGCCGTTCCGAGGAGCATCCCGGTGGAAGGGGACCCCTAGGCCCGAGAGGGACACACTCGGCAGTGGGTGTTGGATTTCACTTTTAATTCAGTGCACTTTGATAGAGGTTTTCTGAAAAGCTTTCAAGTATCATAAGCTAAGTTCAAAAATAAATACACCGGCTCTGATGACACATCAATTCTGGTCAAATTAATTGGATTGATAAGTTAATTATGGGTCAAAAGTTAGGCACCTCTATTTTATTTGTATTGATAAAGTTAGTGGCACTATTTGGGATCTTTTAAGATTTTTAACATTGTTTATTGATACGTCCTGTTTCTGATCCCATGTCCTTTTTAGGGCCTTCCCTCACTCCTGGTCCGAGGCAGGCAGCCTTGAACCACACATGCGGTCCTCAACGCGGGCACCCAGCTCCAGACAGCGGCCTCACTCCCACCCAGAAGCCGAGCGCTGCCCGGGGTCCGGGATCCGCGGAAGGGTCCGTGCTCGAGGGCCGCGGGCAGCGCATCCTCTGCACACCCCCGGCAGGGGCGCCCTGCAGCTTGGCCTCCGCGGTGGCGAGAGAATGCTTGGTCTGCTCTGCCTTTTCCCAAGACCGGTGATGCCCAGGAATGGCCTGACAGGCTCGGTGGCCGCGCGGGCTTTTGTGTGTTTCTAAACCCTTAGCTCTTTCGACCCTAAGCACCCAGGGACAGAAGTTTAGCCAGAGTCATCCCACGGCCAGGAGCTCCCATCTTCCTCCTCCTCAGAGTGACCTCCAGCCACGGGGCAGCCCAGGGACACCTGCCAGGCACCCGTCATCCACGGCTGAGGAGTGATTGTCCCACAGGCACCCATCACCCATGGCTGAGGACTGGCCCCCACAGACACCCCAACACCCACAGCCGAGGAGTGTTTGCCCCACAGGCACCACACCAGCCATAGTTGAGTAGTGGCCTCCCCCAGGGGCGCAGCTGAGCAGCTCAGCGGCCGCCTGTGGACAACGGGCAGGTCCCAGGCCTCTCCCTCCTCAGGCCAGGGCCTCAAGTTTCCTGGGCTTGTCCCTGTGGAGCTAGCAGAGCCAGGGGTGAGGGCCAAAATTCTCAGGCAAGGGGCTTGGAAGGGCCAGACCTGGTCGTGGCATCCACCTGTTGGCAAACACATGGTCACAGTCCAAAACACTGTCAGCAGTGCTGGTCCCCAGGGAAGAGGTAGAAAGGTGGTGAGGAGAGCCCTTGTTTCTTGAAGGACAGAGAGAAGCCACGAGTTTGCTTTCCGATCAGGTGCTCGCCCAGCACTCACGGACAAGTGCCTGTTTACAAAGGGGCCCCCGTGTTTATTTCAAGCAAAATATTAAAAACCTTAATAGGAAAGAAGAAGCCCTTCATTTCACTCTATAATTTAGTGTGTTTGTAATCATATAATTTATACTTTTTACTAGCTATTCTGTCATTTTCAGATTGATGTATAGTCATTGTAATTATCATTTAAAATAGATTGATTGTATTCCACGGAACTGATATATTATTTAATTGCCTCTTTTGGATGTTGGTTTCATTCTATGCTTCCTTGCCCCTGTTCTACAAAGGCGGCTGCAGCGAGAGCTGCTTGTGGATCATTTTTCCTTCTGTTGAATTGTTTCCTTAGAATTACTCAGCTGTATAATTCTGAAGTGAACACATTTTAGCAGAGAGTTGTTTTCTCCTATTAAATTATTTTCCTGGAATAAATATCAATCATCTGCACAACTGGGTTCAGTGGATGCTTTAATACATTTTTCCTGATATGTTTTATTTTATAGACATTTATACTAATTTTCAGTGCTATTAGCATTTCCACTTTATTCAAATCTCACTGACATTTACAAACATTTTATTAAAATAATTTAATAGATTAAAATGGTACTCCAGGATTGCCTTAATATTGATGAATAAGATGAAGCTGTTTTCCCTGTTTGCGTCTATGGAACTCTCGGTGTCCCCTTTATAAATCTGAGAGCTGTGCCCCTGGCAGAGGCTGTTACGTGCTACCTGTTGGTTTTGCTGAAGTTCCTCCTCCCAGCTCGTCCGCTGCTGGCCCCACACGCCGCCCCCGCCCGTCCCCAGCAGCCCGTGGCCTTTTCTTCGTGATCTTTCTCTGTCATCTGAACCCATCAACGTCCATGGGCAGAGGGATCCACTGGGGACTTTGCCTTTCATTTCACTGATCTCAGGATTTATTTTTGCATCCACGCTGCACTCAGTAAAAGGAGTCGGCGGTTGGAAGCTATTACAGGAAAAGGGGGACGACGTGTCCAAGGAAAGGAGAAACCAACCGCTTACCTTTCTGTATCTGGTTTCCTTGTTAGGTTGATTTGAATCTCCAAGGAACAGACGCGTGTGTGTCTGTGTGGGCGGCAGGAAGACGGCGAGGGGGGTAAGGCAAGGGATGGGGCAAGAGGCCGTGGGACAGGAGGGAGGTCATGAGCTGGCGAACTATTTAGGGTTCAGGTAGCAATTATGCTGCATTTCTGTGCTGAGTTCATGGAGTCCAAGCAGCTTCTGAACAGTGAACCATGATACAGTGACTTTGTATATGATTATTAATCTCTGATTTAAGCAAAGGTGCAGAGTTCATTAATGGCAATGAATTAAGTTCAGGTTCTCATTTTCCCCTGAAGCTCATCAAGCAAACAACCTACAGAGGTATTAAAATAAGGACATGTAAAAAGGCTATATGGGTGGTGATGTGTGATAAAGTATTTTTTGCTTCTCACAAAAACATGGGATAAATGACTTCTTGAATTAACACTGTAATTACTGTGTGCAGAAATTATATTTCCTTATACTGAAAGACAAAAAAGAAAAATAATTAAGTGTGGAGAAATTGCTAGTTTAGCTGTGCGACTGCGTTGGAAAGCAGAGTGATATGTGCCTGAGGCTTATTTGAATTTATAATGAAGGGAATTCACAAGTAACAGTGTGGATTTAAACACCCAGTGCTGTGATCATTCGTAAGACTCCAGATTTCCTGATAGGGTAAAATACGCTGGAAGCAGAGTTACTGGAAGTGTATGGAGCCCGGACGGAATCCAGAATCTAGTACAGCCCGGGGGAAGATTCTTTTGTGAGTTGAATATTTAGAAGCAGGATACAAGGGATCCTTCACCCCTTTATCACCTCTCGTGGTCTGGACGTGTCCGCGCCAAAGCTTTTCTGGGAAGCTGTGAGGAGAAAATGATCTGCTGGCTCCCGGCGAGACTTCATTCCTCTCTGCACACATCGCTTTACATGGCCTTAAGGGCCCAGCCGTCTTGCAGGCTTGGCAGCTGTCAGAACTGAGAAATGGATTTCAATAAACTGCAGTTTCTTTTGCTCAGCTGGAATTTAAGTGCTCACAGACCAGATTAACCACCGTGGTCCAAGCGGAGATGACAGCCCTGTCACGGGAGAGGCAGGGCGAGGGTTTATTTTGTGCTACTGTATTAGGATCATGCTCTTAAAATAATGAGTTTTGCAGCTTCACACTTTTGAGTTATACTGCTGTTTTTTTTAAAGGTGCCAGAAAGCTCCTCCAAGATGGTTTTTTAAACCTCAGGTGTCAAGATAGGGAAAGAAACATGCCTGAAAATCACCTGTTATTAATCAGATAGTCAGTTATATTCATCTTGTGATTTGCAGTAGATGGTCATAGTTTTCCCTTCACGAGAGCCAAATGCAACAGGTCATTGACATTATTCCTATTTTACAGCTGAGATATAAATGTACATAAAGGGTAAGGCATATGAACTAATAGAATACAAATTGGAATTATATTCCCTAACTTCTAATTTAAAAAGTGATGCAGCTTCTGCTATGTCCGTATGTTTCACAAATATTTCTTCAGGCATTTTGAAGGTCCTTGTTTTATGAGACATTTTGTAAATTAAATTTATTAGTTTTAAGTTTGTATTGTTCATTCTTAGCTCATTACTTCCTAGGGAACTGAACTTGCCGAATACTTTTCCAGAAAAAGGTTACTAATATGCTTTAAATATGTTCTTATTCATCATGTTGATAAATGGATTTAGGTTAATTTACTATATGGTGTGTTGTGTTTTAAAACCATGAGGTAACTTTGCAACACAAAATTTTGTGATCTAGGTTTACAATGCAGCGCCTTTTCAAAGACTTTGATGAAACAAATTGAAAAAAAGTCTAGTGAGAAAACTACATCATAAATAAGTTTATGTTCTTCTCTTGTAGAGACAACTTGTATCTTATCCCCAGAGATAAAATATAAAGACATGTTAATCATAGATATCTTTTGCGGCTAGGGGGACCAACTCATTCTGGTTTGCCCAGGGCTTTCCCAGTTTTAGCACCGAAAGTTCTCTTCCTGGGGAACCCTCAGCCCAGGCAAACCGGGGTGGCTGATCACCCTCCTTCCAAAAGACGTGGGATTCAGGGCGGCTTGACTCAGGGCCACATCATGTCATCTGGGTCTGCTGGGGATCGAGTCACGCCCCCACAGAAGACACGTTCAAGCCCTAACCCCGGTTTGAAGACACTGTTGTTAGTTGAGGGGTAGCCAAACGAGTTCAATATGGCTGAGTCTTTATAAGCAAAGGAAACTGGACACGGAAGCAGAGGCCGGAAGTCGGTGGAAACCAGATAAGCGGACAGAAAGAGAGGGAGCTCACAGTGTGACGGAGACTTTGGGAGAAAGCCAGCCCGTCCGTCACCGCGGCAGTGTCCTTCCAGCCACCAACACGATGACACAATCAGTTGTGTTGTTAAACCACCCAGTTGGAGGTAGTTGTCACAGCATCCCTGGCAAATGAAAACGGTTTCCACCTCTCATGTCTACTGTGGGGTACGCTACATTCTCAGGCTTTAAAGAGTCGCTCTTGGCAATCTTAGTTTCTTCAGTTTTACTTAAGAACAGTTGAGCTTCAAGCGTTATATCCTCACTCCAGCAGCCAATGGGAGTGGAGAAGTCTTCTCTCTTTCAGAAGCCCTTGTCTGTCACTGCTTTTAGGTTAATGTGCCTACTCAAGCCAGTTACTGTGGACTCATGATTGGCCAAGCCAACCAGGGTCCATTTCTGAAGTTAACCTCATCCAGATACCATTGCTGACAATAGAACTTCCCCAAATAATTTGGTGTCCTCAAAAAGAAGGGAAATAAGACTGGCTATCAAATAGCAACGTTCCAGTCTGTTGCCTTGCTGACAATCAAGAACAAGTGTAGGGAACTTTTGCTTCTGGGTATGGTGCAGTAAGTAGCATCTGGTAATTTTTTCAGTTAGGGAAAAATGCAGATAAATTACTAAAGTCTTATTTTTAAAGACCTTCAAGAGCTATCAAACAGAGGGACTATATCAGTCGTTCTTAAACTTTAACATTTTTCAGAATCATCTGGAAGGCTCATTAAAATAGGCTGTGGTGTTTCTGTCTCAGTAGGTGTCTTAGCTTCCTGGCTGCTCTGCAAACACCACGCAGTGGGCTGGCTCAACAACAGGAAGTTCTTCTCCCGCTTCCCTCGGGTTGGTGGTGAGCTGACGGGCCAGCATTCCTTGGGTTCCTGGCTTTTCCAGCACATGGCCATGTCCTCTCCCCTCTCTTCTGGGTCCTGTTGACTCTGGCTCCTTGCTCCTCCCTGTGACTTTCTCTCCATAAGATGTCCAGAAATAGTATTAAGACCCATCCTGATTCAATTGGCCAAAACTTAACTAAAAATAACAGCCCCCAAAACATTCTATTTTCAATGGCTTCACACCCACAGGAATGGACTAGGGAATTTTCCTTCCCAACAAGTTCCCAGATGCTGCCTCTCCTGCTGCTGCTTCTCTGGGGACCACACTGGACTAGACAAACTAACATTCCAGAGAAGGAAGAGCCCCTCCTGGTCAGCAGCGATCGCCATACAGTTTCTTTCCCAGGGACATTTGATGAATGCGGCCAAGGACTAAGGACTGTGCTTGGCCTATGCAGGGAAATGCTGGGGAGGAGAATCCAGAGAAACTTTTGATGGCTGCAAAGGCTGGCATGACAGAAAGAAATACAGAGGCTCCTATAACCATTTGTGAGGGAGGTTGGGGAGCTGGGCTGGGAAGATGGAGTGAAAGCTCCCTGACTCTCATGATGCTTAGAATACAGAGTCCTACTAGGAAGAGGAACCTTCAAAGCACTCAAACAAATTGAAAACAGAGGTGAACATATTCTAAATAAATCCTCAATCACATGCTAAATAAGCTCATTTCTGGTTGAATTGTGATCAGCACTTTACTCTCTATGCCTATTAGAGTAAAGTGCAAATGTGTGAGCCCCTTAGGGGTAATAACATCAACTTTAGTCTCTGTGATTCATTTATACTCCACATCTAGCATAAATTTATGTATGTGAGCCATTCAAAAAGGTGGGAAAATGTGACCAATAATCAAGGGAAGAAACAGACAATAGAAGGAAACCCATGGATGACATGGACATTGGAATTAGGACCTGAGGATTTTAAAGCATGGAGAGTAGTACGTTGAAGAAATAGAAGTAAAGATGGCAAAAATTTATATAAAAATATGGAGAATATACACAGGGAACTGATATCTATAAAAAGAATCCAATGTACATTCCAGAATTTAAGAACACTGAAATTAAGAACTCATTGGATGGAGTTAAGACAACACTGGGCCCAGATGGAGGAAGATAGGATTACATCCTTGAAGGCAGATTGATAGAAAATACCTAAACTGAAGCAGAGAGAGGGAAGAATTAAAGAAGAGAACACAGAAAACATAGATAAGTGGAAAACATCAAACAGTAAAACTTATGCATAATTGGAGTCCCAGAAAGCGAGAACAGAGAGAATGGGTCAGAAGCAATATCTTAAGAGGCAATTGTCAATAATTAGTCTGAAACTAAAGACTTATTATTAACCCACAGATTCAAGAAGCTCAGAAAATCCCAAACAGGATAAAAACAAAGAAATCCACATCTAGGCACATCATAGCCAAACTATTGACAACAAAGAGAATATCTTAAACTGGAGAGAATTTCTTAAAATCTGCCAGAGATAAAAAGAGACACATTACATTCAAAGAAGTGACAAAATTGATTAACATAGGATTGGAAACTATGGTCTGAGGGCCAAATCCAGTTCTACCTGTTCATATAAATAAGGTTTTATTAGAACACAGGCACACTCATTTCTTTACATATTGTTTTGTGACTGCTTTTGCACTACAACATCAGAGCAAACTAATTGTCACAGAGATGCATGGCCCACAGAGCCTGAAATATTTACAGGAAACTTTACAGAAAGTTTGCTGACCCCCTGGACTAAATAAAAATGTTCTGGACAACTAGAAAACAAATAGTAGACAGTAGAATTTAACTCAATGATATCAATAAATGGCACTAAATGTAAATAGATTGAACACTCCAATTAAAAGACAAAGATTATCAGACTGCATTAAAAAACCAGAGCAAGATTCCACTGATAACCAGATATACACTTTAAAGAAAAGGACCCAAGTATGATGAAAGTAAAAGGTAGAAAAAGATGTACTATACAAATAGTAACCAAAATAAAGCTAGCTTTGGTGTGGCTATATTGATATCATATGAACTGAACTTGAAGGCAAGAAGTACTACTGAGGGAGGTGGACTAATATGGTGGCATAGGGAGGTGTGGAATTTAGTTAGTCCTCTAGAGAATTAGTAAATAGCCAGGAACAACTAGTAAACAGTCTGGAACAACTGCTGGGGACATCTGTGACCTGATACACATCATCCACCAGTCTGGTATGGGTGGAGTGGCTGAGATTGCAGTGTAGAACTGTAAGTAAAGCTCCCCAAACTGCAGAGCTGGCACTCCTCCCCCACTGGCATGGCAGGCTGAGTTGGAACACTTCTCTGTGGGAAAAAGAAGTGAACTCTGCTGGGAAAAAGGGAAGGTAGCTCAACCAAGCTCCAACTGCAGTTTTAATTAACAAATTTGGAATACTGAATACAAGCTATGAGCACAGATAAACCTGGAGCAAGCAGGTAAGGAACCCTGAGGTCTCTCCCCTCAGAGAGGAGATGAGGCTGATGGAAAATAAAAATAAATAAATAAATTAATTAATTAATTAATTTAAAAAAACAGAGGCTTTTGGAATTGGTTGAGCTTAGAATACTGGAAAAAGGCTGTGCCCCAAGAAAAGGGACCCATAGAACTGAGTACGAACTCCGGCTCTTGACTGGCAAAGGTGGGGGGGTGCTGGGGACTGGCTGTGAGAAGGTGATTTCTTTCTTTTTTCTTTTTTTTATTTCATTCTAAGTAGCCTATTAGAGAAAGCCTCAGACGTTTTCAGTTGTCAGCACTGACACAGGCAGGTTGGAATTAAGATAGAGAGACAAAGGAAGAAGTCAAATGAAGGAGATAATTTCCCTAAAGGACATACCTTCCTTAAGTAAAGCGGGGGGAGTGGAGCCCACCTCAAGTGGCTGCCCTCCCTCAGAATGTAGACCCTAGGGCCTGAGGGGTGGGGACAGAAGCAGCTTAAGCTTGGCTTCTGATACCCTCAGCCCCTGACAGGGACAGGGTCTGCTAAGAATTAAAGGGGCTGCACCTCTTTACACCAGTGGGGAGCTGCAGGCTGAAAAGTGCCACCTGCTGGGCAGGATAGGAAAAGCACAGAGTCCAGAGGCCTCACAGGAAAGTCTGCAACCTGCTGGGTCTCAATCTCAGGGTAACCTGATACTGATTATACCCTCCTCCTGAGACCCAGGCTATATATGGTCTGGGAAAATCTGATTGGGATCAATAATATCTGGGTAGACCCTCCTCAAAAAAAAATATTCCATATAGACAGGACAAGAACCAGAATAACAAGTGCTGAAAATTTCTGACCAGTTAAACAAAAGCTATGCTAGAGGTCTCGAATAAGTTGAACTGAATGCCAAAGAACAGACAGAGAACAAAGCCAACCAAAAAGAAAACCCTAGGTAAAAGAGAGAAAAAGATCTCTAGAATAAATTAATCAAGGAAACCAGATGCCAAGACACCAACAAAAAACTATGAGTCACACAAGGAAAAATGGAGATATGGCCCAGTCAAAGGAACAAATTAACACTTCAAACAAGATACAGGAGTTGAAACAGTGAACTAAAGATGTTCAAACAAATAGGTAAATCAATTCAAAAATCAAATCAACAAGTTGAGGGAAGATATGGCAAAAGAGATGAAGGGTATAAAGAAGACATTGGTCAAATACAAGGAAGAACTCGAAAGTTTAAAAAAACAATTGGCAGAGCTTATGGGAATGAAAGGCACAATGCAAGAAATGAAAAACACAATGGAGACATACAACAGCAGATTTGAAGAGGCAAAAGAAAGAATTCATGAGCTAGGGGACAGGACATCTGAAATCCTATAGACAATAAATAGGGAAAAGAATGGAAAAATATGAGCAGGGTCTCAGGGAATAGAATGACATGAAGCACATGAATATACATGTCATGGATGTCCCAGAAGAAGAAGAGAAGGGAAAGGGAACAGAAAGAAAATGGAGGAAATAATCAATGAAACTATCCATCTCTTATGAAAGTCATAAAATTACAGATCCAAGAAGCTCAGCATACCCCAAACAGAATAGATCCAAACAGACCTACTCCAGGACACTTAATAATCATATTATCAAATGTCAAAGACAAAGAGAGAATCCTGAAAGCAGCAAGAGAAAGTGATCCATCACATACACGGGAAGCTAGATAAGACTCTGTGAAGATTTCTCAGTAGAAACCATGGAGGCAAGAAGGCAGAGGTATGATATATTTAAGATACTGAAAGAGGAAAAACTGCTAACCAAGAAGTCTACATCTGGCAAAATTGTCCTTCAAAAATGAGGGAGAGTTTAAAATATTTGCAGACAAGCAGACACTGAGAGACTTTATGAATAAGATTCCCGCTCTACAAGAAATACTAAAGGGAGCACAACAGGCCGATAGGAAAAGACAGGAGAGAGAGGTTCAGAGAAGAGTATAGAAATGAAGACTATCAGTAAGGGTAAAAAGAGAGAGAAAAAATAAAAATAAAATAGGATATGACATATAAAATCCAAAAGATGAAATGGTAGACAGTAGCCATTACATTGGATGAAATTATCCAGAAACAAAAGGACATACACTGTATGGTCTCACTAATATGAACTAACATTAATGAGCAAAATTTGAGAGTTAAAGTTGAGAACACAGGTTATCAGGAGGTAGAAAGAGGGTAAAGATAAGGCAAATTTTGCTAAAGGAGTACAGAAACTTCAGCAGGATTGATTGTATAGATCCAGAAATGGATAGCACAATACTACATGATGGTAGCACAACATTGTAAGTACTCTGAACAAAGATAAGTGTGAATACAGTTGAAAGAGGAAGGCTAGGGGCTTGTATGACATGAGAAGGAAAGATAGAAGCTAAAGACTGGGATTGTATAACTTAGCAAAACATAGAATGTTCAATGATGGAGATTGTGCCAGTTTGAATGTATTATGTCCCCCAAAATGCCATTATCTTTGATGTAATCTTGTGTGAGCAGACGTATCAGTATTGATTAGATTGTAATACTTTGAGTGTTTCTGTGGAGATGCGCCCCACCCAACTGTACATGATGATTCTGGTTGGATAATTTCCATGGAGGTGTTACCCCACCCATTCAGGGTGGGTCTAAATTAAATCACTGGAGGCATAAAAATGAGCTGACAAACAGAAGGAACTCAGCGCAGCTGTGAGTGACATTTTGAAGAGGAGCTATAGCCAAGAGGGACACTTTAAAGAAAGCGCAGGAGCTGCAGATAAGAGACATTTTGAAGATGGCCGTTGAAAGTAGACTCTTGCACCAGAGAAGCTAAGAGAGGACAAATAACCCAAGAGCAACTAAGAGTGACATTTTTGAGGAACTGCAGCCTAGAGAGAAATGTCCTGGGAGAAAGCCATTTTGAAACCAGAACTTTGGAGCAGACACCAGCCACGTGCCTTCCCAGCTAACAGAGGTTTTCCGGACGCCATTGGCCATCCTCCAGTGAAGGTACCCGATTGCTGATGTGTTTACCTTGGACACTTTATGGCCTTAAGACTGTAACTGTGTAACCAAATAAACCCCCTTTTATAAAAGCCAATCCATTTCTGGTGTTTTGCATCCCAGCAGCATTAGCAAACTAGAACACTGCGTAACAGTTATTTCTAAATTCTGAGATTCTGAGCTGTTTGTGTATAACCTTGTTGGTCCCTGGAACTTTGGGTATCTGTGTGACACCTGAGACTCGGAGCCAGAGTTCAGCAGCTATGAATGTCAGCATTACCCCATACAGCACATGTTGAAGCTGAAAGAGAGCAGACTTCAATTAGAGATATGATTGAAATGGACTTGGTTAGGGCTAAGGTAACTTGGACTAAAGGGTAAAGGATGATATTGACTGTGTCTTAAAACTTCAACTTCTGGTCTACGACCAAAAGAAGAGATGTTTATTTGGCACAAAATCTATATTTTCTGTAGTACACTATAAAATTTAACTTGTATGATCAGTTTATTCAAACACTATAATTATATGGAACCTGGAATAGGGGGTGAGATCTGGTTGGTTTGTACAGGTTAGCATGAAACCCCAATACATCCCAGAGTAATTTGGGCAGAGAATAAAATGTATTTGCAAAGACCCCTTAATGGATTGGGGGAAAATGTAGAGATATTAAACTTCCTCACCTGGGGAATTCCTGATAGTCTCACAAGCATTGGGGACTACTAGTTTAGAAGGCTGAGCCCTCGATCTCGGGGCTTACCCTTGTGAAGCTCGTTACTGCAAAGGAGAGGCTAAGCCTATTTGTAATTGTGCCTAAGTGTCTCCTCCAAAGACCCTCTTTGGTTGCTCAGATGTGGCCTCTCTCTCTAAGTCAACGCTGCATAAGCTCACTGCTCTACACTCTACGTGGGACATGACTCCCAGGAGTGTAAATCTCCTTGGCAACGTGGGACATGACTCTCAGTGACGAGCCTGGATCCAGCATCGTGGGACTGAGAAAGTCTTCTGGACCAAAAGAGCAAAGAGAAATGAAACAAAATGAAGTTTCAGTGGCTGAGAGATTTCAAATTTGGAGTTGAGAGGTCATTCTGGAGGTTATTCTTATGCATTATATAGATATCCCTTTTAGTTTTCAGTGTATTAGAATAGATATAAGGAAACACCTGAAACTGTTGAACTTCAATCGAGTATCCCTGATTCTTGAAGATGATTACATAAATATATAGCATATATGGTGTGACCGTGCGATTGTGAAAACTTTGTGGCTCACACTCCCTTTACCCAGTGTATGGACAGAGGAGTACAAAAATGGGGATAAAAAGTAAATGAATAACAGGGGCAATGGGGGTATGTGATGTTTGGGATGTTCTTTTTTTACTTTTATTTTTATTCTTATTTTTATTTTTTGGAGTAATGAAAATTTTCAAAATTGATTGTGACAAATGCACAACTATTTGATGATACTGTGAATCACTGTACACTTTGGATGAGTGTACGCTTGTGAATATATCTCAATAAAATTGCATAAAAAATAAGTATTACTGAATATCATTTCATAATGATAAAAGTATAGAAGAAACAAACATCAAAATCAGTATGGACATAGTAGATTTAAACGTCATCATTAACTGATTGACTTATGAGAGCACACCCAAAAATAGCAGAATAGAGAAAGAGGAAACAGTTCACAACTCATATTATCCTGCCAACACAGCTCTGATCCCCTACACCTGATGAGAACCTAATGAGAAAGGAAACTTCTCGAGAGCACGTGCAGAAAAGCCGTGCATGGTCTAGCAAGTTGAATCTGCATAATACTCTGTAAGTAAACACAGGCAGCTCCTGGAATGCAAGTGTGGTCTGACATTTGAAAATTAATCAGTGTGATTCCCCACATTTATAGACTAAAAGAGAAAAAGCATAAGATGATCTCAATGGATGCAAAATAAGCATTTGATAAAAGTCAGCACACTTTTGTGTGGGAATAAAAGATCGTTTCTTTAATCTGGTAAGGAATGTCTACAAAAAGGCTATACTGCAGCCAGTATTATGCTTAACAGTAAAATATTGGATTTTTTATCCCTGAGATCAGAAACAAGACAAGGATGTCCACTGTCACTGCTTCCATTCAGCATTGGGCTGGAGATGCTGCAGGTTGCATCTGTCACCCATTCCTTCTGACAAGCCAGGCAGAGCTAAGGCCTACACCTGCCGTCCTTGGTTGAGCTCACGAGTCTGCATGTCGGCCATTCTGTCCAGCTGCTTGGGCAGTCTGGTTCAGCCGGGCTTGCTCCCGGTGTGGCATTCAGCCGGGATGGAAGGGCTGAGCGGCCACCTGCCTCTCGCCACCCAGAGAGAGGCAGGGGCAATGAGGAAGGGGCGAGCAGAAGCACACGGCCTCTTGCGACTGGCTCAAAGCTGTCACATGGAGAGCCCAGCTCCAAGGGGCGAGCAGAGAGACCGTACTATTTTTTCCCACGGAAAAGTACTTCTACTGCTATTAGGGCTGAACATACAAAAATCCTTGGAGCTGGATGGGACAAGGCAGTCACACCTATAGTCACTAGGAGTGAGGACAAGCGGACGGCTCAAAAGACATCAGCATCGTCTGGGGCATCCAGGCCCTAACATTCACTATGGCCTCGGGTCCCCACGAGCCACCCTGTTGTAGGGTTTCACAGGGTCACCCCCTCAGGCAGGCAGCCCCAGCCCCGGAGCCCAAGATGGGGGCCCAAGGCCGACCATAGGGCATCAGGCTCTGGGGTCTGGTGGGCAGGGGCATCCGGGGTCCAGCCTGGGGGGCACCTGGGCAAGGCCAGGGGGCTGGACAGGCTCCATCTCAGGCAGAGCCAGGTGCTTTGCACCAATGAGGAAATTGTTGAAAAATGCTACTTCCTTCCTC
Source organism: Choloepus didactylus (assembly GCF_015220235.1). Taxonomy (NCBI): domain Eukaryota; kingdom Metazoa; phylum Chordata; class Mammalia; order Pilosa; family Megalonychidae; genus Choloepus; species Choloepus didactylus. Next base: position 2,028,384 of record NC_051311.1, on the reverse strand, counting down.
ACTTCCTCAGTTTTCTCTTCATGTTTGTTGAGGGTATGTTTGCACACAAACTCAGGGCCCTTGAGTTTCTTGCCACTGAGAGGCACAGCCCTTTACCACTGCCCAGTTCCTGGGTGTTAGGGGTGACACATGTCCCACCTCCTGCTGAGGGTCTCCTCCTCTGAAAGAGGTTCCCCTGCACACCTGAACATCTTCTGCCTCCCAGCACTTCTCCATGGTTGATGCTGTCGGGGGACATGGGCCCCCAAATGTGGATGATGACACAGCAACAGAGACCTGTTTTTGATGGAGAAACTTCAAAGTTATACTGCAAAGCAGAGGAGAGAAGGAGGTGGAGAATGGGGGTCATTTTTGCCATCACTCTACCACATGAGCCCAATAAGCAATGAATATTGGAATACGACATCATGTGTATATAGAAAGCCAAATGAATCTATGAATTATTAGGAGTAATAAGTGAATATAGCAAGGTCTCTAGACACAAGGCCATTACATAAAAAACAAATGTGTTTCTATATACTAGCAACAAACAGTTTGAAAATAAAATTTAAAAACAAAACCATTTACAATGGCATTATAAAACATTACCAAGAATCAATCCAGCAAAAGACATGCAAATTTTCTCACTGAAGACTACAAATCATTGCTAAAGAAGACCTAGATAAATTGAGACATATATCATGTTATAAGATTGGAAGATTTGAATGGCTGAGATGTTAACTTTCTGCTAATTGATCTAAAGATTCAATGCTGTCATAATGAAAATCTCAACAAGTTTCATTCTTCTGGCGGAAATTAAGAAGACAATTCTAAAATTTATATGGAAATGCAAAGGAGCTAGAATCTCCAAGACAATCCTGAATAAAGCACAAAATTGGAGGTCTTAAACTATCAAATATCACAATTTACTATAAATGAATAGCAATTAGAACAACAAGGTATTGATACAAGAATAGACAAATTGACCAATGGAACAAAATAAAGTCCAGAAATAGACCCACATATATACAATCAATTAAAGTACAGTGAAGACACTAGTACAAATCACTGGGGGAAAAGAATGATCTTTTCAGTAAATATTGCTGAAGCAATTGGCTATTCACATGAAAAAAATGAGCATTATCCCTTCCTCACTCTGTCTCAGTTTCCTGGCTGCAATCACAAGTGCCATGGAATGGGGTGGCTCAGGCAACAGGTATTTATTGGCTCACGGTTTTGAGGCTGGGAGAAGTCTAAACCTAGATGTCATCAACATGGTGCTTTCTCCCCGAAGACTGTGGCGTTCTGGGGCTGGCTGCCGGCCGTCCGGGGTCCTTGGGTTTCCCGTCACACGGCAGTGCACGTGGCTGCGCCTTCTCTCCTTTCTCCTCTGGGTTCCCCTGACCTCCAGCGTCTGCTCCTCCCTGTGGCTTCTCTCTATAAACCTCCAGTAACAGGATTGTTTCCCGTCACACGGCAGTGCACGTGGCTGCGCCTTCTCTCCTTTCTCCTCTGGGTTCCCCTGACCTCCAGCGTCTGCTCCTCCCTGTGGCTTCTCTCTATAAACCTCCAGTAACAGGATTAAGATCCATCCTGCTCAGTTGACTGCACCCTAACTAGAAATAACACCTTCAAAAGGTCCTATTTATGAGGGTTCACCCCCCCCCAGGAATGGATTAAGACTAAGAATATGTCTTTACTGGGTGGGATACATAGCTTAATCTACAGCAGTGGGAATTCTCAGCTAGCTGAGTGCGGTCGCAGTTGACTCGTCTGGGGGGGGGGTGGCGGCCGGTTGCTAAATCCTAGGCTCTCAGGATTGCTCGGAGGGTACCGGCGGCAGCGGCTCTTTCCCGGAGGCGAGGGCGAGGCGGGGGACTTGGCCAGGTCCCCGGCGGAGGCGTGCAAAGTATGGAGGGCGGCGAGAAAGGAACAGGCGGGACACGTTTCTTTTAGGGTGAAGAAGCCAAGAGAGTTTATTAGGGGAGAGTACAAGCTTATATCGGGCGGTTAGAGGGTGGGGTAGCTGTAGGGGTTAAAGGCTTGGATTGGTTCTGAGAGGGCGTGGAGGTTGATTGAAAAGGTGCGGGAGTTGCTCCGGTAACGAAGAGGGTGGAGGGTACGGGTAAGGCACGGGGGTGGGGTTTTCCTCCGGCAAGCCCTCCCCAACGATTGTACTTTGGGGTGAGGAAATGGGGCCTGCCTCCGGCCTCACTTTCTCAGGCCTGGGGGGCTGTGGAGGGCGCTGTCGCCCGTGCCCACCACCCTCCCCAGGGGCTGATCAGGTCCCCCAGCCCAGGCCCGCCAAGTTGAAGCACGTAATCAGTGTCCCGCAGCTGAGGTCTCAACATGGGATGAGATGACGTTATTTTTCTAATAATTGCTACCAACTCCATTCCATCAAACTATGGTTTGCTGCTAAGTATCTAGTCCCACTGCCCTTAATGACACCTTACTTTGATTTTGTAATTTTCGGTCAGTTTTGGTTATGGAAACAGTCTCATTTGTTACTACAGTTCTCTCCATTCAAGAACTGCAATCTACTATTTCATTCAAAACTCTTCTACTCTTGACTCTGGAGCGCTCTCCCAAGTGCGGCCCCAGGCTATAGTTTGGATGCATGTGCCAGATAAGAATAATTTTGCCCCAAGTTCTGCATGGATGTTGGCAATTTCAGATGCTACCCCTGTGCATCTTAGAATCAACAAGCTCTGCTTTTGCAGAACACTTGGAAATTATGACAAACAGAAAGTAAACAACTGTGTACTCTCGGCTGCAGTAATACTTTGCTATATTTCCTTTCAATCTTTCATAAGCATTTTTATTTATATAGTTGCAATCCACTGAGCGCACAGTTTTGTGTCCTGCTTTTCTACATAACATGAACATTAATCCATGTTTTTATTAAGTCTGATAAATATTTGATAGATATGGTGTAGTCCACTATGTGGAGGTGCAACGATCCACTTAATTACCTCATTGATAATTTGGCTAATTAGATTCAAAGCCAAAATTTCCCTTCCTGATAACTATATGGATGAGAATCAAGTATACAGAAATGACAATGGAATCAGTCATATAGGGCTTTAGGGCATTTTTCCCTAAAACTAATTGTCTTAAAATTCCTTATTAACAGTTGAGAATTTTACCTAAGCTGTTGTTCTGGTTTGCTAAAGTTGCCATTACGCAAAATACCAGAAATGGATTCGCTTTTACAAAGGGGATTTAGGTTACAAATTTACAGTCCTAAGGGCATAAAAGTGTCCAGACTAAGGCATCAACAAGAGGATACCTACACTGAAGAAAGGCCGATGGTGTCCGGAACACCTCTGTCAGCTGGGAAGGCATGTGGTTGGTGTCTGCTGGTTTTTTGCTCCCAGGTTGTGTTTTAAAATGGCTTTCTCCAAAATGTCTCTGGGCTTCTGTGTCTCTTAGCTTCTCTCTCTCAGCTTCTGTGCATCCTTGCTTGTTCTCCCAGGGCATTTCTCTCTAAGTGTCTGGGGTTCCTCTCTTAGCTTCTCTGGGGCAAACTCTGGGCTTCATCTCTTAGCTTAGCATCTCCAAATGTCCTTCTGTCTGCATCTCCAAGTGTTTCTGTCTGTGTTGGCCCCTGAGCTCTCTTAAGGACTCCAGTAAACTAATCAAGACCCACCTTGAATGGGCGGGGTCACACCTCCAGGGAAATAATCTAATCAGAAGGTCTCACCCACAATAGGTCTGCACCCACAAGATTGGATTAAAAGAGCATGGCCTTTCCTGGGGTACATAACAGTTTAAAATTAGCACAGCTCTATACAATGATTTTACAATACAGAGAAGACTCCTAGCCAGCCTAATCAATAATATTACTTTATGCTGCGTGATAACCAAAGGGTGCATGTAACTCCTATTTCATAGTAACAATATGTTTTGTCATGAAAAACATTTTTGAAAATGCCACCTAAAAGTGTTGGGAGATGCTAACAGTTAAGGTTTTAATAAAGGCTCAAAGAGTGAAAAAACATTAAAAGTAGAATTGAGAGTAGAATCAGGTCAGCTTATCTTTTCCCATGAAAACCTAGTAGTAAAAGAAATGTGACATGACTTGATAGCATGTCAATAGCTTTCTGAAGATATACGAAAGAATAACGGGTAAAACAAAAGAAAGAAAGAAAGAAAGAAGGGAAGGAAGGAAGGAAGAGAAGGAAAGAAAGAAAGGAAAGAAAGCAGTACCATAGAAAAGGAATAATCGTCATAGACACAGGAAAAAGTCAGTTTTATTCCAAGGCAACTATTTTGGTTGATGTTCCTTTTAATAGAAACTTCCAGGCTGTTAAAATTCTGAGACAGTCTCGACAGAGATGATCACTCGCACAATTGAGGATTATGGCTCCTAAAAATGTTCCCATGTTTGAAAAGCAAAGCAGCAGGTACTGAGAGCAGGAGAGCAGCCCGTAACAGATACAGACGCCGTCCTTCCTTAGCTGGACTTAGTTGTGATAGAAACAACCTGTGAGGTCTACCTGGGGCTACAGGATGGAGCATTGACCTCGATTTTACAAGAGTCAAGAGATAAGAGCATTAATTAGATAAACATTTTTTGGTTGGTTGGGGGGGGCATAGATACAAAGAAATGGAAACTGCAGTGCAAAATAAAAAGGACAAGTGCTTTATGGAGACGAGTTCCATTATGTATGCATTGTGAAGATAATGTTTATCTCTGACAACCACATGCTAATTTTAGAATGTCACACTGAGCTTTAAACAGGGAAGGCAAAAGCGAAAAGAAAAATACCAGTGTGGAACGAGTAATACCCAGAGTGGGTTTGCTGTGTATTGTGGCACAGAGTGTATTTGGTTTTGAAAAATGAGTCGCACACCCACAGAGTGGGAAAAACAATTGCAAGTCACTTGTCTGATAAGGGGCTTGTACCTAGACTATAGAACATACATAAAGAACTCTTGCAACGCAACAATAAAAAACACGGAAACTCACCGTCGGTGCTCTTTGGGGTCTGGCTGCTTCTGAGACTCATTCACAGGCTGACATGTGTCAGTCCTTAGCTGTCTTTCCCTCTGGGTGTTATCCATCGTGAGAATTTACGCCATGTGAACTCGTTGATGACAGTTCCATTGTCTCCACTTTTGGCCTATTATGAATAAAGTTTTGATGAGCATTTTTGGACAAGTCTTTTGGTGAACAGTGTACTTGTTTTTTTTGGGAGGTGTGATGGTTAGTTTCATGTGTCAGCTTGGCCAGGTGATGGTACCCAGCTGTCTGGTCAAGCAAGCACTGGCCTAACCATTGCTGCAAGGACGTTTGTGGCTGGTTAACAAACCAGAAGGCTGGTTTATTAAATCATCTGTCAATTGGCTGCAGCTGTCACTGATGATGTCAACGAAGGGCGTGTCTTCCACAGTGAGAGAATGCAGTTGGCTGGATTTAATCCAATCAGTTGAAGACTTCAACTTTTAAGCAAGACAGAGAGAGGACCTTCACTTCTTCGGCTAATCAGCAAAGAGTTTCCTGAGGAGTTCATCAAAGTTGCTAGTTCATTCCTGCGGAGTTCATTGAACATGTTCATTGGAGTTGCCAGTTCGCTGCCTGCCCTATGGAATATGGACTCGTGCATCCCCACAGTTGCATGAGAAACTTTCATTAATCTTATATTTATAGATATTTCTCATTGATTCTGTTTCCCTAGAGAACCCTAACTAATACAACTTGGTACTGGGAGTGGTTCTTGAGAAACAGAATCTTAAAATGGGCTTTTACAATTTGTTTCTACTCTGATTAAATTCAAAGGCACTAATGACTCCATTTCCAATAATCAGGATGGCACTGACAGCCCGTGGCATGAGTTGGCAAAGGAGATACACAAAATAGCACCATATGATTCTCCTAATCATACTCTTATATGAAGCAAGGCTCTGGGTGACAGTGTATTCAGACACCTTCACAGAATTTTGCAGAATTAAGAGATATAATGATGTTGGCTGGATGCTCTTAGATACGTTGGATAAAGTTATAAGGGAAAGGGACAAGCTAAAGGCTTCAAATTTAAAACATAAGCACTGTATGACAGATGTAAAGGTTTCTATCTGTGCCCTGAAAGAAAATCTTATTTCCTGTGGCCGCAGACTTGAGATTTCTGAAAACCAGACACAGACTCTCATTGTGCAAGTAGCAGATTTACAATGTAAACTAAAATCTCAGCCTCTCAGGGTGTCTGCTGTTAGAGTAAAGGGATTGATTGGAAAAGAATGGGATCCTGAAACTTGGGATGGGGACACATGGATTGATAATAATGGCAGTGAGGACACTGGAACCCTGGTTTCTGCTGAGTCGTTGTTAGATTTTCCTGTAGTGGCCTGTCCTGAGGAAACAGCCCCCCTACCTCCAGTCTGCCCTGAGGAACCAGCTTTCCCTCCTCCAGTCTGCCCTAAGGAGCCTGCCATCCAACCTCCACCTAAAGAGATTAACCCTTCAGTGCCTGCTAATCCTGTAACCACCTCCCCTGAGGAAGCAGCCCTCACTCCTCTGTCTGGAGAGATTAATCCTGTTTTACAAAATGAAAATGCAACAGAATGTCCTGAGGTAAATGGCTTGAGGGATACTTCTAATTCTTTTCATGACCCACCCCCACCACCAGTCTTTGCTTCAAGATCTATAACTAGACTAAAGTCCCAACAGGTCCTGAAGGGTGAGGTACACAGTGTGACCCATGAGGAAGTACGCTGTACTCCAAAAGAACTGTATGAGTTTTCCAACTTATACAGACAGAAACCAGGGGAATATGTGTAGGAATGGATATTAAGGGTGTGGGATAATGGTGGAAGGAATATAAGGTTGGATCAGGCTGAATTTACTGATATGGGCCCACTAAGCAGAGATTCTGCATTCAGTGTTGTAGCTCGAGGGGTTAGAAAGGGCATTAATAGTCTGTTTGGGTGGCTGGCTGAAACATGGATCAAAAGGTGGCCTGTATTACAGGAGGCTGAAATGCCAGAACTGCCCTGGTACAATGTGGAGGAGGGGATTCAAAGGCTTAGAGAGACTGGAACGTTAGAGTGGATTTATCATGGGAGACCTGCTCACACAACCCTGGAATGTCCAGAGGACACACCTTTTACCAGGACTGTAAGGAATAAATTTGTGAGACTAGCTCCATCATCCCTGAAGAGCTCTGTGGTTGCCCTTCTCTGTAGGTCAGATATTACTGTAGGAACTGCTGTCACTGAGCTGGAATCCTTAAACACAATGGGGATAATTGGGTCCCAAGTCGGCAGAAAGCAAGTGGCTGCAGTTAATTGTCACAGACAAGGTGGGCATGGCTACCATAATGGAAAACAGGCTTAAAGCAGCAATCAAAATAATCTAACTTTCAGAAACTTATGGCGTTGGCTAGTAGATCATGGAGTATCAAGTAGTAAAATAGATGGGCAGTCAACTAAATTCTTGTTTGAACTATATACAGAGAAGAATTCTAGGTCAGGTGAACAAAAGCCTCCCTTGAATTACAAAAACAGAGAGTCATGGCCCCTTAATCAATTCCCAGACTTGAGAAAGCTTACAGATCCAGAGCCCCTTGAATGAGGGGAAGGCCAGGTACCCTAGGGGAAAGACCCTGTTACACTGCCAAAAATTTATACTGTTAATCTTCCTCTCAGTCTTCCCCAGGGGGACCTATGGCCTTTTACCAGTAACTGTGTATTGGGGAAAAGGAAATGATCAGATATTTCGTGGATTATTAGACACGGATTCAGAAGTGACATTAATTCCTGGAGACCCAAAACGTCACTCTGGTCCACCAGTCAGAGTTGGGGCTTATGGAGGTCAAGTGATTGATGGAGTTTTAGCTCAGGTCCATCTCACAGTGGGTCCAGTGGGCCACTGGACCCATTCTGTGATTATTTCCCCAGTGCTGGAATGCATAATTGGAATAGACATACTTAGCAACTGGCAGAATCCTCACATTAGTTCCCTGACTCATGGAGTGAGGGCTATTGTGGTGGGAAAGGCCAAGTGGAAGCCACTAGAACTGCCCCTGCCTAGCAAAATGGTAAACGAGAGGCAATACCAGATTCCTGGAGGGATTGCAGAGATTAATGCCACTCTTAAGGACTTGAAGGATGCAGAGGTGGTGATTCCCACCACATCCCCATTCAACTCTCCTATTTGGCCTGTGCAGAAAACAGATGGGTCCTGGAGGATGACAGTGGATTATTGTAAGCTTAACTAGGTGGTGACTCCAATTGCAGCTGCTGTTCCAGATGTGGTATCATTGCTTGAGCAAATCAACACATCCCCTGGTACCTAGTATATAGCTATTGATCTGGCAAATGCTTTTTTCTCAATAGCTGTTAGTAAGGACCAGCAGAAACAGTCTGCATTCAGCTGGCAAGGCCAGCAGTTTACATTCACTGTGCTACCTCAGGGTTATATCAACTTTCCAGTCCTGTGTCATAATATTGTCCACAGGAATCTTGATCGTTTCTCCCTCCCACAAGAGATCACATTGGTCCATTATATTGATGATATCATGTTGATTGGACCTAGTGAGCAAGAAGTAGCAACTATTGTAGATTTGTTGGTAAGGTATTTGTGTGGCAGAGGATGGGAGATAAATCCAACAAAAATACAGAGCCTTCCATCTCAGCAAAATTTCTAGGTGTCCAGTAGTGTGGGGTCTGTCGAGATATCCTTTCTAAGATGAAGGATAAGCTGTTGCATCTGGCCCCTCCTACGACCAAAAAGGCACAACGCTTAGTTGGCCTCTTTGGATTTTGGAGACAACATATTCCTCATTTGGGTGTGCTACTCTGGCCCATTTACTGAGTGACCAGAAAAGCTTCTAGTTTTGAGTGGGGACTGGAACAAGATGAGGTTCTGCGACAGGTCCAGGCTGCTGTGCAAGCTGCTCTGCCACTTGGGCCATATGATCCAGCTGACCCAATGGTGCTGGAAGTGTCAGTGGCAAACAGAGATGCTGTTTGGAGCCTTTGGCAGGCTCCTATAGGAGAATCACAATGTAGGCCCTTAGGATTTTGGAGTAAAGCTTTACCATCCTCTGCAGATAACTACTTTCCAGTTGAGAAGCAGCTGTTGGCCTGCTACTGGGCCTTAGTGAAGACAGAACACTTGACCATGGGCCACCAAGTTACCATGAGACCTGAGTTACCTATCATGAGCTGGGTGTTATCTGACCCACCAAGCCATAAAGTTGGGCGTGCACAGCAGCACTCCAGCATAAAATGGAAATGGTATATACGAGATAGAGCTCAAGCAGGTCCTGAAGGTACAAGTAAGTTACATGAGGAAGTGGCCCAAATGCCCATGGCCCCCACTCCTTCCACCTTACCTTCTCTTTCCCAGCCCACAGCTATGGCATCTTGGGGAGTTCCTTACAGTCAGTTGACTGAGGAAGAGAAGACTCGGGCCTGGTTTACAGATGGTTCTGCACGATGTGCAGGTACCACCCGAAAGTGGACAGCTGCAGCACTGCAGCCCCTTTCTGGGATATCCCTGAAGGACAGTGGTGAGGGGAAATCCTCCCAGTGGGCAGAACTTCGAGCAGTGCACCTGGTTGTTCACTTTGCTTGGAAGGAGAACTGGCCAGAGGTGCGTCTGTATACTGATTCCTGGGCTGTTGCTAATGGTTTGGCTGGATGGTCAGGGACTTGGAAGGAACATGATTGGAAGATTGGTGACAAAGAAGTCTGGGGAAGGGGTATGTGGATAGACATTTCTGTGTGGGCAAAAACATGAAGATATTTGTGTCCTATGTGAATACTCACCAGAGGGTGACTTCAGCAGAGGAAGATTTTAATAATCAAGTGGATCAGATGACCCATTTGGTGGATACCAATCAGCCTCTTTCCCCAGCAACCCCTGTCATTGCCCAGTGGGCTCATGAACAAAGTGGTCATGGTGGTAGGGATGGAGGTTACACATGGGCTCAGCAACATGGACTTCCACTCACCAAGGCTGACCTGGCCACAGCCACTGCTGAGTGCCCAATCTGCCAGCAGCAGAGACCCACACTCAGTCCCCGATATGGCACCATTTCTCGGGGTGATCAGCCTGCTACCTCGTGGCAGGTTGATTACATTGGACCACTTCCATCATGGAAAGGGCAGCGATTTGTTCTTACTGGAATAGACACATACTCCGGATATGGGTTTGCCTTCCCTGCACGACATGCTTCTGCCAAAACTACCATCTGTGAACTTACCGAATGCCTTATCCACTGTCATGGTATTCCACACAGCATTGCTTCAGACCAAGGAACCCACTTCACAGCAAATGAAGTGAGGGGATGGGCACATGCTCATGGAATTCTGTAGTCTTACCATGTTCCCCATCATCCAGAGGCAGCTGGGTTGATAGAACGGTGGAATGGCCTGTTGAAGACTCAATTATGGCGCCAACTAGGTGGCAATACCTTGCAGGGCAGGAGGCTGTGTATGCTCTGAATTAGTGTCCACTCTATGGTGCTGTTTCTCCCATAGCCAGGATTCATGGGTCCAGGAATCAAGGGGGAGAAACAGGAGTGACACCACTCACTATCACTCCTAGTGATCCACTAGGAAAATTTTGCTTCCTGTCCCAGCAAGTTTAAGCTCTGCTGGTCTACAAGTCTTTGTTCCAAAAGGAGGAGTGCTCCCACCAGGAGACACAGCAATAATCCCATTGAACTGGAAGTGAAGACTGACACCTGGCCATTTTAGGCTTCTCATGCCTCTGAATCAATAGGCAAGTAAGGGGATTACTATACTGGCTGGGGTGATTGATCCTGATGGTCAAGGGGAAATAGCACTGCAACTATACAATGGCGATAAAGAAGAGTTTTCCTGGAATACAGGAGATCCCCTAGGGTGTCTCTTAGTACTACCATGCCCTGTGATTAAAGTCAATGGAAAACTGCAACAACCCAATCCAAGCAGGACTACTAATGGCCAAGAAACTTCAGGAATGAAGGTTTGGGTCACCCCACCAGGCAAAGAACCACGGCCAGCTGAAGTGCTTGCTCATGGTAAAGGAAACATGGAATGGGTAGTGGAAGAAGGTCGTGATAAATATGAACAACGGCCACGTGACCAGTTACAGAAATGAGGACTATGACAACAAGAATATTTTCTCCTTGTTTTGTTATGAGTATGTTTGTATTTGTCTATAAGGCAAATATCTTTGCTTTCTTCTCTTATTCCCTTATCATAGGACATAAGCTGTATTGTTCGTTTTGCAGTATTTAAGTTAAAGGAAATCAATTTTAAGAGTTAATGTCACCCAAGGACTTGCACCCTATTCTGGAGAGATTTAGTACATTTCCAGTTTTACGCTGCACAGCAGAGTATTGTTAGGTGAAATATGTATCTGCTATTGTTCTCTACTTAGAGATAAAGTATGGTTTTAGGTGATGTGTATAACTGCCAACTTGACAAGGGGTGGAATTTGATGGTTAGGTTCTTGTGTCAACTTGGCCAGGTGATGGTACCCAGGTGTCTGGTCAAGCAAGCACTGGCCTAACCGTTGCTGCAAGGATGTTTTGGCTGGTTAATAAACCAATAGGCTGCAGCTGTGACTGATGATGTCAATGAAGGGTGTGTCTTCCACAATGAGAGAATGCAATCAGCTGGATTTAATCCAAGCAGTTGAAGACTTTTAAGCAAGACAGAGAGAGGACCTTCACTTCTTCTTCAGCTGCCCAGTGAAGCATTTCCTGAGGAGTTTGTTGAAGTTGCCGGTTCGTTTCCTGGGGAGTTCATTAAACATCTTCATTGGAGTTGCCAGTCTGCTGCCTGCCCTATGGGATTTGGACTCGTGCATCCCCACAGTTGTGTGAGACACTTTTATAAATCTTATATTTATAGATATCTCTCATTGATTCTCTTTCCCTAGAGAACCTTAATATAGGAGCTATATATCTAGGATTGGAATTATTGGCTGGTAAGGTGAGATATGGGGCAATTAGAGGGGTAATAGCCCTTGACAGACAAAGAGAGTTTTCTCTTCCTTGGCTTTCCAGCACGTGACTTGCTATTTTTGTGGAAGAATGTGGCTTACACAATGAAATAAGCATGGTTTCTCTCTGGAGTTATCTTCCCCTCTCTGGACATTTGTTGTTTCTGGCAGAGGGGTGCCGATTCCCTGCTCACAGGCCGAAAACAACTGACCAGGTTGCAGGGGCCGCAGAGGATTTTTCTTCATGTGCTTTGAATCCTCTTCTTTCTGTGTCCTCCCTCGTGTGTGGGCCTAACTTCCTTCGCCCCACGTTATATTGTGAGGCCCCTTCTCTTCCTACTTTTAAATCCCTTGTTCCATGAAAACAGAAACCAAGGGTTACCTCATTTTTATCTTGAAGTTAATTTCCTTTTGTGTATTTTCCTTTTGTATATTGTCTGCATTTCGTTATGCATGTGTGTGGATGATATGCTAAAACAATCCAGTATATAGTAAATATTTTTTAAAGCAAGGCTTTCTGACTTTAAAAAGCTGCTTCTCAAAATACAGATCAGGAAACAAAAGTACAAAAGAAAATTAGGATTGCTAAGAATTCCATCTCTCTGATGTTTGTGCACCTTCTTGCCGTCTCTTTCGTTCGCAGTCAGTGTCACGGGGTCCCGAGTGTGGCCGTTTTAGAGCTAACCCGGATCTCCTTACAGGTGCTCCTTACTAGGGGTAAGTCGCTCGGGTGCTTTCGGGTCCTCCGGAGGCGAGTTCCTGGTGGCCTAGACGTGCGAGGGGTTTACTGGGCGGACCACCCGCGCAGGGTGAAGGGTCCGGGGGCAGGAGGGGACGCAAGGGGACCGGGCGGGAAGCGCCCCGGGGCAGCCCCTCCCCAGAGGGCCTTGGCCAGGCCGCCGGGGCCCCGCAGAGGTCGCGGGTTGAAGAGCCCCGTGTCCCGCTGCAGGGCGCGGACGCCTGGGGACCCCAGGACAGCGGGGCTCGCGGCGGCAGGGTCCCCGGAAGGAGCTCGGCCCCGGGCGTGGCCACGGAGTGTCCCGGCCGCTGCGCTGCTTTGCGGGGGCGGCCGCGGAGGTGGCCCCGTGGCCCCGGGTGCGCGGTGATCCCTGTTCTCGGGAAGTGTCCCCCAAGGAGAAGGCAGGGCCACTGCGGTGCGGGGGGCGCAGCCTCCTCGGCCTCCTCGCGGTGAAGCCCCCTCCCGGGAGGTCAGAGGGTCCAGGGGCTGCCCGGGGTCACCCTGGCCCCCCAGGACGAGGGGCACGCACACATGGATTTTGACTCAGCAGAGCAGGACGTTCCCAGGAGGCCCGTCTTCTGTTATGATTTTGTCTCTTGACCCAAACAGATAGGATGATACAGCAAATGTGGCAAAATGTTACAGTTGGTGGATCTGGTGTCTGGGGGCAGAGGGGAATGTTGGGGTTCTCTGTATGGGGTCTGTATAATTTTTGCAACTGTCCTTTAAGTTTGAAATTATTTAAAAATAAGTTTAAGAAAACATGCATTAAGTAAAATACGTAACCTTTCAAAGGATACTATATTGAAATATAGTTATGCAAATATGAAAAATAAATTTGTGGTATAGCGATATAGGTGCTTCTTTATAAACACCTTACATACCAAGATTTAGCAGTGAGCCTAGGAAGCGACACGATGTCAATACAATGACTAGTGTTGAGGTATTTTGAGATGTCTGTAAACTGTAAAGTGCTATGGAAATAGATGTGTTTTCTACTGATTATGAGGTCATAGGTTTTGCGAAAATCACTTTATCTTTTACCAGCATTTGTAATTGAAGAAAATATTTCAATTAGAGGATAGTGAAAATAAAGATGCAATTTTTTCCCACCCAAGTTTCATGATACCACGTTAAGAAGCGTGGTTTTTAAAGTTTCTGGAAGCTTCTTATCTCAGTGGAGACCAAAAGGCACCTGCTTGGGCAGCCTCTGTCAGCAGGTCATGTGGAACCTTTTGTTGTTGACAGACTCTCTGCTCTGTCGTGTGTTGTGTTGTGGTGGGCTCAGGGGACTTTTAGGCAGCAAAAAGACTTCACCCTGGACCCTCTTGAACTTGAGCTAGACGTGCGAAGAGCAAGGCTCTGCAGCCAACCCCTACGTCCCAGGCTTCCCTCTGCTGGGTTACAGCACCGTCACCTTACCTCTCCGTGGGGCAAAAATGAGCACTGACATCATGGGGTTGTCGTGCGGATTACGTGAGCCAAGTGCTCAGCATCGACTCCAAGACCAGGTACAGCTGTTCGCATTGCTTCTATTACCAATGGTCAATGTACTGGGGCCCCATTGAGGATAGGGGTGCTGCTGCTCCATGCTGCAGGCAAGGGTACTCAGGGCTCCAAGATGGAGCTCAGGAGGGACGTCTGGCTGAAGACCGGCCATCACATTGGCCCTGCTGTTGGGGGAGGGGGGTGCGTGGATTCCACCACAACCGCGGGGTGAGGCTGGGGCCTCTGCCAGTCCTTGGTGGGCTTTGGGCACAGTCACGGAGCAGGTGGTCACAAAGGAAAGAGCTGTACCTCAGCCACCCTGCCATGAAGACACACCGAGAGGCTCTTCCAATGCCTAAGAAATGTCGTGGCTTGAGTGTGTGGCTGAGTCATCAATGGACCCATCAGCACAGAGGATGGGGCACATGGCTGTCCAACATGAACTCATGGTCACTAAACCAATTAGCACAGAGGACAATGGCACACGGCTGTCCAGACATGGCCTGGGAGCCCCTAAACCCAGCAGCACAGTGGACACTGGTGCATGGCTGTCCAGACATGGCCTGGTGATAACTAAACCTATCAACACAGTGAATGGTGGTCCATGGTTGCCCAACACGAACTGGCAATCACTAAACCAGTTAGCACAGAGGACAGTCGTGCATGGATGTCCAACACAACCTGGTGGTCACTAAACTCATCATCACAGAGGACAGGTGCGCATGGCCGTCCAATATAACCTGGTGGCCCCTAACCCTATGGCAACAAGCCAGGATCATCAGATTCGTAGTTGTCTCTCCACCTGGTATGTGGAAGCCAGATCCACCACCTCAGGTGTTCAAAGCCTTCGAGATTCTCCAAAATGACCCACCAAATTGCCAAGGACCTCTTAGAAGCCTTTTCCTCCAAAGCTGTTCCTCAAAGACTGACTGGCCAACAAAAAGGGTGACTCCATCTGGACGTGCGAGGCGCGGCTGTCTCAGATATTCGATGCTCGTTCAGATTTTCCGTCTTTTGTTGCCGGATTCGAAGGGACGCTGACCTCATGATTCGCTGAAGGCTTTAAACCTGATTTTGGAGTTGGTTAAAAACACAGACTTTGTGGGAAGCCACTCCTTTAGATGAGTTTGTTAAATTAGCAGAACATTTTGAAAGAACTCTGGATCATGATAAAAATTAAAAGGTAAATACAATAATGGTTTTACAGTTGCAGCAACTTCAAAGGGTGGAATAAAAAACTATAAAAGAATCCCCGATTGCTACTTAATGACAAGCAATACCAAAAAAGAAGTTCCTCCAAGAGAAGGGGTATAAGCAACAATAGCTGTCCATGTTGCAAGCAACAGGGACATTGGAAACGAGATTGCCCATTTTTAAAGGAAAAAAAAAAGTGAGTATTGGGTGCATAAAAACCCAATTCAAAAAGGGTTCTTCACATGCTTTCTTTAAAAAATGGGTGTTTTATAGTAAAGTTAGCTTGGAGCTGCAGTGGCCACAGTGCGGAAGTTTTAGTTTAGATAAGGTGATACATGTGAGAGACGCACGTGAAAAAAGTTGCTCCCAGACTCCTCTAAGGAGGGCTGCATTCTCTGATTGATATTCAAAGACTTCTAAAAGATACAATGATTCTAAAATAGCATTTTACCAAAATCACAAACAACCCTGATTAAAAAAATAAAGGGGGACAAGGAAAGCCAGGTATTTTATATCAACCAATGAGTTTTATATCTGTTTCTTTTCTTTCTGTGTTTCTGAGTCTCTTTTTCTGAATCATGGCTGAAAATTTTAAGCTATAAGTTTTCTATTTGCATACTAATTTTAAAAAAACTAGGGTTTTTTTCCTTTACATCATGTTCTTTCCTATATTTACTTTTAAAATCTTTTATTGTCACTTTGGCTAAAGAAAAGAGCCAAATATTATTTCCCAGTAAACGGTGACCCTATTTAATTAGTGTTCAAACCTCCTGACGATTTTTGATATTTGGCCTTCTCAAATTGAACCCTAAATGATATCTTTTTTACTTCAGAAGTCTTTAGGATTATGCAGAGGACCCCTGAAAATACACAAAGATTTTTTCATTCAGTTGTAAAAAGAGAGTTGTAAAAATAGGTCTATTTTCTATGCTATGAATTGCATGGGATATGTTGTAAAATTGAAAGGGATTTTCTAAATCCTGAGAAATTGATGACAAAGATACTTGAGCTAATAAAAAAATTCAGCAGAGTGGTGGGATACAAGATTAATACACATAAGTCAGTAATGTTTCTGTACACTATAATGATCTAACTGAAGAGGCAATCAAAAACATTCCATTCACAATAGCAACTAAAAGAATCAAGTGCCTAGGAATAAACTTAACCAAGGATGTAAAAGACCTCTACACAGAAAATTACAAATTTTTACAAAAAAAAAAAATCAAAGGGGACCTAAAGAGGTAGAAAGATAGTTCGTGTTCATGGATAGGAAGGATAAATGTCATTAAGATGTCAATTCTACCCAAACTGATCCACAGATTTAACACAATTTCAATCAAAATTCCAACAACCTACTTGGCAGACTTGAAAAAGCTAGTTATCAAATTTATTTGGAAGGGAAAGGGACCTCAAATTGCCAAAAACATTCTAAAAAAGAAGAATGAAGTAGGAGGACTTACACTTCCAGAATTTGAAGTCTACTAGAAAGCCACAGTGGTCAAAACCGCCTGGTACTGGTACACAGATAGATATATTGATCAATGGAATCAAACTGAGAGTTTGGAAATAGCCCCCAGATCTATGGTTGACTGGTTTTTGATAAGGCCCCAAATCCACTGAACTGTGACAGAACAGTCTCTTCAACAAATGGGGCTGGGAGAACTGGATATCCATTTCCAAAAGAATGAAAGAGGCCCCCTACCTCACACCCTATACAAAAATTACCTCAAAGTGGATCAAAAATCTCATTATAAGAGATAGCACAATAAAACTCTTAGAAGATAATATAGGGAAACATCTTTAAGACCTAATAATAGGAGATAGCTTCTTAGACCTTACACCCAAAGCACAAGCAACAAAAGAAAAAATAGATAAATGGGAACTCCTCAAAATCAAAAGCTTCTGTGCCTCAAAAGACTTTGTCGAAAAGGTGAAAAGGCAACTAACTAAATGGGAGAAAATGTTTAGAAACCATATATCTGATAAGAGACTGATCTCCTGCACATATAAAGAAATCTTACAACTCAAAAATAGTTAAAAGAGCTCAATTATAAAATGGGCAAAGGATATGAAAATACATTTCTCCAAAGAGGAAATACAAATGGCTAAAAACAAAACAAAACAAAAACACACACACTAAAAAATGTTCATCTTCACTACCTATTAGGGAAATGCAAATCAAAACCACAATGAGATACCATCTCACACCAATTACAATGGCTGCCATTACACAAACAGGAAACAACGGATGCTGGAGAGGATGTGGAGAAATTGGAACTCTTATTCACTTCTGTTGGGAATGTATAATGGTACAGCTGCTATGGGAGACAGTTTGGCAGTTTCTCAGAAAACTAGATATTGAATTACCCTATGACCCAGCAATTCCACTTCGTGATACATACCCAGAAGATCTGAAAGCAGTGAGACGAACAGACATTTGCACACTGATGTTCATAGCCACATTGTTCACAACTGCCAAGAGATGGAAACAATCCACGTGTCCTTCAACAGACGAGTGGATAAACAAAATGTGGTGTATACACACGAGGGAATACTATGCAGCAGTAAAAAGGAACAAGGTCCTGAAACATATGGCAACACAGGTGAACCTTGAAGACATAATGCTGAGTGAAATAAGCCAGACACAAAAGGAGAGATATTGTGTTACCACTAATGTGAACTCCATGAACAATGTAAAATCAGTGTCTTATAATGTAGGATATTGGGGACCTAGAGATAGACAGAAGCTAGTGAAGGGGGAATGATAACCTAACATATTCAGATATGTTAATGAGGGTGAATTCAAAGGTGTGGGAATGGATGGGGTGACGACTGTTTGTTAATGGGATTATTAGTATCAGAGCTGCCTTGAAGGTGAACAGGATTGAAAGGGGTTGTTTAAAGGCATGTATCCCACAGATCAGCACTATAAATGTAGATAAGGGCTTGCATGATATACTTCTAAGGAATGTCACTGGTACAGAGAGTTGACAACAGAAGGGTATATGGGAAAAATCTACCTATTGCATACTAGGGACTATAATTAATAGGAAAACCTTACTAGCACCACACAAATACTAGGGACAAATAATTAAGGGCTGAAAAGAGCTATGGGTTGTTTTGGGTCCTGAGAATTGTTTAAAATGGAGAGTGATGAGGATTGTGCAACTAAGTGATGATAAAGTGAGATATTGATTATCGTGGACATAACATATGCTATGTGAACTTAGAAGCCCCCTACTTTATAAATCAAGCCCTTGATCTTGAGGCTTGCTCTTGGAAACTTATTGTTGTAAAGGGGAGGCTAAGCTCACTTGTAATTATGCCTAGGAGTCACCTCCAGAGAATTTTTGTTGCTCAAACATGGACTTTCTCTAAGCCCAACTCTGCAAATAAATTCATCACCCTCCCCCCAATATGGGACAGGACCCCCCAGGTGAGTGAGTCTCCCTGGCAACATGGGACACGGATTCTGGAGATGAGCCTGACCCTGGCATCGAGGGGTTGAGAATGCCTTTTTGACCAAAAGAGGATAAGAAAGGCAACAAAATAAAGTTTCGGTGGCTAAGAGATTTCAAATAGAGTCAAGAGGCTGTCCTGGAGGTTACTCATATGTAAGCTTCAACTGGAGATCCCCAAAGCCCACAGTATGACAAACCCAAGTCAACAGTGGTCCCCAAAACCCTAAAGAATACCTGGGCCCCTATCTGAGACTCTAAAAAAGTTTCACTCACTGAGTTTATTCTTCAGAAACTTAAATCCTCCAGACAGCGCCTATGTCAGCTAAGTCCCCAAACCCAGAGGCAACAGCCTCTTCAAGAACATCAACCATATGTGTCCCCTTTTCCCATAATGTCAACACCCCTTTCCAACATGAACAAGTTAGGGTGGTCACTGCCTGGACATCCCTGAAGATTGGGAAGGTGATTAATTTAGAGGAAGGGGTAGCAACAGACAAGATGGAATTTAACAAAGGATTATGAATACTCAATCTCTATATAATTTTCTTTTTCTTAGTCGCTAGGGCATTAGAATAGCTAGAAGGAAAGAACTGACATGGTGGAACTGTAACCCATATCATACTTTGAAATTTGCTCTATAGTTACTTGTTAATTTGTAATTTGAAAGTTATCACATTTTGTATATATATTTCACAATAAGGAAATAACTGAAACTATGGTACTGTAACCCATAACATTCTTGGAAATTCGCTATCTACTTGTTAAATTGCACCTGGAAAGTTATCACTTCTATGTAAATATGTTATATTCCACAATTTAAAAAAATATAAATAAGGCTTACTAATTCTGACAAAAAAATTAAAAGGGATTTTCTAGCCTCCTGTTAGTTGGATTTGTATGGATAAAATTTTATTTATATATATTCCAAAAATTATGTGAAATTTCTAGAGATTTGTCAGTGTACTCACTGTTCTTGTACTGAGGTGTCTTAGTGCTTATCTGCTTGATATTATAAAACAGTGTAATGTTGTATCAGTCAGAATTTCAGCTATTCTTAAAAATGTGTTACATGCCATGGAAACAAACAAATTTCTTTCTCAGTTATATTATTGTAATGAATTCTTATTGGATCTTTCACTTTTATAAAACATGGCCATTCTTTGTCTTTTGTTTCTTAAGTCTTTTTGATCCATGGTTTTTATTCTGATGCTCCTCTGGAAACTCTTGCCATCAGCTTCAGGCCAGAGGCCGTCACACACGCTCACGGAAAGGACTGGGCCAGGTGCTCCGGGGCCGGCTCCTCCTGGCATTGCTGAGGGAACCGAGACCTACCCCAGGCTGAGCCAGGGTTTCCAGAAACCGAAAGGGAAGCTGACGGGGTCACAAGCTCACTGGCACAAGGCCGAGTGGTGCAAGCATTTATTACCTAGGATTGAAAGGACTGATGAAGAGTGACTACGGATTTTCTTTGGCATATTACTGATGTTTTAATATCTTATTTTCTAAGTACAAGGAACCCCTTTGGCTTTTCCCCAAGTTATCTATAACTCTATATAGCTATCTGTAACTCAGAAAACGTTTATATTTTCCTCCCTGCCTAATCTCCCAGACTCAGAAACTCTTATTGATTATTCTTATATTCATGGAAATGCAATATTTGCCTAAGAATCTGTTCTTGCTAATAGGACAAAATTGGAGACACTGGTTATATAACCATGGGTTTGATTGGAACATCATAATTGAAAATTATGCTCGTTTAATCAGTTGTGACCAGATAAATAACCAAAATATCTTAAAGGTCCACATCAAAGTGTTTCATGATATTTGTCTGTCTCAATTTCCACGGACAGACCTATTTCCTGACCCAGGTTCTTGGTTTAATGGAAAATGGGGACAAGTAGTATGCTTGGATTTATGCTTTTAATTCTAAGTATTAGTCTTTTTTTTAAAAATTTCTTGTTGTACAAATATTTCAAGATTCTGTTCAAATTTCTTGTCACCCCTAAGACAGATGTTTCTCTTAAGCTAGCTAATCAGAAAGAAAATGGGACGGAAATGGGACCGTCTCTAGTCGAAGGACAATAAAAACAGCATAATAGATACCTGGACTCAGAGAGAAGGCTGTCACCGTAGCCCCCTCCCCTGAGTGGGTGAGCCCCCCAAGGGTCTGCAGAAGGGAGGGACAAAACCCCTGGGGGAGCCTCTTGGGACCACCCAACAAGAGAGGACGTCAGCGGAGGTGACCCAGAGCGGTCGGTCAAGTTTCTGATACGAGGTCTTTGGAAAATGGATGACAGTGGGGCCTGTTAAATAAAATAAAATGCCCCTGCCCTGGGCGTGGCCGGGGACAAAGCTGTCTGAGAAAGGGACAGGGACTTCCCAAAGGGCGAGACCTCGCGAGGCCGAGAGGAGGGCGGCCTGAGGACCTTAGCCCTGAGCCGGCGGGGTCCGCCTGCCAGAGACCGAGGGGCCCCCTGTTGACTGAGAAGTGGGACCCCCGCTGACCCAAAGGAGGAGCTCCGCCCCCACCCTCTGGCCAAGGAGGGGGAGCACCCCCCACGCTGTCCGAGAAGGGGGAGCCCCCTACTGATGCAGGAGGGGGAGCCCCCACTGGCCGAGATGCCCCTGCCTCCCGGGGCGCGGGGCCCTTCTGTGAGGAGGGACCTAACCGTCCAGTCGTGTGGCTTCCTCGGGGGCGCAGACCCTCACCCCGACCCGGGGAGCTGCCCTGCCCGAGGCTCCCAGAAGCCCTGGCCCCAGGGTGGCGCCAGGTGGAGACGCCCCGCGCCCCAGTTCTTTGGGGGTCCTCGGGGAGGGGTCCCGGGAGAGGAGGCCCTGGGAGCTTGGGAAGACCCGGGGGAAGGTGGGGGGCCCGGCCATCGTCAGAGGAGCGAGGGGAGGCGCGGGCTGGTCCTGGGCGGCTGTTGACCTTGGCTGTGTCCTTGGCGGGCGGCACCATCGGGCACGGAAGGGCGGTCCCTGCGGGCACCTGGCGCGGCAGAGCTTGTGCTCTCCGGGGCTGTCGGAGCGGAAACGCGCGTTGCCGGCGCTTTGCTGACTCCAGTTTATTTCCAGACAGATTTGCAGTGCACTGAGTATAAAACGCACATCCTTTTGTCGATAATCTCGGCCTTCCTTTCCCTCGTTCTCAAGGAGAATTTGTTTCTCTGTTGTAGGAACCTAGAAATGAAGGTTTTGTGAGCTGCACCGCCAGCTTCCCACCGAGGGAGGCACAGGCGGGGGCCGTGAGCTTTGGAAATGCATAAGTCGTGTGGTCTCTGGGCTCAAAGAAGCCCACGGCTGGAAAAAAGTAGTTGCCTCTAGTTTGCTCTGAAATCAAGGTGCAGGGATAATTGCTGGGACTTTGAATGACCAGAAAGTTACAGTGTAATAAGGAGTTGTTATAATAGCACAGCATGGAGAATGAATACTGTATTTAATGTGCAGCCTTTTTCTTTCCTTTTCCCTGTTAATTGCAGGGCATCCAGGATATTTATAATTAGATTTCGGGGATGTGCTCAGCTGCTCTGATGCCCTCAGATAGACCGTCCTACAAGGAGCGGTGGTTCTCAGCCTCGGGGAGGCCTGGCGGCTGCACCCCAGGGCTGCAGTTCCTGAGTCGGTGAGCCCCGCTGAGGCTGCGTGGACGGCTGGCCTCAGCCTCTCCTGGCCTCGTCCCCTCACCCCACTCTCGCCCATGGCTGTGGGGTCCTCAGCGCTCAGGAAGGAGCCGTCTAAGAAGGAAGAACACACATGCCGAGTTCCTCCAGGAGACTAAGGGCCAGAGATCTCACTCTCAGGACGGAGAACAACCTGGGGCACTTGTTAAACGTGGTCTGAATTTGTCCAAGGAGAGGCCGACTGCTCTGTGCACGTCGGGATCATCTAAGACAAGTCACCCGAGAGACCAGCTTCCGAGGCTCCCCTCCCACAGCTGCTGGACGCGCTGACGTCCTCTAAGCCTCGATTTCCCTGAAACCAGGGCTTCTGTTAGGAGGAAATAAGTTTTGTTAGTGTTCCATCCCCTTATAACCTGCTTTTCTTATGTATTTTTGGCTTAACCAATCACGTTTTCCCTTGTACTCACTATATAAGCTGCCTCTGGGGAGAAAGTGGAGTGTTTTCATCCCGCATAGGGCGATACCCAGTTGGCAGATGCCTCCTTTTGATAAATAAACAGGCACACTTTTCTAAATTCTTAAAATTTGTCTTTAAATTGATAATGCTTCTGAATTCCACTTCTTCCCTACAGCTTCCAGGGCAGATGCTGGTGCACAGGTGGGGGTGACACTGCAGCGGAGCAGCCATATGGTGTGCATGGAAGCCCCTCGCTGCGGCCCGGCCGAGGGTCCAAGCAGGGGAGCTGGCTGTCCACGGGGCGCTCCGTGGGCCGTGCCCTAGTGGCTCCATGAGGCGGATGTGCTGGTCTCGTCCGCAGGGGCCGGTTCCCGCCCGGGCACCTCGTCTGCCCTGGCTGTGGGCGCTCGGCACGTCCGTGTCCCCCAGCAGGCCAGGGCCCCACCGCCCCGGGCCGCGTGGATGATAGGCTGCCAGGGAAGGGGCAGTGCCTGGGGCGGCAGGACACTGAGCCACCTCCTGGTGGCCAAGTGACCCAAGGGAGTCCTGAATCTCCCTGGAAAAGGCCTCGGCTCCCCCAGGGAGGAGCTGGGCCAGGCAAGCTTCCGGGTCCTTCCAGAAGAGCTTGGCTTCTGTGTACCTGTTAAATGTTGTCTGTATCTCTGCGTAGGACTGTAGTCTTTTTTCTTTATTTTCTTCTGTTTTTTTTGGATAGTATGCAGTGAGCATTTATCTCTAATTAAAATTACTTAATAAAAAAATTGTACTAGTTTGCTTCCATGTTCCTAGTTAAAGAATTAATGAATTGCCAAATTGTTGCCTTTATAAATTGAAGGATTTTTGCTGACGTAACTCTGGTTTCTGTACATTATTTTAAAAACGTAGAGGAAGAGTGATCCCCAACCTCAATCCTTAGCAACACTGCTAACCTGTGCTCCAGAACCGAGAGGAGAACATATTCTCTGATGATATATTTTGGGCTAATACAGTGAAGATTCACTTTGGGGGCTCACATTCCTTGTTGGTTGTTTCTCTGAGTCCTGTTAGTGCTCCCTGTAAAGTTTGCCAAATGTGTAAACGATGGTCAAATGCCTGGCACGTGGGACTGCTGTGTAAGGGGCAGGTTTTTATTAGCATTTTCTAAATTAATTGCTCTAATGGGAGGAAAGTCTTCCTTTTGATATTTTTTCTCTGACTAAAAATACTTTAACTGTTTTCCATATTAAAGTGTCTGACTATTGATCACCAAACATAGGCTATTATTTTAGTTGTAATAATTTTTTAGTCATCTTAAACACAAATCTCTATAATAATATGTGTTTGTAGTGTTTTGGTTCTTTAGAATAGGATATTCTTGTTAGAATAATCACACTTTAGAAAGGATGAGAATGGAAACAATTAAAGAATGAAGAACAAATAAAGTAGTCATTACTTGGTTAATTCTTACCCATTTATAATATGTCCTTGAATCACTTCTTTTAAGTAGCATTTCATTCAGTAGTGGACAACTACAGAAAAAAAGTAAAATTATGGAAAACTTTGAAGAATTATCAGAAGTTAAACCTTCCAGGAAATGTCTGAAAATCATGTGCAATTTAATAGGCTATTTTTAAAAAATCCACACTTTAATAAATATCAAGTACATAAACAATTAAGTTGGTTTATCAAGAAGCTGATCTGGATACAAAAATTAGGAGGTACAAATGAAAAACTGAATTCTTTCATTTATACAGAATATTTTACTAAAATTGCTTAAATATGGTTTCTCCTTTGTCACTTTGAAGAATTCTGCTGTAAAAACAATAATCCATTTGCCTCTGTTCTGGAACAGGTGACTTCTCAGCTGTGATACGTTGTGTCGTTATTGAACACACTCGTGTCCTCATGAAACCGTTCCTGGTAGCTGAGCAGCCTCTGGGGCACGCTGGGCCCTGCCGAGTCTGCTCCCCCTGCTTGTGGGGTGCTGTGAGGGAGGTGAGAAGTCGGCGCTCCCTGACCACAGAGCTTCCCGCCTGTTACTCAGAGCCATCTTTTCCGCCAGGGGATTCTACTTGATTTGGGGGCAAGGTTGCTACTCCTCCAGCTCCTGACTCTGCAAAGATTGCAGCTTGTTTCCCCGGAATGTCTGCAGATCTTAGATGGAAGCCTAAGCCATTTATTACTTCCCCTTGCTCACAAATTAGTTTCCTGGGATGTGTGGGGAGGCTCATCCCACCCTTTTCTCTGGCACTCCTGGAAAACTGTTGGTGTATGTGTTCATTCCATCTCTCCGGATCATTCTGAGGTGTGTATTTTATGCCCCAGAGATTCCAGTCACTGGCTCAGCACCTCTGGCTGCCTGCGCCCCTCGGTATGGGTTTCCCCTCCACAATCTGTGCTCCTTGTGCTTCCCAGCTCATGTCCTTGCCCAAGGTCTTCTTCTGTGGAAACCTAAACTAAGACCCTGTAATTGCTCGTACTTCATTTCTTTCCTTTCCAGGCTGGCAGCAGGGACCCCGCTGGGGAAGGGGGACTGGAGGCAATTGTTTCTGTGTTGTACCCCAGCTTTCTGGATCCACGCATGACTGGGCTTTAGAAGTGTCCAGGGAAACCCTCCAGCCCCACCCTGGTTTATGTCTCTCTTCATCAGTCAGGCCTGGTCCACCATCTAGGCTGTAGTGTCGCGTCTGCACGGCTCACCCCGGGCAGCCACAGGCCCTGCACAGTTGTCCGTGTCAGGCTCACCACCCAAGGCCCTGTGCCGCCCCAGGCCCTCTTCACGCCATGTTTCAGCGGTTGAATGAGGCCCCTGCCATGGTGGGCTCTCCGGGCTACCCCGTGGCTCCACTGGGTGCTGGCTGTGCTCACTCAGGGGCTGCATCCTGCTGGGGCTCTGCTGGGGCCGGACATCCAAGATGGTAGCCAGCCGGGCCGCTGCCTCTTTGGGCAGGCTGGGCCCCTTTCCCCCCGGGCTGCTCACCGCAGCGGGGTCTGGTCTCAGCTGCTTCACCTGGTGGGCGGCGCCCAAGAGGGTGGAGGGGAGCAACGAGGCCTCTGAGGTCTTGGCTCAGGAGTCCCCGGGATGTCCCATCCTTCTGTCACTTTCTCCTGGCTGCCAGGCCAGCCCCGACTGGGGGGTAGGAGGAGAGGGAACACACCCCACCTCCTGGCGTGGGGAGGCTGCAGGCGGCACGTCCCGGGCTGAGGGGGGCTGGAGACCCTCCTTGGAAAGGATCCACCGCAGCACCTGATTGCTCTCGTTGACAGTCAATGTCGCGTTTCTCCTCCTCTCCCAATCATTTTGTCTAGTGTGAGCAGAGTCTCTTCCACTTCCACTGGGTCCAGCCCCATCAGTGTAGTTTGCTCTTTTACAGTCTTCCTCTGCAAGGCACGGCAGCACCAGGGCAGGCGGCAGTGGGGTCTCGTCTACCGACATTGCTACTACCAACACCCCGGCAACCGTCTCAGCAGAGCTTTTTGTGCTGAAAAGTCTAGTCAATTATTTAAAAATGAAAAAAAAAGTTGCAAACATCTCCAGGTAATACCTACCTACCAAATCTCTCTGATGGACTGGAGAAATTAGGTATTTGAATGATCTTGCCACATAGTCCTCTTCTTGTCATTTTATAAGAGGCATGTTTAACAGGAAGCTATAGTTGTCTGCTTGGAAAATCGGCCTTTTCCTAGCATTCTAGTGGACAAGAAGCTTAAGAAACCTGAAGTTGTGCTTCTGGAGCCGCTACTTGAAACAGTGGGTGACCCGTCCTTGGGGACGCCTGTCAAACGTTTCTTCTCATTAGCTCCCAGAGTGTCTCCCAGTGGAAAAGGACAACAGAGCTGACAATTTACCCTCCTTCCCTCCCCACTCCCTTCCTCAGAGGATCTCTTGAATCAGAAAATGAGCATGAGATTGACCTTTGGATGTAAAGTGTTTCTTCTTCTTTTATTACCCTCTTTTCCTGTTGTGTATTTGGTTCTAATAAAGATTTTCCCTAGAGCCAAGATAATTTTTGGACAGTGTTGTAGAGATAAATTTAAAAGACATGTTTTCTGTAACTTTAGTATTAGATGAAATGAAATTATTTACTGTTTGCCCTTTTCTCCACAGGGAAATCATTATTCAGATGACTGAAAGCAGTGTCCTCTCACCTTGTCTTACAGATATTTTGAAACCTCTTTCTGTTTCTCTAAACTCAAGGTCACGGAGCAAATACATTTGCATATTTAGCTTCTCATGGTGTAACGATGAAATAGAACCTTCCAAAGAACACGACTATCATTTCTTTCAACGTGGCTGAACATGATCTGCTTAACCAAAATTGAAAGACGTGGGAAAATTCCTTGTGGCGGCAGAGTGGGTTTTCAGAAGGGACGTAGCCGGCCAGGCTGCTAGTTGGGGAGCCCAGGAACAAACACCAGGGAGCCCCCAAAGAGGGTGCGGCTTGTGAGGGAGACGCTAGAGCAGGTGACCCTGGAGCTCCGATTGTGGACCATGAGAGTCAGGGCCGCCCGCCTCGGCTTGCAGGGCCCCGGCCAGGACCCGGGTTCAAGAAATACCTTCCGAGTAAGGAGCCTGCAGGGCCACCGGCCTCATCCAGGGGAAGACGAGGGCTCCGAAGGCTGGGAAGCCGGCAGGGCCCGTCTGGCAATGTGTGCTGCCTCTGACACCAATTGTGGCAAAGTGTACAAGAGCCCAGGGACGGCTCGGAGCCAATGGATTTTATGATTCAAAGCATTTCTTCCTTCTTACCCATATGTACCAAAGTTGTAGGTGGGGCGGTATCTCTAGAGGATTTTAAAACAATTCCTTCTAGTGGTTGAGTCTGCAGGATGATGGGCAGCAAGTTACACAGTGGGGTGGAGGACGACACGGGGGTGCTGCGTGTGGAGGGGGTCTGAGGAGTGCAAGAGGAGACGAGGGGAGCAGAACTGGGGGCTCCAGAATCTCGATGGATTTGGAGCAGGTGGTTGGGGGGACTTGGCTGCTGAAATATCCACGGCTCACATTTGCACATCAAGACCCCTCGGTTCCCAAATTGACTTTTTTTCACTGAATCCAAACATTGACAGTTTTGTCACCCTAAACTTGGCTGAGAAGGCAGGGATGCAATGAAGTGCAAAATCTGAATTGATTTCTCCCCAATATAAATTTAAAATTTGATAGACTGTAACAGTGAGAATTCAGCTTCTTCTGATAGCATTAAATAATGACCCTAAAACTTGGCAGCTTGAAACAACCGTTATATTATGCTCACAAGTTCTGTGGGCCAGGAACTGAGGCAGAGTGCAGACGACATGACTTTTCCATGATTCGTGACGTCTGAAGTCTCCATTGTGGCAGCCTGGGGGCTGGGGCCTGGAATGGCCTGGGGCACCCTGATCCCATCCCTGGAAGTCGCTGCTGCCTGTCGGCTGGGCCTGAGCTGGGGCCGTGGCTGGGCACCCACGTGTAGCCTCTCTGTGCAGCCAGCACGGTGGTCTCGGGAAGTCGGACCTCCTACAGCGAGTGTCTGGGCTTTTCTGAGCAGCCTCCAACGTGGGCAGCATCTCCGCTGCACTCTACTGGCTACAAGGGAACCCCACCTGCCCCGAGTTCACAGAGAGGCCCCATAGACCCCACCTCCTGAAGGGAGGTGCGCAAAATCCACAGATGCTTCAAACAGCCGCAGTCTATCCTCACCCAAGGTCACCTGCCACCTCCCCTGGGCCCCCGGAGTGTCATCCACAATGACGGGTTAGGCTCGAGGCCCAGAATCTCCGCGTCAAAATCAAGCCAGGGCATGGGTCAGGCTCCTTGGGTGCCAGGTGTCAGCTCTGGCCCTTCAAGGTGGTCACTGTTCATCTGAACACCTGAGAGCCCATGAAACAGTTCCCCTCCCCCATCACACCCCCACCCCATGGCCCAGATGACTGCGCTGCATGCTCTGGTTTAAGGAGCTGGAGAGTGGGACCCTCACAGAGCCCCTGGCCCGGAGACCCTGCGGATCCTCGGTAGAGTGCAGTTCTGCGGCTCAGGGCCATCCCGGTGCTTACTGTGCCTAGCGAGCTCTCGGCTCCACCTCTGAGTCATCCTTCCTCTTCTACAGGAATCGGCCCATATTTGCACAGAGTAACCATCTCGTCCTGACTCTGCCACCTGTAGTTTGGGGGCCCAAAGGCCTCTCTTCATTTTGTACCATCTCTGCCCTTTTTTGTACAAGCTGGCCTGTTTCAGCCAGTAAAATTCCCTTAAGACATGGGTTTTCTCTGAATCTTATTGGAGTTCACTCAGACAAACCCACAACCACAGGTCTCCTTAAGACAAGCCCCCACCCTTATATTTTTGCAAGCAAGAGGTTGCTGAGTGATAAAACCTTTAAGATTACTGAAAATCCTTTAAAAGAGAGGTTCTGGGACATAGTCCCTTTTGTGTGTCTGAAAGATCCTATAAGACACTGCTAGATCTTCCTGAGATCTTAACAAATGGTCATACAGCTCCACCTTAGATTTTATCTTTGTCCTAGAATGATTTCTTAATTTGGAAATTGGGTTCAATTTGACAAGGCGAGGAATGAGAAACACTTTTGCTTTTGAACCTGGACAATTCTGGTTCTGTTGTATTTTGCAGCATTTTGCTTGCAAACTAAATAGTTTGTTTTCAGCTCATCTCTCTTGCATTTTGTCATAATCAACAGGAACTCGGGCAGCACTGTTAGCGTTTTGCTGGAGATCTGCTTGGCGAGGTCAACAAATTCCTTAGGCCCGTGTCCTGTTTCTCACATCCCCACGTGTGACAGTGGTGCCCATCTCCCGGCACCGGCTAACAAGTCCCTCCTCTGGTTTCCCAGAACGTTTTTCTTGCTGCTCTTCAGGCCCTACCAGCCTTCTCCTCGAACATCGTCAGACCTCCACCAACGTCCCCCTTCAGCCGCTGGAGCCGCTGTCCTCAGAGCCGGTGCCTCACACTTCAGGTTCCTGACGTGGTGACCTGGTGACGTAGTGACATGGTGACATGTGGTGACGTGGTGACGTGACATGGTGACGTGACGTGGTGATGTGGTGACGTGACATGATGACGTGACGTGGTGACGTGGTGACGTGCCACCTCAAGGTACCAACGTCCTGCTCTAGCTACCGTTGCTGCGTAGCAGATCACCTCAGAGTCCGCTGTGTGATCTGTGGCCCACGGCTGGCTGCTCCATGAGGTCAGGTCCCCACCTAGGACGACCCCGCATCAGGGGTGGCCTGAGGGGGGAGGGGTGGGAGCCCTCAGTGTCGGGGGGCCTGAGTGGGGAGGGGCTGCAGGGATCATCTGCAGGGGTCTGCACTCACCACTACATTCTGGTGCTTCAGCTGAGGTCCTCTCCTGGGACCCCCGGCCCGTGGCCCCCGAGGGACCCGGCAGCTGGGGGTCTAATGGCTCAGGGCTCCGAAAGTGAGGATCTCAGCGAGCACGGCAGAAGCTGCCTGAGTGTTTCTGACCTATCAGTTCTCCTGTTTTCTGTTGTTCAAAACGGTCAGAAACGTACGTAGGTTTGAGGAGAGGGACCTGGACTGCCTCTTGACGAAGGGTTGTCAAAGAACTTAGGAGTTATTATGGTTTTACAGAGGGGGCTTCTACAGCAAACCTCCTGGCTGTCGAGGTCCGTTGCCTCCAGCCGCGCTAGCGAGTCTGCCTTAGCCTCAGAAGGGAGAGATCATTTGAGGCTGGAAGATCTAGTTCCTGAGCTGAACTTGGGAAGAAGTGGTGAAACAAGAATTTCAATGATAAGAAAATGTAAGGAAACAGCTTGCTTTGTTGTTATAAAATAAAATGTTTGTTGCGGTCGGGGTTACTGCTTCTAGGGGGAGTGGCGGCCGGTAGCCGAGCCCTCAGCTCTCGGGGCTGCTTAAAGGGTACCGGCGGCGGGGGCTCTTTCCCGGAGGCGAGGGCGAGGCGGAGGACGTTGGCCAGAGTCCTCGGCGAGAGGCGTGCAAGGAGGGCGGCGATAAGGACAAAAACACTCTTCATCCAGTAGGGGTATGCGCCAAAGAGATTTATTCAGGGGTGATTACAGGTTATATAGGCTGGTAAGAGGGGCAGGGCTGGAAAGGAGGTGAAGTAGCCTAAAATGGCAATATTGAAGGGAGAGGGGCTAGGATTGGTTCTGAGAGGATTCAGGAGCCGTTGCAGCGGGCGGGGGTTGTTCTGGCCACGGTGCATGCGCGCTGGCGGTGGCAGGAGTGGCCTTGGCACCAGGGAGCGAGTGGGTAAGATAAGGAAGTGGGGAAAGGGCAGTTGGGAGAAAGGCGGTTTCTTCCGGCAAGCCTCCCCTGCCAGTGGCATTTTGGGTGAGGAAAAGGGAGCTGCCTTGACCTCGCTCCTCAGGCTCGGGGGGGCTGCAGAGGGCACTCACGCCCGTACCTACTACCCTCCCCAGGGGGTGATCAGGTCCCCTGGCCCAGGCCTGGCAAGCTGAGGTACAAGCTCAGACACCCGCAATTCCCCTTTCTTTTCTAATTAGAGGAAGAGGCTTTACCGGAGAGGTCCGCTAAGGGTGAGGGAAGGGGGGAGGTCAGGGAAGGGAAAAAGGGGTTGACGGTGGCTCAGCGAGGCTGTAGCTCAGTGTTGGTGTGGTGCCCGGGCGCTTGACAATGGCTCCGCTGCAGCAGGCTGGGAGAAGGTGAGGGGTTTAAAGTTCAGGGGTTTAAAGTTCAGGGGTTTAAAGTTCAGGGGTTCAGAGAAGCTGGAACTCGAGGTGAGAGCGATGTTCAGGTGATTGAGAAGGGCCTCGCGGTCGGCGGGTTGACCGGTGGCGTTGAGGTCGCGGAGGGTTGGCTGTTATTTTGGAGTGGGGGGCGTCAGAGGTGGCGAGTCGCTGATACTGGATTTGCACGAACGAGGAAAAAAGGGCATCTGTTTGTTTTCTTACAAGCTGGACAATTTTGCGGATGATGCAGGGTCCTAAGATGAGAGCTAGAATAATTATTAATAGGGGGCCAAGAAAAGGAAGGATGTATGGGAGGATGGGAGTGAAAAAACTGGACCAATAACTGGTGGCTTCACGATCTCTTTTACGCTTTTCTAGTCCCTCTCGGACCCTTTTCAGGCTGTCCTCGACGAGACCTGTGGAATTGGCATAAACACAGCACTCTTCTCCTAGGGCAGCGCAGAGGCCTCCTTCTTTGAGGAGGAGAAGGTCAAGACCTCGGCGGTTTTGGAGCACGACTTCAGAGAGGGAATTGACAGAATTTTTTAGATGGTAAATAGCGTTTTGTAAGTGACGAATGTCCTCGTCAACAGCCGCCCTGAGGTGAGTTAGGGCGGAGCCTTGACTGGTTAGTGCAGCGATTCCGGTGCCAGCGCCGGCAAGACCTAGGAGGGAGGCAATTGTAAGGACGGTGATGGGCTCTCGCTTTTGCAGAAGGGCAGGAGCTGCAGTTCTTTCCAGACGGAGGAAGAAGTCTTCTTCGCTGTGGTATAAGACCCTAGGGATAAGGACAATTAGGAGGCAAGTTTCTTTATATTCACTGATGATATTCGTGCTGAGACAGGGAGTAAGTCCTGTAGAGGAGCAGAGCCATTGGGAGGAGTTATGAGGAATGAGAAATTTTGCCGAGCTGCTGGGAGATGAGTAGCTGGCACAGGCAGTGAGGTCGGGAGAGTTACTGGAGCGAGGGCGGACGCACTTTCCCGTATAGGAGACTGAATGAAAGGTTAGGGGGACGGCAGAGGTATTCCAACTGCATTCCGAGGGGCTGTCTTCTGTGCTTTCTGAAAAAGAGAGGTTGGAGGCAACGGGCTCGTACAGTGAGGAAGAGGTGGAGAGGCAGAGCCAGCAGGAAGAGGTAAAATTGGGGTTGGAGGAGTTCACTGAGGCAAAGGCGGCTTGGATGAGGCTGAGGAGGGGAGAGGAATAACGAGAAGGGGGCAGAGGAAGCTGGGGTGGTGGGGTTTGAGATGTAGTTGAAGTACGTTTAGTTGGAACTAAGGTGCGGCTGGAGAGCTGTGGAAAAAGAGGGGGTTAATGACTTTATTGGGACCAATGGCAGAATGCAGTATTTTAGTATGGTTGGCTTACAGCCTCCTTTTTTATTAGAATAAGTGATCCTCGGTCGGTTCTTTTTTCATAGATTCTGAAGCCTCAAGTTTGACTGAGTAACCAGGAGGGATCAGTGGGGAGCTGCACTGTAAAATTAAGATGTGTGCAGGATTTTTCACTTTCTTGGCCGAGCCAGTTAACAGTAGGGAGTTTGCACCTTGTAGGGGCCCATTTTAAGGTAAGGTAATGATTAGGAACAGGAGGCTTCCAATTAGTGGCTAATGTTTCACACCCCCAGTATGCACAGTAGTACTCGTTGGGGGAATTACAGTACGATTTTCCAGGATTTGAGGATGGGCACATGTAATATTGGGCCTGGGGATTACTTACCTTTTGAGCGCAGGTTTTTTCGACTCTGGAGACAAAGGTGGCGAAAGGCTTACTCGGTTCCTGGAAGAGCTTGGTGAATTTATTAGGCCGACAGGTAGAGCAGTTGGCAAATGCTCGTAAGGCGATTCCCCAAAGAATAGGCCAAAAGGTGGCAGGTGCATTAATATAAGCAGACGCATTTAGAAACGCTCCAGTGCCCAAATAGGCTTCGGGGGGATGATAGACTCCAATGGCTGCATCTTGCTCACTTTGCTTAGCTGCTTCTGCCTGGAAGTGAGCACGCCAGTCAACAAACTGACCGGGGTTAAAAATTGAACGGGCAAGCGAGGCCCAGTCTTGGGGGATGCAATAGTTTATGGCGAGATCCTGTAGTATTTGGGAAGCATATGGGCTACCTAACCCGTCCTCCTTGACGGCCTTGCGAAGCTGCTTGATAGTATCTAAGTCAATGGGATACCAGTCATGCGGCCTCTGTGGGGTGGGGGCAAGGTTAAGAGGAAAACAGCGAAAAGCACGAGAGAAAGGAGGACGCGCTTGCAGAGGACTTGGCGCGGGAGTGGGGGTAGGGGGAGCGTTGCCCCAAGGATTGCCTTGAGGTGCAGAAGGCAGCCAGGGGTTGTTAGTCGGCAGGGTGGAAGGAGCGGCGGCAGCTGCCGGTAGCGGCTCCGAGGGGGAGCTCGCCGGAGGGAGAGGCGGGAGTGGGAGGCCCCAAGCGTCGCAAGATGGCGGCGCGGTAGGCGTGGCTAAGACACAAGATGGTGGATCAGCCCCGCCCTGTGAAAGGGTGGGGCCCAAGGCATAAGATGGTGGACTAGCTCCGCCCTGTGAAAGGGCGGGGTAAAGCGCATGCGGTTTCCGGTCCAGCTTAGGGCTGATGTCATCGCCGGAGCATTTCCTCCCCTCGATGGAAGAAGAAGGAGGAAGTTCGCCATCTTGGCGTGGCGCAGTGTTATTTTGCTTTTTGGGAGTCACCTCGAGCGCGTTGTTAATCTGCTCGACTAAGGACTCCGTGTCCGAGTCATGATTTGAATTAGTATCGCTATCTGAGTCTGTTGGCTGGGATGATAGGGCCTCTTTGGATTTAACGGGGCCTCTATCAGGGGGGAGGGAGCCTTGAAGGCAGGAGCGGATGGTTATTAAGGTGGGGAGCAAGCCGGGAGGGAAACGCTTGCTCTCATGTTCCATGGCATTAGTGACTCGATCAATAAGGCGATCATAAGTAACAGGGTCCCAAAGATGACAAGTGGTGAGCCATGGGTTAAAGGGCAGCAGGAGATCCCAGTATATCTGCAGCTGCCGGACAGACACTTTACAGCGATGCGTGTCTAGGAGACCCGCTAGAGCACGAACTTGAGGTGCCTGACATGTAGATATACGATTACCCATAGCTGAGGGGAGAGGAGGGGGAGTTGTTCCCGAGCCGGGCCGGCCGGCTGGCAGGGAGGAGAAGGAGGAGTAGTTTATCGAGCAGAGAGAATGAGATAAACTGTGGCTGCAAGGCCGAAGGAGACGGCGAGAGCGGAAAGCAGGACCCTTTGGCAACGAGAGCAGTCAGGGGGGGGCGGTTGCAAAGAGGCACACGGCACCAAATGAGGAAATAAAGATACAAAGAACTACAGCAAAGTAATGGAGGGGAAGAGGGAGAGTGTTAGGAGGAACGGGGGTCATAGAAGTGCGCATACAAGAGGACGAAGAGAGCGTGGGGGAAGGGAGGAGTTCCTACTGGATGAAGAGAGCGTGGGGGAAGGGAGGAGCGGCTTCGGAGCAAGGAACCTCCCACGGCTCCGGAAGCGGCGAGGGAGAGGCGGCCCTTACCTTGCAGGCGAGGAAACGGGAAGCTGGAGGGGCGTCCGGGCGAGCGAGTGACCTGCCAAACTGTCGTGTGGAGACGTTCCTCACACGGGGCACCAGTTGCGGTCGGGGTTACTGCTTCTAGGGGGAGTGGCGGCCGGTAGCAGGATTGGTTCTGAGAGGATTCAGGAGCCGTTGCAGCGGGCGGGGGTTGTTCTGGCCACGGTGCATGCGCGCTGGCGGTGGCAGGAGTGGCCTTGGCACCAGGGAGCGAGTGGGTAAGATAAGGAAGTGGGGAAAGGGCAGTTGGGAGAAAGGCGGTTTCTTCCGGCAAGCCTCCCCTGCCAGTGGCATTTTGGGTGAGGAAAAGGGAGCTGCCTTGACCTCGCTCCTCAGGCTCGGGGGGGCTGCAGAGGGCACTCACGCCCGTACCTACTACCCTCCCCAGGGGGTGATCAGGTCCCCTGGCCCAGGCCTGGCAAGCTGAGGTACAAGCTCAGACACCCGCAGTTTGTGACCATAATAACTATCACGTTGACTATCCTAAAATTAACCCAGGATCTGAGTTGTGTCAGGTCAAAACAGAAGGCAATGGAGTTGTCTTTTGGGTGCTTTGGGAAGAAGGGAGGGAGAAAGGCTTGAGGAGGGTGGGCAGAGCGGGGCTCAGGATTTCTCCTGGCAAACTTGGCTTGAGGAAGGGCACGCTGGGGGTGGTGGAGACGGGACGGCTGGGTCAGCTGGGGGTCTGTGGGGGAGACCTTGGAAGGCTGCACGTAGGAGCATAGGAGCGTGGACTTGGGACTTTTCTCAGTAGATAGCACCCTCTAAGGAGGCTTCGGGGCAGGAAAGTGATATGATCTAGGAGCAAATTAATTCAAAGATGATCGATGGATTAGAGTTCAGAAAGCTTGGAGGCAAAAAACTAGGAGGTAATTATTGGGCATGAAGTGGTCTTGCGTAAGATGTTTTTTTCCAAAAAGACATTGATCTTTTGCCCTATTTATCCCCTCCTTAAGGACTGACTCTCTGAACTGCATTCCATGACTAAATTAATTATTTATATGTTTATATGCTTATTTATCCTATAAAGATTTTGATATGGCTTAAAAGTGCTCTATAATATAAGAGTCATAAAATAAGGTCAAGTCCAGAGAACACGCAGGTGCATCAGCTAAACCAGGAGAGCTGGAGATGGGGCAGTGCAAGCAAAGGCCCTTCAAGTTGACGCTGAGCATCCTGGAAGCCAAAGCAAGAAGGGAAACCAAAAGTGGCTGCTTTCTTATCATCCAAGAGACTAAAACCACATCATCTCCGAAGGAGAAACGGGGCACCAGCAGGCACACGATTCTGAAGGCCGTCACCACACGTAAGTCAGGTAGAAGCAGACATTTGATTTGGAAAGAAAGGAGGAGCTGCCTGTGTAGATTTTGATAAAGATGGCCATGTGCTCCAAACAGCATGAGAGAAGGAGGCGAATGAGGGGGAGAGGCAGGGCTCAGAGTGGAGAAGCCTGCTGTCACAGCGGCCATGGCCATGACCCTAGTCACGGCCCTGGTCACAGCGGGCCCAGGTCAGAACGGGCAAAGACAGCCTCACCCTCATCCGAGCCTCCAGAAAGACCAGAGACAGCGTGCGCCTCACTGGCTGGAAAACAGCTTAACAGATACTCAACGTGAGTTCACTATGCGCTTGTCCTTTTTGGATGCCTAAGATGGAAAGGGACTCGCTGGCTAACTGGTTGACTTGCAGCAGGGAACCCCATTGATGACGGTGTCCTGCCAGAAAATTCGAAATCACTCCAAGGCCCACGGAGAGAGGCAGGAAACCCACAGAGCCCACCGGGAGGGTCCCGGCCGTGGACCGTCTCCAATCGCAGCCACTCGTTCTTGCCTTTGTCTTCATTTTGTTCAGTGAAGGTCTCCTTTCTGAAATACAGCTATTCTGGGCAGGTGGCCAGGACGACTGTCAGGGAACCCACTTAAATTCTCCCTCTGACCACACTGCCCTCTGTGATGGTGAGGACACACAGGCAGTCGCTGGACAGACAGATTGCTCCCGTCGTGAAAACAGCTCAAACCTCATTCACTCCTCTTCTGTAGCAAGCACGAGCCCAGGAGCCCTGACCTGAAGTGTGTGCCCCGTTGTTCATTTCTTCTTTCAGGGCTCCAGGGGAATGCTGTGAGGCCTTGGCATGCGTCCCCCTGAGCCTCCCCTCCCGGTGCACACAGCTCTCTGGGGTTGAGGTGGAGGATTCCAACCTGGATCCCTGCGGGACGCGTGGGGGAGCCCGGAGTCCTGCCAGCTGCTGGGCACAAGGCCGGGTCTGGAAGTGGACAGAGCACCTCAGCCCGGGGCGGTGCGATGGCCGGAGAACCAGGAAGGGTTTGTGCAGGAGGAGGCAGGACAGACTTCAGTGAAATTATGGTCGCAGGGAGTCGGTATGTGGGTGTATCTTAGTTTTTCGTCAGGAAATCATAAAACGCCTTTTCTTCATCTGTTTGACTTGGGGTCGGTTTTCGTTGCTGCTCTTTTCGCTTGACCTACTCTCTGGCTGAGTTCAGATGACATCACCGTCTGCAAGCGGCACCCACGCTGGCGCGCTGAGCGGGCGTGGGCGGTCACCCCTCCGACGGACGTCCGTGCCCCCTCCGGCCGGGGCACCGGGCTGGGCTGCCCTCGCCAGCTGGGCGAGTCTGCAGCTTCTGACGGGGAGGAAAAGAGGCTGACCCCACCCCAGCACCAGGGGAGCTTCCGACTTGTCCCCCACTCAGAGTGGATATTTAAGATTCAGGAAACATCTTTAGCTACACTCCACGTTTAACACACAAAAGCATTTTAGGTAAATAGCGGAATAAATATTTCCTTAATAGAGTCATGGCAACAGCATTGAATGTCCCCTTCAGGTTGCTGTCGGGGAGAAACGCCTCATTCCTCCTGGCAGCTCAGCGAGGAATTCCACCTGGGCTAGAACCAAGTCGGAGCCCGTCACCCCCCACCCACCCCAGCACACAGCAGCTCACGAGGGGACCCTCAGCTGGAGCAGAACTACGTCGTGCGCCGGCTTCCGGGGCCAGAGCGACCAGCCCGCACGTTTAAGGCTGGGAAGGCTGCACACAGGCCCTTCAGCGCCCACCTCCCTCCTTCCTGAGCGCCCCAGTGCACCAGCTGCCGGAGCTTTTGGGGTTTTCTTTATTATCTGCAACTTGAGTAAAAACCAGGCTCAGAATGACCTTATGTCTACTGATTTTCAAGAGAAGATGAGCTCACGGTCCGAGACGGAGTGCCTTTCTCTTTGAGGTGTGTCGTTCCACTGAGGCCATTCCCGGTGCAAGCGTCACTGGCGCCTTGAGAAAAAGCTCGTAGAGAAAGCTCCAGCTCGCAAATCCCAGGTCCTGGAAGAATGCCGGGGAGGAGACGGTGGCGCGCACAGAAATGACTGGAAACTCAGCCTGGTCCTCACACTCACAGGGCGCTCAGAGCCACGGTGCTCCAGGAGGAGGCCTGGCGGGGGGACAGCCTCTGCAGAAGGTCGCGCCGTGGGGCCTGCAGGCGCAGCGCAGGGGAAAACCTGAAAGCTGGAGCGCTGGGACAGGCACATCTGCAAGTCCCCGGCCTGCGTCCGGGCTCCTTGCTTGTTCACAGGGAACCAAAGCAAGAAGGTGTGATGGACAACCGCGGCCAACGTGGCCAGGGACACCCTGCCCTTCCCTTCCCACGTGCCTCTCAGCTCAGGTTTCTTCAGGCAGCAAATGGGAGTAATAATCACTTTGTGCATCTCTCCTAGGAACTTTGTGGAATGAAATAAGGTAATAGATGCAGGAGCTTCTCTGAGCAGGGCAAAGTCTCCCGTTTATATAGAGGATGCTTAGCAGGTTCCAGGACAGGGTTTAAGCCTGCTGTCTAATGCAGCCCCACAGAAGAGGACACCGAGGTTCCTAGAGGCTCACCTGCATCTGATCATGGAGGTAGCAAGTATCCAGCCAGGCTTCTCTGATTCAGCAGCTGCTGCCTCGTCACCTAGGACCCTTGAGGTCCCCTCTGTCAACTCCCCCATCTAGCAGGGGCGTCTCTATTTTCTCATCCTCCCCTTTCATTCTGCTCCACATCCCCTCGAGAATCGGTTCCTTTCCTCCGTGTCTCGGAATCAACCTCTGCCCCGAGTCCTCCTGTCTCCCACCGTCCACCCATTAATTCTGTTAACCTCTTTCTGGCCGTGGCTCTGGAACCCCCATGCACAGGTGCCCAAGTGCTCCCTGCTCCAGCTGCAGCACAAAGCCTGCCACCGCGTAGCTGCCTAAATATTCACTCAATGAAGAACGGAATGAAGGAAACTGAGAGCCCGAGAGATGAAGGAGCCGGACCGGGGCCACAGGGTGGAGGAGGTCTCCAGACCCCAGCCCTTACCACTGGTGTCACGTCTGTTTCCTGCCCAAAATAATGGGTTTTGAAGCCTTATACTTTAATCATAACCCAGTAATTAGAACCTCAGTGATTTCCGCAATTAGTCCTGCACTGCAAAAATAGAATGATGTATTATTTTGGTTAAGGAGAAAATCAGCCGAGAGGAGCAGTGAGGCAGTTGAAACAAGATTTGGGGTCAATTAATACGTGAGAATGCAAAGCTAGAAGCAATACACGGATATTAGAGGAGAGGCTCAGGGCGAGCTACACAATTTTTTTGCAGCATATGGAATACTTTGTGTCAATTCAATTTGAAGAATAAAAAAAATTCTCCCTCTTCCTTAACTATGCAAAGTTCCATTTCAGCTCCTTCCTGCCAGGGTGCAGCCGTGTTAGAATAAACTGAAAGATGAGAAAATGCAAGAATAAAAATTACTATATAAATAGAGGTTGTAATAAATCATGTATTGGTGAACTCTGTAATGCAAAGGCAGAATTGTAATTTTAAGATGGAAAACGATATTTTCATTCATTAAGAAATAGGGTCATTTCAAATGTGATGTCACCAAAGCCCAGCGAGCATGGGGAGGGGATGACCCACCTCCTCCTTTGCCCGTTTAGGATCCAGCAATCAGGCTGCCACCTGGTGCTGATTAAAATTCATTGACAAACGGTAGAGAAGAACATCAAGGGAAATATCAGACTGATAGTCTTATTTATTTTTCAGCCTAGAGCCCCTTTTCAAATGGGCTGCTTAACTGGAAAGTTAATCTCACATGCTCACAGTAGGTGGGCTGGCTGGGGTGAAGTTAGAGTTGGAAGGAAATGACCATGTGTGTTTTTTCTATAAATCCCTCATTAAGAAAAATGTCAAACATATACAAAAGTAGAGAGAATAACATAACAACCCCCGAGTGCTCGGCACAATTCCAGCAATTACCAGGCTGAGGCCAGTCTTGGTCCACTTGTACTCACCTCCTTACTGGATTATTTTCAGGTATAAATAATTTTTTATCAAAGCAAATCTTGTGCTATTGTTGCATCCAAAAATATTTTAGTATGCATCTTTAAAATATAAGGACTCTTTTAAAATATAATCACCACATAATTATTGAACCTAAAACATAAAAAATGATCTAATATTATCAGCCATTCAATTAGTGTTCAAATTTGCCTGATTGTTTTTTATAGTTGGTTTATTTGAATTAAGATCCAAACAATCCCATGCATTACCATTTGTTGATGCATCTCTTTGTTTTAATCCCCTTTCCCCGGTGCTTTCTTTTCTTGTTGTAACTGACTTCTGGAAGAATCGGGAGCCTTGTCAGCTGAGCTCCCCACACTCCAGGGTTTCCTGGTGGCGACCCTGTGGTCTGTGTGACGTGTGCCTCTTCCCTGCACTCGCTGTGGGCTGGCCGTGGGGACCACCACTTGGTCATTCAGCGTCCACTTGGTGGTGGAGAGACTCTGCATTCGTCCCTCAGGAGGCAAATGATGTCTGTCCGGCTCCCTGAGATGCTAGCACCCGCCTGGTCACGCCCGGATCCGGGTGCAGTGTATCATTCTGGTTTGCAAACACGGCGATACCCTAACACCATCGCTCTTCCTTCACATTTCCCCTTGTTGATTACTGTTCTGAGAGCAGTTCAAACGGGAAAGGAACGATGAACACCCGATTCTCCAGCGTTATCAGTTCTCAAAATAATGCGTCGATTCCCAGCGTCCTCTAAATGCGACCGATGCGGTTTTAGTGCCAGTCTGGACTTACAGATTTACACCTATTTGGCGCAATTCAATCCACTGCTCACTGTCCCTACGAGGCGCAAACTGTCCCATCCTTTGGATACTCTTCGGTTTGGCTCTTACGTCTTCTTGACATGATTTCTTGGCTCATTTTGTCTTTACAAGACATTTGAGGTTTATCTGTCACATTTCCTGCCCTAGAGCTGGAAGCAGCCGTTTATCTCGCAACGCTTGGCTCTCTCAGTGAATTGCCACTTTTGTTACCAGCATTAAGTCCCTCGGTGGGCAGAGTTCTGACACGTATGTACATTTATACATGTTTTAAATTACATGATTCCAATTAAAACTTTAGGACTATACAGTTTCAACTTAATTCTTGGCTTTTTATCATTTATTTCTCCGGCTGGAAATCTTGGTTTCTACCAACATTCCCAGAATTACTTGATTTTCCTATGTAATATATAATAGTTACCGAATAGCAATGTCAATATTATTAGTACTTAAATTTGATGACTAAACACAGCTTGAGGTTTTGGTTTTGTTTTGTTTTAGGGTACATAGCAGCTAGAGATCTATCATCAATGACCTGATTTTACAGTCACTTGAAAACTTCCTCTTTCTGGGCCATGCCACCAAAATGATGAATGCTTAGGGTTATTCATTTCCTTTTGCTTTAATTTATAGAGATTGCTTTTAAAAAAATAATTTTGTATTGTAATTGTTGTAGCTGTGCTGTATCATCTAGCTGTTATATTCTGTTATCTCCCATACGCTTATCACTCAGTATTAGTGCTACACGCTAACGTATGTGTAATGCTCACCATCAGTCCTTATACCAACTCCTCTTTAGTCAGTGGTTGTTTGAAGTCACTTTCTAGAAGGTTCTTCAAGAAGGGTGCATAAGAACATTTCCTGAGTTCTTGCATATTAATAATGGTTGATGCATGGGTTTTAACTTGAAGTTCGCTTCTGCTGGACACAGAAACTCTTGCCCACATTTTCTTACCTCTTGTAGGATAACTATGTTGCTCCATTGTCTGCTGGCATAAAATGTTACTGTTGAAAAGTCTATAATCAATCATATTTTATTTTCCTAATGAGTGAATGTCTGAGATCTTTTTTTTCTTTCCTTTGCTTTACATTCAATAGATTTATTAAACGTGTGTTGTTTCGGCCACTAAGGGCTGATTTCCCAAGGTACCTGGTGCACCCTTTAAATATGTAGGTTCAGGTCTTCCTGACGTCAGGATCATTTTCCTCAGCTATAGGCTTAGTGAATACTTTTATTTGCTCTCCCTTGGCTTTGGTTTTCTTCTTTGGGGACTCCTATTCTACATATGCTGTTACTGAAGCCATCATCGATTACTTTCTCTCCAATCCCTTTGTCTTCTCTTTACAGTGTTTCTATTCCTTTTCTTTTCCTCCCATTCTATCTTCTGTTTTTCTTATGGTATTTCTTTGTTCTTGTGCTCTTTCTACTTCCCTTTGCTTCTAATTCCTTCTTAAATTGTCTTAAGAGAATTTTCAAAGGCTTTTTCATTGCCCAGTTGCCCGTTGTCTAATTCTGACTCGTGGTTTTCTCCAGAGCCTCCATCGTGTTCTCAGATCCTCTTAGCTCACTTGGGAAGGTGAGGTGAAGATTTTTCTTGTCTTACGGTTGTGTTGTGATGATAAATTCTTGTTGCCTGTAGGGGTAGTTCTCTGTTTCACTATTACCATTTTGTCCTGAAATGACGTTGAATGGGTCCCACCACAGTCGCCGCTGTTCACCTTGAGGCAGTGGGTTTCCTGCCCTTTGGGGTGAGCAGTGACCATACTCTGTCCCTGTTTCCGGCCCGGCTCAGGCCAGCCCTTCTCCTCTGCTGCCTTCCCGGCCGGTGGGCTTGCTGCCTCGTGGAAGGTGCTGTGTGCATTTGGCTGCACAAATGGTAAGCGCTGCCACATCTTTGTTGTGACTGTTCACTTCAAGGTGACGAAACCTCCTTCTCTTTGTAAAGACATTGCTCAGAGGGCTCGGAGGGTTGACCAGAAGGATAGTTTGTGGGTTCCCCTCAAGGGGCTGCTGATCCCTCCATCCCAGGGGAGGGTGCTGGCTGGACATGGGCCCAGGGGCTCCCAGCTTGGCAGTCCAGGGGTCCCCATCCTCCTGCTGCTGCCCCTGCTGCTTTGCCACAGGGGCATCCTCCCCTCCATGGGGGCCCCTCCACTTGGGGGGTGATGTCCCTCTCATGGATGCTGTCTGTGGGTTTTGTCCCAGTTACTCTGTTTTGCAGAGGGATTTGAGGAGATTAGAAAACCGCTGCCTCCTTCTGCCTCCAGAACACAGTGGAGCTGAAGACACACTCGCTGGGTCTGGTAAAACTGCCTGAGGGTTGTGTGCCCTTTATAATGGCAGTGTCCTTTCTCTCTTTAAACATGTCAGATAGTAAACATTATACGGCTTGGAAATACAGTAACAGTCACTGAACAGTATTTGGAAAACAGGAGAGAATGCCTTTTTGTCTACTTCCATAACATTATGGAATAAATCAATCCACTGGCCTTGATAAAAAATAGTGAGAATTAGGAACTTTGCCCCATGATAAGCCTCTAAGAAATTCAAGTGTACATATCGTACAAACAACAAGGCAAGGACCACAAACTGGACAAATTGAGAAGAAATGAGCTTCTACATTTTTGAGATCTGCCTTATTCTGTTACTGTGTAATGGGCAACTGCCTAAATCTTACATCAGTTATTTTTTCTACTCAAAATGATTGACAACTTATAATTCATTTTCATATGATGTACCCATCAACTTGTGTGATCGATTTCTGTTTCTCTTGTAACATTCTTTGTCTACAAAGGATCTGATTCTTTTTAGAGAGAAAATGAATCTGGTGTGTGGTATGCAAAATCATTTCAGTTATGCATTCTTTCTACAGAACAGAGTTGGGAATTTTTGTAAAATATGTCCTTTGTAGTTCTAGAACGAGTGTGTCATTTTCGCTACGCCGTCATCCCTGCAGCACTTTTGCAGTTGCAGGTGAGTGTCGTGTCCGGAGTAGCTGTGTTCCAAACCAAATTCTCAGTCTGCTGCCTGTGTGGAGGGGATGGGAGCTCACCAGCAGACCCACTGCCCTCCCCAGGGGCCGGGCCCCTCCGTCCTGCCTCTCCTGCAGCGAGGTGTGGCCTTCTGAGTGGATTCGGGGTGTGGGGTGTGGGCAGAAGGGCGGTGTGCAGTCCCCAAGACGGTCCCACATGGTCCCCCGACTTCTCGCTGCCCCCTCTTCTTCCAGCCACATGGCCATTGCCCGGCCGGCC
The DNA here is from genome assembly GCF_015220235.1 of Choloepus didactylus. Taxonomy (NCBI): domain Eukaryota; kingdom Metazoa; phylum Chordata; class Mammalia; order Pilosa; family Megalonychidae; genus Choloepus; species Choloepus didactylus. The sequence continues at coordinate 1,983,894 of NC_051311.1, read as the reverse complement.
TGGCACCGGGGAGCCCCTGCTGAGCATGACGTTCCGCCGAGCCTGCTGCGCGGCACAGACGGAGGGGGGAGAAGCTCCTCGCGTGTGCACAGCTAGGGCCACCCTCATGGATCGGTCCGCCCACCCCTGGGTTGCACAAGTCCACCAGGTGGGGTGGATGGACCCCGGCCCCTACCTCGTGACTCCTCAAACCAATCGTCACCACTGATGGTCCTACCACAAATGCCAGAATCTTCTACTTTCCCCCCATGCCCCCCGCCAGCCCCCAGCCCTGCCGCCATCTTACCTGCTGCGATACTCTCTTTAGTGCCATGTCCAAACTTTGGTTTTCCAAAGCACAGATTGTCTGTGCCACGTCCTACTTAAACCTCTTCAAAGTCTTCTTGTGGCCCCGTGGGTGAGGTCCCGGATGTTCCTGTGAGGCGGGAGCCACCCCCCCGTGCCCACCCCTCCCACAGCCTGGCCTGGCGCCCGGTGCCCACCACACCCGGCTTCCCTCCCTGCCCCTCCCAGGCAGCCTTCCTCGCTTTCAGCCTCTCTCCTGCGAAATGTAAGGGTCCCCAGAATACTCGGTAATCAAGTTAAATAATACTCAACACAGTATTTTAAAAAATCGAACTGCGAAAATTTCGATAATGCAAAAATACCCATCATGAACCAAATATCAAAATTCTAATTAAAGGCCGACGTGGGGACAGTGGCCTGTGGGGGCGTCTGGGAGCCTGAGCAGAGGCGGAGGCAGAGCCGCTGCCCTGGTCTCCCCGGGGTGACGTCGGCTCCGCGCGGCTTCTGGCACTGATGCTGATTGACGGAGACGAGGCCACACATGAGGCCGATCCCCGAGCATGTGGGTGCCCTGCAACCTGCTGCCCGCCCCACCTCAACCCTGCTGGGCACCGTCCCGCTGCCCCCCTCCCACGGCCGCCTTCCTGGGGCAGCAGGGTTTCTCCTTCCTGCTTCCGGGGGTGCCCCGAGGGAACGGGGTGCACATCTGCCCCTGGCCCCGATGCTCCAGGTGACCCCGGCCCATCTCCCTTTGAGCCCTCACCCTGGCCCCACGGGCACCCAGAGGGAAGCCCCAAGAAAGCTGCACTTCCATCCAGGGCTCACCCCCAGGGGGCCCAGGACTCCAGGGAGGTGAGGGTGGGCTGCAGGCTGCACGACAGCTCACAGCCGTGGAGCAGGGTCCCGGGAGGCTGCGCTGCTGGCAGCTGTCCTCGCCCTGGGGTCCCCCCGTCCTTCCCTGCAGGGTGGCCCCCAGGATCTGGCCAGGACCCCCTCTGCTTTCCAGGGAGGAGGCAGGATGGAGTGGGGGGCCTGGGGAGGAGGCCGTGGCTATTTTTCCTGGGGGCACCTAAGTGTGTGGAGCTGGAGACCCTCCTGGTGAGTAGATTGACCCCCTGAGCGTCACGCGCTTGCTGAGACAGGCCTGCATCGTCTAGTTGCATCTCCCTTTATTGAGCTTCACAGATACTGTGTTCTTTACAGATTGAAGGTTTGTGGCACCCTGCACCCAGGAAGTCTGTGGGTGCCGTTTTCCCCATGGTCTATGCTCATTTTGTGAGTCTGTGTCATGGTTTGGTAATTCTCATAATATTTCCGACTTTTTCATTGTTATTGTATCTGTTGTGGGGTCTGTGGTCTTCAGTGTTGCTGTCGTCGTTGTCTGGGGCACCACGGGCCACCGTGTGAGATGGGGAACTTCATAAAAAAAAGGTGTTGATGCTCCACTGCCCGGCCATCCCTGTCTCTTCCTCTCCGCCACCTCCCTGTTCCCTGAGACGCAACAATGAGGAAATTAGGCCAATAACAACCCTACCGCGGCCTCTAAATGGTCAAGGGAAAAGAAGAGCCTTCTCTTCCACGGCTGCCACAGAGAGTGATTCCTCTGACGGACCTGGACAAAGCAAATTGAAAACCTTCTGGAGCAGATTCACCCTTCTAGACACCATTAAGAACTTTGGTGATTCTTGGGCGGATGTCAAAACATCAACATCAACAGGAGTCTGCCGAAGTTGAGGCAACCCTCATGGGTGACTTTTAGGGGTTCAAGACTTCAGTGGGGGAAGTAACTGCAGATGTGGTGGAAACAGCAAGAAAACCAGAATGAGAAGTGGAGCCTGCAGTTGGGATGGAATTGTTGCTATCTTATGCTAAAACTGCAAGTGATGAGAAGTTGCTTCTCATGGTTGAGCAAAGGAAGTGGTTTCTTGAGCTGGAACCTACTCCTGGTGAAGATGCTGTGGACACTGTTGACAAAGTTTTGTGACGACAAAGGATTTAGGATGTTACATCAACTTGGTTGACAAAGTAGTGGCAGGGAGTGACTCCAATTTTGAAAGACGTTCTTTGGTGGGTAAAATGCTATCACAGAACATCGCATGCTGCAGAGGAAGCTTTCGTGAAAGGAAGAGTCAACCAATGTGGCAAACTTCACTGTTGTCTTACTTTAGGAACTTGCCCCGGCCGCCTCAACCGTCAGCAGCCACCACCCTGATCAGTCAGCAACCAGCAACATAGAGGCAACACCCTCCACCAGCTACAAGATTACGGCTCACTGCAGGCTCAGACGATGGTTAGCACTTTTTAGCAATAAAGTATTTTTTTCACTAAGGTCTGTACATTGTTTCTTTAGACATAATGCTGTTACACACTTAATAGACTACAGGATAGAGTAAATGTAACTTTTATGTGCCCTGGGAAACAAAAAAAAAAATTTTATGTGACTCTCTTTATTGCAATATTTGCTTTATTGTGGTGGCCAGGAACGGCCTGCAGTATCTCCAAGGTGTGCCTGTACTCAAAACGCTTATTTTGAGAGCTCCTGTGCGGTCGCAGTTGACTCGTCTGGGGGGGGGGGGGGCAGCCGGTTGCTGAACCCTCGGCTCTCGGCGTTGCTCGGAGGGTACCGGCGGCGGGGGCTCTTTCCCGGAGGCGAGGGCGAGGCGGGGGACTGGGCCCGGTCCCCGGCGGAGGCGTGCAAGGTGTGGAGGGCGGCGAGAAGGAACAGGCGGGACACGTTTCTTTTAGGGTGAAGAAGCCAAGAGAGTTTATTAGGGGAGAGTACAAGCTTATATTGGGCGGTTTAGAGGGCGGGGTGGCTGTAGGGGTTAAAGGCTTGGATTGGTTCTGAGAGGGCGCGGAGGTTGATTGAAAAGGGGCGGGAGTTGCTCCGGTAACGAAGAGGGTGGAGGGTGCGGGTAAGGCACGGGGGGGGGCGGTTTTCTCCGGCAAGCCCTCCCCAACGGTTGTACTTTGGGGTGAGGAAATGGGGCCTGCATTCAGCTCCACTTTCTCAGGCCCGGGGGGCCGTGGAGGGCGCTACCACCCGTGCCCCACTACCTTTCCTAGGGGCTGATCAGTTCCCCTGGCCCAGGCCCGCCAAGTTGGAACTCGATAACAGTGTCCCGCACTCCTGCTATTATTCCAGTTCTGCTTATTGAGATGATAGCCGCCTTTAATATTTATAACAATTTAAAATTCTCTCCATCAGCATCTCTTCCAGATAAATCTTCACTAAAGTAGACACTAACTTTTTACACCTCTCTCTTCTCTAAGCTCTGATGCTTCCTGCTGTACTTGGCCGTGTCCGACGTCTCCTGTCCAGCTCTTCCCAGTGTCGCCAGCACCACCTGTGCATAAGACAAAGCCGAGTCATCCGCTGACCTCGGGGAGGGAGACACCTCCCCCAGCGTTTGAAAGGGCCCCAGGAGGAAACGGCGAGGGGGACTTGGTAGGGAATTCGACGCTTGGCTTGCGGTGGGAGTTTCAAAAGAGAGGCTTGATTTGGATTCGGTGAGGATCATGCTAGAGCAGCTCAGGACTGCAGAAGCAGCAGAGCGAGAATTCTCAGGCAAGAGGGTCCCAGAGCCTGAGGTTGTGAACTGACGGCTGATGCTCCCCACGGAAGCCTCAGTGGTCCCCCAGCAAGCCCTGGCCATGAACCTCAGCGTCCACCCAGGGACGGGCCTGGGAGGGTGAGCTGAGGCTAGTTCCACCACAAGGCCATGGGTGAGTGCAGCCACGTTACTGTGGCCTTCTGGGAGCCGATGAATTGGACACACAGCAAGAGCAGGGCTCCAAGTCTTCCCGTGGTTCCTGCAGAACACACATGGATGCATGTTAAACTTTTTGAACAGTTGGGGTTGGAATCTATATGAAATGTCAGGATTAGAGACGACTGTCAGTTTCAAATTTGTTTTCTCTATGTGCTATTCTGAATTTCAGCAGTGCTATGACATCCGTTCTTTCTGTATCTAGCACCACAGTCTAAACTAGGGCATGGATTTTGTTTCTGACCCACCTGAAATCTGTACACGTAGATTACATGGAAACACATCGTCCTCCTCGCCTCAGGGGACGTGGTGTCTGAGTCTCCTGCCAGCTCCCTTCTCGCCGCAGCCAGGTCCTGTCCGTTGTGCCTCCTGTGATCTGATCCTCCCGTGACGGCCGGAGCGCCGTGGATCCGAGAGCAAAGGGAAGGGGGAGGCTTGTCGCGCAAGTTCCCCGCAGCACTGGTAAGGCTCTCGGACCAGTTTGGAGAAGCGGCTCATAATTCACGTGCGGTGGACGGGCCATTCGTCATCCTGGCTGCACTCGGCCTCAGCGCAGCTGCCGAGTCAAGGAAGCCATAAATCCTTCCACCTGTGAGCATCCACAGTTAACTAACAAACGGACAGAGCCGTCTCTACCATAGACGGTGCGGCAGACGATGAAGTCGTGGGCGCAGGTGATGAAGGCAGGGTGGATGCACCATTTCTGCATACGTCCATCTTGACTGCTGGCAGTCATAGCCTCTGTTGGTATCTTCCCCAAGTTTGCTCTTCAGAATGGCTCTTCTGCAGCTCGGATTTGGGATTTTCTAATGTCTATTTGAAAGACTAGATGTCTATACTTTTTCTATGGAAAAGATTGGAGAACAAACTCAGACCCATCAAATTTCCCATGCTGGATTGTCGCATGTTTGCTCCGCTACTGACGCCCACTGCCTCACCCTGTCCACGGGCTCTCTTTTGGGTGTTGGGCTCTGATGATGCCCAAGGGCTGTGACTTCTGAGGGGTCCTTGTGCTCAATCCAAGTCAACACAGCCCGAGCTGCCGGAGTGAGGCTGCACCGACATTCCCTGACTGTTGTATCTATTTATACCCTCGTGTTTATACAGGTGGCTGGGAATAAAATCTTGGTTTGAAGTTTGTTTCACTCCAATACTTTAAAAATATTGTTCCATTGTTTTCCTGTCTCTGGCTTTGTTTTTGGAAGTGTGATTCTCATTCCTTTGTAAGTGATCTGCTCATCTCTAGAAACACATTGCTGGCATGTGACGGGGAGGGGTCATGGTGTCACAGGCCCCCTTGGGCACGGCTGGAGGTCAGGGAGGGGGCACAGGGGTGGGAGGAGGGACAGGCAGCCATCCTGGGGAACAGGGGACAAGACGGGGTCAAATGCAGCATGCGTATCCCTGTCTTGTGTCCTTCCCTTCCTTGGCTGTTCCCAGCACTGTTCCAGGACTCGGAGGCGAGCTGGGGTCTGACGTGAAGCCATGACGTCTGTCCGTCCACTGTGGAGTATGGACGCAGCCGGTTCAGCACCTGGGAGCCCACAGCCACGCAACAGACCCCACAGCCACAGTGTGGGGTAGGGGGGCAGGAGCAGGTGGACGCCAGTGCCCAGGACTGCTCGGGCAGCACTTTTAAACTGCACACACAAGGAATGAACTTTTAATACAGTATATCCAGATGTAAGGACACTCACCAAAGGCCTCGGATTGGAGGAGTGGGGCTGGGGCAGAGGGAGCCCTGGGCGGGAGGGAGGGGGGTCTGCGGGAGTGATCCCCCTGCCCCCTCCAGGATGGACAGGTGGTGGTCAGCTGAGCCTGCCCTGGGGACAGGGCGCCCAGCACCAGGACCGCTGGAGCCCAGGGTGCGGGGAGGAGCCGGGCCGCCTCCCCCTGGTTCCCAGCGTCTCCGGAATCACTGGATTTAGAAACACCCGAGGCCGCGTGCCCGCCGCGTGGCCACTTTCCCTCATGGAACCGGAGGGTTGGCATCCGAGAAGCAGCGCCGAGCATCAGCCGTGGGGCCACCGGGCCATTGGGCCACCGCAGGGGAGCGTCAGGCCTCAGCTAATTGGCTGCACCTGGACTAATTCCCCAGGTGTAACTTGTCTCCTGGGAGGCCAACCTTTAAAATTCTGCAAGTCTCCAAATACAGCAGAAAGAGGGAAATTGAAGGGAAAAAAGCCATCTGCATTTTAAAACCGCCTGTGAGATAATATTAAATGGTACAATAATGGCTTCATTTTTTATTTGTTTCTTCAGATTCCTCAGCAATGCTTTATACATTTATGCTTCAAAAATAGTTAAAATCTTTTATTTAAAAAATATTCCTAAATCCTAAAATAGTATGTTTTGGAAAGCTCTATTTCCTCCTAAAGATGTGTTTTTGTTTCTGATTTTGCCATTGAAAACAATTTCAAGTTCAACCTCACTTACAAATAAATGCAAAAAAATCATAATAAAAACTGGAGTGTGGCTGCAAAAGGAGGGTCGGTTTAAGAGCATAATGGCCATATACCAAATCACATCTTATAGAGAGATTTAAAAATACTAAAATGTACAAGATTGCATTTATTACCATAAAGTAGCAAGGGTAGTTATATTATCTTGAATTCAGAAAAAGAGAAATCTTTCAGGTGAAAGTTTCAAGGGAAAAGCTGGTGTTTGAAGTCGATTTTGAGAAACGGGGAGACTTCAGGGGGAAAAAGTTCCTTTAAGCCGGAGGGGACAACCTGAACACACGTTCAGAGCCGTCGGGGCGGAGACCGGGACGTGCGGGTGGCCCGTCTGCTGGGTGTCCCGAGCGGTGACCGCACTCGCTGGGGCTCGCCTGGAGCTGCTCCAAGTGGCCAGCCCTGGGGAGGAGCGAGGAAGGCCGGCTCCCTCCCGGCTCCCTCCCAGCTCCCCGCCCGGCTCCCCTCCAGGCTCCAGGCGCAGACAGGTGCCTTGAGGTACCCGAGGCCGCGGGCAGGGGAGCCGTCACCCCCAGAGGCCGGGGGCAGCTGGGTGTCCTCGGGGTGAAGGATTTGGAGCGGCAGCTGCGTGGCCTGCGGGGGTCCGGCCGGGGCGACTGGGCAGCGGCCTGCCCGGGGAGAGGGGCCGCCAGGAGGTCCTTCCAGCCGATGGAGGTGGGGAGGGGCGGGAGCTTGGAGGTGACCTGAGCCATGGCAGGGGCTCGGTGTGAAGTGGGGGCCCCTGAGAAAGACCTGCTTGGGGGGCAGGAGCCGCTCAATGGGCTTTGAATGTGAGAAACTGGTGGGCAGTTTCCAGAAGGGGACGAGGCTGGGGTCTGAGCTGGGAGGGGTCCCAGGCGGGACTAACGGGCCAGTGCGTGCCGTCTGCGAATGCCCGGACAGGGAGAAGGACGGGGACAGAGCCTCGGGGGAAACGCCTTCGTGCTTCTGGTTTTCCATCTTCCTTCCAGCACCAAACACCTGAGAGGCGGCACACTCCCGTCAGGAACACCCTCTAGTTGGTCCCAGCACGACTCACGCCGGGTCTAGAGTAAGGCGGTGAAGCCAGGGCTGCTGTGACGGCCACTGTCGCCCGTGGGGTGGACCCCCTGCCTTCCCTGGCGGGCTCCTGCGGGGTGTGGGTGTCAACACCAGCCCACTCCCGGAGCTGGTGGTCATCACCAGCAAGCCACTGTCCTACACTCCGAGTTTCCCTGTTCCTGAGGGCCACCGCCTCTAAGAACTGTCCCTCTTCCCCAGTAAACAAAGACATGTTCATCCAATCGCCAGCAGCCTCAGAAGCAGATATTGTGCTCTAAGGATTTGCCACTCTCTGTCCTCCAGGGATCTGCCATTTGCAAATTCAAAGTCACTTGACTATTGTTTTGTAAATGTCAAGACCGTGTGAAACTGATTCACAACATACTGATAAGACATAATGTTGTATGACATGTTTTGCAAATGAAGTCTTAATGTTTTACGTTTGTCTCCTCATGTCGTCTTTCATTCATTCTGCAAAGGTTTCTGGGCCACCTGTGCAGGTTACAGGGTGGCCTGGGGTCCGAGGACCCAGTGGCGAGAAGCCAGGCAGCACCCGTGTGCTCAGGAGCTTGCCTTCCAAAACAAAAGCTGTGTGTTCTCATGCATTTCCTTCAGTGAAGAGGACTAGGGAAAATGGAAAAAGAGAAATGGAACATTTAAATGTCTTAAACACCTGGGCATGTAAAAAACCAGCTAAATTAGGATAATTGGTCGTTCTTGGGAAAAAAGCAAAGGGGAGAGCTGTTTGTAACTTATGTATGGGGCTCAAAATAAGTCACACTATTCCAATTTCTGTACTGAAATATTAAAATATATTTTGAAAATGTACTTTATTAAAAATTAGCTGATGAGAAAAAGGCAGGAGGGATCTTCTCTCTCAGGTGTCTATTACATGCTGTTTTCTTGCACTCTGGAGCAATCTTCCTCACCTACGTTGATAAACGTCTGTTCAACTCGGCTTCAATCCAAGGACCGACTATAAAACGATGTGTTCTTAAAATGGCAACACATCCTTAGTCTGTAATTTTAGAGTCTGCAATCTTTTGCACTAAATTCTAATTCTCTAGCTGCCCTTGCCTTTAATTGAATCTCCAAGTACTTTTTTATAGACACTGATTTATTCCTACCTCACTGGCAAATTCCTTTAATTTGTGTTTACTTAAAAAATTCCAAGTAAAATCTTTTAATCCTTAAGTTGTTTTCATTGAAAATGCAAGCCCTAGTAATGGTAGTGATATTATTACATTTACTTAAACCATTGCCAGGAACAGAGTTAAAAGAATTAGAATGAAATCAAGAATTCTAAGGTGAAAGCTGGTGCAACAATGCAGCTATGTGCAGTTGCTCTCCGGATGGAGAATGGAATGAGATCTGTCCACTCGGTGGCCGCGTGGAGTAACGTTTGATGGCACCCACAGAGAAGCTACCAATTTCTGAGACCGCAGCGGCTAATAACTTGCTTTGGGACTATGGGAAAATCGTTTCGCCTCCCACTGGCTGGGTTTTCACAGCTGGAACAGAAGGTTAGTTAGGCTGTTGTTGGGTGAGGCAGGGAAGAAAATCCTGGCTTTGCATGCCTTACCCCAATAATGCAGCCTGAAGCACGGGGGCTGCATGGTCTGGGCAACAGCTTCAAAGCTTTATTTCATTCGCATGTTGGAAACTTGACTGGTGGTGGAAGGAAAACCGTAACAAAGAAACCAATGAAAATGTCCGTGTGAGGAAAGAGTGGAGCTAATTTGCTGGGAGAGGGTCAACATTCGTGAGAATTAGAGTCTTCAGAGAAACTCAGAGCACAGTGCCGATCATCTGGGCCCTTTAATTTTAGTTATGAAATAAATCTTATTAAATGTATATTTTAATGAGCTATGCGTAAGATGTTAAATAACACTGAAAAGCCTTCATAGAGCTAATGGGGTGATAAAATAGGTTATACAGCTTAGGCAGGTCAAATGCGAAAGGCCCACCACCAAAGCGCAGGAACTGGGGTACACCGTTCCCCAAATCTGGACAAGCGACCCATTCAAATCAGGGCGGAACACAGGCAGAAAAATGGGCTTCCCTCAAAGGCACAAAATGCAGTTAAAGGAACATTTTCCCAGGGAAAGATAATTATGATGGGTACTCATATGGTTGCCTCATAACTTAAAATGGAAATCACCACCTGGGCATGACGTAGACTCTACAAGAATAAGAACGCACTTTGAGCGTAAGGGGCTGGAACGGTGCACAGTCTGTGCATGTGGTGTGGGCGCTTTCCCAGCACGTTGATGCCTCTAAGACTCTAAGGAAGTGTTCTCTTAAAGAACCGTGAAATCCTCCACGGGGTCTCCATCAGTAGCTCGGGGGCACCGTCAGCAGGTCTGTATGGAATGGAACGGAAGAGCTGGCCTCTGGAAGACAAGGGCGCTGAGTGCAAGTGTCTTACTCACTAAGGATTTTCTTAATGAGAATGGTTCTGACTTAATAACAACCCCAGTGCCATGCCGTGGCTTTAGACCAGAAAATGCCTCCAAACCTTAATTTGTCCTCTTCTCTGGGGTACAGAGGAAGGGATATTTAATTCGTGTGCTATTTTCTAATCATAACCATGCTATTTGTTAATCCCCGAATGCCCGCCTTTGATTTTCCGTATGGACATCCACTATTTTCCATAACTGGCCTTGGAACAATTAAGCCTCTAGTGTGGATGCTTGATTTTGCTGAATTGTGCTTTTCTGGGACCTCAGAGCTGCATTTTAAAAACTTCTAGTGATCCAAGAAACCTGTGGAAAGAAATGGTGAGATGTACTGGACTTTGAATAATTTACAGTATCTTTTTAGAAAAAAATAAATACTTTTTATATTTTGTGGTAAATAAAACATGCATTTAGAACAATATAAATACTTGATGGAGTGTGGGGCACTTGTGCTTTGGATTATCTCTGCACAGCGCATTTTTAGATCCACAGTGAGGCCACGTGTCTGCCTCTCAGGAATATGGAGCCCAGAGCAGTTCAAGCCAGGGCGGCTCCAAACCGTTCTGTTACTCCAGGCCAGTCGGTTTTCTCTTCAAGAGAAGCTTGCTTTCCACCTCATGCTCGGGTCTTTCTTCCTTCTTCTGGCTCCGGAAAAGCAGGTGGACTAAGAGGCTTGGGATTTGGAGACAAGTTGGCAGAACGGATCTTGGGCTGGGTGTGAATGACCGACAGACCCCGAGCAGGCTATGGGTCTCGGGTGGAGAAGCCGGCACAGGTGGCTGCTTCCGGACGCGTGGAAAGGATGGGCTGTTCCGGGCCACTCAATGTTTCCTGCCAATTTTTAGAACTTGTAGCTCAGATGAGAGGCCTTCCCTGGTATCTCCACGTTAGGAAATGGAAAGTTTAGAGTTGCTTGTTTAATGCTTAATTTTTATTTTTGTACCTATTAAAAATTAAATAATCTATTGTGAATTGACGTATAGACCTAAGTGCTTCTCACTTCATAACTTTTCTAGACTGAAAGTTTGAAAGTGGTAGAGCAATCTCAGGATGATGGGGAACACGATCAGGTGCCTGATTCCCATTTACCTAAACAGGTGTGGGATTTACATGCACACACACCCACACACACTCAGACCACACACCCACATGCAACACTCACTGGCTCATGCGGTCGCAGTTGATTCGTCTGGGGGGGGGGTGGCGGCCGGTAGCTAATTCCTAGGCTCCCAGGCTTCCTCTGAAGGTACCGGCGGCGGGGGCTCTTTCCCGAAGGCGAAGGCGAGGCGGGGGGCTTGGCCAGGTCCCCGGCGGGGGGGCGTGCAAGGTGTGGAGGGCGGCGAGAAGGAACAGGCAGGACACGGTTCTTTTAGGGATGATGAAACCAAGAGAGAGCTTTATTTGGCGAGAGCACAAGCTTATATTGGGCGATTAGAGGGCGGGGTAGCTGTAGAGGTCGAAGGCTTGGATTGGTTCAGAGAGGGCGCAGAGGTTGATAGACAAGGGGCGGGAGTAGTTTTGGTAACTGCGCATGCGCACTGACGGTGGGGGAGTTGCTCTGGCAATGGGGAGTGTCAGGGGCAAGATACGGGGGTGGGGAAAAGGCGGTTCCCTCCGGCAAGCCTCCCCTACGGTGGTATTTTGGGTGAGGAAATGGGGCCTGCCTCCGGCTCCACTTTCCCAGGCCTGGGGGGCTGTGGAGGGCGCTGTCGCCCGTGCCCACCACCCTCCCCAGGGGCTGATCAGGTCCCCCAGCCCAGGCCCGCCAAGTCAAAGCACGTAATCAGTGTCCCGCAGGCTCACACTCATATACTCTAACACACACTCGTGCACACGCACACTTGTGCACACCCTTGTATTCACACACTCATGCAACCCACACACTCATGTTCACACACCCACCCACATACTGACAGACTCATGCTCACACACTGACACACACACACACACCCATGCACTCACACACTCATAGATTTGGATGCACACACACATACCCACACACTGACAGACTCACACTCATAAACTCTGACACACCCACACCTGCTCTCACACACTCACACACACTGATGCACACCCATGCACTCAGACACACTCATGCAACCCACACACTCATATTCAGACACACACAGACTGACAAACACACTGTCACACACTAGTGAACACACAGTCATGCACACCCATGCACTCACACACTCATAGATTTGGATGCACACACACATACCCACACACTGACAGACTCACACTGATAAACTGACACACCCACACCTGCTCTCACTCACACACACTCACACATTCAGACACACACACCACACTCTCTCTCAAGCATGTGAGAGACCCCGTGCACAGCACAGTGGGGAGTGGGGTCTGCAGGAAGAGGCCTCCCTCAGACGGGCGATTTGTGTGTTTGCACGGGGGACCCACGTGCACTTCACTTTGTGAACCGGGTGTTTTTATGTAATCAGTTACTGCGGGTAGCTGAGCTTGTGCCTCGACTTACCAGGCCTGGGCCAGGGGACTTGATATCACCCCCTGGGGAGGGTAGTAGGTACGGGCGTGAGTGCCCTCTGCAGCCCCCCCGAGCCTGAGGAGCGAGGTCAGGGCAGCTCCCTTTTCCTCACCCAAAATGCCACTGGCAGGGGAGGCTTGCCGGAGGAAACCGCCTTTCTCCCAACTGCCCTTTCCCCACTACCTTATCTTACCCACCCACTCCCTGGTGCAAAGGCCACTCCTGCCACCGCCAGTGCGCATGCACCGTGGCCAGAACAACCCCCGCCCGCTGCAACGGCTCCTGCGTCCTCTCAGAACCAATCCTAGCCCCTCTCCCTTCAGTATTGCCATTTAAGGCTACTTCACCTCCTTTCCAGCCCTGCCCCTCTTACCAGCCTATATAACCTGTAATCACCCCTGAATAAATCTCTTTGGCGCATACCCCTACTGGATGAAGAGTGTTTTTGTCCTTATCGCCGCCCTCCTTGCACGCCTCTCGCCGAGGACTCTGGCCAACGTCCTCCGCCTCGCCCTCGCCTCCGGGAAAGAGCCCCCGCCGCCGGTACCCTTTAAGCAGCCCCGAGAGCTGAGGGCTCGGCTACCGGCCGCCACTCCCCCTAGAAGCAGTAACCCCGACCGCAAGTTACTTGTTTAGAATAGTTACAGCATGTGCCTAGTGTTCGACCTTGAAAGGTCACAGGAACATGCAGTAAAATGGGGGTCTCCCTCCCCCCAGGCCCAGTCTCCCCCAGAGACACCACCATCACCTGCCAGGGAAACTTGAGGAGCACATCCTTTTCCTAAAACTACAAGCGGCACCGCACTACACACACTTCTGCGTCTCGCACTTTCCTTTTCTATTGCAATTCACCCCCATCTTAGAGGAGGAAGTGGAGGTACGAGAGGCGGTTGACTTGGGAGTGGAGAGCGGACTTCAGGTCCAAGCGCAGGCTCCTCTCGCCGACCCAGGTGGCGCCGCCCCCTCCTCCCACCTCCGAGCCCCTCTCCCGACCCGGGACCTCCAGGGCCTCGAGCATCAGGAAGCGGCCCAGTGCAGCTCGGCCTTAGCTGGGGCCCTCCTTACTCTGTTCTCTCCAGACATGCCTGACGCCCCCAAATCCTCTCACTTTCCACCCCTCACTCGCAGTCAACTTCATTCTCTAATTCACTCAGCCGGATGTTGGGGAGAGTCCGTCACATGCAGGCGGAGGGTCGCGCCTGGGCGCAGGAAAGCGCACCAGCGGCCAGAGCCGCGCAGGCCCCGGAGCAGCGCGCAGCGCGGAGGCACGGTGGCGAGCTGTGGTGGCACCGTGGGGAGACGCAGCGCACAGCACCACGGCGGCACCTCCCCGGGGCCTCGCCGCAGGGCGGGGAGAGGGCGGGAGGCTGGAAGCTGTCGGAGGCTTGTGCATGATTCCAAAGCACGTCTGGATGCCTCTTCTCAACCTTGAAGCCTAAGACCATGTTCTGGAGTTTGGCCGGCTCTAAGAATTCCAAGTTGCCAAAGACAAGACAAGTTGCATCCCTTGCATCAGTAGAGCCAGAAATGTTCCGCCAAGTCTGAAGTCCACCTGTGGACAGGTGAGGGCAAAGTGAGGGATGGTGTTCGAGTTCATTGCTACTATCTGCAAAATCAGACTTATTTCCATGTTTCTATTCTTCATTTCTAGAGATCGCTACAAAATCAAACCTAAGTATAGGAACGGAACAAGTGAGAACCTGTACTGATGCTGGTTCTTGAAGTACGGATGAAAGAGCTGCATATTTTACCTGGTTTGACTTGGTTTAAACTCTCAGTAATGTTTAGAAACACTTTTAGCATGTCAAGGAGCCAGATTGCCTGTTAGGAACCGGGCAGGGCCTGGGAGCATTTCAGCCAACAGTTCTTCCTGAGACCCTTCTTTCAACCAAGCAACTTGTCACGCATGAGCTGCCTTTTGGTAGGTTGTGTCTACTGTTTATCATTTTTTCCCTAAAAGCTGCAGTCAAATCCTGTTTTACTAAGGGTTGTTTTTAAATCCAGGAAAGGTTATCAAATTTTATTAAATGCCTCTTGGGCCTTTGCTCAGATGGTTATATGGTTTTCCTGCGAAGATCAGTTAATATGCTAAATGCAATAAGATTTGCGTGTATTGAACCATCCTTGCATTATGGGAACAAAGTATAATGGTTTACTGTTCTCCTAATGTATTTGTTTTGTGATTGCAGGTCTGTTGTTATATGTAGAACATGTTTGTTCATTTTACTTGCTGGGTGAATACGACAATATTTATCATTCTCCTATTGTGGGGAAACTAGGTAGTTTATAGTTTCTGTCTTGGTATGAAATTCTCTGCTGGAATTAATTTTACCAGAATTTTGAAGGTGCCGCTCCACCATCTGGCCGGCTTCTGGAAGCTTCAGCTGCTGCTGACAGGAATGTGACAGTCCAGTGTGTGGTGCTGTCCTCGGCTCTGCGCACGAACCTCATGGGAACCTTTCGGCAGCACTGGGAGGAGGGCCGTGTTCCTGTCACCCCCGTCTCAGAGCTCAGGGAACTGAGGCACTCCCAGAGCAGGGGGCTGGGAGGCCAGGAGTGGGGCGCACAAGGGAGGGTCTTGAGGGGCTCATGCAGACCAGGCAGTGGGGGGCCCCTTGGAGGGGCTCCTGTCCCTCACCCGTGTGCCACCCTTGCTGCCTTGTGTGCCCACCAGTGGGACCCAGCCGTGCCCTGGAGGGAGGAGACAGCCCTGGTGCAGGCAGCCCCCAGTGCCCCCCGCAGCAACCTCTGCTCGGAGTCGGGGGCGTCCTCCCATTGCTCCAGGGGTCACACTCCGAATAAGCCCCTGCCCGGAGGCCCACTCGGCTTTGTCTTCGGAGATGCCGTGGGGAGTGGGCCGGGCTGGGTGGGGCAGCTAACCCAACCTACTTGGGTAATAGATTCCTTGGGTAGATCCCCTGCTTTCCCTTCCTCTCTGCTCTCATCTCTTTGTATGTTTCACAGTCTTTGGATTTCCTCTGCTATATTTTTCCAGCATCTTAAATTGGATGCTTAGCTCACCAATTTTCAATTTCTTAAAAATTTTTAATATATGCATAAGGTTCTACATTTTCTTTCTTTCCCACAGTCCACGTTTGATATGTTGCTTTTCATTATTGGTTGTGTCTAAGAATTTTCTAATTTTAATTAAGATGATCCTTTGACCTATGAATTATTTGAAAATGAGTTCAAATATGAGGATGGCTTTTAAAATCTTTTTGTTACTGATTTCTAATTTTCCCTGAGCTTTGTGCTCAGAAAATATGATCTCTATAATATCTATGGTGGAGTATTTATTGAGGTTTGCTTCGTGGGCTGCAATCTGTCTGGCTTTCAGAGGTAATCCAGGCTAGCTTGAGAAGAATGCATTCTTTCTCGTTGTGTTGTTCTAAATTTTTGTTTCCTTGAAAGAGAGGTGTGTTGAGCCTATCACGTTTGTTTTGTATAATTTGAGGTGATGCTGTTAGTTATACAGATTCAGGATTTTCATTTCTACTTAGCAAGTTGTGCCTTTTATCATTACCAAGTGGCCCTCTTTGTTTCTAATAATATTTACCAACTTCGTATCAGTTTTGCTTGGTATTGTTTTAGCTTTCTTTTGGTTAGCATTTTCTGTATCATCTTGCATACTGTTATTTCCATCTCTTTTGTGTCACTTGTTTGTTTTAATCTAATCTGTCTTTTAACTGGTATGAACTGTTTATTTTTATTCACTGTGATGACTGAAATCCTTCCATTTATTTAACCGTCTTATTTGTGCCTTATCTTGAACTTCTGTTTACTCCCTCCCCTCCCCTCCTGTCTTCTGTTGAATGATTTTTCTTTATTCCCTTCTCTCCTCCGTGGTCTGAGTTACTGCAGCTTTCCTTTTTAGAGGATGCCTTAACATTTAAAAATGCGAATTTGACCGAAGGCTGTGAAGGGTGGATGCTGTTTCCCCTCCCCCCGAGACTGAGAGGGGCCCGGGTCTGCGCCCACCGCCTGCCCCCTGACCTCCATGGCATTGTCTGGCTTTTCAGTTCAGCTCGTTCCAGAGCCCCTTCCTGGATTAGCCATCATTATCCGGTTTTATAGTCAATGCTGGTTTGCCGTTTTCCTTGTTTACCTTTATCCTTGCATCTCATTCCTTTTCTTCTGGGGTCAATTAATTTTCTCTCGGAATCTACCATTTAGAGCTTTCCTTCCCCAAAGGCTCTGTTGGGTAAACCTTCTCGGTCTTTGTAAGTGCCCTTCAGTCGGCCCTCACCTTTGCACGATGGCTTGTCAGATCTGAAGTCAAGGCTGACGGTTACTTGGCCTGGCACTGTGAAGATTCAGCTCACTTCAGGGTTCAAGTTTTGCTCATGAGAGAGATGCTGGGTCTAATTATCAATTTTGTAAGGAGCATGCCTTTCTTCTTCGCTTCTGAGACTTTCCCGTCATCTTTGGAGCTCTGCAGTTTCGTTTTCACTCCTCCGGGTCAGGACTTGTGACTTTAAAATCTGAGGGTTCAAATCATTAATTCTGGAAAGTTTGCAGACATTATCTCTTCAAATATTGTTTCATCCCCGTTCTCTCCTTCTGGAATTCCTACCAGACAAACATTGGATTGTGGTGGATTAAAGGCAGCCACACTTTCTCTGCGCCTCCTCCTGGAGGTGGGCTCTAATTCTTCTCCCCTCATGTGTGCTGGACTCATGGCCGGGCGACCCCGGAGTCACACACCGGCCCTCCCGGGGCTGGGCTGTGGGGAGCTGGCAGCTCGCGGCCCGGCCGCCCGGAGTATCCGGAGCACAGGCCTCTCGGAAGGAGGCCTGGAGACCCTGATTCACCAGGCCGGAGAACCCACAGTGGACCCTCCCGCTGACCGCCCCAGAGCCCGGAGGTCCAGCCATCCGTCCCGGCAAGGGGCCGGGCGTGTGAGCCTCACTCCGCAGCGAGCCCCCTGGAAAGCAGGGCTCACAAATCTTTACATGTGATTAAACCGCTGGGTGTCGGAGGGGTTTGCTGCAGAACGCAGGAGTTGGGACCAGCTCATTCTCTTCCCCGGGTGCTGCAGCCGCACCGGCTCCCAGGGCTCCGTGGCCAAGCACCATAGACTGGGGGGCTTGAAGGACAGACAGCCGTCGCCTCGCAGCTCTGGGGGCCGGAGGTCGCGATGGAGGTGGGCAAGGCCTATAGGGAAAACCCTTCCTCACCTCTCCCGGCTGCCAGTGGTGCGGCCACCCTGGGGGACCCTTGGCTTGTGGGCGCAGGACCCCCACCTCTGTGTCCGCCCAGGGGCCACCTTCTCTCCTTCTTCCAAGGACCCCAGTCGTACTGGGTGAGGGGCCCTCCGACTCCAGGGTGACCTCATTTTAACTTGCCCAATTCCATCAAGAGCAGCCAGATCCCCCCATGAAGTCGCATTTGGAGGTCCTAAGTGCTTATGATCACCATGGCCCTTAGCACCACCTCGTTACCTTCCTGTGGGTCGTTTCTCCAGATCGGTGTGACAGGCACCGATTCTCCCTTTATCGTGCTACTTGATCCATCCACTGATCGTTTTTAGGTCAATGACTATAGTTTTGCTTTTACATATTAAAACTATCTTGGCCAGGTTTAGAATTTGGGGGTCACATCTTCTCTGCTTAAAAACTTTGTGAATATTGTTTTGTTCCTTTTAGGTCAAATGTTGATGAGGTGCAGTTGGGAGCAAGACTGACTTTTACCTGTTTCTTCTGTCTGCATGCGGATAGGATCCTTTCTTGATCTTTGCCTGATCTTTGCAAGAGGATGAGTAGTCATGAAGTTGGTTGTTCTCTATTAAATTCCCCTGGAGCACCAGGACTTCATCTAATGAGTTCACATAATTAGAATATAAAACATCTGCAGATTCACATATCTTTGCTTCAAGAAAGTTTTCTTTTATTATATCTTCAAATGTTTTTAATATTTCATTTTTTCCTGCTTTCTTTTAAAAGAACACATCAAACTTATATGATGTATATCTAACATCTGCCTTGGACACATATATTTTCCTTTCTACCTGTGTATTTTTCTTGTCCCTTTCCTTCGTGTTTTCTGTAATTTTCACAAGCTGGTCTCTGTGACACTGATAAGGATAAATTGCCATGTTAAGTTTCGCTCTTTAGACATCTAAGATAGTTCCA
This sequence comes from Choloepus didactylus, assembly GCF_015220235.1. NCBI lineage: Eukaryota > Metazoa > Chordata > Mammalia > Pilosa > Megalonychidae > Choloepus > Choloepus didactylus. Next base: position 1,965,249 of record NC_051311.1, on the reverse strand, counting down.
AGTTGTACAATATTTTTTTACTGTTGCCAGCTCATTTTTCATCATATTCTTTTGCTTTGCCACCTCTACTCCAGTTCTTATTTTTACTTTGTGTTCCCCTCTCATAGTGTCTTGAATTTCCTGGGTAGTATGGAATAGTTGTTGCTTAGATTTTCTGTAAGACTTGTTCCAACATATATCCTTCATTTGTCTTTTTATACTGGTTACATTCCATTGCTTTTACCTTATATTTTGCAGAACTTAGGCATATTTTCTGTTTACTTATCTTTGAAAAAAGTTGTGTCTCTTCCTGTCTGCTGCTTACCAGGAATTTTGTGAATGGAAGTTCTTTGGTTGTCCTTCCTATTTATCTGTGTACTGTTGAAACTTAGTTGTGCATTAGGGCTTGCTACTGGATTTTACGTGGTTTGGTTATGTGCCTGATACAACCTGGGTAGTATGGAATGAAGGCGTGGGGAAGGAAAGTTGAGGGAAATATGGCAGGATTGGGTGTACCACCTCTGCACACTCAGACCTCTGGGGAGCTGCCTGGCCCTGGAGACCCTGGGAGAAGGAGGGAATTCTGGAAGAGGCCAGCTCAGTATTAAAACCAGTGGCTCAAGGCCTTTTGTTTATTGGTAGGTAGAGTAAGGGCCCACTTTTCTTTAGTAAGTTGGCTTTAATCAGTAGCTGCAACATTCTTGGGTAGATCTCTCCTAACCACTAGCATCATTCCTGTGTCATCCTGCCTGATAAGAAAGCTCTATTCACTGAAAAGAGAAATAATGGGACCAACAGTGACACTTGGAGACACAGACAGAGTTTTTCCAGAGTTTGCCCTGGAGAAGCTAAGAGAGGATCCCCAGATGCTTAGAGAGAAACACCCTGGGAGAACAAGCAAGGATGCACAGGAGCTGAGAGAGAGGAGCTAAGAGAGAGAGAAGCCCACAGACATTTTGGAGAAAGCCATTTTGAAACCAGAACCCGGGGGCAAAGGACCAGCAGACGCCAGCCACGTGCCTTCCCAGCTGACAGAGGTGTTCAGATGCCATTGGCCGTTCCTCAGTGAAGGTGTCCTCTTCCTGATGCCTTAGTTTGGACACTTCTATGGCCTTAGAACTGCAAATTTGTAACCTGATAACCCCCCTTTATAAAAGCCAACCCATTTCTGGTATTTTGCATTCTGGCAGCTTTAGCAAACCAGAAAGATTTTGGTACCAAAGAAGTGGGGTGCTGCTGAGTTTGCAAATACCAAACATGTTGGAACAGATTTTTAAATGGATAAGGGGAAGATTCTGGAAGAATTTTGAGAAGCTTTCATAGAAAAGGTCTTGATTTCTTTGAAGAGACTGTTGGTGGCAATATGGACTCTAAGGAGACTTCTGACGAGGCCTTGAGCAGAAATGATGAATGTGTCAGTGCCAACTGGAAGAAAGGCGATCCCTGTTTTAAAGTGGCAGAGAATTTGGCAAAACTGAGTCCTGGTGCCAAATGGAAGACAGAATTTGACAGTGATGAGCTGGGATACTTAGCTGAAGAGATTTTGTCACTGAACATTGAAAGTGTGGCCTGGCTTCTTCTTGCAGCTTATAGTAAAATGTGACAGGACAGAGATAAACTGAGAACTGAACTCTTAGGTACGAAGAAACCAGAAACTGATAGTTTGGAAAATTCTGGGCTTCTGGAAAGTGAGACCCCAGAGCTACAGCCCCACGTGAGGATTTAACCAAACATGGAATCCAATTACCATTTCAGTACAAGCCAAGATTGGAGATGGAGTTATCCAGAAAGGATTTGTAGACGGTTTTGACCCCTGTAAGCTGCATGCCAAGCCAACAATTTTTTTTGCAATATCTGTATAAACGGAACCATTTAAAGGGACTAAAAGGGACAGAAAAGAGACAAATTGAAGGAAAGATGACTTCAAAGGCAGAACCATGGAAGTTAAAGTCTGGAGCCAAGGAATCTCAGGCCAGGATTGCAGAGCAGCCCGTGCACATGGAAAGGGTGAGTTGGCCCCAGAGGCAGAGTGAGGGCCCTCCGCCTCGATGCTCAGGAAGAGTGCTGCCCCCCCAGGCCCCAGAGAGGGTGGAGCACCTTCCCCGGGGATTGGAGAGAGCCTGGCTGCCACCCCACTGTTCGGAGAGGGGAGAGCCTTTGCCCCGGAGAGGCAGAGTCCGGGTGACACCCTGATGCTTGAGGAGGGTGGGGCCAAGAAGGTGGTCTCCCCTGGGTGGGATATGCTGCACTCACCCCAGGGTTTAGAGAGAAAAAGGCTGCTGCGTAAGCCTTTGGAAAGTGCGGGATACTGATTACGTGCTTCAACTTGGCGGGCCTGGGCCAGGGGACCGGATCCGCCCCTGGGGAGGGTGGTGGGCACGGGCGACAGCGCCCTCCACAGCCCCCCAGGCCTGGGAAAGTGAGGCCGGAGGCAGGCCCCATTTCCTCATCCAAAATACCACCGTTAGGGGAGGCTTGCCGGAGGGAACCGCCTTTTCCCCACCCCCTTATCTTGCCCGGACACTCCCCGTTGCCAGTGCAACTCCCATCACCACCAGTGCGCATACATTGTTGCCAGACACCGTTACCGGAGCAACTCCCGCCCCTTTCCAAACAACCTCCGTGCTCTCTTAGAACCAATCCTAACCTCCGCACCCTCTCAGAACCAATCCTAGCCTTTATCCCCTCAGCATTGACTTGTAACAACCCCCGCCCTCTATGCCAGCCTATATAACCTGTGCTCACCCCTGATAAACGCTCTTGGCTTCTTCACCCTCAAAGAACCGTGTCCTGCCTGTTCCTTCTCGCCGCCCTCCACACCTTGCACGCCTCCGCCGGGGACCGGGCCCAGTCCCCCGCCTCGCCCTCGCCTCCGGGAAAGAGCCCCCGCCGCCGGTACCCTCTGAGCAACGCCGAGAGCCGAGGGTTCAGCAACCGGCCGCCCCCCCCCCCCCCAGATAAATCAACTGCGACCGCAGGAAAGGGTTGGACTCCTGCTCTCTCAAGCGCCAAGGATAAAACGAGGTTCTGTAAATGACTCTCATATTTTGAAGTCTAATGAAGTTTGCCCTGCGGGTTTTAGGAACCGTTTGGGTACCGTGGCCCCTGTTTTCCTTTCAATTTCTCCTATGGCAATTGGAATGTTTATCCTATGACTGTCCCTCCTTTGTATATTGGAAGAAGATAACTCATTTTAAGTTCCACAGCCAGAAGATAATGCTGCCTTGGGACAAACCACGCCTGTAACTGATTCTGGTAAGACTTTGTACTTACCTATATTGTGATGAATGAATGTATTTTTCATTTGGAAAGAACATGTCTTTCTGGGGTCCAGGGGGTGGAATGTGCTGGTTTGAAACTGTTATGGACCCCAGAAGAGACTTGATTTTTTAATTCCATTCCAGCAAGAGTAGTTTTGGAAGTTTGAATATTTTATAAGTTAAAATATATTTTATGAAGTGAATAACTCTTATTTTTTCTGCTGTTATCCTAAAAATTGGATTTCTTATACATATAGGAACTGTATGTATATCATCCTAGGTGTCCCATCTTATTGATGTTAAAACTAATCTATACGTAGAGTCACCTCAATTTCTTATATTCAATTAGTCATGGGCAAAAATCTATAATAAGAATATATTTGAAAACATACTCCCTATACAAAGTGGTTGACTTCTTGAGGCTATTTCTATTTTATTTATAACCTGTGATCTATTGAAATCATGCAGCCTTGGTTATACTGTTTGTCTGAATTTCCTCCCCCAGGAGTGGTTTAATATTACAAATGTACCATTGACCGACACTCCCCGCAAAATCTCTAGAATTAGCAACACCAGTCAAGCAGCCTGGAAACGTCGAGAGCCATCTTTCCTAGACAGGGAAGGGGACATCGTGTCCACATGAGGAGAGGACTCTTTGGTGCTCAAGTTCCTTTTCTCACGGCTCTCCTTCCTCTCCCCGTTTCAGGGGCTCCACCTGCGCGTACACTAGATAATGAGATTCATCATTGTGGATCCCCAAATGATTGCATATGGACACGTGGAGCCTTTCTAGCTTTCTCCCAGATCACGTTTTTGTTGAACGTTGATTGTTCCCTGTATATAACTTTACACCCCAAATTGTAAACCTTGTCAACGTTCATGGAGATTTTCAATCACTCAGGCATTTCTCACATGTGAAAACCTCCCCGTCTTTCCTATGAAAGTGAAGGCGTTCTTGCTAATGAATAAAGACCTGCAAGGTGAACTGTGCGCCAGTGGACAGGTGAGGGAGGGACACCCCTCGCCAGCTCGGGCGGCTGCCGGGGGGCATTTGGAGTCGGGGCCTCAGCAGAATCTCACATTCTTACACAATATAGAGCTTCGGGGTTGGCGGACCAACATGCGGAGGTTAAATTGCTAAAGGCCAAGGGTCCACCAGTTTTCTGTTATTGTGGCTGATAATATTTAAGGAATCAAATCACGTCTTTGTCAAGTTGTTTTGTCTCCCAAGGATGAACAAGCTAATTCATGATATTCTACCAAAGTCTTAAATTACAAAGTTGCAGTAACCTTCCCTACTGTCAAATTTTAACACTTGGCTCAGAATTCCCATTGCAAATTTACACTTGGTTTTCCAATTAAAATGGGCTTTGTGAGTCCCCTGCTGACAGTCATTGGCTTGATGAAAAGTGACTTCATTTGCAGCAAGGGTGGCTGGGGAGCCCAGTGGAAGGCTGACTCCTCTGGCTTGGGCCCAGAAATATTACACTTCAGTAAATTAGGTGAATTTACAGCTTCCTGGCTGGTACAATAATGCTTTTTATTTTTTCTGCAAACCGTATTCAATATGAGTTGTCTGCACGATTCTTCTGCTCCAGGAGAAATAAAATCCAGAATATCTTCCAAGCCCAGACTACTTATCCATTTTCCAGATAATTGTGACATATCCTACTTATCTAACAGAAGACTTAAACTTTCAAATATGGAGCATTGGGTTATTATATTATTTTAGCACTCTCTGAATATAGCATTATTTTATCATACTGCACTCAGATAAGCAGCTGGATTCCTAAAAATGTCAGTCTTATAAAAGTAACTTTTTCTTTAATGATTAGTACGTATTTTAAAGGCAGTGATGAGCTACAGAAAGAGACCACCTTTCAGTCACATTTATTTTCAATGTTTTGCTCCTTTTTCTCTTTAACCATAGCATTAGTTCTTAGATGATTTATTCATTGATTAAACATTTATTGATCAATTATTATGCCGGATTTGTTTTCTTTTTCTTTTCTTTTTTTTTTTTTGGCTTTTATAAAAAGAAGTTTATTTGGTTACACAGTTACAGTCTTAAGGCCATAAAATGTCCAAGGTAATGCATCAAAAATCAGGTACTTTCACTGGAGGATGGCCAACGGTGTCTGGAAAACCTCTGTTAGTTGGGAAGGCACGTGGCTGGTGTCTGCTCCAGAGTTCTGGCTTCAAAATGGCTTTCTCCCAAGACGTTCCTCTCTAGGCCACAGCTCCTCTTCAAAATGTCACTCTCAGTTGCTCTTGGGGTATTTGTCCTCTCTCAGCTTCTCTGGAGCAAAAGTCTGCTTTCCCCAGCCATCTTCAAACTGCAGCTCCTGTCTCAGCTCCTGGGCATTCTTCAGAGTCTGAATTAGTTTTCAATCCAACATTTTTAATATTTTTATAGAACAAGCAGCTCTGCATTTCTGGTTATAACGCTCTTCTTGACATGCTGTTGTTTTTGGTGACTACGTCTCTGGAGACAGGTGCCCCTGTTGAGCTACCTGGACCCCCCCATCACCCCTCAAATGGTGCCCACCCTGCCTCTTTCGGGCAAGAACTTCTGCCTCTAGGATACTCCAGCTGAAATATAATATTTTTCTTACTTTGGAAAGTTAACTCATTACAGCTTTTCAATGTCTGAGCCTCTTCAAACTGCCTTGATCCTGGCCTGCCCAAGACGGCCAAGGGCTGCCTTTGGAAAACTCAGACCCACACAGACTTGGTGGGGGGAGGGGGTGGCAGTCACCTGGCCCGGCCCTTGTGTCTTATTGTCTCTCGAGGGTCAGAGACCAGGCCTGGGGAGGCTGCCCAGGGGGCTTGGGCAGCTTGTGGATCGCACGTGGGGGGAGAGGAGAGGGCCCCTCGCGGACAGGCAGCCGGGGAGCCAGACTGTCACGTCGGCGTCCGACCACTGTCCTGCAGCGACCCGAGAGCCCAGTGACCGAGGCCAGGGGTCAGCGAACTTCTCTCTGTAAAGGGCCAGAGAGTAAAGACTGGGGGCTTCGGGGGCCGGTGGGCTGCCCCGCCGCTCCTCCACGCTGCACTTGGAGCGGAGAGGCTGCAGGGGTCAGTGCGGAAAGGGGCGAGTGAGACTGTGTCTCCACAAGTCCACGCACAGGCAGGCAGGCGCGGATTTGGCCTTCCGGCAGGAGTTTGCGAGCCCTGGAGATGTCCTGGCCCCTGGAGGTCAGGTGACCCCGCGCGCGCGGCAGCGGCGGCGTTGGCGACCGGAGCCCGCAGAGCCGGGAGCGCCCGGGAGGAGCTCGGCGGGCTCGGCGACCATCCTCCGCAGCGCGCCGGGCGGGCGGGGCGAGGGCGGCCGCGGCTCCCCTGCTCCCGGGCACGCCCGCCGCCGCCGCTCTGCGCCCTGGGGTGTGCGTGGTGGGCGGCCGCGGTGGCGGCGGCGGGCCGGGGCCGCCAGGGCTGCACTTCCCCGCGGTGGCGGCGGCGGCGCCTGTGGCTCAGGGATGCGGCCGGGGGGCGCGCTGCTCGCCCTGCTCGCCAGCTTGCTGCTTGCTGCTGCTGCTGCGCCTGCTCGGGCGCTCGGCCGACGCGCCCGCCCGCGCCAGGTAACCGCCGGCCCGCGCCCACCCCGCCCGCCGGGCGCCCCCTCCGCGCTCCGCACACCCGGCCGTGCGCCCCGGGAGCCCCGCCGGGTGGCTGTCCCGCCCGCGCCCACCCAGCCCATCCTGCACCCGGGACCCCCGCCGGGTTCCTGTCCCGCCCGCGCCCACCCTACCCGCTGTGCGCCCCGGGATCCCCGCCGTGCGCCCACCCTACCCGCCTGCGCGCACCCCGCCGTGCGCCCACCGCGCCGGGCTCCCGGGGCCCCTCTGCTGGTCACCTCAACTTGGGCGCGCAGACTTTTGGCTGACCGGCGGCGGCGGGTTGGGGGTGGTAGTCGGGGGAGTCGGGGGGGACAGGGACTGCTGACGGAAAGGTGGGTGGCGGGTCGCAGAAAGGCGACCCTGGGACCGGCGGGTGCCGTGTGGGGCTCAGAGGGGACGGGCAGGGCCACGAGGGCCCCAGCGTGCGCTGCCGGGGCCGGCCGTCGGGTCCCCGTCGGCATTCTCGGCTCCCCAGTCGGGTCCCTGCTGCCCCCCTCCCGCGTTCACCCCCCTGAAGCCCCGCGGCCCCCAGCGGTCTGCCCCGCCGGGTGTCACGACCGGTTTCTTCCTGGCCATGCAGGCTCGTGGTGGAGGGAAGCCGGGCGGCCACCCCCCGCAGCCCCGCGGCCCTGAGGACGCCCAGGAGCCCCGCCAGCCCGCGGCCGCGCGCCACCAACAGGTATCGGGCGCCGGGCGGGCGCGGGGACGGGGACCCGGCGGGGAGGTTGGCGGACGGAGCGTGGCTGCACCCGCGGGATTCGCCTCGGAGGTCTGCTTGGGACCGAGCGAGCGAGGAGTGAGTGTGTGCGCGTGAGACTGTGCGTGCAGGCGTGTAGGAGTGTGCGCGCGACTGTGCACGGTGAGCTCGCGCCCGCGGCCCTTCACACTCGCTCACCTGCCTTTTAAACCTCAAGGAGGATGTTCTTGAACCCGGCGGGATCCTCAAACAGCCGCACTAAAGCCGGCGCCGTTTCCCTCTGGGGAACCCCCCCCACCCCCCCAGAGGAGCCGCTCAGCCTGTCTTCACAGAGGATTTTGCGAGTTGCTTTTTGCTTCTGTGCTTTTAAAGTGCACCAGCCTTAGGGTTCAGACTCAGGAGAATGAAATTCTGTGTACAGTGTTGAAAAGGTTTGTCCTTAGTGGAATGGAAACAATTTTTTCTTTTTTCATTCATGCGAGTATTTATGCGCCTGCAATATTTATTTGGGTTTAATTTTTTTTTCCTGATCATAAAAGGAATCCATGCTTAGAGCAGATAGTTAGGCAATAAGACAAATATATAAATGGAAACAGTGCTCACTCGGGTTCAGAGTTCCACCACCCAGATATGATGTTAAGATTTTGGTCTATTTTCTTACAGAAGTTTTTCCTATACACATATATTTTAAAAATATATTTAAGATTATTCTTTATATACAGTTTGTGTTCCACCTTTTTCACCAAAACATCATAGACATATACATGTAATTAAATCTTTTTCAAAACATCGCTTTTCATGGTTGCATAATTCATCACAAGAATGTGCAATAATCTACTTAACCGTTTCCATTTTTTGACATTTAGGCTGTTTCCTGTTTTCATTTTCTGTTTGTTATCAATAATTCCATTAAGTCCCTCCTTGTATGTAAATCGTTGTCTTCATCTTAAATTAATTCTCAGGATGGACTGAGAAGAGTTGGATTATAAGGGCAAAGAGTGGGCACATTTTAGGTTTTAAGCACGTTATTACCAGTTCTTCCTAGATGGATTGAGACAATTTCCCTTTCTCCCCCAGAATGTTCCGTTCTGTGGTGCCCCCGTTGATGTTACTTATGGGTTCTTGGATCCTGCCTCTTTGCCTCTACTTCTCTCTTGAAGCCCCTTTACTCCGTGCAGCCTCTGTACTCTCGTCTCTGGGGACACCCCCCCCCCAACACACACACCCCCACACAACCTTCTGGTTGCATAAGGAAATCCCCAGCCGCAAAAGCTTTAGGGAAGACTATTGCTCCGCGGCTTCATGTCTGCAGGTTTGCACACCGTAGGTAGCCTGGCTTTAATGGTGAGCGGGGGTGTGCCACGCTTTCCCAAGGCCTGGGGCCACTGTACCAGCTGGGGTGGCCCCTTTGGGAAAGCGTGAAGGATGCTCTAATTATCTGGTTCTAGGCCTCTTCGGAGGTAATTCTTTGATTAATTTTTCAGTTTCTTTCTACATACTTCTTTTCTATTTGTCGTATGTCTTGAGATAACATAGATAATTCATATTTTTTTTTTCTGCACGTGGGCCACTTTATTAAGATTTTTAAAAATTGATTACCATTCTGCTGTTTTTAAAACTCCTTGTCTTTGGATCTGTTTGCTATCCCCTTTATCATTTATGATTTTGATTATTTGTCTTGCTAGACTACCAATTTTCATCCACCATACTACTTGGTTGTGTAGACAGGTTGTGATTTCTCTGCTTTTCTGTGGCTGGTCTCTTCACCCCCATAAGCTCCCCACCCAGGTAAAGCTGCAGATGGGGATGGTGACCCCTAGCCCCTGGGGTCCCTGTCTTCAGGCCAGCCACCGATCTCAAGGGGACAGAGGCTGTTAGCCCATTTTGTAGATGGGGAAACTGAGGCACAGAGAGATGAAGTTAATTGCCTACAGTTGACAAACTGTGGAAGCAGAAGTCAGACGCAGGCCTTGCAGATCCAGAACCCCACGTTCCTCATCTCCCTGCTGAGCTGCCTTTTGGGGCGGGGTGTGTGTGCGTGTGTGTGTAAGAGAGAGATCAAATTGCTTGATCCAGGGTAAAGCTTAGTCAGCTGTGACTGTGACAAATTAAGCAACTCTTTCTGTAATATTTCCTCTCTCTGGGAACACTCAGTCTCAGATCGCTCTCACTGTCTCGCTCTTTTTTTTTCTTCTTAAATCTTTTATTTTGAAATAATTTCCAACTTACAAAACAGTTGCAAAGATAATGCAAAACCCTTACAGAGAACTTCAGCATACCCCCACCCGGATACCTGCCCACCAATTTTAACATTTTACAACATTTGCCACATCATTTATCTGCCTGTCTGCCTGCCTGTCTGCCTATCTGCCCACCTGCCTGCCCATCTGTCTGCCTGCCTGTCCCTCTGCCTGCCTGCCTGTCTGTCTGCCTGCCTGCCTGTCCGTCTGCCTGCCTGCCTGTCTGCCTGTCTGCCTGTCTGCCTGCCCATCTGCCTGCCTGCCTGTCTACCCACCTGCCCACCTGCCTGTCTGCCCGCCTGCCTCCCCGTCTCTCTCACTGTCTGGACATTTGAGAGTAGGTTCTGTACATCATGCCCTGGAACACATTCTTGCACATACATTTCCTGAGCACAAGGGTTTTCATTTATGTAGCCTCTGTAAGAGCAGTTTTCAAGTTCTCAAGAGCTTTAACATTGATATAAAGTTCATAGTCTATGTTTTAGCTTCTCATATGTCCCAATAATGTCCTTCTGGGCCTTTTCCCCTCCATTGTCACATCCAGTCCAGGATCACGTATTGCATTTCATTGTCATTGTCTCTTTAGTTGTGGAAGTATTTATACCACATAAACTTTCCCACCTCAGCCACTCCCAGGCTTGCCATTCAGTGGGATTCATCACATTCGCTGTGTTGCAGTTTCCTCACCACCATCCCTGCTAGAACTTTCCCATCTCCCCAAACAGAAACCCTGCCCTCATGATGCATCAACTCCCCCCTGCCCCTGCCCCTCCCAGCCTGGTGAACTCTGCTTTCCTTTCTGTCTGTATCTGTCTGCATAGTTGAGCTGTGTCAGATAAGTCCCTTTGAGTCACATCCCCCAGCCTCTTGCTTCTCTGATGGCATCCAGGTATACGGGAGAGGGTGAAAGAGGGGGTGGATTTAGATGTGGGGCTTGTAGCCATGGTACCCTGTGACCCCTGCCATCTCCAGGGCCATGTCACCCCCTGCCTGGGTGCTGGCTCGCGCTCTGTTGGCCCAATTATGGAATCGGCTGCTTGTGCCGTCTCACCTCCTCGGTGCTGCTCCTGCTGGTGCGCTCCGGCCGTCTTGGCCTTACTGGGGCTCCCAAGGATGCTGTCGGCCCCTCGGGGGTCTGGGGGGGCTTCCTCTTGGTCCTGCCTAGGTCCCCACTAGTTATAGCTGGAATAGTGCCACAGCCCGCCTCCCAGCTCCTCTGGCCCTTTCCAAGCAGATGAGATCGACCAAGGGTGGATCCAGGATGTTAAATACCAGGGCTCCTGCTGCTTGCCCAGCAGGTAGATGTGACCCTGCTCTAAGGTAATTTCAGGGTGAGGGACTCTGGGAGGTGAGCTAGTGCCAGAGTCCTGACTGGGGGAGGGGCAAAGCCCCCTCTGCCCTGTCGTCCCCCACCCTTTCTCTCTCCAAGCAGGTGCGCACCCCTTCCTTTCTTTCTCTCCTCCCCAGATATTCTAGGCCAGAAATGCTCAGGCTTTCCCCTGCCTGGAACTTCTGGGCCTGCCTCAAACCCGAGCCTTGGTGGTCATCTTTGAGCAGGGAGTTGCATCCTCCAGGTGAGGTGACTAATACGATGAAGAGGGAGAATGAAGGAATTTGGAAAATCTCTCTGCCATACCGAATCCGATGTTGTCTAAAGCTGAATACTACCTTTTCATTCCTCTCTTCTTTCTTTCAATGCAATATCGTTTTAAAGACAATTTTATTGAGATATATTCACATACCATACAATCATCCAAAGTGTACAGTGAGTTGTTCACAGTATCATCACATAGTTGCACATTCATCGCCGCAATCAATTTTTTGAACGTTTTCATTACTCCAAAAAATAAGAATAAGAATAAAAATAAAAACAAAAGTAAAAAAGAGCACTCAAAACATCTCATACTCCTCGCCCTCCATTATTCATTTACTTTTTGTCCTCATTTTTCTACTCATTTGTCCATACACTGGATAAAGGGAGTGTGAGCCACATGCTTTTCACAATCACACAGTCACACCATATAAGCTATATAGTTATATGATCATCTTCAGGAATCAGGGATACTGAATTGCAGTTTAACAGTTTCAGGAATTTCCTTCTAGTTATTCTAGTACACTAAAACTAAGAAGGGATATCTATATAATGCATGAGAATAACCTCCAGAATTTCCTCTCGACTCCACTTGAAATCTCTGAGCCACTGAAACTTTATTTTGTTTCATTTCTTTTCTCCCTTTTGGTTAAGAAAATGTTCTCAAACCCACAATGCTAGGTCCAGGCTCATCCCCAGGAGTCATGTCCCACATTACCAGGGAGATTCACACCCCTGGGAGTCATGTCCCACATGGGGGAGGACAGTGAGTTCACCTGCAGAGTTGGCTTAGAGAGAGGGGGGGCCCCATCTGAGCAACAAAAGAGGTTCTCTGGGGGAGACTCTTAGGCATCATTTTAAGTAAGCTTAGCCTCTCCTTTGAAGCAACAAGCTTTATAAGGGCAAGCCCCAAGGTTGAGGACTTGGCCTACTACAATGGTGGTCCCCAATGCTTGTGAAAATATCAGGAATTCCCCAGGTGGGGAAGTTTAATGTTTCCACATTTTTCCCCAGGCCCTCAAGGGGTCTTTGCAAATACTTTTTATTCTCTGCCTAAATTACTCTGGGATGTATTGGGGCTTCACACTAACCTGTACAAACAAACCACATCTCACCCCCTATTCAAGGTTCCATGTAATTATGGTGTTTGAATAAACTGACCACACAAGTTAAATTATATAGCATACTACAGAAAGTATAGATTTTGCATCAAATAAACATCTCTTCCTTTGGTCTCACATGGAAGTTGAGGTTTTAAAACACAGCCAATATCATCCTTTACCCTTTAATCTCATTTACCTCAGTCTCAACCAAGTCAGTTTTATTCATGTCTCTAATTGAAGTCTGATCTCTTTTTCAGCTTTTTTTAACATTTTCTGTATGGGGTAATGCCGACATTCATAGCTGCTGAAACCTGGCTCTGAGTCTCAGGTGTCACACAGATACCTGACGTTACAGGGACTGACCAGGTTATACACAAACTGCTCAGCATCTCAAAATTTAGAAATAATTGTCAAAACTCATGAATGGATGTGACTGCTGTAAGAGCTTACAATATAGGAACCTTTACCATAAGCCTTTCCCTGATAACCTATGCTCTCAGATTCAGTTCTCAGAGTTTGCACATTATAGTTAGTCCATATTAGTGAGGCATTATAATGTTTGTTGCGGGGACTGAGCTTGTGCCTCGACTTACCAGGCCTGGGCCAGGGGACTTGATATCACCCCCTGGGGAGGGTAGTAGGTACGGGCGTGAGTGCCCTCTGCAGCCCCCCCGAGCCTGAGGAGCGAGGTCAAGGCAGCTCCCTTTTCCTCACCCAAAATGCCACTGGCAGGGGAGGCTTGCCGGAGGAAACCGCCTTTCTCCCAACTGCCCTTTCCCCACTTCCTTATCTTACCCACTCGCTCCCTGGTGCCAAGGCCACTCCTGCCACCGCCAGCGCGCATGCACCGTGGCCAGAACAACCCCCGCCCGCTGCAAAGGCTCCTGCGTCCTCTCAGAACCAATCCTAGCCCCTCTCCCTTCAATATTGCCATTTTAGGCTACTTCACCTCCTTTCCAGCCCTGCCCCTCTTACCAGCCTATATAACCTGTAATCACCCCTGAATAAATCTCTCTTTGGCGCATACCCCTACTGGATGAAGAGTGTTTTTGTCCTTATCGCCGCCCTCCTTGCACGCCTCTCGCCGAGGACTCTGGCCAACGTCCTCCGCCTCGCCCTCGCCTCCGGGAAAGAGCCCCCGCCGCCGGTACCCTTTAAGCAGCCCCGAGAGCTGAGGGCTCGGCTACCGGCCGCCACTCCCCCTAGAAGCAGTAACCCCGACCGCAGTTTGTCTTTTTGAATCTTTTTTATTTCACTCAACATACTGTCCTCAAGGTCCATACACCTAGTTGCACACCTCACAACTTCATTTCTTCTTGCCACTACTCAGTATTCCATTGTATGTACACACCACAGTTCAGCCTTCCATTCATCAGCTGATGCACCCTTAGGCCACCTCCATCCATTGTGAATCATGAATATGGCCGCCATAGACACCAGCATGTAATGTCCACTCATGTCCCTGCTCTCAGTTCTTCCAAGTACATACCCAATAACAGGGTTGCAGGACCATATGGCAACCCCATAGTTAGCTTCCTGTGGAACCACACACTGCCCTCCTGCTGGGCTATGCCATTCTGCTTCCCCACCAACAGTGCATTGGTACATCCCTGTCTCCACAGTTCTTCCAGCACTTGTATCCCTCTATTTATTTTTTAACAGTTTTATTCATACACCATACAATCCACCCTAAGTAAACAATCAATGATTATCAGTATAATCAAATAATTATGCATTTACTACCACAGTCTATATGAGGACATTTCCATCTCTTCCCCAAAGAAAGAGGAAAAGGAGAAAAAAAAGGAAAAATAAAAATATAAAAGAGAGAAGAAAAATTAAAATGAAATACAATGAAAAGGTCAGACAACATCCCCACAGCCAAGAATCTCGTATCGCTCCCTTGTATCCCCGTCTTATAAACATTTAGCTTTGGTATATTGCCTTTGTTACAATTAATGGAAGCATCTTACAATGTTATCTTAACTATGGAATGTAGTTTGCATTGATTGTATTTTTCCCCATACCACCCTGTTTTCAACACCTTGCAACGTTGACATTCATTTGTTCTCCCTCATTTAAAAACATTCTTATATTTTTACATTTAATCACCATCGTTTACCACTCTAGTTTTCACTAAGTTATACAACCCAGTCTTTACCTTCTGTCTTTCCTTCTGGTGGAATACATGCCCCTGTCCTTCCTCTTTCAACTGTACTCACACTCATCTTTGTTCAGAGTACTTACAATATTGTGTTACCATCACACACTATTATGCTATCCATTCCATTTCTGGATCTATACAACCAATCCTGTTGAACCTTCTGTACTCCTTCAGCATCAAATGCCTGATCTCCAACCTCTTTCTATCTCCTGATTACCTGTGTTCTCAACTCTCAAATTTCACTCATCAATGTTAGTGCATATTAGTGACACCATACAGTATCTGTCCTTTTGTTTCTGGATAATTTCACATAACATAATGTTTGTTGTCTACCATTTTGTCTTTTGGATTTTATATGTTATATCTCATTTTTATTTTTATTTTTTCCTCTCTCTCCCTTTTTTACCCTTACTGATAGTCTTCATTTCTACACTCTTCTCCAAACTGCTCTCTCCTATCTTTTCCTATTGGCCTGTAGTGCTCCCTTTAGTGTTTCTTATAGAGCAGGAATCTTGTTCACCAGCTCTCTCAGTGTCTGTTTGTCTGAAAATATTTTAAACTCTCCCTCATTTTTTAAGGACAGTTTTGCCAGATATAGAATTCTTGGTTGGCAGTTTTTTTCTTTCAGTATCTTAAATATATCATACCATTGCCTTCTTGCCTCCATGGTTTCTACTGAGAAATCTGTACATAATCTTATCAAGCTTCTTTTCTATGTGGTGGATTGCTTTTCTCTTGCTGCTTTCAGAATTCTCTCTTTGTCTTTGACATCTGGTAATATGATTATTAAGTGTGTTAGAGTAGGTCTACTCAGATCTATTCTGTTAGGGGTATGCTGAGCTTCTTGGATCTGTGATTTTATGTCTTTCATAACAGATGGGAAATTTCCAGTGATTATTTCTGCCACTATTCTTTCTGCCCCCTTTCCCTTCTCTTCTCCTTCTGGGACACCCATGACACATATATTTGTGTGCTTTATGTTGTCATTCCGTTCCCTGAGACCCTGCTCATATTTTTTCCATTCTTTTCCCTATCTGTTATTCTGTGTGTAGGATTTCAGCTGTCCTGTCCTCCAGTTCCTGAATCCTGTCTTCTGTTGTATATATCCATTGTGTTTTTAATCTCTTCTGTTGTGCCTTTCATTCCCATAAGTTCTGCCAATTGTTTCTTCAAACTTTGGAGCTCTTGCTTATGTTTTCCCAATGTCTTCTTTATATCCTTTATCTCTTTTGCCATATCTTCCCTCAACTCGTTGATTTGATTTTTGAATTGATTTTGGAGACTTGTTTGATTAATAATCAGCTGTTTTAATTCCTGTGTCTCAGTTGAAGTGCAAGTTTGTTCCTTTGACTTGGCCATATTTTCACTTTTCCTAGTGTGATCTGTAATTTTCTGTTTTCTAGGCTTCTGATTTCCTTGATTATCCTGATCAGATTTTCCCAGACCAGATGGGCCCAGGTGTCAGGAGGAGGCTGTAATCAGTATTAGGTTTCCCTGAGGATGAGACCCAGCAGGTTGGCAGAATTTTCTGTGAGGCCTCTAGACTCTGTGCTTTTCCTGTGCTGCCCAGCAGGTTGTGCTTGTCAGCCCGCAGTTCCCCACCAGCATAAAGAGGTGTGGTACATTTAATTCTCAGTGAACCCTGTCCTGGCCCAGGGCTGAGGGTGCCAGGAGCCAAGCTTAAGCTGTTTCTGTTTTTCCCCCCAGGCCATGGGATCTGAGTTCTCTGAGGGAGGGAAGTCACTTGAGCTGGGCCCCACCCCACCCCACCCCCCTTTTCTTAGGGAAGATAAGCCCTTTAGGGAAGTGTCTCCTACACTTGAGTTCTTCCTTTGACTCCCTATCTTAACTCCATCTTTGACTCAGTCAGTGCTGAGAACTGAAAATGGCTTAGGCTTTCTCTATTGAAGTACTTAGAATGGGAGAAAAAAAAAAGAGGAAAAAAGAAGTCTCTATTTTCAGAGCCAGTCCCCAGCCCTGCAGTTCACCAGGCAAGAACCGCAGCTGGTACCTGGTTCTGTGTGCCCCTTTACTTGGGACACAGCCCTTTTCCAGTATTCTGATCTCAGTGGACTCCAAAAGCCTTGGTTTTTATTTATTTATGTATTTTTTCCCATCAACCCTGCCTCCTCTCTGCCAGTATAAACCTCCAGGTTCCTTTCCTGCTTGTACTGGGTTTATCTGTGCTCATAGCATGTATTCATTCATCCAAACTTGCTAATTAAAACCTACTTGGTTGAGCTACATTCCCTTGCTCCCGGCTGTGACTGCTTCTTTTTCCCACAGTAAAGTTTTGCAACTCAGCCTGACATGCCAGTGGGAGAGGGGCACCAGCTCCACTGTTTGGGGAGCTTTACTTACAGTTCTATGCTGCGAGCTCAGCTGTTCCACCCATTCCAGACTTGTGTATGATGTCCAGTCACAGATGTCCCCCCATCAGTTGTTACAGACTATTTTCTAGCTGTTCCTGGCTGTTTACTAGAGGACTAACTAAATTCCACACCTCCCTATGCCGCCAACTTGCCCCACCTCCCCTCAGTACAATACCTTAATCTCTCCATCCTTCCCCAGTGGATGCCTCAAGACAGCTAGGGAAGCATCATGCACTCAGAAAGACAAAAGAGAAAAGTATACAAATGATTTTTCAAACTATGATCTGTTATAATGCATTTTGTCTTTCTAAGAAGATTTGTCAAAGTCTGTCAGTGTTAACCAGCTCTTTTATTTATTTATCCATGTTCTATGGCCTTTGTGCTACATTTATCTTTTGAAATTTCATTCTTTTTTTCCAACTTAACATCTTGAAGTGGATGTTTAATGTATTGTGTGATTTTTCCCTTTTTCTTTATAACAAAAATATTTTATGCTATGAATTTTCCTGTTAATGCAGCTTTGGGCTCATTCCTTATGTTTGGATACATAGTGCTCTGATTTTTCAAAATATATTCTAAATATATTAGAAATTAATTTTTTGCTTTATTCTCATAGCTATTTAGCTATTTAGAATACTTTTACATTTCTATGTGCTTGAAATATTTTTTCTTAAATATTAATTTAATATTTTTTCTTAAACAATATTGATTTTGTTATTGACCATGAAAGAAATCCAATAAAACCCTTCCATAAAGCATTAAATTCCCAAATATTTAGTAATTAGAAATGTGGGGTTGAATTATTATGGTGCTGATGACATGGCCAGAGCAAACCTGTGAAGTCACTCTCTTGGAGTCCCAGGCTCCCTCCATGGGACAATCCAGTGCTGGCTGCAGTTTGGTGCTTTTTGGTGGCAGTTGTGCATTCTGGCCCAATTCTCCAGGGGGTCCTCAGGAGCCTGCGGCCGGCTGGGACTTCCCAGGCAGCAGCAGCAGAACCAGCAGCAGTTCCACAAATGTCCCGGTCAGCTGGTGCCTGTCCACGGCCCACCTCTTGATGGGTCCACCTCAACTCCCTGTTTCTTAGAGGCCAGCCCTGCCCTTAAATGTCCTCTCCCCACTCCCTGTGGCCCCCATTGTAGGACTGGCCAGGCAGAGGGCAGGAGAGCAAAGCCAAGTCACACTGTGCAGAGAGGGTTATTACAGGTGTTTACCGTACCGTGAAAAGGAAAATTGTCTGTCGTTTCAACACCAAAGAGGTGCAGCTGTTTCTATTTTGGTAACCTCCCCGTGCATATGCAGGAATGCTGTGCGTAGTTTGGCATGCATTAGTAATATTACTTAAACATTTTTAAGTGCTCCTCTAGTAACATCTGAAACTTTCTCCATGCCATTAGTGTTCTCCTACAGCATAATTTTTAGAGCATGGTATATGAATGTGTGAATATATCATAATTTATTCTTTCCTTTTGGACACATGGATTATTTCTTATGTTGATTTATATTCTATATGAATAGCCTTACATCCTTGCACACACTCCTGATTATCCAGATAAATTCCCAGAGGTATAGGGGACTGGATAAAAAGACACATGAAATTTTGAAGTATTGCTCTTACTTGCCCAACAGTCATCACATTAGTTGCTCCACTGTTACCTCTCTTAGCGATCTTGGAGAATAACCACAGCTCAAACTCTTGCCAGTAGTATGTATTAGAATTTTTTCATGTTTTCTAATTTGAGAGATTGTATTTTATGAATGTCTTAATTTACGTTTATTTGTTATATATTATGTTTATTTTTAAGATATTTTCTGGCTATTTATACATTTTTCTTTTCTAAATTGGATTTTCAAAGCCTTGTCTATGTTTCTATCAGGGTATTAAATTTTCTTATTGACTTACATCAAAGTTATGAAACTTTTATCTTCTATACATTAAAATTGATTTACTAGTTTATCTGCCATTTACTAGTGTTTGTAGTTATTTGATCTTTCTGTAGACACACCCTTATATCCACTTTTCTTGATCAATCTGCGTTTGAACATGTGGGTTTGCTCTCCTGAGATGAGCAGCCAGACTCCCTTTGGGAACATTTAAACCTTGATTCCATCTGCAGTTTCTTTTGGCACGTAGCAAATTTATTAAATTTATTAAAGTATTGTTATTCTATTATGTACTTTCTCCTTGAGAATTATTTTTATTTGAATTAAGTTATTGGTTACAAATCTAGAAATACTGCTTAGATCCCCTTTCCAGTGCTTGGTATTTGTCTTTTTAAATGATCTCCTCCCCATTTCCTTAGCTCTTTATTTTTATTCATCTCTCAGTCGGCTGCAGGAGCCTTCCCGTGACATTTTCAGCCTGGGAATGTGTACGATGGTCTTTCTGAATCTGTAGCTATTTGCGGGTAGCTGGATGCTGAAACACTGGATGACAGCACCCCTTTCTCTTCCTCTAACTTTGCAGCCTTGTTCTCCATTTCCTGAGTTTTAGGCTCCGAAAGAGAAATGCAGTCAGTCTCACTTCAGTTTCTTCCAAAGCAACCTGTTTCATTCCTCGTGTGGCTGGATCCTCACGATGCTTTAATCTTGATGCTTAAAATTTTCTGAATTCACGTGGGCTGCCCGTGCAGAAGCCTCTTTGGATTAAGTTTGCTTGGGAAGTAGTCAGCCTTCCCTGTCCCCAGGCCGGTGGTTTTTATACCGAGGAGAGCGCGCTGGCAGCACACTGGCTGATTCAGTGCTCTGGGTCTCGGCCGTGGCGACAGGCTGTGCCCTCCCTCTGCCCGCTGCCCGCTCACAGCAGCGTCTCTGTTTTCCGCTGCCCTCTGGGCTGCCTTCAAGATTTTCCTCCACGTTATCACATTAATTTTCTGTTGTGTCAGTTCCCTGTTTCTCTGTGTCTGGGACAGTAGATCTATTACATTTTTATCTTCGCAAATTTCTTTCTTATTTTGGTCTGTACCTTTTCATACCAGTTTACATCTTAGGAATCTTCTAAATCTCACCTTCCAGTCCTTATTTCTTGCTTTCTTGTATTTTATTGAGAACACAAAACAAATACTCTTAGAAGACTCCTTTTGTTTCTTGGAGTAAATCTCTTTGAAAGGTGTGAATTTGCGTCTGGAGAGCAGCATTGTCCCCCGTTGGACAGAGCCCTTTCCTGGGCTCCATGACTTGTAGGTTCAGCCCCAACGAGGCCTCTGCCGGCCATGGGCCTGGGGTGGACGCCGAGCCACCTGCCCCCCACGTGTGGCTCGCTCGGGAAGGAAGGCTGGTGCCGCGAGCTGCTGGCCCACCCGGCACCATTTTGATTTGGGTTTTCAGATGCTGGGCCTCTAGCTTGGTCCTGGGCACTGGCAGTAGCGCTTGCATCCTGGGTCTCTGATCACTGGGATTTGTGCCAGCCCAGGAAGGGCATGAGGGGGGCCTGAACCCCAGGAGCTCCCCCCATTGCCTCAGCATGGCTTTATAACGTTAACAGTTGAGCTCTGGAAGGAAGCAGCCCCTTCCCCTTACCTGCCACGGGACCTGCCACCGGCTCCTCTGGTCCAGTGCGAGGAGGATCGGGCCGGGCTGGGACTTGGCACCCGCTGCTGGCAGCTTCTGATGTAAAGTGTAGCTTTTCCCGTGGAGAAGATGGTCACGGCGTAGCCTATTTATCAGTCCACGTTTAGGACCTCAGCTTCTCCGGGGCAGTTGAGCCCAACTCACCTACACTTTACATCAGAAAAACATTCAGGGCAAATACGCCCTATTTTGTTTGACCAAGTACTAAGAATGGTTAATACTCCCGGTAGATAATCAGTCAGTAATTCTTGGGAAAATTCATATCTTTGGGCATAATTATCTCCAAAGATAATTTTATAGGGTATAACATTGCTTGTGAAATTATCATAAAATAATCTGGTAACTTGTTAGTTATCATGAAATGCACTGAAATCCTCTCACGTATAATTTTTAGACCATAGCATCCAAAGAAGTTGAGGTTGTAAAGAGAGCCTTTCATTTTGAAAATTAGTAAACTTTCCCACTTGTTGGAACCTCAGGTGGAATACAAGATACTTTCCCAAGCTGTCTTCAGAGGGGATATTCAGTATTCTCCAGATTCCTTTGAGAATGTATTCCATTTTTCTCTCACCAGAAAATATAGTCAATATCCCATAGATTCTTTTAGAGAATATATTCCATTTTTTATATGCCTGAGGATATATGCAATATTCCATAGATTCTTTCTGAGAATGTATTCCATTTTTCACTTACAAAAGAATATAGTCAATATCCTATAGATTCTTTCTGAGAATATATTCCATTTTTTATATGCCTGAGGATATATGCAATATTCTGTAGATTCTTTTGGAGAATATTTTCCATTTTTCCCTTGCCTTGTGGGTCATATGTGTGCCCGCCATTCTGGGCTTGGAACGTACCTTCCACGGCTGTAGCCTGTGTTGTGCAATACACTTGGCATCTGTTGTTTCAGGACGTGCCGCAAACCCTTCATGTTCCCGTTGGTCGGCAGAGCTCTACTATGTGTGTGTACAGTTGTGGGCACGTTAGTATTTTTGATGTGGGGATTCATCCAGCCTTGCGTTCGTTTGGAGGGCACCAGCACACGCACGCTTTCTCCGTCTGGGGAGCTAGTCTCTCCTCCACGGGGGGCTGGTTCGTGATGCCCCTGCCTCGCCTACGCCTCTCGCCCCCACACCCCACCGTCATCTGGGAGCCCAGCACATCGGGCTTGAGTCCCGTGCCCGGTGAGGATGATCCAACCAGGTTTCCAGAGTACACTTGACCATATTGCTTTGCAAGATAGACACCCTGTAAAATACCAGGGATGACAGAACCTGGGTTTACAGTACTTGGGTGTGAGAGTCTGTAAAACAAATATCATAATTGGAGGAATTTGAATCAAAGCTGGAGAGTTGAAAATTCATATCTGCAGTCATTTCTCTGAGGGACAACAAACACTAAGAAAGCATTTGAACAAGCAGGCACAATGCCTCATGATGTTTGCGCCTCAGAGAATTTTTTTAAATGAAAGATTTAGAGATTCCTTATCACATCCTCTGCTGTCCCTGCTAGAACCTTGGCTTCTGTGTGGTTGTGAAAACGCTTTGAAAAGCCACAGAGCAGTGAACACTTTCTGTAGAAATGTAACTTTAGATAAGTACCTATGATAAACTGTATTTCTAAAGCAAAAGTTCAGTCGGTTTATTCCGTGCTTCTGCTGGAAGAGATGTAAACAGAGACGGAATAGTCTAAGCTAGGAAGTCTGCATATAAAAGTTTTGATTAAGGTGTTAACTATTCCACTGTGGGTTCTGCAAACCCTGACCTGACTTAAAAAAAATGAAAAATCTTGATTTTACAAAATTTTGAACTCTTTACGATCTTCTCCATTTTCCTTATGGATATTTTTTGGTGAGAATGAGACAAGTATTACATTGAAAAGACTGCTTTACATCATCTTTCTGATGAAAACAATAAAAATCCGAGTAAAGCTGTTGTTGGGGGATTGTTTCCAACATGGAACTTTCAGGTAAATTTTTCATAAATGTGTTTTTATTGAGTGTGACAAATTCTTTTAAATGAAACTGAATTAAATTAACTAACATATTTCGAGGTGGGACTTCCAAAATGGCACTGAGGAAAGTCTTTTTAACACATGGCACAAGGACTTGGATTTCTACATGTAAAAAGATGAGTTTAGATCCCTACCTCACACCATACACAAAAAAATGATCTCAAAATGGGTCATAGACTTATGAACTAAAACCATAAAACTTGTAGAGGAAAATAGGATAAAATCTTTGCAATCTTGGATTAGGTAAATAGTTCTTAGATACAACCACCAAAAGTGTAACAATAAGGGAAGAAAACAGATAAATTGCATTTCATCAAAATTAAAAAGATTTGTGCTTCAACATATACTATTAAGAATATAAAAAGATGAGCCACAGACTGGGAGACATTTGTAAATCATATATCTGATAATAGAGTGGTATCCAGAATATACAAAGAACTCTTACAACTCAATAACAAGAAGACAGAACAATTAAAAAAGTGACAGAAGATTTGAATAGACATTTCACCTAAGAAGATACACCGATGACTAGTACAGACATGAAAAGATGCTCAATATCATTAGTCATTGGGAAATGCAAATCAAAACCACGAGACCACATCAGGCCCTCAGATGCTAAAGCTCCTGGCAGTAGTTCTCTGGTATGATCCAAGAAAGGTGAGTTACTCACACGGGAAGGCCCAGGTGAAGGGGTCAGGAGCTGTCCCGGTGGGAGAAGGTCCAGACAAGAAAGGAGAGTATTTGATGGTATTTATAGAGTTTTTAGAACCCTGTTATGAATCCTCAGGGAATCCTAAGACCTAAGCATTGTTTCCCATTTGAGGGCAAATCAGTGCTCTGCATCTTCAGGAGTTATGGGGTGACTCATGGAATGCCCTGATCATGCAGGGTGACAGCCAGGGGGAAGAGGAACCCAGGAAGTGGGTGCTGTGCTGGAGCGGAAGGACGCTACCCCGGGCCATGGGCAGATGAGGCACGGCCAGGCAGAGGGGAGTCACGGCACGTCACAGCGACAGTACAGGCCTGGGGTAAAAGGGCTCATTACAGAGCTGTGCCCATTTGTTCCTGGGGGACACAGTGAACCCCGCTGAGGTTCCTTATTAGCTGAGGCCATGAGTACTGATGGCATTTATCCCACAGTGAACCCCGTTCAGATCCTTTATTACCTGGGGCCGTGGGTACCGATGGCTCCGATCCTGCAGTGAACCCCGTTCAGACAAAAGTGGAAGGAGGGGCCCTTCCCCTGTTAGCATTCGGGTTTCCTACCCTTGCCCGATCCCTAGTGGTGCAAGCTGAATGCTGCCCGTCCAAGATGGAGAGGAGCCGCTGCTCCGTGGGGCGCCGTCAGCCTGGCAGGACCAGAGCTTCGTCCTCACATCTGTCTGGACAGCTGGGTCTGTTCCACTCCCGTCCGCAGAGGAGGACACGGCCCGGGGCTAACAGCGCCTGCCACAGGCTGGCGGCAGAGGCCGCACCCTCGCTGCTCGCCCTGGAGGGTCTTGGCTCCAGGCCCACCTTGTCCCATGTTAAATGTGGGTGACGGGGACTCAGAGGCCCTCTCTCTGTGGGTGCGTCAGTCTGTCCAGCCTCCGGGCTGAAGCTGCGCATCGAGGTACCACCTCCAGAAGTGGCTGTCCTTCACGGGTGAGGCCGCAGCGGGCAGCAGGGCCGGGGCCGCACTGTCAGCCAACCCGGGTTTAACCAGCTCAGCTGACCTCCCGTCAGCTTTATTTAATCCCTGCGTGTGTGCATGTGTGTGTCTGTGCATGCACGTGTGTCTCTGTGTGTCCCTGAGTGTGTGTCTGCATGTGTGGTGTATGTGTGTACTCATGAGTGCATGGTGTGTGCATGAGTGTGTGCATGCATGTGTGATGCATGTGCATATTTGTGTGCTTTGTGTCATGTGTGCATGCCTGTGTGTGCATGTATGTGTCCATGAGTGTGTCTTTGTGTGCATGTGTATGTCCAGGTGCACACGTATGCATACCTGTGTGTGTCTGTGTGCCCATGTGGGCCTTGTGTGTCCATATGTGTCTGTGTCTCGCTGTGTCCATGTGTGTTGTATGTCTGGGTGTCTGTATGTCCCTGTGCCTGTGTGTGTCCCTGTGTGTACATCCATGTGTCCCTGTGTGTGCATGTATGCATGTGTACGTGTGCTGCCTGCACTCACCAGCACAGGCCCACCGTTTACCCCCCAGCCCCCCGTGGACACTTTGGGCTCCGCCTGCCTCCGAGGCAGGTCACGGAAGGCCCCCCACAGCCTGCCCCCGAGGGGGCCGGGTTTGGGTCCGGGCGGCTCGTCCTGCCTTCGCTGGAGACCGTCTCTTCTTTCCACGGCTCCGAGCCCCGATCCCATCAGGGTGTCCATGGCGTCCCTTACTCTTGGGCAGGACCTAGCGCTGGAAGGGGCCCATGCAGGGGTGGGCCTGCTGGATTGGGGGACACGGGGAGGGGGTCACACGTCAGCTCCGTATCCCGGTATTCAGGCCCCTGAGGCCTCCGGGGGTCGCGGGGGTCTCGGAGGGGCGCTGGCTGGGGTGCTGGCCCCGGCTGGGCCGAGGCTGGGTCTGTGGTGAGCGGCCCCTGGGTGGAGGGTGGAGAAAGGGTGGGAGCTGAAGGCAGAGAAACCCGTCAGGGGGTGCTGTGGCCGGAAATCAGGGCCTGTGAGCCCCCCGAGGTGGGGGGTGTGCATGGAGAAGCCCGAGGAGTTGGACTCCTGAATGGGGGGTCTGATGACAGCGTGTGGGGGGGTCGGCCTGCGCCCTCCACGACCCACCTGGTCTGGGCTAGTCACTGTGGGGGTGGGGGGTGGGGGGCCCGCTTTCCAGGAAAGGCCACCAGGCCCCCCAGATGGCAGACCTCAGCATCGTGTGGAGAATCAGATTTACTCAAAGCTGCTTTTGGGGGAGATGAGCTGAGCCCTGGTGGATTTGGGGAGGATTTCTGGGGTTTGGGAGCTCGGGATGGTGTGTGTGTGCACATGTGTGCACGTGTGTGTGCACGTGTGTGCATAACAACCCGCTGTAGGGTTGGCGTGCTGGCCTGTTGCACACAGGTGCAGGTGATTGTTTCCCAGGTGTAGAATGTTCTCTAGTTTCCTGAGTCACAGGAAGAAGCCAGGAAAGTCAGGGTGCCCCTGTCCCTGCCCCCCATCTTTTCCCTCAGGCCACCACGCAGGCTCCAAACAGGACTCCAGTCTGGTGTCCACTCTGAAAACGTGAACAGTGCAGCTTCATCGTTGTCTGGGAGCCCATCAGTGAAACTGTCGGGTGTTTTTCCTGCTGGCTCTGAGCATAAGGGTCGTAAACGGATGACGGTGGTGGACCCTGAACAGCTGCAGAGAGCACAGCCAACCGCGGGGTGACAGCCCCCGCTGGAGCCCCCTCAAATCACAGCCGCGTGTCCTTCCCCGCGTCAGCCACCTGGCCGCCCTCCTCGCACCTGCACCCCGGGTGCCTTTGCTGACGGCCCGGCCCCTCTGACCCTTTGCCCGTCCTCCTGGCCCCCCATGCTGCAGCCCACAGGACCCCCCAGTTCTCTGCCCTGGGGCCTCTGCCCGGACCCCCTGGCCCCTCACCCGGCTCCGGCGCTCGCCCCCTCGGTCCCCTCCCACTTCCCACAGACCCGCCTTGGGGGCTCCTGTCTGTGTCCTCCCGGGAGAGGGGCCCGAGCGCGCAGGGCTCTGCATTTCCTTCACGCCGGGCGCACACAGGACCGAGCGAGGACTCCACGGATTAACTGCACCGTGATGGCAGGGAGGCCCGGGCCCTTTCCATGATCTCATTCACTCCCCGGGATTTAATTCAAATTGAAATGCTGGCCCAGCGCCCCATGGCCCCAGGCCAAGCCCGGGACCCCCGCCTCTGGGGGCTCTCCCACGGGAGCTCTGGGGGTCCCTGCTGCCCTTGGGCTCCGTGGGGCTGTCCTGAAGCCACCCTCACTGTGGCCTGGCCCGGCGTGGCCACCAGCAGACCTCCCTAAATCACAGCCTCTCCGCCCCCTTTTCAAGCTAAACTTTTATTGTTCGATCAATGACCGCCTTCAAAGCCGGCTCTCGTTGTTCTGCTCACACGTCCAGGGGATGCGCTTAAAATATCCTAGAAGCAGCCCCGGGGAGCCCGTCCTTTCCTGCCAAGGTTACAGGTGCCGCTCGGGCTCACCTCCCCGCCGTCCTCCCCTCCCCGCATCCCCCCTGCCCTTCACCCACCTCTTCCCCTCCTTCCCTCCCTCTTTCTCCCCTCCTCTCCCTCTTCCCCCTCCTCCTCCCCCCTCTCTCCTTCTTCCTCCTCCCCTCCCCCTCCCTCCCCCTCCCTCCCCCTCTCTCCTCCCTCTCTCCTCCCTCTCTTCCACTCCCTCCCCCTCCCTCCCCCCTCTCTCCTCCCTCTCTCCCCCCTCTCTCCCCCTCCCTCCCCCTCCCTCCCCCTCTCTCCTCCCTCTACGTCCCCCCTCCCTCCCCCTCTCTCCCCCTCCCTCACCCTCCCTCACCCTCCCTCCCCCTCTCTCCTCCCTCTCTCCTCCATCTCTTCGCCCTCCCTCCCCCTTCCTCCCCTCTCTTCCCCCCTCTCTCCTCCCTCTCTCCCCCCCTCCCCTCCCCCTCTCTCCCCCTCCCTCCCCCTCCCTCCCCTCCCTCCCCTCTCTCCTCCCTCTCTCCTCCCTCTCTTCCCCTCCCTCCCCCTCCCTCCCCCTCTCTCCTCCCTCTCTCCCCCCTCTCTCCCCCTCCCTCCCCCCTCCCTCCCCCTCTCTCCCCCCTCCGGCCCCCTCCTCTAGTGACTGCGGCCCTGCAGAGGAGACACCCACTTCCACAGGCAGGACCCAGGCACCTCCATCCTTTCTGACCCAGGAAGATGCGGTCCTTCTGCGGCTTTTGTCCAGGCCTTGAGGCGGCGTCCAGCCCTTCAAACCCGGCTTCCGGGGGCTCCTCAGCAGGCGCGCCCCAGCCAGCCCGGGGCTGTGGTGGAGGTGAGGGGCTCCGGGGCCCACGGGGACGCCCCCACCTCTGCAGGACGTCCATGTCCCGGCTCTGCCTGGACAGCCCCGGGGTCTCAGCCCCAGGTCCCTTTGTCCCCGACCCTCCCCACTGCGTGGTTTCACCCTCAGGTCTACAAATGGCTGAGGGGGAAGGGGAGGGTGAGGGGCTCCTTCCCAGTGAGGCCCCCACCCAGGGCCCCCACCCAGGGCCTGCTGCCCGGGCTCCTCGGCCATAAGGGGTCGGCCCAGCAGGCTTCAGGGGCGTCTGGCTGTGCAGCGGCTGCCACGGAGGAAGGTGCGGGCCGGGGGCTGGGCTCACCGTCTGCCTCCGGGGCGGTCCCCAGGGGCCAGTTGGTGGAGCCCATTGCGGGAGAACGTGGGTGTAGGGAGAGGGGGCTCCACGGAGCAACGGCCGGGTCTCCCGAGGCCCCGGGTCCGAGCGTGCAGGGCAGGTAACGGCGGACAGGTGCCGGGGAGCACGTGGGCGTTGGCGGGGGGCTAGGGGCAGCCGCGGTGCCGCCCTGAAGAGGGAAGCTGGCAGCGCGCACGTGTGGGTGGTGGGTGTCCTCCAAGTGCGAAAGATGGACGTAAAGAGGCACATCTGCAAGGGCACTGCCGTGACCTCCGTGTCCTCCGTGGCTCCGGATCGAGATCCTGGTGCGCCCGGAACCCCGATAGAATCCGGAGGCGGGCGGTGCAGCTCCGCCCTTCCCAGCGGGCCCACCCCTCCCGCCTCCCGGCCCTGGCTGCGGCTCGCTGCCGGCCCCGAGGACACTTGCTTCCCCGTGCGGCCTCTCCTTCCTTCCCCGACGGCCCCTCCGCTGGCTCCCCGTCGCTTGGCTGCCCTGCCTCTTCCGTCCCTTTTCTCGCTGTTCAGATGCCTCCTGCGTTCTGGCCTCTGTGCCGTCGTGCTGGCTGTTCCCTCTGCTGTTCCTGTGCTCAGCCCCTCCGCCTCTCCCGGGCTGGCCTCCTCTCGCCTCCTCCCTCGTGCCCTCTGGCCCGGCGTCTCGTCACAGCAGGGAGGGCTGCTCCCCATTTTCCGTCTCCCGGGCGGTGGGTGCCGTGGGGGCAGGGACAGCCTGTCAGCTTGTGCCCCCGGCGCTCAGTCCTGTAACGGATGAGGATCGTCACCTGACAAGTGGGCAGTGAGTAAACTGTTGGGGTTTATAACGCAACTGCCCGTAGAGCAGGAACAAACCAAGGGGGGTGGGTCTGGGGGCAGCTCTTGCTCGGGGACCACCCACACTCAGCGTTTCTGGGCCCCTCACATCAACCTGCGGGGTCCACGGGCAGCACCTGCAGAAAGGCCACTGGGTGAGGACACGCTTAGGGAAAACACCGAAAGTTAATAAGGTCTGACATGAGGCCAAAGCAAGGCCTGGAAGACCCTGACAAGGAGCACGACGGCCTCGCGTCCTCTACCCGGGGGTGGGTGCATGAGGGCAGGAGAGGCTGCCCCCTGGCTCACTCCCTCCCAGGCCTGCGCCCAGCTCTGTCCCAAGGCAGTCCCCGGGAGGTGCCCGTTTACTCGGCCACCCCCAGCTTCAGGCCCTGCTGGCCCCGGGCCCCAGGCTCCGCGGTGGAGCTGCCCCCTCCCGCCCCTCCCAGCCCCTGGCACAGCCCCACGCCCACTGCACCACTGCCCTCTGCCCTCTCCATGCCACGCTGGTGGGCTACTCACCAAGCCGGCTGCCCCTTGGCGGCCACAGTCACTGTCAGCCACCGGGGAGGCATGGCTGGGGATCCCCACTCAGTATGGGGCTGCCTCACCACCGGCAGACCCTCGGGGGGCTTCTCAGAGGCGTCTGTGGTAACGGGGGGCCGGGGGCCTGGCCGGGCCATTTCTCCAGTCGCTTCTGACTCACGTGGAGGAGGTTGCATCCCAGACGGAGTGAAGGGGAAGGGGTGGCCCGCCCGGCCCTCCGTGGTCATCGGGGTGGGACCCCCACTGCCTGGGCTGGGGCAGTGTCCATGAGAGACGGGAGGATCCTCACCTTTCCTTCTGCCCCCAGCAGCCAGCTTCCCGCCTCTCCCTCTGCTAAGGGGCTGTCCCTCCCCAGGTGCCTCTTGATTCCAGGGGCAAAAGACAAAGTGCCGGCCGGGATTGTCCTCTTTTAACGAGCCAGTGGATTTCCCTGGAACGGAGAAGCCAGGAGCTTTCCACAGGCTGCGCTGGACCCTGCTCACACCCCTGGGACTGGAGGGGTCCCCACTGGTCCCACTGGCCTGCAGATCAGCAGCTGGTGTCGTCGGGGCAGGGGCACCCCATGCCCCCATTGTCCAGGTGCCCATGGGCTGTCCTGAGCCCCGGGGCCTCTGATGGCCTCCTGCTCAGACGCCCCCAGCCCTTGTTTTACCCAGAGTTCCTCCTTGACCTTGATGACGACCTTGGTCCACACACCGGAAGCCTTGGTGCCTCCTCCATCACAGCGTGGCCGGCACAGGCTGCAGCTTTGCTTTCTCTT
Source organism: Choloepus didactylus (assembly GCF_015220235.1). Classification (NCBI taxonomy): domain Eukaryota; kingdom Metazoa; phylum Chordata; class Mammalia; order Pilosa; family Megalonychidae; genus Choloepus; species Choloepus didactylus. The sequence goes on along the minus strand of NC_051311.1, from coordinate 1,935,204 downwards.
GAGTTTCTCTGTGCAGCTCCCTCCCCACCCTGGTGGCTGGGGGCCATGGACGCCTGCACAGGAGGGGAACCCTTGGAATGAGCAGCCGGGACCCCAAACCAAGGTCCTGACAAGTCCTGCAGGCCCTCCTGAGAGATGCCACGCTGCAGAAAGAATTCAGAGATGAGAGGGGCCAGTAGGAATAAGTAAAGTTTATTAAAGAAAGAGAAAGAAGACACAATAAAGAGAGCGTGGGCATGCTCAGGGAGAAGCCCACGCCGAGTGGGCGTGGGCTGCCTTGTTATATAAGAAAGTTTTACAGAGATTTTCTTACCTTGACCTTCAACACCAGGTGTCTTCTTTGTTCTGGGAGGAGATAGTTATCACAATGACCAGAACTTGTGACCTGCCCCCACATATCTAAACTTTCTCTATAGCAAATGTTTAACAACCTATGACCCCAGGCTTTTTGTCATTAACTGGGAATTTACTTTGGGCCCCTGATTTTACAAGTGGTTATGGTTTGGGGAGGCTGCAGAACTTTAAGGGAAATTTTGGCTCCGTGAAGTCTGCAGTTGGGGCTTCGCAGGTTTGCGTTAACTCCTCTGGAGCGGAACAGAAGACCAGGGCCCACGGCCTGATGCCCTCTTCTAACCTGCCTTGATTTCCCCTGAAAGACTTGAACACTTCACCTTAAGGGGTGCTGAGCGGCGAAGATCCAACTTCTGCAGCTTCTTCCTGCTTTTAAGGGTGTGGGCCTACCCGCAAGGGTGTGGAGCTCTCTCTGTTCTGCTGAGGGTGGGCGTGGGCTGGCCCTGGAGCAGCAGTTTGATATTCACGAGTCAGCAGGAGCTTAGCGTGGGAGGCTTGCAGTCTGTGGGAAACAAATTTGACAAGTAGGTTAAATATGCACGGGCCAAACATAACAATGAGAAGAAAAGGGATTAAAGGACCTAGAAAAGGAAGGATCTAAGTAGAGTAGGTAGAAGTAGAAAAGGCTTCCAGTTGCTTCCAGTATTGTATTTATATTGTTGGGATTTTTCCCAAAGGTCCTGTGTGTTCTCTTGAATTTCATCTGATTGGTTGACATAAAAGAGACATCTTTTTGTGAGAAGAGGCCTGTTAAGGGATGTTTGGATAGAATGAATGGTGCAAGTTATAGCAGAGCTCAAAGGAAAAAGAGAGGGCTCATTATACTTAGCTCTGCTGCTTTAGTAGGAGTTTTAATCCATCTAGTGGTTGACAGCTGTAGGAGTCTTTTTTTTTTTTTTTTTTTTTTTAATATTTAATAATGTTTTCTTTCTTGTTTTTTTTTTTTTTTTTTCATTTTTATTGAGATTGTTCAGATACCATACAATTATTCAAAGATCCAAAGTGTACAATCACTTGCCCCTGGGTACCCTCATACAGCTGTGCATCCATCACACTTAATTTTTGTTCAATTTTTAGAAACTTTTCATTACTCCAGACAAGAAATAAAGTGAAAGATGAAAAAAGAAAAAAAGAAAAGGAAACCCTAATCCTCCCCTATCCCTAACCAACCCCCCTCAATTGTTGACTCCTAGTATTGATATAGTATGTTTGTTACTGTTTATGAAAAAATGTTGAAATACTACTAACCGTAGTATATAGTTTGTAATAGGTATATATTTCTTCCCTATATGCCCCTCTATTATTAACTTCTAATTGTATTGTCATACATTTGTTCTGGTTCATGAAGTGATTTCTAGTATTTGTACAGTTGATCATGGACATTGCCCACCATAGGATTCAGTTTTATACATTTCCATCTTTTGACCTCCAACTTTCCTTCTGGTGACATATATGACTCTGAGCTTCCCCTTTCCACCTTATTCACACACCATTCGGCACTGTTAGTTATTCTCACATCTTGCTACCAACACCCCTGTTCATTTCCAAACATTTAAGTTCATCCTAATTGAACATTCTGCTCATACTAAGCAAGAGCATCTACATTTCTTCCACAAGGCAGGAGGGAGAGTCAAAGAAGGTAGAGAGGCAAAAGAAAGAGGAAAAAAAAATGACAGCTAGGAAGCAGCAAAAGGAAAATTAACCTTAAATCAAAGTAGAATAAAGAATCAGACAATACCACCAATGTCAAGTGTCTAACATGCCTCCCCTATCCCCCTCTCTTATCTGCATTCACCTTGGTATATCACCTTTGTTACATTAAAGGAAGCATAATACAATGATTCTATTAGTTACAGTCTCTAGTTTATGCTGATTGCATCCCTCCCCCAATGCCTCCCCATTTTTAACACCTTGCAAGGTTGACATTTGCTTGTTCTCCTTTGTAAAAGAACATATTTGTACATTTTATCACAATTGTTGAATACTCTAGATTTCACCAAGTTACACAGTCCCAGTCTTTATCTTTCCTCCTTTCTTGTGGTGTCTCACATGCTCCCCACCTTCCTCTCTCAACCGTATTCATAGTTACCTTTGTTCAGTGTACTTACATTGTTGTGCTACCATCTCCCAAAATTGTGTTCCAAACCACACACTCCTGTCTTCTATCACCCTGTAGTGCTCCCTTTAGTATTTCCTGTAGGGCAGGTGTCTTGTTCACAAAGTCTCTCATTGTCTGTTTATCAGAAAATATTTTGAGCTCTCCCTCATATTTGAAGGACAGCTTTGCTGGATACAGGATTCTTGGTTGGTGGTTTTTCTCTTTCAGTATCTTAAATATATCACACCACTTCCTTCTTGCCTCCATGGTTTCTGCTGAGAGATCCGCACATAGTCTTATTAAGCTTCCTTTGTATGTAATGGATTGCTTTTCTCTTGCTGCTTTCAGGATTCTCTCTTTGTCTTTGACATTTGATAATCTCATTATTAAGTGTCTTGGCGTAGGCCTATTCAGATCTCTTCTGTTTGGAGTACGCTGCGCTTCTTGGATCTGTAATTTTATGTCTTTCGTAAGAGATGGGAAATTTTCATTAATTATTTCCTCTATTATTGCTTCTGCCCCCTTTCCCTTCTCTTCTCCTTCTGGGACACCAATGATATGTACATTATTGTACTTTGTTTCATCCTTGAGTTCCCGGAGACGTTGCTCATATTTTTTCATTCTTTTCTCCATCTGCTCCTTTGCGTGTAGGCTTTCAGGTGTTTTGTTCTCCAGTTCCTGAGTGTTTTCTTCTGCCTTTTGAGATCTGCTGTTGTATGTTTCCATTGTGTCTTTCATCTCTTGTGTTGTGCCTTTCATTTCCATAGATTCTACTAGTAGGTTTTTTGAACTTTTGATTTCTGCCGTATACATGTCCAGTGCTTCCTTTACAGCCTCTATCTCTTTTGCAATATCTTCTCTAAACTTTTTGAACTGATTTAGCATTAGTTGTTTAAATTCCTGTATCTCAGTTGAAGTGTACGTTTGTTCCTTTGACTGGGCCATAACTTTGTTTTTCTTAGTGTAGGTTGTAATTTTCTGTTGTCTAGGCATGGTTTCCTTGGTTATCCAAATCAGGTTTTCCCAGACCAGAACAGGCTCAGGTCCCAGAAGGAAGAAATATTCAGTATCTGGTTTCCTTGAGGGTGTGTCTTAGAAAATTGCTCCACCCTTTGATGCCTCGGGTCACTGTGCTTTTCTGCCCAGCAGGTGACGCCTGTTAGCCTATAATTCTTGACTGGTGTGAGGAGGTGTGGCCGTGTTCCCCCAGGCTCTGGGGTCTGGTTCTGAATGGAAAGGGCCCCACCCCTTTCCTCCTAGAGAAGACAGACCCCTCAGGTGGAGGTCATTAGCATTTCAATGGTCTCTCTCTGCTTGTGGTGTCTCCACCCTTCTCTGAGTCACAGCCCTGGAAACTGAAAATGACTGGGGCTTTCTCCACTGAGCCAAAAAAGAAACAGATAGTCCCCTTCAGACCCAGTCCAAGGTGACCCTCCGGCTCTCCCAGGTCAGTCGTCACCCAAAGCCTCTGTCTGTTTTTTGGGGCTGCGTACCTGTAGTGAGCAGTTCACACTCGCTACTTAAAACCCCAGTTGGAGCTCAGCTGAGCCGTATTTGCTTGCTGGGAGAGAGCTTCTCTCTGGCACCACGAGGCTTTGCAGCTCAGGCTATGGGGGAGGGGGTCTCACGACTTGGATCCGCAGGTTTTACTTACAGATTTTATGCTGTGTTCTCGGGCATTCCTCCCAATTCGGGTTGGTGTATGATGAATGGATGGTCTCGTTTGTCCCCCTGCAGTTATTCTGGATTATTTACTAGTTGTTTCTGGTTTTTTGTAGTTGTTCCAGGGGGACTACTTAGCTTCCACTCTTCTCTATGCCGCCATCTTGCCCAAGTCCTGTAGGAGTCTTTTTGTTCAGGAAGGTCTGTAGGATCCCAGCTGGGGAGGGGAATCCAACTGGAGATTCCACTGACTTTTACTGCTGTGGGAGTAACAGGACTTACAAAGCAAGCTCCTTTCCATCTGGGCTCCAGCTGGAAGCCAGGCCTGGTTTCTTGCCAGGTTTTGATTAGGACTAAGGCCCCTGGTTTTACCTTAGGAGGGGTTATATTTGGCTCTGGGGCAGGAAGAACGTGGGCCCCTAGGTCTTGGATAAGGTTCTGTGTGGCCCCTAGGGAAGTGAGCTACTTGGTTAGATTACTGACTTCAGGATCTAACACTAAATCCTGGGTTAAAGACGGTCTCCCACACATCACTGCAAAGGGGCTCAGTGGAGGGGCCTCTTTGGCGCCAAGTGCGTTCTGAGGTGTGCTAAGGGAGGATTCGGTTCCCACGGCATGTGTGTTTCTTGACATAACTTTTTAATTAATGTTTGTTTTTAGGGTCGGTTAGTTCTTTCTACCTTCCTGGAGGATTGAGGTCTCCAGACACAGTGGAAGTGATATTTTATGCCAAGAGCCGTTGCTACCCCTTGTGTTATATGCCAGCAGAGGTGGTCCACTGTCACTGTGGATGGAAACAGGCAACCCAGATCTAGGAATAATTTCTTAATGAAGCAATTTAGAGATGGCGTTAGCAGTTTCTGTTTGCGTAGGAGAGGCTCCCATCCAGCCTGTAAAGGTGTCCACAGGGCTAGTGGGTGCTTGAACCCTTGGCAAAGTGACACATGGGTGAAGTCCACCTGTCAGTCTTTTCTGGGTACCTCCTCACTGCTGAACTGGGGGCGTCGGGGCTGACAGCTGGGCAAGGTTGCTAGAATTTGGATTGCTAGTGGCACACAAAGCACAACTTGGAGTAACCTTTCTAATGGTTTTGGCCGAATTTTCCCTTCAAGTATTTTTTGTGCTAGGGTGGTGAGAGCATCTCTGCCTAGATAAGTAGCCTGGCGGGAGCCTTGGAGAACTTTCCACTGAACTTCACTAGGCAGGATACTTTTTCTTTCTTTAGTAAGCCATCCATTTGCTTCACACGTGTACCCTGATTCCTTTGCTAGTTTCTCTTCCTCCTGTGTGTAAGCAGGAGTGACAGGGGTACGAGAGAGATCAGGGACTAACACTAGCACAGAGATTGGATTTTGGGCAATTGCTTTAGTGGTTCTGTCTGCCTTGTCATTCCCTTTGGCCATCAGAGCATCAGACTTTTGGTGCCCCAGAAAGTGAATTACTGCAATCTCTTGTGTAAGCTTCTGTGTGCAGTACAGCTCCCAGCAGGTTGAGAATTTCCTGTCTGTGCTTGATAGGGGATTTATCATTAGTGAGCAGCTCTCTTTCTTTCCAGATAGCTGAGTGAGATGCAGCACAAGAAAGTCGTACTTAGAGTCAGTATGAAGATTAACTTTTTCCCTGCTGCTAACGTTAAACCCCTAGGGAGGGCTGTGAGCTCGGCTTTTTGGTCCGAGGTCCCGGGGATACAAGCTTTGCCTCTGTGACTTCCTGCAGGGAGACAACAGCATATCCTGCTTTTTTGATTTCCTGTTATACAAAACTGCTTCTGTCTGTGAACCACTCTAACTCTGGGTTTTCTAGGGGCTGGCCTGCTGGAATAATTTTGGGCTAGTGTTTCTGGGCATGAGTACTCCAGGGGTGTGTTCTCTTGGTCTGGATTTACAGGCAACAGAGTAGCCGGGTCCAGGGTGGTACAGACTTGGATTTCAACCTCGGGCATGTCTAGGGAGTCTGTTATTTGAAAGCCACTGATGTCCTCTTGCCTCTAGAGTGTCTCTGACTTGGTGGGGAGCATACACCGTTTAGGTTTGACTCTGCATCAGCTTGGTGGCTTGTCCTGTAAGTAAGGCAGTAGCCCCTACTGCGCTGAGGCAGGGTAGCCAGCCCTGGGCTGTAGCATCTAATGGCTTTGAAAAGAAGGCCACGGGTCGGGGGATGTTCCCAGGCTTTTGTACTAAGACTCCCAGTGCTGCTCTTTTCTTTTCAGTTACGTATGCGTAAAAGGGCTTATCTAATTTGGGCAGGCCCAGGGCAGGCAGGCTGGCAAGAATGCTCTTGAGGGCCGTAAATGCAGTAGTTTTCTCTGCTCCCCATGCCAAGGGGACATTATCTGGTCCCCCAGTGGCATCACAGAGAGGCCGTGCAATTTCTCCAAATCAGGATACCCAGATTCTGCCATATCCCACCATTCCCAGGAAGACTCTCAATTGTTTTCTTGTTTCAGGGTAGGGAAAGTAGAGCCTGGACCCTCTCAGATAGTGAAGGATGTTCCCCTGGGGTGAGGGCAAACCCAAGATACAGAACTTTCTGTAAGGCACTCTGAGCCTAGAAGGTGAAATCCTCTTTCTGCTGGGAAATTAAGGGTGATAAAGCTTCCCTCGGAGGACAACATATTAACAAATCCTCCACATACTGAAGGAGGGAGCCAGCCTCCAAATGCAGGAAGGCGAGGCAGGTGCTAGCACGTTCCCAAATGTGTGAGGACTGTCCATGTGGGCTGGGTGGGGGGTGCATCCTTGGCCCCGGCTGTTCAAAGGCAAATAGATGCTCAAAAGAACACTAACAGTTTAGCAGGGGAGGGGTGGGGTGAAGGCTCCAGCCCCAGACTCCCCGTCAGCTCCCACTACGGGACAGGTTTTAGAGGAGAGAGGGCTGGAGTGAGAGGCTAACACAGAATAGGTGGCTCCTGTATCAATTAAAAAATTAACAGTCTTACCTGCCACATCAGGAGATGCCTGGGGCTCAACCATCTTGATGTTCTTTGGTGAGATCCAGGGAGCCAGTGGCCCTGGGCCCCTTCAGTCCTGGCTGGGGTGGTCAAAGGGCTTTAGGAGAGGCCTTGCTCCCCCTGGGGGCTCGACACACTCTCGGGCCCAGTGTCCTGCCTTGCTGCTCCGTGGACAGGGCCCGGGAGGCTCTTTCCGTCTTTGTGCTCCTTTGGTCCTTGGGGGCACTCTCGTCTCCAGTGCCCCGACTCTCCGCATTGATGAGGTTCCCGGTGGCTTCTGCCCTGAGTGGCCCTGGGGTGGCTGCTCACCATTTACAGCTTAAGCTGTGACCTCGCCTTATTTCCAGCTCTCCTCGCCCTCTCCTCCCTGGAGTCCTGTCTCGGTCATTAAAGACAGAAAAGGCAGTGCTCGTACGTCATTCATAGGTGTTTGGGGCCTGAGGCTCACTGCGGTTTTCTCCTTGTGTCTGGAGCTGACTGGCCTGTAAAGTTGGTCTTTAACATAATTTGTCCTTCCTCAGAGTCGGGGTCAACATTGGTCTCCTTTTTCATAGCCTCCTCTAGTCTCCGCATCAGACGGTCACATTGGCCCCAGGCCGTGCCAGGAAAGCCAAGAGGCGGAGGAGGGCCTGAGGGTGTCGCCCATTCACGGGAAGTGCGTTTGGAGCTCCTGGTGCCGATCACCCTGGGTGGGCCAGACCACTTGGGGTCTGTGCCCTCAGGGACCTGCAGTCCAGCTGGGGGAAGGAGACCCGATCTCAGAGTCACAGCAATGTCAAGTGCGAAGAGGAGAAGAGAGCAGGGTGCTGAGAAGACAAGCAAGGAGACCACCACTGGGGCGCTCAGAGTTTCTGTGAAAATGCATTAGGATTTGGAAAACAGGAGTGAGCGTTCATAAATACAGCAAATTTCATAAGCTCCTGCTTCTTTGCATTATATGGCTGGAACTGGAACTTGTGGGAAGGCTGTCCTTGCAGGCTGTTTCAATATTTCTGTCTAATTCCTTCCTAATCGGGCCACATAAAATATCAGGCAGATGCTTTTTTGTTACTGTGCATCCCCTGAGTTTCTGTTTGCCCCTGGCACTGCTACACAAACAGCAGCGGGAGCCTGTTGAAAATTGCTGCTGTGCACATTTATTCTCTGCTGTGTGGAAAGAGACTTTTCCATCATTTCCCAGTTTGGTGTTTTCAGAGTGAAATTACTGCTGCCCGTCAATCATCCTGTCTGGTCTACACTGTTAAACAATTTCTGTATTCTTGATCATTGCCTTCTCTCTCTCTTTGTGCTCTCAACATTGTTCAGCATTTCTTGTTTAATTTTTGAAAATTCTAGCAAAGTTTATTTGGCTTTAAATGGTATTGACTCGATGAAACCTGGGCATTTCAGATAATTTTTAAGACCCACACACAGTACTGTCATCAAAGTAGAAAATGAATCATTGCCCCTGGAAGTTGGTAAAGCAGTTTTTACAGCCCGTTTCACTGAGCATTTGAATGTGTCCTGTGTGACCCATTGCTGTGCCGTGATGTCTGACGAGGCCCCTGTGTTTCCACTGCCCAGCGCAGGGATGGCCATGGGGAGGGGCGGCGGGAGGACCCCAGGCCTGGCTGAGCAGAGCACGTTGTCAGCCCTGGGGCTGCAGGGGCTGCAGGGACCATTTGGTAACTTGAAGATGAGTGCTACGTGAAGGCAGAAAAGACCTATACATCCTGTCCTTCTGATGCAGAATAATTGCATCAGACTGGCTGAAATCTGTGTCATAAAACTACTCTTTATTATTTGAAGGAATTGCTTTAGGGAAAATGCTGACCTAGAGCAAAAATTCAATATTTCAGGGATAAAAAATATATTTCATAAAAGTTCTAAATTAGTTGGCTCTTTTAAAATAAGCTTTCCCCTGTAGTTTTTGTTTTGTTGTGAAATATTAAGTGTTTCCTATTGCAGCATGATTTGAGGCTGTTTCTGCTGGCTTAGCGATTGTCGCTGTCTTGGTAAAACATGACAAGGTGTGCCGGTTTGAGTGTATTGTGTCCCCCAAATGCCATTATCTTTGTAGTCTTGTGTGGGGCAGAAGTTTTGGTGCTGGTTGGATTTGCTTGGAGTGTGCCCCACCCAGCTGTGGGAGATAATTTTGATGAGATGTTCCCATGGAGGCGTGGCCCCACCCATTTGGGGTGGGCCTTGATCGGTGGAGCTATATAAATGAGCTGATTCAAAGAGGAAAGAGAGTGCAGCTGGGAGTGATGTTTTGAAGAGGAGCAAGCTTGCTAGAGAGGAACGTCCTGGGAGAAAGCCATTTTGAGGCCGGAGCTTTGGAGCAGATGCCAGCTGCCTTCCTAGCTAACAGAGGTTTTCCGGAGGCCATTGGCCATCCTCTGGTGAGGGTACCCGATTGCTGATGTGTTACCTTGGATGCTTTGTGGCCTTAAGACTGTAATTGTGTAGTGAAATAAACCCCCGTTTTATAAAAGCCTATCCATCTCTGGTGTTTTGCATTCTCCAGCATTACCAAACTAGGACACAAGGGAGCTGACATCATCGTTAGGTGCTTGTACTTTATGCAAATAGATTTGAAGTTGAAATTATCTGTATGCATGAAATAACTTCCATAGTATTGTAGTTAATAAACTCTACAATAGTATCGTCTCTAATAAATTTTGAAAAGTAATGTTTAAAGTGAACATTTGCAAAACCTTCATTTTTCTCCACTTGCTTCTTTGATGCTTTTGGGGCTATACACCTCTGGAAAATTCTTGTCCCTAATGGAAATAGTATTCAGTTTAAGACTTTGTATCAGCCTTTCAATTATTGGAGCTCACTCACTCAGGGCTAGTTAATTGGACCGTTTATATACATAACTCATTGACATCATTAGAAGCACAGATAAACTGCATATTATACAATTGCTGTGGTCTTAGGAGTTCTTGTCTGTTGACTTCCCAGTTCTTGACTTCTCTGGGCTGGAGATTGCCGGCAGGGGCTTTATCAGGACCACCTGGGAGGGCTGAGGCAGGCAGGCTGTGCAATGGGAGGTGTGGTGGCTTGGAGCGCTGTACCCCAGAATCACATGCTCTTGTTTGAATCCATTCCTGTGGGTGTGAACACTGTAAACAGGACCTTTAGATGACGTTTCTTCAGTTAAGGTGTGGCCCAGCTGAACCAGGATGAGTCTGATCTTATTACAGAAGACCTTGTAGGGGAGGTCACAGGGAGAGAGAAGCCACGGGAACATCCAGAGGCTGGAAGTCAACGGAACCCAGAAGAGAATCCAGGAGAGGCCACCATGTGCATTACCACATGACAGAAAAGCCAAGGACCAAAGATCAGCAGCCACCAGCCCCAGAACGCCACCATCTTCTGGGAGAAAGCATCACCTTGGTGACTCCTTGATTTGGACTTGTCCTCGCTCCAAAACAGTGAGCCAATGAATTCCTGTTGTTTAAGCAACTCATTGCCTGGTATTTGCTTTAGGAGACAGGAAACTGAAACAGGAGGTGTTGGGCTGTGATGTGGTTGTAACAGAGGACTCAGCCACCCCACGGGGAGCTCAGAAGCTGGGATGCCCTTCGGGGTTGTCCTGAATGGAGGGAGGGGGCCACTCACTGACCCATCATCAGACACGAGCTGCCCCCAGGAGGGAAGGTGACGCAGGAGGACGCAGCTCCTTCCACTGCAGACGGCTGCTGGGGAGGGACCCAGTGCTCACCGTCAGCATCAGCAGACAGCACTCCCGCAGCCGGGAGAGCGGACGCCCCAGTCCTGAGGGAGGGGTCCGGGCAGCACGCCACACCATCTTCAGCAGGCGGCACCGCTGACCTCACGGTGCACAAACACTTAAGCCACCAAGTTGGCTCCGGAAGGTGCATCGGCTCCTGTCCCCTGGGTGACCCTCAGCGCGAGTCTGGGGGCTGGTCACGAGCACTGCAGTGTTCCCGTGATGCTCCCCGTAAAGAAGAGACTCTTCTGCAAAGCATCTGGAGCCTCTAGTCTTTGAGATAATCATTTTTTAAAACTTAACTATGTTATGGTTATCATTTAAAACCTTATTCTTACCTGTTTAGAAAACATATGAAGATGCTCATTTAAGACTTGCCAGATGGAAAACCTCCGTAACAATAAAATTCTGATGATGTAAATGTAACTGAAAAACAACCAGGGACGTGCCTTAGAAATTAGCATGACTGCCGCTCAGCTTCAGAAAGGGAATGCACACAGATGAAATACGGGCATGGAACAAGGAGGTCCGCAAAAGAGGCGCCGAGGCTGTGAGAGGGCTATGGAAAAGGCCAAGTACACAATGAACTCTGATGGTTTTGATAGCTGTGTTCTAAGCAAAAAGTGAGCCAGGGCTGCACCCATTGTGTGGGGCGGATTGGCTCTCGTTCCCTGACAGCGGGGAAATCAGAACGGCTCCCTTCGTCTTTTGTCCCCAATGTCCCTTTCAAGGACAATGATCGTAAACCGGAAGCATCTAGCACGGTGGAGAGCAGATGGAGTCCCAAGGCAGGTGCAGAGCTGGTCAGCGATCATGCTGTCCCTTCAATAAATCAGTTCTTCAGATGGAGACAAATCATCTGCCAGGTGCTAGCTGTTCTGTACAGGTATCGTTGGATGTCCACTGCTGGTTATCTTGAAGGAATCCCAGAGAAGAGGAGAGGGGATAGAAGACTGAAAATGGAACAGACATTCTCTTGACTTTTAAAGGCAGGATAAAGGTATATTCTGGACACAATACATTGTTGAGCTGGGCTTCAATTACTGTGAACAGTGAGACAGGGAAATGGTAACAGTAGGAGGCCACATGGTTTATTAGAAACAAGACATGCCAAATGGGCCTCATGTCCTGTTCTGGAGGGAGGCAGGGGCACGTGGGGATACAAGCAAAGATCCCGTAAACAGAATTAGCAGAGGCTCTGCGCCTGGGTCTTCATTTTTGCCCCAGTCAGGCACTGAGTGTGGTCACACCAACAGCCTCTGAGAACTCAGATCCCATGCACACACATAACCCTGTTGAAATCAGAGACCCATGCAGCTCAGTCCCAAGCCCAGCCCAAGAGGGAGAAGAAAAGAGTTGCATTTTCTTTGCATTTCTCTTGAAGGACATCAAAAGGGATCCAGTTCAGGATCCCCAGCTGAGCTGTTTGTTTCCTGTTTTCTCTCTTCCCTTTTCTGTCACTCATACCCTCAAGAGACTCAGCAATGGCAAATGCTGAAAGAGCTCTCTCACTCACACCTAGACAATATAGATGTTTTTTTACCTTCCCAGTGCTCTCCACCCCCCCACTCATTCACTTCCCACTTTTTATTATTTTTGACTGGCAGCCTAATTCTCCACGTCTCCCCCTGCCTGAGCCTCTGTTTATTCTCTGTCAGCACTCTGCCTCTTAGACATGAGGAGATGTTGAGGTGGCTGTCCTTGGAGATAGATGGGTGGTGGGGTGGACAGTCATGGACTTCTTTGAGCAGATGCGGGTGGGTGTGGGAGAGGCTGTGAGTCCAGCTCATCCTGTGCATTTGTCCTGTGTGCTGGGTGTGGGCTTGGTTCTGAGATACAGCAGCGAGCATGAGTGACAAAGTTCCTGCCCTTTTGGAACTCATCATAAGCACCATGAAAGAAATGGAAAGGAAAAGCTGAAGGGGGGAATGGAGAAGCTTTAAGCAGGGAGGAGGAGAAGCCACCATAGGGGCTGACATTTGAGTTAAGACATGAAGGACAGGAAGGAACAAGGAGTGTCCCGGGCAGAGGAAAGAGCAGGTGCACAGCCCTGAGCTTGGCGTGTGTGGAAGGCAGGAAAAATGGGCATGGAGAGCAAGCAGGATCTGGTACGAGTAAGATTCGGTGGAAGGACAAGCCTTGGTGATGGCTTGGGGTTTTATGCTACTAAAAAGTGAAAGCACTGAAGAGTTTCAAGCAAAGGAATGATTACTCAGAGAGCTGCATGGAGGATGGAGGGCTCTGGGGCAAGGATGGAGCAGACAGACCAGTGCTGGGGCCGTGGCTGCAGCCCAGCTGGGGACAGGAGATTGTCTTAGTTTTCCAGGGCTGCTATCAATGAACACCACTGTTTCAGTTTCCTTGTTGCTAAAGCAAACACCATGCAATGGCTTGGCTTAAACAGTGGAGATTTAATGGGGTTTTGAGGCTAGGAGAAGTCCAAATCAAGACGTCATCAAAGCAATGCTTTCTTCACAAAGACTGGAGTGCTGGGGCTGGCGCCCGCGAGCCTCGGTCCTGGGCTCCCCTCCACACAGCGATGCACCTGGCGGCCTCTCCGGGCCTCTCCAGGCCTCTCCCTGTCTTCTGGGCTCTGTTCACTCTCAGCTTCTGGCTGCCCCCTCCGACAGGGAACCTCCTCTGTGATCTTCCCTGTGAGTCCTCAGTAATAGGACGAAGACCCATCCGGATTGAGGGGGCCACACCTTAACTGAAGTCACTCTCAAAAGGTCCTGTTTACAAAGTTCACACCCACAGGAATGGATTAAGTTTAAGAACATGTTTTTCTGGGATATCAAGTTCCAAGCCACCACAACCATAAACTGTTTGGCTTAAACAGTAGGAATTTATTGGCTCACAGTTTGGAGGCTAGAAGTTCAAAACCAAGACGTCAGCAGGCCAGCACCTCCCTGTTGCGTTCTGGTGGTGGCTTGTTGGCAAACCTCTTCCTCCGTCACACGGCGGTCCGTCTGTCTCTTCCTGTGGCTTGCACTTCTGTGTCCAGGTTTCCTCTGCTTGTAAGGTCTCCTGTCATATGGGATTCCATTTGGCTACATCTTAAAAGGATTTCAATATTCTCATTTACAAGTGAGTTCACACCCACAGGTGTAGAGGCTGGGACTTCACGGGGGGCATGATTCAGTCTACCACAGCACTGGATAGAGATAAAGAGGAATGGTGGGTCTGAACCAAGGAAAGTCTGGATGAGAGAGAAAAGAGAAAGGGAGAAATCAAGGATGATGGACAGTTGACTGGAGCACTCACTGCCATTCTCCAAGAAGGAGAAGCCTGGAGGAGGGAGAAGGAGGCCAGGCATTGGGATTTGGATATGCTACATTTGATGATGCATCTTTGTGGGTAGGCAGTAGGCATTTGGACTGTGTGACCGAGTCTGGAGCTCAGGGGAGAGGTCAGAACTTGGGTGTTGTACCAGAGAGAGTGTTTATAACTAGCGAACAAGATGGGTCACTTAACAGGAGAAATGGCTGAGAAAGCAGATAGGATCTGGGGCCAAGTCCCAGGCATCCCGACAGGTGGAAGTTTGAAAGAGGAGCAGCAGGCAGCAAAGGAGCAGCTGGTGAAGGAAAACCAGGGGAGTGTGATGTCATGAATCCAAGAGGAGGAGCGTCTCCAGGGAGAGGTCAGTGGGTCAAATGCTTCTGAAATCTTGAGCAAGAGGAGAGAAATGGCCACTGAATTTGGAAGAAGGACGATGTTCATGAGCTGGAGATGAGCAGTTTTACTGGAAGGGTGGGACATAGCCAGACGTGAGTGGCCTGTTGAGTTAATAAATTGTGAAGAAGTAGAGGCAGTGATTTTAGAATATAGCTATTCTGACTCTCCTCTGGTTATAATTTGCATGGAATATCCTTTTCCGTCCTTTTACTTTCAACCTCTTTATGTCTTTGTATTAAAGTAAGTCTCTTGTAGATGGCCTGTAGATGGATTATGCTTTTCATTCATCTGTCAGTCTATGCCTTTTAATAGGATAGTTTAATCCATTTACATTTAAGTAATAAATTCTAAGGAAGCATTTATATCTGACATCTAGCTGTTTGTTTTCTGTATACCTTGTATGTTTTTGTTCCTAAATTACTCCGTTACTGCCCATTTTTTGGCATTTAGTTGAATTTTTGTGAGGTACTATTTTGATTCTCTTCTTCTTTTCTTTTCTCTGTGTTTCTAAGTTATTTTCTTAGTGGTTATTTTTATGATTACAATAAACACCTTAGACTAATAACCTAGTTTGAACAATATAAACTAACTTTCAGTAGTATACAAATTCTCTACTTCTATACATTTTTGTCCCTTCTCCTTTAGAATGTTACTGTTTCAGACTGCACTGTATGCCCATTAACATAGAATTCAATTATTGTTTACACATTTGCCTTTTAAGTCATATGGGGAGAAGAGCAGTCAAAACCCCAAACCACAATAATACAGGATTTTATACTTACCTGTATAGTATTCTTTACCAGTATTCTTTATTTCTTCCTATGGCCTTGAGTTACTGTCTGTTGCTTCTGCCTGAATGATTCCCTTCTGTGTTTCTTGTGGGGCAGATCTTCTGGTAATAAACTCCTTCAGCTTCTGTTTATCTGTAAATGGCTTAATTTCTCTTTCATTCTTAAAGGATAATTTTGCTAGATATAGAATTTTTAGTTGATAGTTTTCTGTTTTAAGGACTTTAAATATGACATCCCACTGCCTTCTGACCTCCATGGTTTCTGATGAGAAATCAACTGTTAATCTTATGGGGGTCCCTGTACATGACAAGTTATTTCTCTCTTGCTGCTTTCAAAGTTCTCTCTTTGTCTTTGAGTTTCCTCTTTGGAGTTCGTCGAGCCTCTTGAACTTGTATATTCATGTCTTTCCATCAGAGTTGGGAAGTTTTTGGTCTTTATTTCTATTTCTTCTAATACTTTTTCTTCCCCTTTCTCTCTCTCTTGTCCTTCTGGAACTCCAGTTTTGCTTATTTGTCATGCTTGATTGTGTCCCTTATGTCCCTCAGGCTCTGTTCATTTTTCCTCATTATTCCTTCTTTCTTTTCTTCACCCTGAATAATTTTGGTTGTCTTGTCTGCAGGTTCACTGATCCTATCTTTTGCTTGCTTGAATCTGCTGTTGCATCCGTCTAGTGAGTCTTTCATTTCAATTATTGTACATTTCAGCTCCTCATTAAATTTCTATACCATTATTTTATTCAGATAACATTTTTAAAATTTCATTTAGTTCTTTGTTGATAGTTTACTTTAGCTCATTGAATATATTTAAGACAGTTGATCTAGCATTTTTGACTCATTGTTCTAATGTATGAGCTTCTTCAGAAATGGTTTCTGTCAAGTTCTTCTTTTCCTGAGAATGGGTCATACTTTCCTGTTACTTCATGTGTTTTGTAATTTTTTGTTGAGAACTGGACATTCTGAGTTATGTTGTTGCAACTGTTGAAATCTAATTAGTCCATTTCTCTAGGATTACAGGTTTTTTTTCCTTGATGAGAGCTGGAGCCATCTGTTTTTGAAACTATTTTCATTATTTTGTGAACTTTTTCAAAACTATTTTTGCTCCAAACAGGGAAAGGAAAGAGAAAGAATGAGGGACCACCTCTTTGAGACTTCTCTGCTGCTTTTGCCTGAGGAGGGCTGGAATGATGGCCACTCTCTGTGCTGGTGCCCCAGCGATCAGCAGCAGGGGTCGTCTGCACCCTCAGTGCTGGAGGACAGGGTCCTTATCACTCACCAACAGGCTGGTCCCAGAACCTGGGCTATAGGCCCCACTGGTGCCGGCTATGCACTGGGAGGAGGGAGGGTGGTAGCCGCCACAGGGAGGGTGCAATTCACTGATACTCATTGAAATTTGCTGCTCTCCTTATCCAGCTCTTCCCTGGTTGCTGCAGTTGTTCCACTAGACTCTGGAGTTCCAAAATAGTTGACCCAGAGTTCCAATAGTCCTGCCAGTTCAGTAGTTGTTCTGGTGGAGGGACTGACCCCTGGAGCCTCCCACTTGGCCATCGTCCCCCACTCCCTCGAGATAGTTTGTCAGCAAACATTTGCTTCAAAGTGAGCTCGAAAAATGAGTGGAGACATGGAGAGAGATCATGGGGCTAACAGGGTTCTCTGGTTTGCTAATGCTGCCAGAATGCAAAACACCAGAAATGGATTGGCTTTTATAAAAGGGGGTTTATTTGGTTACAAAGTTACAATCTTAAGGCCATAAAGTGTCCATAAACAAAGGATACCTTCACTGGAGGATGGCCAATGGCGTCCGGAAAACCTCTGTTAGCTGGAAAGGCATGTGGCTGGCGTCTGCTCCAAAGTTCTGGTTTCAAAATGGCTGTCTCCCAGGACGTTCCTCTCTAGGCCTCAGCTTCTCTTCAAAATGTCATTCTCAGTTGCTCTTGGGGCATTTGTCCTCTCTTAGCTTCTCCGGAGTAAGAGTCTGCTTTCAACGGCTGTCTTCAAACTCTCTCTCATCTGCAGTTCCTCTCTCAGCTCCTGTGCTTTCTTCAAAGTCTCCCTCTTGGCTATAGCAGCTTGCTCCTTCTGTCTGATCTTATATAGTGCTCCAGTGATTTAATTCAGACCCACCCTGAATGGGCAGGGCCACACCTCCATGGAAATTATCCAATCAGAGTCATCACCCACAGTTGGGTGGGGCACATCTCCATGGAAACACTCAAAGAATTACAATCTAATCAACACTGATACATCTGTGCACACAAGAGTACATCAAAGACAGTGGCATTTGGGGGGACATAATACATTAAAACTGGCACGGGGGGTATGTTTTTACTCTTATGAGAGTGACCCAGTGGGGAGGGGGGCCCTGGTTATTCCACAGAAAGAGGAGATGGGGGCAGTGGTGCTCATAGAGGGTGTGAGAAGCTGGGGTCCAGGGCACCCTGGGCTCCTGGACGTTCCCTCTGGTTAACATATGACAAGACCAGGAAGACGGGCACAGAAGGAATTGTCCTCTGCAGCTTCTGTCTTCTCAGTGAAGGAAGAGGTTTGGTCACCAGCTGAGAGCGTGTGGGGGTCGGGCCTGTGGGGGAGTTGAGGACAGAACAGAAGGAACAAAGTTGTGATTTTTGAGAAGAGGGGAATGAAATTTTTTAGGAAACATAGTGGACTGGACAGGTATCATTAAATGCCCCCACAAAGTTTGTAGTGCTGAGTTTAAGGTGAGATAATTCAGCAGAGTAATGTGGGTTTTCTCCAGTAATAGTTGGCTGGTTTGGGGTAGGCACAGGTGGCAGCGTTGGGTTCAGCCAGGGCTCGGGATTTGCCAGGAAAAGGGGGTGGGGTGAGAGAGAGAAAAGGAGTCGCAGGTGTTTCCAAGGAGAAGAGGAGTCACAGGTGTTTCCAAGGAGAAGAGGAGTCGCAGGTGTTTCCAAGGAGAAGAGGAGTCGCAGGTGTTTCCAAGGAGAAGAGGAGTTACAGGTGTTTCCCGGGAGGTGAACTGGGGTGTGCGGAGTGAAGACGGGGGAGGGAGGGGGCATTGCCTGGGGGGCCATGAGATTGCAGAGCTGCTGTGGAGGGGGTTCCAGAGTGCGTGAGCTGGACAAATGGAATGTGTTAACACTAACAATAATAAATTATATCCCATTATCTGAAATTGGTGATAAAAATGCTCACTTCACAGGATTATTCTGACAATCAAATTTTTTAAAAACTGTAAGATGAGTTATTGGCCTGGTAAATTGAACTAGTGAAATAGATACAATATACCTTGATTTCCTTAAGGTGTCCCACCAAAGCTATCACACTCATGAACAAAACAGTAATATGTAAATCATAACACTTTGGCTGGTTTTATGACTGCTCAAATAACTGCATCAAAACCACGGTGATTCTGCTTACTTCAGCGCTTGCCCGCTCTGTGGTCAACCAAGTGCCTTGGCAAAAATGGGGGGCCCCTGTGTGCGCAGACTCCGAGCACACGCCGGACGGCCAGAGCATCTGGTGTCTTCCAGAAGTGAGTAGTCACTGGATGGAAAAGCACAGTTTTTAGGTAGCACAGTTTTTATTTCAGGAATCTTCAGCAAAAGGCTACAGGAGCTCTGAAGAAATGAATACAGCCTGCACTTTGTATGTCCAGGCTTGCTCAGGCAGAGTGAGGCTGCGATAAAACTTGCAAATTCCAAATTACATTCAATTGCATCTAATACAGAGATTTAAGAAGTTGAGAAAATATGTTATTACTGAGAAAGAAACAGAGTTAAGCAAAAAAAAAATAGTGACTCAAACTAGATGGAAGCATTGCCTAAGGAGAAAACTACGTCTGTAACGAAAGTCGTCATTCTGAATATTATTATTCCTTGAATTTAAAAAAGGCATCCAAGTGTTGACGGAATTGAAGAGAAAGTGTTTTAGATAAAATGCCAGCATGTACATTGCTCTCAAATTCTTCTCAATTCTCTTATATTAATATGCCTGTTCTGGTTTGCTAATGTCACCGTTTTGCAAAACAGAAGAAATGGATTGGCTTTTATAAAGGGGGATTATTTGATTACACAGTTACAGTCTTAAGGCCATAAAGTGTCCATCAACAGTCGGGTACCTTCACTGGAGGATGGCCCATGGCATCCAGAAAACCTCTGTTAGCTGGGAAGGCACGTGGCTGGTGTCTGCTTGCTCCCAGGTTGTGTTTCGAAATGACGTTCTCCAGAATGTCTCTGTGTCAGCTTCTCAGGGCAAACTCTGGGCTGGTACCTCCAAAACAGCAAAACTGCCTTAAATGGCTGTCCTCAAAATGCCTCTGTAAGTTGCAGCTCCTCTTTCAGCTCCTGTGCATTCTTCAAAGTGTCCCTCTTGGCTGTAGCCAGAGTCTGGGCCTGTGTGGCTCTTTTTAAAGTTCCCCAGTGATCTAGTTAACACCTATCCTGAATGGGTAGGGCAACACCTCCATGGAAATTATCCAATCAAAGGTCTCGCCCACAGGTGATTGAGTCACTTCTCCATGGAAACACTCAATCAAAGGATTCCAAGCTAATCAACACTAATGCGTCTGCCCCCCAAGATTGCATCAAAGAACATGGCATTTTAGGGGACATAATACATCCAAACCAGCACGATGCCCTTCATTTATGGGGTCCCCATCTTAGATTTCCAGGGCTGCTGTGGCTCAAAGAACAGGAATTTACGGCCTCGTGGTTTTGGCAGGTACAAGTCAAAGTCCAGTTCCGGTCAGGCCGAGCGTTCTCTGGGTCTGCAGCGTCCTGCTCCCAGTCTCCCTGTCCCCGGGGCTCCTGGGCTGGCCTCTCGGCCTTGGTCACGTGGTGTCTCCACCTCCCGTGCAGTCCCCTGCGTCTCTGCTAAGGTTTCCTGCCCTTACACGGCCTCCAGCCTCGTGGGTCAGGCCTGCCCCTGTTCCGTGGCCCTGGCTGAATCGGGCCCTCAAGGGTCCTTTCACAACACGTCCACACCTTAACCATGACAGTGTCCTTGCACGCCCACTTGGATGTCCCAGTTACAGCAGGGCGGGCCTTAGTTCACACGCTGGACCCCGTAAGGCGGAGAGAACTCGTACATGGTCAGTTGGGGAGAGCCCCAGGAGGACGGCATGTGTCGGAGGCAGAGATGCGAGCCGGAGCCCCGAGGACAGTGGCAGTCCAGCCCTGGAGTGTTCCAGACCCCAGGAGAAAGTGTGGCCTGTGGAGACCTGGATGTCGATCTCCAGCCTCCCAACTGTGAAGCAGTAGATGCCTTCTCCTTAAGCCGCCCCTTGGGTGGTGCCTGCCGCAGCCGTCCTGGCTCACCAGACAAGCCCTTTTCCGTCAGGTCTCGTCACCAGGGCTCCTAGAGGCCAGCAGGTCGGGAAGATGCAGCTTCGGACCACAGGGCCACCCCTGGCACGGACACAGAGCTCACCTGGGAGGACGACACCCTGTCCCACTCCCCGTCCTCCCACCCCACTGTGCTCCCCCCGTGCCCCGACCCCTGACCCCCCTGCACTAGGTCATGAAGGACCCCACGTCCCCGCTGGCACTCAGGGCAGGGACGGGCTGGAGAAGGCCCTCTGGGTTTAGGGTCAGCCCCCACCGGGCCCCTGCCTCCATTGCCGCACGGCCTCTTCCCTGTGTCCACGGGCGCCTCCCCCCCCCCCCGCCTGTGAGGACACCGGTCACCTTGGATTCAGAGCCCCCTGCCCCGGAGGACCTCACTTTCACCCAATTCTGCCTACAATGGCCACTTCCAGAAATGTCATGTCCGCAGGTCTCAGGAGCCAGGACTCCAGCTTCTCCTTTTGGGGGGCACAGCTCCACCTGTTGCAGCCACTCAGCAGGGGTGTCAGCTGGGGGGGGTGCTGCCCTGGTGCCCTTAGCTGGGTGGGCAGCTGTGGGGGGATGTGAGGGTGTCAACGGGCTGGCTAGCCTCGGCCGGGAGGGACGGCGAAGGTGAGTGCTGGACGGCCCATGTCTCGGTGAGCAGTGGGGAGCTGGGCAGGGCCCGGCATGCAGCCAGGGCGTGAGCGGCTCGCCGTGGCCAGCGTGGGCCGGGTGGATGGGCAGCCAGGCCTTCCCCAGTTCTGCTTTAGGGGTTGGGGTGGGGCCGGAAAACACCTCTTGCAAGCGTGTCAGATTGCACGTGTGTCCCCCTGGGTGCGATCTGTGAAATTTCACCAGCGCTCACAACCACACGTGCTCACGTGCACCAAGACTCACCCCAGCTGACGGGGGTCGGGCCGGACGGCTAAAGTGCGAGGGGCCTCGGGGCGGGGGCTCAGGAGAGTTGGCGGTGGGGCAGCCAGCGTCCTGCCTGCGGGGGACAGGGGGCCACGGCTCTGCCTGGCCGGTTAGGACGGAGACGGCCACGCGAGAGGCAACACCCAAACCCAGCAACCCACGGCGAAGCTGGGGTGCTCCAAACTCACTAGGTCCTGATCATCCCCATTTTAAATGACCCAACGGGAGGCTTTTCACCAGTGGGGGACTGTGAACAGGCAGGTATGGGATTAATAAACTTTAATGTAATCGGTAGCTCGGCTTTTTGGAGGCTGCCCTTCTCCGAGCCTCACACCACGTTTGGATAATTTCCGTCCATCTCTCTCAGGGTTGCTCCTGTGCTTTCTTTCCTCGCTGACTTTCATCTGTGATTATGTTGCTTTGTTTTGTGATGATGTGTCTCTTGGGCACACTCATAACCCTTTCTAATTATGTTTTACGTAGCCTCGGTAAGTTTGGCCAGCCATCCTCTCACACTTTCTGTAAATATTAATGGGAACATTTGAACAGCATCATTTTAGGTACAATAAAATCTCAATTAAACAGAATGAGCAGAAATTGGGTTTTCCAGGTTAATTAAATCTCATAATTAGCTGGGGGTGAATCAGAAAACGCTTGGGTTCCCATTCTTCCAGCTGATTTCTTTTCTAGAATGTTTTCATCTACCCTTTAGTCTGGTAGGCTCTGGAGTTTGCTTTTCCGCTGATGGGTACAGAATCGCGGTACCTCCAGTTCAGTTATGATTTATTCAGAGTTGAGAAAAACAGTCGTGTCAGAGCTGGATGTGGAAACAGTGTAACAATGAATCAAGGGCAAACTCTGGACGTTGCCATTTGAGCAAATCCCAGTTTCCAGTTTTTTTTCATCATCCTCATATAAAACATGGGTTGTAGGGAGAAAATCCTGATTGATGGGGAGATCCTGGTGTGCGTCTCGCTGATGAATAACAGCCAGTTCCCTCTTTGCACTGCAGACTTTTGAATATCATTGTTATTTTGCTACCGGGCCGCGGCCTCTTTTCATAGAAATAAAATTGCCACAAGACAAGACTCCATCTGCTACTTTTATTATGACACAACTTTATTGCTATTTTATTTCATATTTAAGGTGATATCAAATGTTTCTGCATGATTCCTAATGTTTTTTTTCACTGATCTTTATTTTGACGACATTATTCCTGAACTCCACAAGTAAACCCGGAACAGCCTTTATGAAATAAATAAACGGCTACCAGTTTGGAATGTCATGACAGTAAATTGGGATTTTTCCCACTATTCAAATGTGTTTGGAGACCAGCTTGCCTAGTGCTTGGGTTTTTCTGGTGCATAATTTCCCTTGATAGAAAGCTGACCGAGCGGTTTGTCCGGGCTGTCCGTGGCCGTGGCACCAGCTTTCAGTGGTTGGTTTTTTCCTTGCTCTCACGCCCAGAAATGGGTTGCATCACCCAGTAAACTTCCCTCATTTTGTTTTGCTTGTTTTAAAAGAATGTTACATGAAACTCTACAGGAATCCCCAGGTTAGGAGCCCAATGCTTTCCTGAAAAAGAGTGTGAGTAATTGTATGCGACGGAGAGGAGTGGACTCACGGTCATGGGAGAGTTTTCACTCTCAGGTAACTAAAATTATTTTAAACCGTAGTTGTAGAGAGGTCCCTGGAGCTGGTTAACTCAAGTGTTATGCAGTGTCCACGGGCTATTTGAACATGAATGCCGGGTCAGCACGGAACACTGATGGAAGTTATTCCCTAATGCAAATTCTTATCTCAGAACTCACTTCTTCCAGTGTTATTGAAGAAACCGAGTTGACAGAGAACCGTGTGGTTGTTTTGGGTGGTTGTGACTTCGTGGGGGATGTGCAGCTAACCGGTCCCTCCGCGTGGCTCTCAGCCCGGGGCACACGCAGCCCCCCGACGCCCCGTGTGTGTGCACCGCGTCCCCGGGGTCTGCGGGGGCCGGGATCGGGCCAGGGAGACGGGGCGGGCTTCGGACACTAAGTAACCCCGCAGTATGAGTCGCTCAGATTCCACGGCCTTCTTTGTGCTTTTCATCTCAAAACCGTTTGAAACTCACGTATCACTGCAGTGCCGACGTGGCTCTGTTTACTCTCGCGGCTTTCCCCGTCAATGCTCCTGGCCCCGGGCGGCCCCCCCTTTCTTGTGGGTAACTCTTACTCTAAACTGCTGTGGGAAGGGCCACCCGGCAGGAGCTCGTGGTCCTCGAGCTTGTCCCCTGCATGTCACAGCCCCCCGGGTGGGTGGTGGGCACAGGCCGTCTGAGACGCTGCCTCGAGAGGCCCCAGGACACCCAGCCCCACACCAGGGCCCCCGCGGCGGCGGCCGAGCTCTGTCGCTGGGCTGTGGGCCGCGGCTCTTGCTGCCTCAGATGCCCGCTTTGCCCGCAGAGATCTAATGTCCGTCAGTTGGCGGTGGTGCCGTGGTTCTCCGTGAAATCCTGCCAGGTCGCCTTGCAAAGCGGCTGCTTTCCACTCAAGAATGACATTTAGGACCAAGTTTTAAAAAGCGGATGATCCACACATGACAAGGACAGCAGCGGTGCTTGCTGTGTGTGTTTTTCCCAATCTTATTAAAGACTGTTTATTTCTGACACACCGAAGAGATGAAAATGTGCTTTTAGCCTGAAGGCTCAGTTGCCTGTTCCAAACAAATAGATTCTATAATTCAATAGTGAAAGCAGTCGGAGTCCCTCATGTAGCACTTGCAGGAATGGACAAAGAGGAGTTTGCACCCCGTTACGGTCCGCAGACCGCCAGTGAGAGAGGAGGCGGCAGGAGTGGAAATGCAGCGGGGAAGGCGGGCAGCAGGCGGGGCAGAGCGAGTTGTTTTGTTTGTTTTTGCTCTTGAGAAGGGAGAGGACTGAGCAGAGAAGCCGACAGCCACAGGGAGGGGGTGAAGCCTCAGGAGGGAGGGAGCGCTGGGACTGGACGGGCCTTGCTGCAGATCCGGCCACACGCAGGCCCTGCCCCGTCCTGGGGGGCCCACGGTCGCCAGGACCTCAGCGGACGGCCCTGGTCAAGGAAAGGCTGAAAGAATCGGGGGGCCCTGGTCCCACACGGCCGGAGTCCTCACCGCGGAGGATGGCGGGCACAGCAGGAGGCGGACAGGAGGGGGACGGCACGAGGTGGAGTAGAAGCTGAGCTGGGGCCCCGGCCCCCACCCCAGGACCCGACAGGCCCCCAAAGAGGCCCGGCTGCCACCATAGGTGTGGGCTTGTGGCCCCAGAACTGAGCTGATAAACGCCTGTGGGCTGAGCCACCCAGTCTGCAGAGCTGAGGGACTGGGGATGGGGTGCCCATGGGTGCTCTTTCTGGAGGAGGAGACGCTTCTCTCTCCGGGGGACCGTCTCGTTCCCACCCGGCAGCTCTGTTTCTCTCTGGGACGGGGAGTGTGACTGAATTAGAAGTCGGGGAGGCAGGGGCCGGAGAGGGCAGTGCAAGGCGGACATGCCGGGACCCGCCTGGAGAGGATGCCAGGCCTCTGTCCCCAGGACCCCGAATCCCCAGCTCCATCCCCCAGGACCCTGAACCATGTCCCATTCTTCTGACTTGCAGGTGGACGTGGCAGGATGTTGGGGAGCCGGGGATGGAGGGAGCTGGGAAGATGCCCACATGCTTTCTGGGCTGGGGGCCCACGGCTCACCTGGCCCCAGGCCCCCCAGAGCTGTAGTGGGCGGTGGCCCTGGCCCCATTCCTGTCTTGCCAGGAGGCCCTCAACTGAGGGGCCCTTGCCTCAGGTGTGAATGGAGACTTGTTGCAGGATTCTGGTAGTAAGTTCTCAAAAAGTGTATGAGCCAGAAAATCGAAATGAGAGAAGAGGCCTCAGAGCTGACGGAAACAGCCTGGGGGAGCCTGGCCCTGGGGTTGGGGTCCCAGAGCCTGTCTGAGGTGGGCTCCGGGCTCCAGCTGGTCTGTGCCTCCTGGCTTCTCCCCAGCCCAGCCCCAGCCATGGCACTGACTGCCCGAGCCGGTCTCCACTCCACTGTGTCTCTGGTCCCTGGAATTACCGTTTCACCCCATCCTTGACTTGCTGGAGGGACCCCTTGGGCCAGGGCCCGGGCCTGCATGCGGCGTCTTCACCCGCGGAGGGGCCACCTCTCAGGGGGGTCTGCCGCGGCCTCCCCCGGGTCCACTGCCTTCCCGGCCCCAGCTCCGGGGACCGCGGGCGCAGAGAAGAGCACGGCAGTGACACGGCTCGTGTCCTCCCACGGGCGGAGCTGGGAACAGCGTGGGACCCAAGCCTTCCTCCTGAGGGGCATCAGAGGCCGGAGCCTGAGGGAGACAGACATTGGCAGTTTAGGGATTTGCTGCCAGGAGCATCTGACAGGGCGCTAGGAGGGGTGCGCTGATGTCCGAGGAAAGGGACGAAAACGATGGTGCCTGTTTGCCTGAAAAGGAGGCCCCAGAAGCCGGGCGGACAAGCAGGGCTTCCCCTTGTCCCCTTCACGGCTGGGTGGTGACGTCGCCACCGGCTTGTGGGGCATCAGGAAGAGCACGTTCTCTCGGTGCCCTCTGCTGAGGGGTTTGCGCACACCCCACCGGGCACCAGGGCTGCCGCGCGGGGAGGGACTAGGAAAAGGACACTCGTCGGCCACAGGCTCCGGCCGGACAGGAGCGTGGGGTCCGGCCACAGGTCCCCAAGGCCCCGTTTGTTCCTCAGCTTCCTGCTGTGCCTCCACTGTCACCCCAGGCCCTGCACGTGCTGCTCAGGAACCTCCTGGAAGATTAGTGGGCAAACGTGCCTGGCTCCTCACCAACGGTGATACCCTCTGGTTTGGGGAACGCCCCACGGCACCACCCTGAGCCCTCGGTCCGGTGTGGCGCGGCCTCACCTTCAGCACCAAGCGTCGGGCGCAGCCGCCTCGGTGCTGCCAGCTGGGAACAGGCAGGTCGTGAGAGGTGGGAGGTGCCCCCGAGGGCACGGCGGTGGGGGGCAGACGGGGCGAGAGGAGGAGTCCGTGGGGGCACCTCGAGAGGCCCTGGTGGATACTGCATGGTGCTGGTGAGGACCAGGCCGTGTGTCTCTCGCCTCCTGCACCCATTTATTGTCAAGTTCTGAGCACATCTTTTCTGCTCTGTCCAGACCCCTGTGGCCCGAAACTTGCTCCAGCTGATGGGTTGCAGGGGGAGGGCCAGTGGTCCTTCCGGGTGAAGCAGGAGGCTCTTTCTTTCCTGCCCCAGAGAGTGTGGGAGCAGGCAATGGGGTTTAGGGTGCAGGTGCCGCTGGCCCGAGAGGTCTGGATCCCTACACCCCTGTGCCCAGCTGCTCTGGAAGCCACCCAGGCGTGCCGGGCTTTTCACAGGCTGGGAGCAAACCCCGTTTGGGTGTCCGTTGTGACAGCACTGTCTGCTCTGCCTGGAACCCTGCAGAAACTTCCCAGCATCCCCCCCATCCTCATCTCCCCTCCCCTCTCACCCACCTCCCTCATTTCTCCGTCACGCAGTCCTGGTGAGCGTCTCCAACACACATCACCCCTCACCCCGCTGTCCTGAGACTGCCCCCTCGTTCTGAGGCCAGCACCCTCGGCCCCGCCGCCCTCCTCCTCGGTCCCCCAGACGTCCCAGGCTGCTCCCTGCTCTGCACACGCCTTCCCCTCTGCCCAGAGCCCACCTGGCTCACTGTGTCAGCCTTGGG
This sequence comes from Choloepus didactylus, assembly GCF_015220235.1. Classification (NCBI taxonomy): domain Eukaryota; kingdom Metazoa; phylum Chordata; class Mammalia; order Pilosa; family Megalonychidae; genus Choloepus; species Choloepus didactylus. Next base: position 1,908,057 of record NC_051311.1, on the reverse strand, counting down.
GTGAGGCTCTCGACCCCCAGGACACAGGGTCTCCCCGCAGCCCCACTGCCCAGTGCACTCTTGGGCTCGCGCGGCCCCTGCTGCGTCCATAACTGCACTGTCACACCGGGCAAGGCCTCGCTGCCTAACCAGGCCGCTGCTCCACAAGGGGAGGGGACCCCTGCTTTGCCCACCTCCATGCCCCCAGCCCCCATGTGGCTCTCAGGCAATGCCTGCAGAATGGCAAAACCGATGCCTCAGTGAGTCACGCAGGTCACGAGCCAGTCTCGGATGGATGTTCCCACAGTCCAAGGAAGGTGGTCGTGGTGGGTCACGGCTCCCATCACGTGTGGGGCTGCGTCTCACGTGCCCCTGGTCAGGCTGTACCCTGGGGGAGGGGGCCCAGCACAGGTGCCCGGAGCAGGTGTGGGTGCACCTGGGCACAGGCTTGGGAGAAGCCCCCAGCACACCTGGACCCGGCTCTGCGGAGACCTGGCTCTGTCCAGCTCCAACTTCACAGTTTCATAAAACACGCAGCCAAAGGCCTCACCCGGCGCCCTTCCTGGAGACCACCATTGAGCTCCCACTGCCTTCCCCCAGACAGCGTCTTCCAAAAACACAGGCCCATGTGCACACTAGGGTCCCAATTAGTTAATAACTGGCTGATTGTAATACCGACTTCAAATGAAGAGGAAAACCTGAAAATACAGTCTTGACTATAGAGTTCTTTTCCTTTGACTTTATAGCTGATGCTGTTTTTTTTTTTTTTTTAATTTAGACTCATCAGAAGTAAAAATATCAATTTCCTTTTCCATGGAGAAATCCAATAATGGGAGAAGATCAGACTTCGCTGGGGCACACTGTATCATTTAGATCTGATCTTTGTTCACAATATTTCATAAGCTCTCATTTTTTCAAATTAAATTCAGTTTTATTGAAATATATTCACATACCATACAATCATCCATGGTGCACAATCAACTGCCCGCTGTACCATCCTATAGCTGGGCATTCATCACCCCAGTTTATTTTTGAATGTTTTCCTTACATCAGAAAGACTCAGAATAAGAATAAAAAATAAAAGTAAAAAAAATGATCCCCCCCATCCCACACTATTTTTCATTCAGTTTTTTGTCCCCATTTATCTACTCATCCATCCGTACACTGGATAAAGGGAGTGCGATCCACAGGGTTTTCACAATCACGCTGTCACCCCTTGTAAGCTACATTGTTATGCAATTGTCTTCAGGAGTCCAGACTACTGGGTTGGTGTTTGATAGTTTCAGGTATTTACTTCTAGCTGTTCCAATGCATTAAAACCTAAAAAGTGTTATCTATATAGTACATAAGAAATGTCCACCAGAGTGACCTCTCGACTCCATTTGAATCTCTCAGCCTCTGAAGCTTTACTTCATTTCATTTCACATCCCCTTTTTAGTCAAGATGTTCTCAATCCCATGATGCCGGGTCCAGACTCATCCCCAGTACACCCCTGGGAGTCAGGTCCCACATAGTGGGGAGGGCAGTGAGTTCACCTGCCAAGGTGGCTTAGCTAGACAGAGAGGGCCACATGTGAGCAACAAAGAGGTTCTCTGGGGGAGACTCTTAGGCACAATTATATGCAAGTTTAGCCTCTCCCTTGCAGTAACGAGCCTCATAAGGGCAAGTCCCATGATAGAGGGCTCGGCACATCAAACCACAAGTCCTAATGTTTGTGACAACACCAGCGTCAGTCCAGGTGAGGAAGTCCAACACTTCTGCATTTTCCCCCAGTTCCTCAGGGGGACCCTGTAAATGTATTTTTATTCTCTGCCCAAATTACTTTGGGATGTGTCGCTATTTCACTCTAACATATACTAGCCTACCGTATCTCACTTCCTATTCTAAGTTCCATGTCATTGTGTTGAACAAATTGTGTTTGACTGTAGAGTTATACTGTCTAGAAAATATAGATCCTGCATCAAATAGACATCTCTTCCCTTGGTCTCACATGGAAGTTGAAGTTTTAAAACACAGTCAGTTTCAACCTTCACCCTTTGGCCCAATTTGCTCTAGTCTTAACCAGCTCTGCTTCATTCATATCACTAATTGAAGTCTGGGCTCTTTTTCAGCTTTTTTTTTTTTTAATAACAGTTGCTGTACACGCTAATACTGACATTCATATCTGCCGAGCTCTAGCTCTGAGTTTCAGGTGTCACACACATACCCAATGTTCCAGAGACCAATCAGGTCATACACTAAGGGATCAGCATCTCGGAGTCTGGAGATAGCCATTACGATTCAGGAATAGATTTGACTGCTGTAAGAATAAGCTCTCATTTTAAATCACTTTTTTATCTCTTTCATGAAACAGCACATATCTGAAGGAGAAGTCACCCCAACTGACAGAAAAATGCAAACAGCTACAAGACGGCTTTGAGTCTCTGTCTGAAAAAATGAAGTGGTAAGTGCCACTCTTCACAGCTGATTTCATTTTAAAATAACTGTCCTGTGTGCAGAACATTTCCCACACCGGTGAAATCCCTCTGGAAGTGGGGCTGGGTGCACCCACATGCTTGACCTGGGGTCCGAGAAGCTTCTGGGGGTCAGGAGCACAGACGAGGGCCCCGCGTGGGCTCCCTCACCTGCCCCCAGCCCCCACTCATTAAAGCACTGCATAGATTTATGGGCACTTTTATGGCCCTCGGTGCTTTTGAGCATCTGATAAGCATTCCGGGCCCATCCTAGAAAAATGCACACATGCGCAGAGTTTCACTTATAACTTCAAAAAGTGAATGGGTTCCCCCAGTCCCAGCTGCTACCCACCCCAGCCCCCCAAGGTCCCAACCCTGCTTACACCCTGGTAAACCTGGGGAAAAGGCGTCTCCAAGCTGTGAGCATCACCCCTGAAGGGCTGCTGGGGACTGGAGACCCTGATGGGGGCTCCCGGTCAGGAGGGCTGGGGCGGGGTCTCCCCGTGGGCCCCCCAAGGAAGGACGCACCTCCCTGGCCGCAGGTGGGGACTGTCCGGGTAAGAGCTGAGGCTGATTCCCTCGTGCCCTTCTCTCCTCCGTGTCCTTCTCTTCCTAATTCTTTCTCTCTCTCTCTCTTGCACCACCCCCCCACACAGCCCCCGGGGCTCTTTTATGTTTAAAACCAGTGAGGTGGGGGGGGCGAGCTAAAGAAGCTGCCCGTGTGCCCCCTTCCTGGGGGTGTGGAGGGCGACCCCGGGGGAAGAATGGAGGAGCAGCCGAGCACCCTCCTTCCCGCTGGACGCTGGGCGGGTGGGAACCGCCGTCTGTGGGAGGGGTCCTGCTCCGTGAGGGTCTGGGCAGGAGGAGCCCCGGCTGCAGCGGCTGGAACCTGAGGCCGCGAGGCAGCCCCCAGGGACGGGCAGGACGGGTCCTGTCCCTCCACACGCCCCTGCGGCCTCGGGCCCCCCGGGGCCGTTCCTCCCCCTCGGGGGGAGGCGCTGGGGGGCCGGGGGGCCGGGTCCCTCTCAGCGCTGTCCGGGCGGTGAGATCTCCTCCACCCTTCAGTGACCGGGGCAGCTCGATGCCGGGAGAGACCCGTTTTCACCAAGTCCGAGGGGGTGATCGGAGGCTGTCGGTCAGCGCCGTCCATTATGAAAGGATGCACCCACCAAAGTGTTTGCTTTCCCCTTCTTTTATGTAACCTCCGGCTGGTGGGCAGTGTGCGGGCAGCTGAGGGTGAGGGCATCTGACAGGCGCCGTCCTTCCCCCACGTGGGGGTGAGCTGCCTCTGGGGCACCCCGTGAGGAGCGCACGGCCTTGCCCTGCCTGGGCGCCTCCAGATGGGGCCCCTCCTCCCCCTGGCTTCTTACTGCCACCCCGATTTAGGCCCTTCTTCCTTGCAGTGGTTACACATCCCCACCCTTCCACAGCCACTCCTGGGCTTTCTTCCTATAAATCCCATTTGTGAGGATAACCGTCCTATTCCCCTGGCTAAATACTGTTTCTCACCCACCTTTCAAATTTCCAAGCTCTCTAATCTCGGTGCCATTGTGCTCAGCCTCTTTGAGCCTATTTCATGTTTCCAAGGTCTCTTAAAATGTGGCTTTTAGAACAGAACAAACGCTGTGAGTAAAGACTGAGTCATGCGAGTAAACGGATCACTTCCCGCCTCCTGGACGTTCACCGATGAGATGGGAGTGTGAGCGCCGTGTGGCAGCCGGGCCTCCTCCCTGTTAAACGAGGACTGTGACAGTCGCTAGTTCACGCCCAGCCGCGGGCACCCGCCACGGTGTGCCGCCGTGTTCCCGGACACCTGCTGGGACGAGGACTTTCCGGGAGAAGCTGGACACGCCCAGCAGGGAGTGAGGGTCTCATCGAGGGCCGTGAGGAGCCTCTGCTGGTCCGGGCTGGGGTGTCGAGAGGGTGCCCAGATGGCTGCGCTGAGAATGGGCTGGGGGGCGCGGGGACGGCCCTCTGGAGAGGAGGTGGGGGTCCGGGCCAGCCGGGGGTTGCTCCGGCACTGAGCCATCCTCCCAGCCCCTGCTGCCGTGTGCGGGTGGCTATGAGACTCGGCTGGGGTTGCTGGGCCAGGTCCGCAATGCGCGTGGCAGGGAAACCTCTGCCCCTTTCCGCGGGCAGCTCGTAAAGAGGGAAGGAGGAGGGCAGAGATTAACCTGTGGCGATGCCTTCAGGAGGCAAAGGGTAGACACAACATGAATGCCAGCAAGCAGCCCCTGAGGCCCCGGCCACCCCAGGACCAGCAGGGCTACCGGCTCCTCTTTCTCTGTGACCTCAGCTGGGCCCTGGGCCCTCCGGGGACAGTCCTGGGCGTCACCCTGCAGGACCCCTCTGGGTGCAGAGATCTTGAGCCCTGCGTTCACTGCAGGGATCCCCGAGGCTCCACCGTGAAGCTCCTCAGCCTCCAAGGAAACTCCCCGGCTGTGGACCCCCAGCCCCTGCCCAGCCCTCTCTGTGGTTTCATCCGTGGCTCTCTGTGTGCAGGAAGCTGACCCCCGTGGACTCGGGAACCAGTGCCCTCGCCACCTCGCTTCCCTGTGGGTTTGATCAAGCGCCAGAGATCAGAGCAAGGAGGGGGCCAGGTATTTGGCCCCCAGACCCCCATGAGCTGCAGCACGAGGAAGGGCCTGTCTCACGGCCGGAGGCCTCTGCCCCCCACTCCTCTCCATGCTGACCTCCGTCCCCCTAAAGACCTGTTCAAGTCGAACCCTCGTTCCTTGGATGCCCCTGGTTTGGACTTGGCGTCTTTGGAGCTGCAGTTCATTAAGAGGAGGTCACACTGGATTCTCCAAGAGCATGGTGTCCTCAGAGGGGAGGACACCTTGGTTCGGGGCAAACCTCGGAGCTATCCGTGCACCTGCCCCCCGGGAATGCACTCTCGGAGCCACACGAGGCGGGGAGGGGTCTCCCGGACAGGTTTCCGAGGGACACGGCGCTGCGGGCAGCTTGGGTTCAGATGCCCAGCCCGGAACTGGGAGACAGCCGGCTCCCGTGTGTGAAGCCACCCGGTTTGTGGTACTTTATGAAACAGCCCTGGGAAAGGAGGCCAGTCATGCCCCCTGCCCCGGGCACACTGGAGGTCGGCACTGGGGTTCCCTCCGCCCCACCTCTGACCGCCCCTCAGCCCCCACCCCAACTCGCACAGCTTGAGTGGGACGGATCCCACCAGCCCCGAGTTAACACTTCCTAAAGGTTTCCCTCCCTCCCACAACAACCGCCCCTAATTCCAGGGTGGATTACAGTCGCCCACAAATGGGGCAGGGACGGCTTACTTGTTTGATCACAGTGGCAGCAGCATTTTGCGTATAGTTTGCTGAGTGTGTGGTGTTTGGGGGCTCCCTGGGAAACTTCTCTGGAGGATCTCAACTTCCAGACTCACACAGGACCCCCCATGTGTGGCAGTGGGGAAAGGACCCCTGGGAGAGGTTGGCTGTGCTCCGGCCTGGCCTGCAGGCCTGCAGGTAGCACTGGCCTTTGACCCTCTTCCTGCTCACCCCAATACAAATGGTGTTTGCTCCCCAAAGTGACACAAGTCCTCAAGGTAGGGATGACCAGCAAAGCATCCACAGTGGCATGGGGGGACCCTCCCTTCACAAAAGCTGCATTTTCAGAGCAGGAGTTCACGACTCAGAGTGCACAGCCTCAGCTTGCTGGCGAGGATGCCTGAGCATGGCGCTCATGACACGCTCCCTCTCTGTTTCCTCGTGACTTGAGTTGATGCCGAGACCTTTCCTCAACTGTTCTTTAGGGGATGCCGCTCCATTACATGCATGATTTTCAGCTCACCCGTGTAATAGCCTGCGCTGGAATTCTGTTTGGCAAAGGTCTAGGGGGAGAGGCAGAATTGCCTATTGTTGTGAAAGCATTATTTTGCACCCTGGAGACTCACTTTTTTGGCTGTGCTGTCGGTGGTCAGGATTGTGTGTCCTGTGACAAGCTGTTAGAGTGATGTGTACTCTAGGGAAAGCCATTCTGTGCAATTTCATTTTCTTAGAAATAATTGTTTCACCCTATTTTAGTCCAAGTCTATTCAAGGCGCAGAATATTCTCTTTTTCAGCCAATTTGCCCCTTTTAGTTTCCTGAAATAGAATTTAGGAAGATGGAGCTATAATGGCAGGAAAACAAAGCTCTTTTTCTCCATTGGTCTTGACTGTATTTTTGAATAGAAGAAAATCAAAGAGTTGCCAATAGGAGATAAGATAGGATGGGGTTACACCCCACACAATTCTTTGCTCTCTGATTTGGACTGGGGGCTCCGAGAAGGGTGGGGGCAGTGTCTTGTCTCTGGGCTCAGGGCATTTCTGCAGACAGATGTGCTGCCTTCTCTGAAAGCAGCTCAGAGGCTCTGGCCAGAAGCAAACCTGGTCTGGTTTGCTAATGCCGGCATTTTGCAAAATACAAGAAATGGATTGGCTTATATAAAATGGGTTTATTTTGTTACAAAGTTACAGTCTGAAGGCCATGAAAATGTCCAAACGAAGGCACCAACACAAGTATACCTTCACCAAAGGAAGGCCAATGGCATCTGGAAAACCTCTGTCAGCTGGGAAGACACATGGCTGGCGCCGGCTGATCTCAAGTTGTGTTTCAAAATGGCTTTCTCCCAGGATGTTTCTCTCTAGGCGTCTGGGGGTGTTCTCTTAGTTTCTTCCAGGCAAACACCGGAGTAGCAAAAGTCTACTTTCAATGGCCATCTCTAAAATGTCTCTCTTGGCTGCCCCAACTCCAAGCATGTCTAAGCATCAGCGTCAGCAAGCGTCTGGGCCCGTGTGGCTCTTTTAAAGAACTCCAGCGATTAAATCGAGACCCATGTTGAATGGGTGGGGCCACACCTCTGTGGAAATAATCCAATCAAAGGTACCACCCACAGTTGGGTGGGTCACATCTCCGTGGAAACAACATCATCCAAAGATTCCAACTCAGCACCAATACATCCACCCCCATAAGATTGCATTAAAGAACATGTCATTTTGGGGGACATGATATATCCAAACCAGCACAAACTCATCTGTCCTCCTGGGTTTTCCTGCCTCTCGGCTGGGCCTCTTCGTCCCTGTGCTCCTTTTCCTTTCCGCACAGGACCCTGGGGCCCGAGAAGCCGTGCGCTAAGATTCGCTCAGTCTGCATCATTTGGTTTCCCCAGATCTCAACATCTTAACACAAAGACATGTATTCTCTCTTGCACAACACTCGACATGGATGTCCTTCCTGGCTGGGCCACTCCCAGCAGCTGTCCTCTGGGTTTCAACTCAGGGATTCTGGATCCTTCCATCCGTGGGTGGACCCGGCCTCCTGCAGGAGGGGAGGTCACCTGGAGGAAGTCCCGAGAGCTGAGGCCCTCAGGCTGCACCGGCTGGAGCTGGCCCGTGTCTGGGGCCCTGGCAGGCTCTGGCCTGTGCCCGAGGTTGGGGCAGCTGGTGCCTGGCCGGGCAGCTGCTCCAGCCCCAGCTGTGCCATGGAAGGGGCCACCACTCCACACGGCCCTACTCTTTCATCAGTCTGCCTCAGTGACCCCTTACTACAACTGGCCCCTGATGTCTCTTAAAGGTGGATGGAAACGTTTTCCATGGAATGAGCACAAGCCCTTTGGGAACACAGCGATGGGCTTTGCACAGGCTGGGTGTGGTTTGCACTGTGCTTGGTGACCCGTTTCACGCAGCTCCATTTCAACTACAGCAAAAATGTTGTTTTCTGGAAGGTGTGTTATTTGGGCAGCATAAAGATTCTAGAGGGAAGGCAGCATTTTGCCAGGTGAAGGGAAAGTGACTCGAGGATGAGCCTGGGTGCCCCTCATTGTTTATTATCCTGGGGAGGACGATGGGCCCCGACTGCTGCTTGACAGACCCCACAGGCCTGACAGTGAGCCTACTGGAGGGTCCGCTGACAGAGCAAACATCTCTACATTTCAAGTTGTCTGTCAGGAAAAAACATTTTTGGTCACGTACAAGAGTTTCTTGCCATAGAGTGACGCAGGACTTGTCTCCGCTCAGGGTTAAACCCCTGGGCTGTCACTGCTTTCTAAAGTGAGACCCACATTTCCGTCTGTCCCCTGCCTCTGACACTTTGTGTGGCCTTTTCAGGGGCCCCAACCAGCACCCTTCCTTTCAGTGGTTGAGAGGAATAGTCAGAAAATAAGAAGGTCACACAAAGCAGCCGTTCGCAGCAGCAAGGGGCAGGGCTCGCAGCTCGGGAAGGGGCCGCGGCCGGGTTTGCTGGTGGGCAGGGGGTGCGTACCGAGGCTGTGAGAGGAGCCTCTCCAAACGAACATTATGCCAAATTGATGAAAAAGTGCTTTAGCTTTGATTACATACCTCGAAGAGAACGTAAAATACAGACAATCGGAGCATCTAGGAGGGTGGTGGGAGCTGCTAGGTGTGTCGTGGGGACGCAGGCTCAGGCTCAGTGGAAACTTCCAGCGAGTGACCGCGTTGTCCCTCACAGTGCAGAGGGTGCACGAGCAGGGGAGGGGACCGGCCGGTCTCTGGGGAGGCCCACGGTGCGGTCGGGGTCGGTGGAGGCCGCGTGGGAGAGGAGGGCCCGGGCCGCCGACACTGGGTGGGCACCCACTGAGGAGGGGGCTGCGGCCGCGAGCTCAGACAGGCTGCCCGCTCCGGGGTCAGGGCTGGGAGCCGCCGCTGGGCACGGGCCGCCACCCCCCCGGGAAAGGGCTTGGAGGCTCCTCCATCCTAACCCGCACACTCCTCTTTTCATTGTTCCTACCTTGAGCATGCATGGATTTTATTTTTTTTTAAATCTAATACTTTTGGTTTAAATATGAAACAGGATATGGCTTGTTCAAAGTCAGGCAGGCAGCGCGTGGGGAGGCTGGAAGCGAAGCACGGGTTTCTTGTGGTTGGTGTTGGAAGGTGTTGGACAAGCCCAAACCTGAAGTCCTCATTTAAGATTTGGTTAGCGCTATTGAGCGTCGTTGTTACAATGCCAGAGATTGAAGTCCTGCCTTATTTTACAGTGTTTGTGAGTGGAAACAAAATGGAATTTTCCCTCAGAGAATTGAAACATTGTTTTTCTCAAGCTTCACCACTGTGTGAATTGCATATTCACATTAGAAGGCTTCTCTAAACTTCCTCAAATAACTAGTCATTTGAAAGAAGCCTTTAATAGGAAGGCAGTAACAATAAAAATAATCGAATTTATTAAAGTCTCTGAGACATAATTCTAGTTTTAGAAGTGGCATAAAGGAAGTGACTCTGCCTCTGTCCACAGTCTTCCACTGGAACAGGTGACGTTGTCACAGGTCTGCCTTGGTTTGCCAGAGCTCCTGGGACAAATACTGCACGGGGTGGGGGCCGTAACCCGCAGGAATCAGTCTCTCCTGGCTGGGGGCTGGCAGGCCCCCTCAGTGCCCCGGCAGGGCCGCTGTCTCCCCAGGCGGTGGCGTTCCAGGACCCTCCGTCACACGGGGTCTCCCTCCTTGTTTCCGCTGGCTTCTGGCTTCTGGCTTCCACTTGACCGTCTGCACCTGTTTCCTCTGCTTTACGCGGACCCCAGCTGCAGGGATGACAGCTCACCTGGTTCCTTCCAGGAGCCTCTTCCCAAATGAGTCCACCCCTCAGCTAACAATAGCATCTCCAGAGTCCCACTTACAAGTGGGAGCTCAGAGTAAGGCTGGAAAGTGAATTTGCTGTGTGGTTTCCAGCCTCCTAGATGGCCCGTTGATCCTCGCGTGGAAGAGGGTGGACCTGGAGCCGGGAGGACAGTGCTGGGTGGTTGTGTGTGGCGTCCGAGTCAAGGTCACACAGAACGTGGTGATTTGGCTGCTGGCCCTTGGCTTGCCGTCCAGGGAAGCCAGTGGCTGCGTCCCGAGGACAGGGAGGCTCTGACTTGGAAACTGATCCCGGCAGCTTGACGGCAGCCTCGTGCCAGGCACTGGCCGGAGCCACCCAGCCGCGCTGCCCGCCTCACGGGGGCCTGCACAACGATAAACGTCCTTGATACCTTGGAGTAATTGTTACGTAGCCATAACAACTGACTCACCACTCAGTTAATAGCCCTTCACATCATTGTATATTTTTTCACAATGCCAGTAACTTTCATCATAATCGTCCACGATGATAACACCTCCACTTTGGCAGACCTATTACATGCCAGGTAGTTGAAACATTTTAACTGCAATCCTTGCAATATTTCTTCAGACTAGGTTTTAGCACACTCATTCCACACGGGAGAGAAATAGCCCAGAGGGTTTAGTGACTTGCAGACATCAGACCCTTACAAAGGGCGGGGCCGAGTTGCAGATGGAATTCTGTCCCTCTTTAATCCTCTGAGGACCCCCCCAGCTAGAGCAGAATTGAAGTCACAGACACAAGGAGAGGACGACACTTGGTTTCATGATGTGCAGCTCCTCGGAAGCAAGTCATCTGGGACCTCAGCTTTCCCTCCCCACATCCCTCGGGCACCCCCTTTCCCCACTGGTCCCACAGTCAGCGCCCCAGAGAGGGGGTGCAAGGATGAGGGGCTGCTCTGTCATCCCCGGTGGTCACCCAGGAGCACATGCCCCTCAGCACCTGTGCCGGTTTGGATGTACTATGTCCCCCAAAACTCTGTGTTCTTTGATGCAATCTTGTGGGGGCAGATGAATTAGTGTTGGTTAGGTTGGAATGTTTGGATTAGGTTGTTTCCATGGAGATGTGACCCACCCAGCTGTGGGTGGTGATTCTCATTGGATAATTTCCATGGAGGTGTGGCCCTGCCCATTCAGCCTGGGCCTAGATTAATTCACTGGAGTCTTGTAAAAGCTCACAAATAGAAGGACTTCAGAGCTGCAGCTGAGACAGACATTTTGAAGACGGCCATTGAAAGCTGACACAGACATTTTGGAGAACTCCATTTTGAAACACAAGCTGGGAGCACATGGGCACCAGCCACATGCCTTCCCGGCTAACAGAGGGTTTCCAAATGCCAATGGCCTTTCTCCAGTGAAGTTACCCGATTGCTGATGACTTGCCTTGGATACTTTATGGCCTTGAGACTGTAACTTTGTAACCAAATAAACCCCCTTTATAAAAGCCGATCCATTTCTGGTGTTTTGCAAAATGGCAGCATTAGCAAACTAGAACAGCACCCAAGGATGTCTGGAAATGTACTGGGAATGCGGGAGTGCCAGGCTCAGTGAGGCTGCCTGGGCCAGAGAAATAAGGACAGTTCTGGCCGTATCCATGTAGAGTCCAGAAAATGTAATGAGGATGTAGTGTGAGCAACATGTGCCAGTCATCGGTTACCTGCGCACCTGTCACCACTTTCAAAAACCTGCTGTCACTGTGGACAAAGCCAAACAGCTGGTTATTAAATAAAATTATAGAATAACTGCCACAAAAAAAAAAACCAATAAAACAAAAACACAATGCTCACCGTCTCCCCACCCCAGGCTCCGTGTGTTCCGAGCTTCCAGGACGTGGGGCAGCTGGGAGAGCCCTGGGCGGCTGCAGGTCAGGCTGTGACTGTAGGTGATCATTGGCACTGTTCAAAGCCAACTGGGCGTTTCCCGTTCCGGCCCTGGGTGAGATTTCCATTTCAAAGGCACTTGGAGAGCAGCGGCCATGCCCCGGGGCCACCCTGAGCTGGAGGTGGCCCCTGCTCCCTGGGAGCATCCGTCGGGGCCGACAGCAGGCCGGGAGCTCCGGGCCGGGGCGGGGCCGGGGGGTTCGTGCCCATGTCCGGCAGCAGCTTGCCTGATCGCAGTGGAAATCGACGGCACGTGGCATCTCCCGTCCAGGGCAGGCCGAACCCCCCGTCTCCTCACAATGGGGCTCCCCGACTCTCGCTCTGGGTCCTCAGGCACCTCCTCGATCCTGTGAATTTACACGTCGTCTGTGCACCAGTGGTGCCCTCTCCCCGGAGCCCAGCTCCACGGGGTCCTCTGTGGCTGCCGCCCCCCGGCTGTGTGTCAGGGTCCTCGGGCATCCCCTGGCTGCCCCCTAAACCTCGCACTCCAGCGCATTCCCCAGCTCAGATATGCAGCTCCATCCCTCCTGCCACCCTGCAGCCATCCCAACGCTGCTCTCTGTCCACCTCGCACCTCATCAGTCACTACAGGACATCGGCCACTCCAGGCCACAGTCAGCCCACCGTGTCCTGCCAGGGACCACCCCGGCCTGGTCCAGCTCCATCCCCAGCTCTTGGACTATGGCCACACATCCCCACGGTCTCCCACTGCCCACCCCCGGCCCGCAGGGGGACTGTCCAGACACCAGGCGGAGGACCCCTAACTCAGGTCAGGGTGCCCACACCCCACCGCCCTGTCCCCCTGTCACTCAGAATGAAAGACGAAGTCCCCACAGGGGCCTCCGGCCCTTCAGGGCTCTCAGATGTGGACGGGAACCTCGTCATTGGGCGTCTGGCTGGAACGTGACTCCGATTCCGGAGCCCTGGGGTGGGCCTGAGGTTCTGCCTTTCCAGCAAGCCAGGGCCGTGCGACATCCGTCCACACTGCAGGTGATTCAGTCCACACTGCAGGGATTGAGTCCACACTGCAGGTGATTCAGTCCACCCTGTGCAGTGACATCCATCCACACTGCAGGTGATTCAATCCACCCTGTGCAGTGATGTCCGTCCACACTGCAGGAATTCAGTCCACACTGCAGGTGATTCAGTCCACCCCGTGCAGTGATGTCCGTCCACACTGCAGGTGATTCGGTCCACACTGCAGGGATTCAGTCCACACTGCAGGTGATTCAGTCCACCCCGGGCAGTAACATCCATCCACACTGCAGGTGATTCGGTCCACACTGCAGGGATTGAGTCCACACTGCCAGTGATTCAGTCCACCCCGTGCAGTGACGTCCGTCCACACTGCAGGTGATTCGGTCCACACTGCAGGGATTCAATCCACCCTGTGCAGTGATGTCCGTCCACACTGCAGGTGATTCGGTCCACACTGCAGGGATTCAGTCCACACTGCAGGTGATTCAGTCTACCCTGTGCGGTGACGTCCGTCCACACTGCAGGTGATTCAATCCACCCCGTGCAGTGATGTCCGTCCACACTGCAGGTGATTTAGTCTACCCTGTGCGGTGACGTCCGTCCACACTGCAGGTGATTCAATCCACCCCGTGCAGTGACATCCATCCACACTGCCGGTGATTCAGTCCACCCTGTGCAGTGACATCCGTCCACACTGCAGTGATTCGGTCCACACTGCAGGTGATTCAGTCTACCCTGTGCGGTGACGTCCATCCACACTGCAGGGATTCAGTCCACACTGCAGGTGATTCAATCCACCCTGTGCAGTGACGTCCGTCCACACTGCAGGTGATTCAGTCCACACTGCAGGGATTCAGTCCACACTGCAGGGATTCAGTCCGTACTGCGGGGTGACGTCCATCCTCCCTGCAGGTCGCTTGCCCTTTGAGGACAGGGCCTGCAGCATCGGGCTCTGGTGACCTCTGGGACCCATCAGAGTGGAATCCTGTGTGGCTGGCGGTGGATCACCCACCCGACCCCTTGGGGCCCCCCAGGCCTCCCCTCGTGCTCCCAGTCGCCTCTTGGGGACCCCACCCTGTTCCACGCACTCCCTGTCCCTCTGTCCTGCTGAAACTTTCTTCACAGCCATCGCTACGGCGCTTGGCCCATGGCACGTCGGCATGCGCTATTTACACGTCAGGCAGAAATGGATTCTACTGCACGTCTCTCTCTGGTATTCGTGTGTCTACTGTAGAGCCTTCCACATGGCCGAGGCTCAGTAAATGCTTGTTGGATAAGTACACGGAAGCAGAAGGGTGAGTGCCGCAGAGGCAGGGGGTGGGCAAGGGGGCACGGAGGAGACAACGGGGAGGGGTCGAGTCAGAAGGCGCCAACAGGCCCAGGGCTGAGAGCCCCTCGTGCCTGGCTGGGAACCCACCAGCTGAGCCGCCTCACCGCACCACGGTGCTCCGCAGAGATGGAGGCGCTCAGTGCACTGGATCTCTGCAGTTCCTTGCAATATATAAGATCCTGTTTTAAAAATTGATGGTATAAGAGTGCCAGATTGTTATTTTCAGCTCTGAACATCCTCTTATATGTCTGGAGATTTCTTCCTATAAACTGGAAAAGTGGGTCATCATTATTTAATCTTCAGAAATCTTACAGTGATGGTGTTGAAAGGAAAGATGAAAATCTTAAATAGCAGGTTCATCCTCTGTTCGTTCTCTCTATCCTGGTGATAGGTTTGCATGTCACAGGTATTTGTGAAGGAAGAGCTTCAAGATATTGAAGATATTATTTTTTGCCTTGCTTTAGATACTGCTTGACTTTAGCATTGCATCGAATTGGTCCAGTGAAGTAACTGAATTTACTAGTTACTGAGATAGACGGTGTCATGAGCCAGTTTCCACTTTTGCTGTCTTCCTCGTCTACACTCCATTTATTCTCCCCTCTCCCTTGGGCTGGGCGCCCCAGGGGGCGACTTCTCCGGCGACACCCTCGGACGCTGGCTCGCGCCGTGCAGCTTCCGTGCAGGTTCAGCCTTTGGGAGCCGTCAGCACAGGCTGGGAGGTGGGGAGAGAGCGCGCTCGGGGTGTGTATTCCCCGGGGACCTCCCTGTGGGCTGTGCCCCCACCTCCCACCGCGGCTGCTACTGGGTGGCCCTTTGGCGGGGGCGGTGTCGGCTGGCCTGCCTGCGCGTCGCAAAGCTGGTGGGCTTCACCCGTCTGTGCGGCCTCCTAAGCCCTGGCCCCACTTCCAGGGCTCACGCCGCGCCCTCCTGCTGGTTCAGATTAGCCCCGGCTTGCAGGGGTTTCCCAGCACGAGTCTGAAGCATAATTAATGCCGATAACACCGGGAGTTAATTTCTAGAACACAGCAGGTGTGTATTTTTTTCAGTCAGGGTCTGACTTTCGAAGCGCCGCGGTGTCCCCGTGGAGCTCTGTGGTGTTGAGACGCCTTGGCCGAGGGCCGTCCCAGGGCACCGGGCAGCAGCCACGCTCCCTCCAGAGGTTGGCGTCTCGAGGGCTCTGCCTGTGAATTGGCATCTGTGGGTGGGATCGCGGGGCCCGGCCCCCCACGCCGCCTTCTCCGTGTGTCACCCCCAAACACTCACCTCCCGTCCTTCATCGCCCAGTGGACATGCTCGGCTGTACTGACTGAAAACCGTGCAGCACCACGTTCACGTGCAGAGTTTATTTTCATGTAGAGCTGAGCTCCTCGGGGGGGGCGGGGGTGGAAAATAACTACCAAAGGCTTTTTCATCTACACAGACCACCCCTCAAAAGCCTGCAGTCTTGGTGTTACTGGGGTGTCCACCCCTTTCCATGGACAAAAAACGCCTGCTTTTACCATGAAGATGTGTTAGAGAAAACTAAATCGGCAAATCTGCTGCCTAAGTGAGTCTGATAAATGAATATCCCCAAGATAACTTCTAGGCACCTAATAAATATCCGATAAGTATTTAACAATTAAGTTAATTAACCATAAAATTATATCATTTAAAGAGCCCTATTTATATCTTAATTGAGATAAAACTAGTCACAGCATGTAGGTCTTTATCTCCGAAGAGAAGCTTCTAGGAAAAATATTTTTAAATTTAATATATTTATTCAGTGTCACTAAGTATGTTATCTATAATTTGTATCTCATTTTGAGTATTATTGCTAACGATTTAAATGGGCACTATTTATTCTTTTGAAAATAATTTGCTGCATTAGTTAACGGGATATATTGCACATTCTGGGACCAGAGACTGAGTGATGGGATTAGTTTTCATTATTATTTCATTATGAAGACAGATGGGAGCAGCCTGATGTGTGGACCGAGAGCCAGGCCGCGAATCAAGAGGCCTGGCTTAAGTCTTAGCTCTCCCTCTTATAATGCAACATTGAGCAAGCTGTTTATCTCCCTAGAACTTTAGTTTTGTCACCGGTAAATACAGGGACGATATAACAGGGGTGGCTGCCATACCTGATTTTTGACTGGGGCCTACACTTAGTAAAGTGAGAGTCAACTGCAAATGAAGATTTGCAGGAAATGCGATGTGACCGGGCGATTTTACCCCGGGACTGCCTTTGGAGAGGCCCTTGGGCCGCGGACGGACCCCGCAGGCAGCACTCATGGTTCTCCGTCATGGGTGGTCTCCTCCCGCCCAGCCCACCTGCCCGTCAGGAGGGCCTGTGGCAACCCTAATTTTCCAAAGACGGCTGGCTAGTCATTTACTCTTCAGTAGAAAAGAGAACGCATGTAGAAAAGACTCTTGCGGTCGGGGTTACTGCTTCTAGGGGGAGTGGCGGCCGGTAGCCGAGCCCTCAGCTCTCGGGGCTGCTTAAAGGGTACCGGCGGCGGGGGCTCTTTCCCGGAGGCGAGGGCGAGGCGGAGGACGTTGGCCAGGGTCCTCGGCGAGAGGCGTGCAAGGAGGGCGGCGATAAGGACAAAAACACTCTTCATCCAGTAGGGGTATGCGCCAAAGAGATTTATTCAGGGGTGATTACAGGTTATATAGGCTGGTAAGAGGGGCAGGGCTGGAAAGGAGGTGAAGTAGCCTAAAATGGCAATATTGAAGGGAGAGGGGCTAGGATTGGTTCTGAGAGGATTCAGGAGCCGTTGCAGCGGGCGGGGGTTGTTCTGGCCACGGTGCATGCGCGCTGGCGGTGGCAGGAGTGGCCTTGGCACCAGGGAGCGAGTGGGTAAGATAAGGAAGTGGGGAAAGGGCAGTTGGGAGAAAGGCGGTTTCCTCCGGCAAGCCTCCCCTGCCAGTGGCATTTTGGGTGAGGAAAAGGGAGCTGCCTTGACCTCGCTCCTCAGGCTCGGGGGGGCTGCAGAGGGCACTCACGCCCGTACCTACTACCCTCCCCAGGGGGTGATCAGGTCCCCTGGCCCAGGCCTGGCAAGCCGAGGTACAAGCTCAGTCCCCGCAATTCCCCTTTCTTTTCTAATTAGAGGAAGAGGCTTTACCGGAGAGGTCCGCTAAGGGTGAGGGAAGGGGGAGGTAAGGGAAGGGAAAAAGGGGTTGACGGTGGCTCAGCGAGGCTGTAGCTCAGTGTTGGTGTGGTGCCCGGGCGCTTGACAATGGCTCCGCTGCAGCAGGCTGGGCGAAGGTGAGGGGTTTAAAGTTCAGGGGTTTAAAGTTCAGGGGTTTAAAGTTCATGGGTTTAAAGTTCAGGGGTTCAAAGTTCATGGGTTTAAAGTTCAGGGGTTCAGAGAAGCTGGAACTCGAGGTGAGAGCGATGTTCAGGTGATTGAGAAGGGCCTCGCGGTCGGCGGGTTGACCGGTGGCGTTGAGGTCGCGGAGGGTTGGCTGTCATCTTGGAGTGGGGGGCGTCAGAGGTGGCGAGTCGCTGATACTGGATTTGCACGAACGAGGAAAAAAGGGCATCTGTTTGTTTTCTTACAAGCTGGACAATTTTGCGGATGATGCAGGGTCCTAAGATGAGAGCTAGAATAATTATTAATAGGGGGCCAAGAAAAGGAAGGATGTATGGGAGGATGGGAGTGAAAAAACTGGACCAATAATTGGTGGCTTCACGATCTCTTTTACGCTTTTCCAGTCCCTCTCGGACCCTTCTCAGGCTGTCCTCGACGAGACCTGTGGAATTGGCATAAACACAGCACTCTTCTCCTAGGGCAGCGCAGAGGCCTCCTTCTTTGAGGAGGAGAAGGTCAAGACCTCGGCGGTTTTGGAGCACGACTTCAGAGAGGGAATTGACAGAATTTTTTAGATGGTAAATAGCGTTTTGTAGGTGACGAATGTCCTCGTCAACAGCCGCCCTGAGGTGAGTTAGGGCGGAGCCTTGACTGGCTAACGCAGCGATTCCGGTGCCAGCGCCGGCAAGACCTAGGAGGGAGGCAATTGTAAGGACGGTGATGGGCTCTCGCTTTTGCAGAAGGGTAGGAGCTGCAGTTCTTTCCAGACGGAGGAAGAAGTCTTCTTCGCTGTGGTATAAGACCCTAGGGATAAGGACAATTAGGAGGCAAGTTTCTTTATATTCACTGATGATATTCGTGCTGAGACAGGGGGTAAGTCCTGTAGAGGAACAGAGCCATTGGGAGGAGTTATGAGGAATGAGAAATTTTGCAGAGCTGCTGGGAGATGAGTAGCTGGCACAGGCAGTGAGGTCGGGAGAGTTACTGGAGCGAGGGCGGACGCACTTTCCTGTATAGGAGACTGAATGAAAGGTTAGGGGGACGGCAGAGGTATTCCAACTGCACTCCGAGGGGCTGTCTTCTGTGCTTTCTGAAAAGGAGAGGTTGGAGGCAACGGGCTCGTACAGTGAGGAAGAGGTGGAGAGGCAGAGCCAGCAGGAGGAGGTAAAATTGGGGTTGGAGGAGTTCACTGAGGCAAAGGCGGCTTGGATGAGGCTGAGGAGGGGAGAGGAATAACGAGAAGGGGGCAGAGGAAGCTGGGGTGGTGGGGTTGGCGATGCGCTGTTGGTAGCTGAGGTGCGGCTGGTTGCTGCTGTGGAAAAAGGGGGTTAATGACTTGGTTGGAACCTATGCTAGAGGGTGTTTTTAAAGCAGTATTTTGGTATGGTTGGCTTACAGCCTCCTTTTTTATAAGAATAAGTGATTTTCGGTCGGTTCCTTTCTCATAGATTCTGAAGCCCCAAATTTGACCGAGTAACCAGGAGGGATCAGTGGGGAGCTGCACTGTAAGATTAAGATGTGTGCAGGATTCCTTACTTTCTTGGCTGAGCCAGTTAACAGTAGGGAGTTTGCACCCTGTAGGGGCCCACTTTAAGGTAAGGTAATGATTAGGAACAGGAGGCTTTCAATTAGTGGCTAATGTTTTACACCCCCAGTATGCACAGTAGTACTCGTTGGGGGAATTACAGTACGATTTTCCAGGATTTGAGGATGGGCACATGTAATATTGGGCCTGGGGATCACTTACCTTTTGAGCGCAGGTTTCTTCGACTCTGGAGACAAAGGTGGCGAAAGGCTTACTCAGCTCCTGGAAGAGCTTGGTGAATTTATTAGGCCGACAGGCAGAGCAATTGGCAAACGCGCGCAAGGCGATGCCTCTGAGGACAGTCCAGAAGGCAGCAGGGGCATTAATATAAGTAGACGCATTTAGAAACGCTCCAGTGCCCATATAGGCTTCGGGGGGATGATAGACTCCAATGGCTGCATCTTGCTCACTTTGCTTAGCTGCTTCTGCCTGGAAGTGAGCACGCCAGTCAACAAACTGACCGGGGTTAAAAATTGAACGGGCAAGCGAGGCCCAGTCTTGGGGGATGCAATAGTTCATGGCGAGATCCTGTAGTATTTGGGAAGCATATGGGCTACCTAACCCGTCCTCCTTGACGGCCTTGCGAAGCTGCTTGATAGTATCTAAGTCAATGGGATACCAGTCATGCGGCCTCTGTGGGGTGGGGGCAAGGTTAAGAGGAAAACAGCGAAAAGCACGAGAGAAAGGAGGACACGCTTGCAGAGGACTTGGCGCGGGAGTGGGGGTAGGGGGAGCGTTGCCCCAAGGATTGCCTTGAGGTGCAGAAGGCAGCCAGGGGTTGTTAGTCGGCAGGGTGGAAGGAGCGGCGGCAGCTGCCGGTAGCGGCTCCGAGGGGGAGCTCGCCGGAGGGAGAGGCGGGAGTGGGAGGCCCCAAGCGTCGCAAGATGGCGGCGCGGTAGGCGTGGCTAAGACACAAGATGGTGGATCAGCCCCGCCCTGTGAAAGGGTGGGGTTCAAGGCATAAGATGGTGGACTAGCTCCGCCCTGTGAAAGGGCGGGGTAAAGCGTATGCGGTTTCCGGCCCAGCTTAGGGCTGATGTCATCGCCAGAGCATTTCCTCCCCTCGATGGAAGAAGAAGGAGGAAGTTCGCCATCTTGGCGTGGCGCAGTGTTATTTTGCTTTTTGGGAGTCACCTCGAGCGCGTTGTTAATCTGCTCGACTAAGGACTCCGTGTCCGAGTCATGATTTGAATTAGTATCGCTATCTGAGTCTGTTGGCTGGGTTGATAGGGCCTCTTTGGATTTAACGGGGCCTCTATCAGGGGGGAGGGAGCCTTGAAGGCAGGAGCGGATGGTTATTAAGGTGGGGAGCAAGCCGGGAGGGAAGCGCTTGCTCTCATGTTCCATGGCGTTAGTGACTCGATCAATAAGGCGATCATAAGTAACAGGGTCCCAAAGATGGCAAGTGGTGAGCCATGGGTTAAAGGGCAGCAGGAGATCCCAGTATATCTGCAGCTGCCGGACAGACACTTTACAGCTATGCGTATCTAGGAGACCCGCTAGAGCACGAACTTGAGGTGCCTGACATGTAGATATACGATTACCCATAGCTGAGGGGAGAGGAGGGGGAGTTGTTCCCGAGCCGGGCCGGCCGGCTGGCAGGGAGGAGAAGGAGGAGTAGTTTATCGAGCAGAGAGAATGAGATAAACTGTGGCTGCAAGGCCGAAGGAGACGGCGAGAGCGGAAAGCAGGACCCTTTGGCAACGAGAGCAGTCAGGGGGGGCAGTTGCAAAGAGGCACACGGCACCAAATGAGGAAATAAAGATACAAAGAACTACAGCAAAGTAATGGAGGGGAAGAGGGAGAGTGTTAGGAGGAACGGGGGTCATAGAAGTGCGCATACAAGAGGACGAAGAGAGCGTGGGGGAAGGGAGGAGTTCCTACTGGATGAAGAGAGCGTGGGGGAAGGGAGGAGCGGCTTCGGAGCAAGGAACCTCCCACGGCTCCGGAAGCGGCGAGGGAGAGGCGGCCCTACCTTGCAGGCGAGGAAACGGGAAGCTGGAGAGGCGTCCGGGCGAGCGAGTGACCTGCCAAACTGTCGTGTGGAGACGTTCCTCACACGGGGCACCAGTTGCGGTCGGGGTTACTGCTTCTAGGGGGAGTGGCGGCCGGTAGCCGAGCCCTCAGCTCTCGGGGCTGCTTAAAGGGTACCGGCGGCGGGGGCTCTTTCCCGGAGGCGAGGGCGAGGCGGAGGACGTTGGCCAGGGTCCTCGGCGAGAGGCGTGCAAGGAGGGCGGCGATAAGGACAAAAACACTCTTCATCCAGTAGGGGTATGCGCCAAAGAGATTTATTCAGGGGTGATTACAGGTTATATAGGCTGGTAAGAGGGGCAGGGCTGGAAAGGAGGTGAAGTAGCCTAAAATGGCAATATTGAAGGGAGAGGGGCTAGGATTGGTTCTGAGAGGATTCAGGAGCCGTTGCAGCGGGCGGGGGTTGTTCTGGCCACGGTGCATGCGCGCTGGCGGTGGCAGGAGTGGCCTTGGCACCAGGGAGCGAGTGGGTAAGATAAGGAAGTGGGGAAAGGGCAGTTGGGAGAAAGGCGGTTTCCTCCGGCAAGCCTCCCCTGCCAGTGGCATTTTGGGTGAGGAAAAGGGAGCTGCCTTGACCTCGCTCCTCAGGCTCGGGGGGGCTGCAGAGGGCACTCACGCCCGTACCTACTACCCTCCCCAGGGGGTGATCAGGTCCCCTGGCCCAGGCCTGGCAAGCCGAGGTACAAGCTCAGTCCCCGCAGACTCTCTTTGCTATTCCTTATTCTTTAATCTTCCCCTTTAAAATATCAGAGGATAATGCTCCATTTCTATACCGGACTCAACACAGACAACACAGCGAGCAGGACGTGGAGCGCTATCTTCTGATTATAAAATGGCCGATACGTCTTCTTTTTTATTATTATGGGTCTGCTCTATTGTGTCGTCTCGGTTTTAATATCGGAGACTGCAAATTCGAAAGGCATTTATGCAGCTAATTACCCACAAACGTCGATACATTCTGATGGACATCTTTAAATATTACACTAAACAGGAGCCAGCCTCGATTTATTGAGGGATGTGTGTCACTAAAAGACACGTCTGTTTTAAAGACTACACACTCGCAGTGCATCCTCACTCTAAGTGGCAATGGATGGTGGCTTTAACGTTCCAGACCAAGCTTGGTGTAAGGCGAGAATGATTTAACACTGACATGAACCGGCTTTGCGAGTGAGCCCGCGTGGAAGTGTGATGTACTGAAGGGCTTTTTCACACAATCCTGGTGGAAGTTCAGCTTTAACTTCCCAAGCTGGTTGTTGCTGAGTCCTATCTGGGAGTTCTGGTCAACCCTCTGGGTCAGCCTTGCTTGGGGTGTCAGGTGTGCAGCAGCATCTCACCTGGCCTCACCTGCAGCCAGACCAGCAGGTGGCACACATGGGGCAGGAAGGAAAGGAGCAGCGGCACCCACTCATTTAACGACCAGCCTGGTGGACGGAGTCAGAGGCCCTGACCGACCCCCGTGTGTGACCGATGTCACCAGCAGTTCACCAGCCTCTCACCACACTCCAGATGACGGACCCACCATCTTCCAGGAGCCAGGTGAGCTGGCCCCACACAGCACAGGACTGAGAGGAAGCGCGGATGCAGGGGTGGGGGCTTCCTCACCCGCCCCTCACCCACACAGAGGGTGGGAAGGAAGACTGCGCTTGAGACCCAGACGGGAAGAGAGGGGTTTGTTGCATTGTTTTGCTTTTAAGTTGTAGAACTTGGCTCTCTACCACTCAGGCACATCTCTCCTGTATTAGTTAGGGTTCTCTGGGGAAAGAGAATCAAGAGAATCTATAAATATAAGATTTTATAAAAGTGTCTAACGTAACTGTGGGGATGCACGAGTCCAAATTCCGTAGGGCAGACAGCAAACTGGCTCCAATGAAGATGTTCAATGAACTCCTCAGGAATGAACTGGCAACTTCTACGAACTCCTCAGGAAATGCTTCTCTGGTCAGCCGAAGAGGAAGTGCAGGTCCTCTCTCTGTCTCACTTAAAAGTCTTCAACTGATTGGATTAAATCCAGCTGATTGAATTTTCTCCTTATGGAAGACACGCCCTTCATTGACGTCATCAGTCACAGCTGCAGCCAATTGACTGAAGATTTACTAAACCAGCCTTTTGGTTTATTAACCAGCCACAAATATCCTTGCAGTTAGTCCAGTGCTTGCTTGACCAGACACCTGGACACCATCACCTGGCCAAGTTGACACATGAACCTAACCATCATATCCCTTTTCCAAAATCTTGAGCAATGCAACATTAATCACTCTTGAGGGAGCTCAAAGAAGCCGACAGGCAGTCATCATGGGAAAATGGTGAAAGTTTAACAGGACAAACACAGGCAGACCCTTTTAATGTGCAGCGATCGGGCACTTAGCAGGGGTGTGCTGGGTTCTCAGCTGACTGAAGTGGCTCGCAGCTGAGCTGTAACCCAGGATCCCAGGGTCAGTGTAAATTGAGGGTGATGAGTGGAAGTCAGTGCTGGGGAGAATTGTAGAGTAGAAGTCCTACCCCCATGTAACGAGGAAAAGTTGCATTGAACTTAGAGTAGTTTATGGTCTTATCGCATTAAACATTCCTTTCCTGGGTTCCAAGAACAACCAGCATGTTGTGGAAATTGTGCTGGAGATGGACGGCTCTCGAGACCCTGGGGGGAAGGGCATGGTTGGGGGGAACCGCGTGTAAGACTCATGAATTCATGAGGAAGGCTATTATCAAAGTGTCAGTGAAGACACTCTGAGCATCATTCTGGGAACTCCTTAAAAAAGCATATTAATTTAAATATACTCTAGGTTCATGGTTATTAGAATTTTAAATTTTAGATATTTGCTCCTGAACAGTGGCTGATGTTTAATTCTTATCTTTGTTATATCATAATGGAGAATACAATTTTTAGCCCACTAATGAATAGTTTTCAAATTTTTGAGGTACAAATGACACACAGTAAACTTCAACTTAAGGGTACAATTTGA
The DNA here is from genome assembly GCF_015220235.1 of Choloepus didactylus. Lineage (NCBI taxonomy): Eukaryota > Metazoa > Chordata > Mammalia > Pilosa > Megalonychidae > Choloepus > Choloepus didactylus. Next base: position 1,883,964 of record NC_051311.1, on the reverse strand, counting down.
AGATTTTGACATGTGTATACAGCATCACCAGAAACAAGAAGATGCAAATTTGCTAAATTGGTAGCTCTAATGGCTTTTTTTGTGGATTCATCAGATGATCATATCGTCTGTGAATACTCTACTTCCTGTTTAATCTGGATGCCTTTATGTGTTTTTCTTGCTTTATTGCACTGGTTGAACATCCAGTTCAGTGTGGAGTAGAGGTGGTGACAGTGGGCTTCCTTGCCTTGCTCCTGATCTTAGATGGAAAGCTTTAGGTCTTTCACCTTGAGTAGGTTGCTAGCTGTAGGTTTTTCATAGATGCCCTTTATCATGTTCTGGAAATTCCCTTCTATAACAAGTGTTCTTAGAGTTTTTGTCATGACTGAATGCTGAATTATGTCAAATTTTTTGTGTTTTTTATTTTATGTAGTGAGATCATTGTTTGGTTTTCCTTTTTTATTCTATTAAGATAGTGAATTGCATCAAATGATCTTTAAATATTAAATGAACCTTTCGTTACTGAGATAAATCCCACTTGGAGATGGTGTCTCATCTTTTTTACATATTGTTGGATTCCATTTGCTAATATTTTGGGGGAATTTTTGCATCTATGTTTATGAGGGTTATTGGTCTGCGGTTTTCTCTTAATCTCTTTTTCTGACTTAATTTCAAGGTAAATATCACTTGTCTTGTAGAATGAGTTGGGTAGCGTTCTGTCAGCTTCAGTTTTCTAGAAGAGTTTGTGCAGAATTGTTATTATTATTCCTTAAAGTGTTTGGCAAAATTCTCCAGTAAAACCATCTGGGCTTGAAGGGGTTTTTTTTAAGGATTCTAATTATAAATTCAATATAATTAATAATTATAGGACAATTCAAGTTATCTATTTCTTCGTCAGCGGACTTTGGTAGTTTGTGTCTTTCAGTGAATATGTCCACGTTATCTAAGTCACTGAAGTTTTTGACAAAGTTGTCATTACCCTTTTAATGTCCATGGACCGTTAGTGCTGCAACATCTCTGATTTCTGCCGTTGGTCATTTGTAGATTTTCTCTTTTCATGATTATTGTGGCTAGATGTTCATCACTTTTATTTATGTCTTCAACAAACAGCCTTCTGCTTCTTTTCATTGATTCTTTTCTATTTTATTGATTTCTGCTCTTACCCGATTTATTCATTCCTTGCTGAGAAATCTTCTCTGATATGAATATAGCTGCTCCACCCTTGTTTTAATTAGTTTTAGTATGGTATATCTTTTCTAATCTTTTTGCTTTTAACCTTTTTGCATATTTATGTGAAGTGCATTTATATGAAGTGGGATTCTTATAGACAGCTTATGATTGAGTCCTGCTTTTTTATCCAGTCTGACATTTTCTGCTCTTTAGTTGCTGTGTTTAGACCATTTATATTTAATGTGATTATTAATATATTTAGAACTTAATCTACCATTTTTCTATTTGTTGTCATATGATTGGGTTTAAATCTACCATCTTGTTATTTTTTCTATAAGTCCCATCTGTTCTTTGTTCCCTTCCCCTCTTTTTCTGCCTTTTTTTGGATAAAGTATTTTTATGATTACATTTTATTATATTTGATCACTTTTAAGGGTTTACTAACTATATCTGTTTGTTTTGTTTTGTTTTTTCTTATCATGGCCTACTTCCAAGTGATTTATACCACTACTGTTTTTCCCCTTTGTTTTATAGTTATCATGCTTTATTTATATATATGTTATAAAACCCCAATATATAATTATTAGGTTTACTTTAAACAATCAATTAGCTTTAAGAGACTTAGAAAAATAAGAAAAAGTCTCGTATATTTACATATCATATTTACATAGCTTTGTGTAGATCTAGTTTTCAGTCTGCTTTCATTTTCTTTCTGCCTGAACTACTTTCTTTAACATTTCTCATGGTGTGCATCTACTGGTTATGAATTCTTTCAGCTTTTGTGTGTCTGGAGAAGTAGTTACTTTACCTTCATTTTTGAAGGATTTGCTGAGTATGGGATTCTAGGTTGATTGTCCCCTGAACCTCCATTCTGTATTTTAAAGATGTTGTTCCACTGCCTTCTGGCTTACGTTATTTCTAAAAAGAAGTTTGCTGTAGTCTTATCTTTGTTTCTTTGTATTTAATTTTTTTTTCCAACCACTTTTAAGAATTTCTCTTTATCACTGCCTTTAAGAAATTTTATTATTAGATGCCTGGGCGTAGTTTTCTTTATGTTTCTTGTGCTTTGGATTTGTTGAACTTTATGGATTTGTGAGTTTATAATTTTATATTAAATTTGGAAAAATTTGCACCATTATTTCTTCAAAATTGTCTCTTTTCTTCTTCTGGAACTATAATTACCTGCATGTTAGGCCATTTGAGATTGTCTCACAGGTCACTGATTGTCTATTAATTTTTCATTTGGTCTTTTTTTTAGCTCTGTGTTTTATTTTTCATAGTTTCTGCTGTTGTGTCTTTAAGTTTGCTGATTGTTTCCCATTGTGAGAAATTTAGTTTCTTTTTTATCTAATAATTAAAATATAATAAAAATTTAGACTCTTGTATCTTTAGTTTTCAAATTTGGATGGTCATTGTCCACTTATTGTGCTTTACATGATATGCTTTATCTTGATGATTTAAAATGCAATTGCAACTCTCATCAATTTGATAATACAAGATATTTGTATTGGGCCCCTACCTTTCCCTTTTTCCTTAGTTGAGACTTGTGAGTAGGTACGCTGACATGTTTGGTTTGTAATACTGTCGAAACTGGTTTATGCTATGTGCAAATTACAAATTCTTAAACCAATATGGTTATTTATAAATTGCATGTTCCTAGAAATTTTGAAATGAATATGCTATTTACTTATGCCTAGTTTATCTTATTTTAGAAAAGATTTGGAGAGCTAAAGGGAGTAGATTAAAGGAGTGCTTGTTCTTTTAGGCTGTGTGAGACCTTTATTTTCTAATTCCATTGGCGTTTAACTTTTAGGTATTCAGAGGCTGACTATCTTCAGATGATCACAACCATACAGAACTGTCCCTGGAAACGGCGAGCAGAAGAATATGAGAATTTCAGGTAAAAAAAAAAAAACATGAATAATACAAGATTAAAATGTTTTGTGCATCTGCTCTGCAGGGAAAATAGGCCCCATGTTGGGGGGTGAAAAGGAGAAGGTGCCCACTGGCGAGCTTGCCCTGACGCCAAGACCCTTTCCTGACGGCGTTTGGTAACATCACCCTCACCCGCCCCTCCATCTCCAGCCTTGCCCCATAGAAATTTATAATGAGGTTACAGAATTACAAAAAAATTCTTAAGCCCAAATAACAGCTTGTATTGAATGGCTGTTGGCTGCTCTCTCACGTGCCATTTGCACCCAGTATCTCCGTATGCGCTGTAAATAAAATGTAATCACATTTACATGTTTTAGAATGTTTGGAAAACAGAAGAAAAGAATCATCCGTAATCCCATCACTTTGGAACAAAAAAAGAGCTATTTTCCTTTCTACATATTGTCATCCAGTTTTTTAACACAAGCAACGTTCGGGAGCAGGCATTGTTCAAAGTAGGAACAGGGAGGACGCGGGCACCTGGCAAGGGGGGTTGTCAGCCGGTGCCCACTGAGCCGTCTCTGTGCTCAGTAACGGGAAAGGGGCCTGGGCAAAGCCACAGACCGTGGGGGCTGCAGGGCCGCTGGCTGCCACCCTGACGCCCACACAGCCGTGGGCTGGGCCTGGGGTCCCGTGTCTCCCGTGGGGGCTGCTCGGCTTTCGCTGCCCCTCTGAGATGGGGCTGGGCCCCAGGTTTTGCCCTGTGCTGGACTGCTTCATGGGGTTCCTCTCCAGAGAAACGGCTCCATCTCCACCTGCTCATCTTTCCAGAGTTCTCTTTTTGCACTTAGTCTTGAAAACTCTCGTTGTGCTCTCCCCTAACATAGTCCAGGAAGGACCCGCCCCTGAGGCCTACTCACAGCGGGAGGAAGGGCAGCTCCTGCTGCTGGCTCAGGCTGCCACACTCCCCTCCAGGCCCACGGCCCAGGTGTGGGTGCTGCCCATGGCCCATGGCCCAGGTATGGGTGCTGTCCATGGCCCACTGCCCAGGTGTGGGTGCTGTCCACTGCCCACGGCCCAGGTGTGGGTGTTGCCCACGGCCCAGGTGTGGGTGCTGCCCAGCCTTCCCAGCTGGATGTGAAGGTCCTGGTGCAGGAGGCCAGCCAGGCTCACCCCAACAGCGGCACCCCCCCGCCGGATTGGTGAGTACCCATGGTCCGACTTCAAGAAGCCTCCGGACTGTCAGCCCAGGCCTGAAGGAAGAGGGGTACACCGAGGGCCAGTGCAGGGCGGCGAGCAGTGGTGTGGGCCATCGGAAGTCAGGTGGGGGCTGCTTCCCTGGCTGCAGTTGGTCTGGAGCCAGCCTCCTGAGAGCAGCGCACGAGGCAGAGATGTGTGCCAAACGTCCGTCGGAAGGCATCGCGGGCCCCCGAGGCTGTGAGGAAGCAGGACCAACCCTGTAGGAGGAGACTGGGGAGTACCCGGGGCTGCGTTTCCTCACGGGGCACCTGCCTGTTCGAAGCAAAATCCCGACGGACAGGCAGGGGGCTTTGCAGGCCGTTCGTGGCTTCCCCGGATGGGGCACTGCCAATGCCAGGGCCGCCACGGAAGGAGCTGCACCCTAGGAAAGGCCCGGCCTCACCTGAGCTCGGAAGCTCTGCCCACAGCCCCGATGCTGAGAGCAGCTGGTCCAGCCTCCCTCGGTGCCTCGGTGGCCTCGGCGGCCTCCACCCACAGCGCCTGGCTCCTCAGAGGCCTTCCCGCCCCCCCGCCCCAACCTTCACAGTCAAAGCTTCACGAGCCACCGCTGCAGCTGAGGACAGACAGGTGCAGACAGACGGCTTTGCCTGCCTCAGTGCACGTCACTGTTAAAGGTGTGGCGGCCGTGACCATTGACATGGGTGACTTACGCTTGGCTGTCATTCATGCGATGTTTATTTATTTACTTAAATATTTGCTATAGTGTAAAGCTCTTTTTATGGGCATATTGTAAACTAAATTATACGAACTCTCAACAGAGTCTGTGCAGTTAAATCGTTATCAAGGATCCACTTTCCTAAATATCTGCTAAGATAGCTGGCCAAATCTGGGGAGTCTCTGGCTTATTTATAAAGCTGGTCTTATGGAAATTTCCCCATCGTAGATGACAAGCAGCTAAGCAGTTTTCCATTTCACTTATTTATATGCAGCCTTTAAAAAGGTGTAATGCTCGTGGAGCAGCAATTACAAGTTCTGAAGAATACGACCAAGTGAGTTTATTCTGAATCCATCTCCAACCTGGTTGTTGAAAACTCCAGGCTTGACACCTGGGGGCTATTTGAAATTATGGGGCTCCTGTGGTCACATGATTTAAAAGTAGGTCCCCTAAAGATTATTTTTCTTACATAAATATGCTACTTGCTAGGAAAAGGGGTAAACTGTCCAACAAGCATGTGTTGATGTTTACCATGTTGAAGCACCAAAGCCCCCCACCACCACCAACCCACCCAGGACGTGGCTCCACAGACAGACGACAAGGGCAGCACCTGGGCCTTGTTGAATTCTGGTTTTTTCATCGCAGGAGAAGGAGTCAGAGACAAGTGGGAAATTGGGGTCTGGTTGACTGTGATACTGACAGAGAGAAAGCTGTCGAAGAGAAGGTGACTTCAAGAAGATAAGCCAATCTTGGACAGGCTGGGTTTGTGCTGACACTGAGATAAATATAAATATAAATGTGGAGAGAAAATTGTCTCTCCCAAGAAGCAAAAGCTGCTGCTGTTTCTCTTTACAACTGGCTTATGCAAGAAAATACGGCCTTCTGAAAACCTGGCTTCTCAGCAAGCTCTTTCCCTCGCTGTGGTAGCGCATCCTCTTTCTATCGATTCCTGGGCTTTTCTTCACTCGGCGTTTCGTTGTGGGTGGGAGAACATGGAGCCTGGGGTTTGCACCCCAACTTCTCTGTGCCTTTCCTGGAGACCCGGGGGCTGTGACTAGCAGCTGCCGTGGAGGTCCCCCGAGGTAGGATGTGGCATCTCAGGTACGTTCTGGGAAGATTTGCCCCTTCAGATTCTCAGGGAGCCCGACCCGGACGGCCCCGAGTTCTGCTGAGGCGTCGCCCGGTCTGAGGCTGTTGGCCGTGGACTCGTCCCGCAGGTGCACTCACCACGAGCCCCTGAGCCAGCACAGTTGTCCCTCTGAGCCCCGGTTCTGAACTGGTGTTTCTGTGGGCTCTGAGCCAAACCTAATCAAAGGGGAATTTAAGTAAAAGTTAAGGATGTGCAACCCCCGGGCTCTTTTCTTGCACCCGCTTCGTTTATACAGTTGCACGGTCAGAAATGCGCGGCGTCCCCTGCTTGTAGAGCGTTTCCTCCATCTCCGGGTCCCGTCCCCAGCACAGCCTGGGCCACGGGGAGACTTTGTGGAAACACTGCCTGGATTTAGGTCTAGGAGACCCCTGCTCTTCACATTCTCTACTTCCCATTTTTGGAAGCTGAGGGGTTATCGTTTGCGTGAGTCACTGCGATATTTTAACACTGAGATGCCTGAATTTAAATCAAACGCGGTGTGCCAGGCCCGTCCCCCCCTCGCCTCCCCCACCGCTCGAGGGCTCTGGACACGCGGGGCTCGCAGGTGCGATCCCGGGAGACGGTCCTGGCTCGGTCACTGGTGGCAGATCCCCAGGTAGCTTGCGCTGTAATGCCGGCACTAGCTTCCTCGAATGGTTTTCCAACTTAAAGGAGCTCTATTCGCTTGTGGAGCCAGTTACAGGAACCCCTCAGGTACACAAGCCACAGCGCTTCATTTCCATTTTAACGTTCACATTTCTTTCCAGAAATTCTCACACTGTTGTTTCTTTTTTCCTTTTCTTTTGGACCCTCTAACACCATTTGATTTCTTTAGCCATTGCCATGTTTCATAAATGCAAGTTGGGATCCAAGATGAATGAACTATCATCTATTTTCAAAAAATTTAGCAACAGTAAACAGTGCTATTAGGTGAAAGCACAAGTTTAAGACTTACGTAAATGAGATGCCTTTCAAATTACTTGTAAAAAACAGATATTTCGTGCCTGATTACTTTGCTAGAGATAACTACTACATGGAAACAATACTATTAAATCTCAAATTATCGCCTTGGGTTTGATTAAATTAAAATGTCTTGAAAGTCATTACTGTGTCCTCCTTCTGTGCTGGATATATATATAAAAAATTGCAACACTGCATTTGTTAATTCATTGTTACTTCCAAGATAGCAGCCAGTGTATTGCTTTCATTTTCATTTGCGCTCCTTGGAAAAAATAGTATGGCACAAAATAAACTTACATACCTCCATACATGTATTAATTTTTTATTATATGACATTTGCATTACGAAAACAGCATCATTTACTGACTTAGCTTTGTGAAAGGATATAAATTCTGTAAATTAATCAGTAGATAAGTAATTGATTTATTTTTCTAGAAATCAGAACTGGGCAACAAAACTTAGTTTAATCAACAATGTTTCTCTGTCTTCTGAAAGATTTCTCCAAAAGCAACAGTTGCAACAGATGTGGTGTGATTTGGGCTGGCACTTACGGAGCTGACTCTTTGTTTCACTTAGTGAACTTCATTATTTCCCAGGTATTTTGCTCTGTAGCACCGGTTTCTGGGAGGAAGCCCAAAGCACCTGCAGTAGCATCTTGATTATCCAAGACCACATCCATGTTTCTAGCTGCCATTCCCTTCTCCCCAGTCCCTCAAGGTGTTTGCTCTTTGGGATGCACACCCTGTCCGTGTTGAGGCTCGCTGTGATCAGGTTTTAGTTTTATTTTAAGAAGGCTTGTGTACGTTCTGATAGGTGTTTTGGGTCAGTTGGCAGGTTCAAAAAGCTTCTTTCCCTTGTTTCCTCAGCTTCAAGACCATTTTTCACTGTTAATATCCTGTCATATCGTCTTCCACAATACGTCTGTGCATTGAGAGGAACGAGCAAACCCCCTGAGCCACTGCTGCTGCCGTGCTTCATAATACACACCGGCTCTTGCACATTTAGGACTATTTCCTCTCCCTGATATTTGCCATAAAAAATGCACCAACCCCACATGGGATTTGCTAGTCTTTTACATTTTATTTCAAAGTAGCTCCCGGGTTGTCTTCAGTGTTCTTTCCTATTGCTTTGTTGTTGTTGAATTAGACAAGTTGTGGGTTTACAGCACACTCATGCATGAAATACTGTAATTAACATGCAGCACTGGTGTGGAACATTTGTTATAATTGATGAAAGCTCCTTTTTATAATTGTACGATTAATTATAGCTGTGGTTTAACTTGGGGTTCTCTGCATTGTGCGGGTTCCTGGATTTTTTTCTCTGAACTTTTACACCTGTTGGCTTTGATCCCATGAGGATGGTCTCCTCCTACGGTGCCCTGCCCTTCGACCCCTGCCCCTCGGTTGCTTGTGGTGCCCTCATGGTGATGGTGCGCCCCGCTGCTTACACACTGGCGGAAGTTTCCAGTACATCGGTTCTTTTCCAGTGTCCTTCACCTCTGGGTTTTAGGTTTCAATTGACTTCATGTGCTCTGCTTTGATAATCATATTTCTTCATATTTTCTTTTTTCCTTGATTTCAAATATATGAGCTGATCTTTCATACACACAAAAAAAGCCAGTTCATGCGTTATCTATTAGGGGAAAACCTCAGCCAGCTGAGGTGCTTTTCTGAGTTTGGTCTTTATTAATTCCCTCTCTCCAGGCTGAAACCTGTGTCGATCCTGTATTGAGCACTGGATCACATAATGCTCCCAGACTTTTCTACGGCCAGATTTGAAACAGAACTTTGCGTGGGTTGAGCTTTACCTAGGAGCAACCCTCAGCAAAATGCCAAGTGTGTGAAGGGTTTGTGCATGTGTTTTTCCTTGCACATGTGTTTCAGAGTGCATTGAGCATCGGCCCTGTCTTGGGGCCTGGGAAGCTCTGTCCTCCCCTCCCTGCCCCCTCCCTGCACCCTTGCTCCTTGCCATGGGCCTCAGGGCCCAGGGATGCCATGCTGTGCAGGTTTCCACAGCCCCAGATGCTCTTTCCATCCACCTCCCTGGAAACCCCGGGGTCGCTGTGCCTGAGCTCAGCCGGCTAGGATGAGAGAGATGAGCAGACCTGCTCGAGATGAAGGAGCCAGCACTTACTCAGAGCTGCTGTACGTGCCACACAAAGCCTGGTGCTTTCAGGTGAATCATCTCATTTAACCCGCACAGCAATTGTGAGTTTCAGATCAAACTCCCCATTCCACGATGAGCCACAGAGCCTGAGGAGGTTTGCCACCTGTCTCCTTGGCAACATCTCTTGGGCTCCCCACCGACATCTCAAAGTCAACATGAAACACTCGCTCCTCCTTCCAGAACCCACTCCTCCTGGTTCCGTGCTCTCCAGCTTGGTCAAAGTCCCAAGTAGAGCCGACCGTCTAAGCTGGACACTGGACGTCAGCCTGCCCTCGGAGTTCCCCTCACCCCACATCCAGCCGATGGCCCCAGCCTCCCTCCAAGTCTCTGGCAACCACTCATCTATTTTCTGTCTCTAAGGATTTGCCTTTACTAGTCATTTTATGTAAATGGAATCGTGTAATACATGATGGCTTCTTCCACTTAGCATAACGTTTTCAAGGTTCTTCCGTGTTGTGGCACGGATCAGTACTTCCTTCCTTTTTATTGTTGAATAATGAATATCCCATGGCATGATGGATGTACTATATTTTATCTGTCCTTCAGCTGATGGAATTTGATTTGTTTCTACTTTTCAGTTATTATGAATAAGCCTGCTATGAACATTTGTGTTTTCATGTGAACATAAGTTTTCACTTCTCTTGGGTATATACCTAGAAGTGGAATTGCTGGGTCATATGGCATCTGTATGTTTAACATTTTGAAGAACCCCCAAACTGTTTTCCAAGGAGGCTGCACCATTTTATATCCCCACCAGCAACAAGTGAGGATTCTAATTTCTCTCTCTCCTTGCCAACACTTGTTATTGTCTGTCCTTTTTTTTAACCATCCCAGTTGGTGTGAGATGATATCTCTTGGCTTTGATTTGCATTTCTCTAATAACCAATGATGTTCAGCACCTTTTTGTGTGCTTATTGGCTATTTGTATATCTCTTTGGAGAACTGTCAGTTCAGATCCTTTGCCCATTTTAAAATTGTTTTTTTTATTGTTGAATTATTAAAGTACTTTATATATTTTGGGCACACATCCCTTATAACATAAATGATATGTGAAATTTTCTCCTATGTGTGGGTTGTTTTTTTTTTTTACTTTCTTGATCGTGTCTTTCGAAGCACAAAAGTTAGTTTTTTTGGAGTCCAGCTAGTGTATTTTCTCTTTTGTCGCTTGTGCTTTGGGTGTCCTGTCCAGGAAGCCGTGGCCCATGCCAAGGTCACGGAAGTCTGCTCACATGTTTCCCTGTGGAGGTTATGGTTTGAGCCCCATGTGCACATCTGTGATCTGTGTTGCGTTAACCCCTGGATGTGGTGTGGGGAAGGGCCCACCTGCGTTCTGCTGCATGTGGAGATCCGTCGTCCCAGCATCAGGGTTGAAACGACTGTCCCCAGTGCATTCAGCAGACTTGTTGAAAATCAGCTGACCGTGATGGAGGGGTGTGACGCCACACTCTCTGTTCTTCTCTGCTGGTCTGTCTGTCTGTCTTTCCACCAGTGCCAGGCAGCCTTGATCACTGTAGCTTTGTAGTAAGATCTGAAATTGGGACGTGTGAGTCCTCCTCTACACCTTACATTTCCAGTCCCCCTCGGAGGATACAGTTCTCCAAAAGTGTGGGTTCCTCCATGCCTCGTTCTCCCTCCAGGCAGCTTCTGCGATGTTGGCCCTTACTCCTTCCATCGCTTCTCATTTCTCCTTTCATTTCAGCCCTTGCTTCATCGCCCTTGTGTCTTCTCTGCTCCTGCGCCCTGTCTGGGGGTCTCTGGTTTATACCTGCATTTAATGCTAAGTCGGTGCTTGCATGTCTCCAGCATTATCCAGGGGGTGGTTTTGCTATTATGCAGATGTAAATGTCATGTTTCTTTGGGGACACTGAAGAAAATTCTGGGGTTGGAAGGCAGGAGCAAAAGGTCTGAAGGAAGGACGGCATCGTGCTGAGAGCCCTCCTGTGGCCCACCGCAGCCCCGCAAAGGGGCCCAGCAGACACGGAGCGGGAACTTGGGGTCTAGCCGTGGCTCTGCCCGGGCCTGGCTCTGTGTTTCCCTTTCTGTAAAGTGAGGGGCTGCAGGTTGCTGCCGTGACCGCAGGTTCTGCCTTGAAGGCTGCGGTTGACCTTCCTCCTCTGGAGACACCCCCCACCCAAATTGTGGGAAAGGAAAGGAGTCCGGTTTCCGTCTTCTCTCATCACGTGTCAGAAGCAACAGAGATGTGCTCATGTGGACAGACACCTCAAGGTGGATCTAGCAACAGCAGGTCTGTATTGACTTTTCAGTGTACGCAGGGAGCTGGGGTGGAGTGTACGTGATGCTCTTCTGTTCTCCTGGCGCTTTTCCTTGAGTGCATGTGGTCGCGTGTGGCATTTTTGCAAGGATAGAGGACGACCAGTAAAAGGCCAAATACGGGTGGACTGAAGGCTCGCTCTCCAGATTCAGAGGAGGGCAGGTCCCGAGGGAACGGGGCTGTAGGGGAGAGTTTCTGGACAAGGAGAGGCTGGGCGAGTCCAGGCCGGAGGTGAGGTGGGGCACAGGGGGAGAGGCAGAAGCCAGAAGGGAATGTGGATGGAGAGGGTGGATGGACAGAGGTGGATGGAGAGCAGTGGACAGAGAGCGGTGGGCACAGCCCCCCACAGTCCCACGAGGAAGGTGTGTTGGCCACTTTCGGGCGGCTGGTGCCACGTCACAGGCCTCAGAACCTCAGTTTCATCTTGTGAGCGGTGGTCGAGCAGTGGCTATCCTGGCTGTAGTGGTGAAAAACCCCTTTGCTCTCACCCTGAGGGGACGTGACCACTTTATGTTCCCACTTAACCAACAAGGAGGTGGGGCCTCAGCGAGTGGGTGACTTTCCCCAGGTGTCGTGGCTGAAGGTGCGGGGTCTGTCGTCTTGGAGTCCTGTCTCAGGGTCCACTGCCCGCCCTGTCATAACGTACCAGACAGGTGGAATCCGGTGGTCAGTGCAGAACAGGTGAGCCAGACCTAGGCCAGGTGAGCAGGGAGGGCAGCGGGGCCCGAGAGAGCAGCCCAGAGGGACGCTGGGCGGGCGAGCAGGGGTGCTTGGGGGTGCCAGGGAGAAGGAGAAAGGAAAGGGCATGAGGGACAGGGGCCGTGCAAGCGAGCCTGGTCTCCTCCGAGTGCCACCCCTGCCCTTCAGAACCCACTCTGTTCCTGACGGACCCGGGGTGGCTGGCGCTCTCCTAATTTTGTGAAAGAGCCAGGAACTTGAAGATAAAACACGCCGACCTGTTGGCGTTGGGGGCCTTTGGAGTCCCCGTGGGTCACTGGACTTCTCGGATCGCTGCATCCTAATAGCACAGAGCACTGGCGCCTTTGTATTTCAAGCATGTGTTCACCGCGAGCCAGCTGATTATAAATCCAGTTTTAGTGTGCTGGCTTGATTTTGTTTTTCACTCCAGTTCTTACACGCTCACAGGCTCGCTCTCCTCTGCTATGCAGCCAAACCCAGGAGAGCCGTGTCCGTGTAGCGCTGCCACTTTACCTTCTGCTCGCCCACGTCCCCCTCAGCTGCATCGCACCCGCACCCCTGACTGCGCTCTCCTCCGAGCCGTCTGCGGGGACCCCGCGTCAATGCCCGCAGCTGCTTCCCAACCTCCTTTTGCTTGACTGCTCACCTCTTACCAGCAATTTGAGATTGCAGAACCTTCTGCTTTCAATGAAACAGTCTGTGTTTGGTTCCTGTGACCTTCCTTTGTCCTTGGCAGACCCTTCCTCCGGACCCCCAAGCCCTGGATGGATCCTAGAATCACTCTGGCCCAGCACCAGCCCGGGGCAGGCCCTGCTCGGGGCCTCTGTGGCCGGTGGGCACGGCTTGCTCCCTTGTTGCCCTCCTTTGGGCTGTGGCCGTGACCAGATCCCGGGTTCCAGGGGCCAGGCTGGGTCCTTCTGAGCCAGCCTCTTCACTTGGCAGCTGGGGGGTTGCTTTTTATGCAAACTGAACCGTGCACAGCCCCCTATCATGCCCATCCCTGCCCCAACCAGCGGGAAAGCCTTTGGCATCTGCTCCTGGCACTCTAGTAAAACCCCTCCACCGTGTCAGGTCCTCAGCCGCAGCCCCTTCCTCGGCCTGGTTCACTGGTCTTGCACGTCCCCAAGCGCCCCATGCCCACTTCCACAGCCTGAGCCATCCCTCCTGCCTCGCCCACCTGCTCCGCTCCAGTGCTCTGGTCTTTCGGATCCCGTCAGTTCCCCTCCTTCGGGGAGCTGGACGTCGTCGCTGGACTATAATGGAGTTCCTTCTGATGTGGTTTATTTCATGTCAGAAGCATGAATTTACTTTTTTTGTGTGATTGCTTAATTTATAGACTTGTTTAATCTGTGATCCATGTATCGTGAGTGAAAAATGATGACTGGCAAATATTTTCATAAGTAAATCCAAGAAACTTTCTAGATGGCTCTGAAAATGGGACCTGACTAAGTTTAGGAACTAGGGGTCTGAAAGTACAGTTGGGTATCTGAGTTGAGGGACACAGACTCAGCTGCAGTTTGGCTCCCTCCAAAGAAAATTCTAGACCTTTCTTGTTTATGCCTAGTCTTTAAATTTATTTTAAATCAGGTCTCCCACCCTGGGGAGCTTGGTTCTCCCTGGAACATCTGAAGGGCAGCCTTTTACCTCCAACAGGAGGCCTCGGGCAGCTGGCTATGAGCCAGGTCACTCCTCCCACCTGACTTTTTATTAATGAGGCGGGTAATACCTGCCTCTGTGACTTTTCACCAATATTCAGGATGCAAACTGCTCGTTGGGGTCTGTTGTATGGTGAAGGTCTATGCATGAGAACCATTCTTCTAATTTTCAGTTTAATAGCATTTTGCTAGATTACCATTAATATTTTACTAAAAATACTTTAACCCTCAGCACCTGGAATAAAGTCCATGATGTAGCATTAAATCTGGGAAAACAGTTCAGTTCCAGCCCTGCCTGGAGAGATCTGCAGACATCTGGGCCTCAGTTTTGCTTCCGTGATCATTTTATGTCGTTAAACCTTGCATGTGATAAGGATCGGCCCTTACCATTTGGGTTAGTCTCTGAACTTTGTTTGATATTTTCAATATGGAAAACAAGTGACCCAAAGCAGAAAGTATTAGGCATCTACTTTCTAGATTACAGTTCCCCAGCATTTTCTCAGGTGGCCAAGGGCTGGCATCCATGAGAGCCGGTGGCATGTGGCCCTTTTGGGCAGCTGGTTGACCCATGCAGGGTGTGTGCAGGGGCTGGGTTGCTGGCAGCCCACCCACCCACAGGCCGAGCAGAGGGTGGCACAGGCCACCCCCTCCCCAGACAGACTGGGCCTGGATGGCTGCCGGCCCAGGGCGTCCCTGTAGTTCTGGAAGGAAGCCAGGGGCCGGAAGAGGAAAGCCAGGGCGTGGCTCCTGGGTGCAGGCTGAACACAGGACAGGGTTTGGGGCAGAAGCCAAAAGGCCCAAGGATGAAGTCAGCAGTGAGGGTGGGATCCGTCCTGGGTGCGGGAGATGAGAGCCACCTGCGGGGGCTCCCAGGGTGCGAGGGGCACGAGGAGTGGGGCGAGGTGCAGGGAAGGGCCCGAGTGCCCCCACCTGTCCCTCCGCAGTGGGGACACAGACCCTGCCCACAACTGCCTGGAGATGCAGGCACCCCCACGTTCCATGAAGCACGGTTGGTGCTTGGTCTATGTGGATATGCCGAGACCTTTCAGCAGAGAAGGTGTGGGGCGAGCCCCACGCCCGGGCACGGCAAGTTACACGCAGGCTTAGAACGGCACAACCAGTTTCTATAGGATGTGCGGTGTTGATTCAGAACAGCAAATACATTGCCAGAAAAATGCCTGCAAAAAAATTCTTATTCCTCCCTTTACTTCCCCTGCAGTATTTCTAATTAAGTAAAGATAGAAACCGTCAGGAAAGCTTAGGTAGAAATGATTTCCTTACATTCTCTGCTTGCAGTGGACAATAACGGAGTGACCTGGATTACCATTTTTGTAAACTAAAATTTATTCAGAAATCTTATCAGTTGATTTTGTATTTTTGGAACTTGATTTTTCCACACGTGTGTAATTTGCACTGCCTCTAACTTACCAATTGGAAAAATGCGGAGGACAAGCATGTTGGGGGCCCTGCAAGGAGCTGCCACGGGCCGGGTAGGTAGTGGCCTGGGCCCTGCAGCCTGGCAGGGGCTGTACCTGTTCCCAGAGCCTCCACCTCCCTGCGCTCCTCCTCTGCACCCAGCTCGGCCGCTGGCACCCGTCACACTGCACACACTAGCGTGAGCTGGAGGCTAGGCAGGCCGCCCTCCCCCGGGAAAGGCCGTCGCCCCCCACCCTCATTTCTGAGCCCTTGGAGGCAGCTCCGTGTCAGGAGGCCGTTCTGTCGGGGCCGTGGTGTGCACTCACAGCTGGCGGCAGTGCGGCTCTTCGCTGGAGCTCGGCTGGGCCGCCACCCTTGCACCTTCCAGCAGCCTCTGCTGTTTCCTGCGGTTCTCCCAGGTGGGGTGGGACCCTCAAAGGGGTGTTCCAAGAGTGGGAGACCCAGGCCGAGCAGCAAGGCTTCCTGGGAGCAGCTCTGGAAGTCCCAGAGGCCCCTTCGGCTGCAGCGGCCTGGTCAAGCCAGCCCCAAAGGCCCGCCCGGGTGCCAGGGCAGAGCTGCACTTCCTCTTACTGTAGTGGTGCAGTCACGGAGAGCATCCTGCAGGAAGCGGCCCAGTCACCACATGCTGCAGAGTGACCTGCAGAGACAGGTGAACCAGCTGCTCACCTGCTCACGTCACCTGATGGCTCTCAAATCTGATTCTCATCTCTGAACTGGGCACAGCACTGTTTCTCCCCCGGCTGTGGTGGGAATCCTGAGCTTGTGCGAGTGGAAGTGCCCTGGAGGGCCTCGCTGCCTGCTGGGGTGTGTGGGGCCTCCCTGGAGTGGGTATGAAACCACGTTCCGGGCACTTTAGGCCTCGCGGTCACCGCGTGCTTCCTGCTTGGTCTCCAGCCTCTGCGCGTGAGTGGGCACATCGCCGTGCCCATGCACCATGAGCCACGTGGGGCCTTCAGAGCGACCACGTGTTAGAGAGGCGCTGCCTGGGGGATGGGCAGTGGAACCGCAGAGATGGGAATTCAGTTTTGTTTGTTCTGAGCAGCTCAGCTTTATACCAGCCCTGGCTGTCGCAGAGCACTCTTCCACAGCGATGAGCTGGGAAACGACAGAGAACACACATTTCAGATTCTGCCACTGGACAGAGGCTTCCTGAGAGCCTGCGGCTAAAGGCAGGTTCCAGAAATGACATTTTGGATAGTGATTCTGAGACTTTTACCTGGGAGGTTGCTATGTGTGATTTTGTGTTTAACATTGGTTTTTGGTAGTGAGCTCTTAAAATGTGCAAGGGTGTGGTAAAACTAACCCTGGTACATCCACACAAGGGCTTACTGCTCCACCAATACACAGGGAAAATGCTGATCCTGCACGGGCATTTATGCTGAGTAAAAGAAGTCCCACACAAAAGCAAACATGCCACAGGCTTCTGTTGATAAGGATTCTGGAAACACAACACTGTTGTGTGGTAAAAACATCAGAGCAGCATTGTGTCTGGGGGAGGGGGAAGGCTGGAGACAGATGGGGAAGGGGATTCACAGAATGTTCTGGGGTGATAGAATATTCTATGCCTCAGTAAGGGTTTGGTAGGTTAGAGTTCGTCTGTCAAAGCTCACCAATGCACTTGTGCATTTTATTGTATGTAAATTTTACCAAAAAATGCAAACAAAATAATGACGTGTTACGGTTAAGTTCACCATCTTGGCTAGGTTTTGGTGTCCAGTTGTCTGGTCAAGCAAGCACTGTCCTGACTGTTACTGTGAGGGTATTCTATAATTTATCTAATCAGTAAGTTGATTTCATCTATGGCTGATTGCATCTACAATCAACACAGGAGATTGCCTTGAACAATGAGAGTTGTCTCATCCAATCAGTTGAAGACCTTAGAGGGGGAACTGATGATCTCAGCAGTTAGAGGGCAGGATTCTGTCTCTATTTCAGCCAGGCTTCCTCTGAGGGATTCGTGGAATCCTTCAGCAGAGTTCCCAGCTTGTGGCCTGCCCTACGGAATTTGGACTTATTCATTCCCACAGTCACATGAGCCATTTCCTATAATAAATCTCATAATATTCACACCATATATATATATATATATATACACACACACTGTTAGTTCTGTTTCCCTGGAGAGCTCGGACTAAGATAACACACATGCTGAAAGGTTTAAGCATGAAGTACACTGATGGTGGCAGTTTACTTTGAAAAGTGCAGCAATGCAAAAATGGGAAATGGAAAGATGTGCAATGATGCCAATTTAGTACAAATTTAATTGTAGAACCCAGCTAATGGTTATTCAAGTGCTCATTGTACAATTCTTTAAACTTTTCTGTATGTTCAAACAGTTTATAATAAAATAAGGATATATTTTCAGAAAATTTATTTAATATTTAAAGAGCACAAAGGGCCCCCTGGGGACTAGTTTGGTGATGTATTATTCTTTTAAGTATTGAATGTCCTTCGAGAAATTAAGTTACTTGTCAAAGGTAAAGGAGAACTTACTACGTTACCTCTTCTCAAAATGCTGGATAAATGAGACATTTAAAATCTGTACATCCACAACTTCTCTAAAAAAGAAAGAAAAAAATTAATAGAAACATATAAGGGTTTCTGAGTTTGCAATAATGTCACATGAATTGCCATCAAATTAAATTTATAATTAAAACTTTGTCATATTTTTGACTACACATCATTCCATTTTCACTTTCCCTTTTGTTAATTTCCATGAACTCATTTTTAGAAATTGTTGGTTTTGAAACATAAAAAGAAGTAATAACCCCCCTGAGGAGCTGGGGGAGGATGCGGAGGTGTTGGGCTTCCTCACCTGGGATTGTTGCTGATGTTCTCACAAACACTGGGGATGGATGGCTTGATGTGCTGAGCCCTCTGTCTTGGGGCTGGCCCCTATGAAGCTTGTTGCTGCAAAGGAGAGGCTAACCCTGCTTATAATTGTGCCTAAGAGTCTCCCCCTGAGTACCTCTTTGTTGCTCAGATGTGGCCTCTCTCTCTCTCTAGCTAAGCCACCTTGGCAGGTGAACTCACTGCCCTCCCCCCTACATGGGACCTGACTCCCAGGGTTGTAAATCTCCCTGGCAATGCAGGATATGACTCCTGGGGATGAAGCTGGATGCGGAATTGTGGGATTGAGAACATCTCGAACAAAAGGGGGATGCGAAATGAAACGAAATAAAGCTTCAGTGGCTGAGAGATTTCAAATGGAGTCAAGAGGTCACTCTGGTGGACATTCTTATGCACTATATAGATAACACTTTTTGGTTTTAATATATTGGAATAGCTAGAAGTAAATACCTGAAACTACCAAACTCCAACTTGACTCTTGAAGACAATTGTATAACAAAGTAGATTACAAGGGGTGACAGTGTGATTGTGAAAACCCTGTGGATCGCCCTCCCTTTATCCAGTGTATGGATGGGTGGGTAGAAAAATGGGGACAAAAACTAAATGAAAAAATAGGGTGGGAGGGGGGGGATGATTTGGGTGTTCTTTTTTATTTTTATTTTTTACTCTGATTCTGATTCTTTCTGGTATAAGGAAAATGTTCAAAAATATATTGGGGTGATGAATGCACAACTATATGCACAGCTGTTCACAACCGTGAACAGTTGATTGTACGCCATGGATGACTGTATGGTATGTGAATGTATCTCAATAAAACTGAATTTAAAACAATAGAAATAATCAGAAGTGATGGAATTCAACTAAGAGAACTGTAGTATTTTAATGAAAATGTTAACTGATAAGAAGGGGTGTTGAAAACCTTGACTTTGGGGTACAAATAATGTGACAATTCTGACTCTGAGAATTATTGAAGCTCAGGAAGACTGGCACATACTTCAAGATGACCGCGACAAATGAGAGTGTTCTGTTTTCCAAAAGGATGTACTCAGGAGGAAGATGTGCAGATGTCGATTCTTCAGGACCAGGACCCCCTTCAGCTGTGTGGCTGGGGAGGGGCAGCTCCAAGGGGACAGCTCGGACCCCCCCAAAGCCACTGCCCTTCCACTGTGATGGGTCCAGGTGTGATCCACGTTTACAGGTAATATGGAGACATAACTAAAGGTTCAAAGAGGAGCACAGATGACTGAGTGGTGGGAAACTGGCCCTGAGGAACATCTGAGAGGAGAGTAAAGGGGATTCTCTAACCCTCCAAGACGCAAAGATTAAAGCATCGCTTGATTACTGTTCTCAGTTACACTAAGTGTTTTTATGAAGAGATTCTATGAAAAACTCACAAGGAAAATAGGTTTAAGATACAGTTCAGTTGTGCACATGGCAGAATCTTCTGACTTTGAGGTGCATTAAGCCCTGGAACGATGGAATTTATGTCCCGTGAGAATTATGTAAACAAATCCACTTGTGAGCGTTTCCACATCCACTGCCAGAGGCTGCAGCCCAGCAAGTGAGCCCTGGAAGGAGCTCCCGGGTCTAACAATGATCTTTCACGTCACTGTTACAGTTTTGAAACTTAGCTTGGTACTAAATTACATTTTTCTGGGCTATCGGTAAGGAATGGCAATTTAAATTTGCTTCATTTAAAAACTCACTATATTAAATGATTTTTCTTTTCATTGGACTTTTCCTGTTATACATTATTATATATTGCTTTGGTGACTATTGAAAACCATGTTTTTAATTCAGTTTCTTTGATTTATAATTAATAATGCATAATGTATTGTTATTTTTTCATGTAGTGTTAAAACAATCACTAATGTACGTTTTTATATTGCAAACTGCTGTTAGTGAGTACTTTTTATTGGGGCGGGGATCCCCCCCCCAAGTGTGTGTGTTTTACGTTCTCTGTCATTTTGTGCGCCGAGTCCATCCAGGGCTAATCAGCGTCCAGTGAGGTGAAAACGTCATCTTTGAGTGGTTTCTCTTGCTTCTGAATGTCGCTGTGGCAGAAACCTCCTTGCCCACATCCACGGTTGCCTCTGTTTCTGGCTTCTGCAGGGCACAGCTGGCTTCCTGTTGCGGTGCTGTTCAAAACTCGGTCGTTTCCCAAAACAACACTCCAGTTGGGACGAACCTGAGCTACGAAGTGGAAAGGAGGAAGGGCATCCAGATAGGAGAGAGCATCTTCGGCATGCTGCCCGTGGTGAGTGGGGCACTAGGCCCTCCCTCTCCACCCCAGGGCTTGCTGCGCTTGAGGTTACAAGGTAACAGTGCGCTTGAGCTACAATGTAACAACCAGGTAATTAGTTACTCAAGATGCCTGGCTGCTCTGTTGCCTGAAGCATGTGCAGTGGGCCATGGGCTGTCCTCTCTCTGCAGGGAAGGGATTTCTGTGTTGTGACCTGGGGGGCTGGTGTAGAGGACAAGCCCCCTCCCCTGAAAGAGGATTCTCCCACTTGTCAGTTTTGGTGACCTAATCAATTCCTTCACAAAGGACCGTAGCATTATGTGTCTAATCTGTGGCATTTGTGGAGAATAAGTGCCACCTCCGTAAGACAGGGGTTTTGTCTGGTGTTTTCACCAGTGTAGCCCAAGCTTCTGGAACATTCTGGGGCACATGTGCACTTGGTACGTGTTTGTTAAATGAAGAAGCAAGTGCATGGTCTGGTGTAAGGATGTTTGCCACTATAAGGAAAAATGTAACCCTTCATACAAAGCCAAATTAGGGGGAAATCTGTCACAAAATGTGCCCTGGTGCTCGTGAGCATAAAATCTCAGGCATCTTTTCATGATTTGATCAAAAACAATTTGGTCAGTCAATATGGTCAAGTCAATTTAGTCAACGAGGAGCCAGATGAAGGATGATTTGTTTGAAAAGGAATAATTTAATCCCCACTTTTGGCTTCTCAGGTACTGGTGGTTTGGGAGCATCGAGTGCTTTGCATGCTTTAGGTCTAAATTTTAGAATTTTTAAGTATTTAATTATTTTTCTTCCTTTTAGGTCAGTTTTAGCCAGTGATTCTGCCATGCCATACTAGTAAAATGAAGAAGTTGGAAAAATTTAAATATTCATCAGTGATTGATTAGTCAGAACAATCAAAAATAGCATTTAATTACATTTTGTATGAAAAAAATGAAAAATACATAAATAAGAAGGTGTTGACTTAAAAGAAACTAGAAAAATCATATGGAAAAATTTATCCAACCACAGGTTTTCAACCATTTTGTTTCATTTGTATATTTTGTTAAAAAAATAAATGGATTCTTGTCATTAAAAAGGGCAATTTAATCAGAAGAAAACAATAGTGAGGCATACTGTCCCCTCCCTTCAGGGAAAGCCTATGTTAGCACTTTTGAGATGTACTCCAGGTCCTTTTTCATGCACGTTTAAGTATTTTCTACAGAAATGGAGTCACTTCATAATGCAGTTGACCAACAGCAGGATATTAGATTCTTACAATTTAATTCCCTTTTCTTGGACCTTTGATTTCCTTCAACTAATTTACTGTTGGTCTTGTAAGTTGTTCCAATATATTTTTATATGACAAATGATGTAGAGGTGGAATAATTTGCTGAGAATGAATGAAAAAGGAAAAGAACACAGGAGAGAAAACAATAGTGAACATGTTGTGGAAGCAAGGGGAACAGAAAATAATTCACAAAGCATCTAAAAAGTGTGCTTGTGACGCATCAATCGACCTTAATCAGCAGGCTCCTGGGAAGCACGTTTAGCCCCTGCCCGGGGCCTCACAGGAGCCAGGGGTAAGGGGCGTTCGGAGGTTCTGCTCGGTTTGCCTTGCTTTGGGCCAGCCTAAATGGAGGAGTAGCAGGTGTTTGGTCCCTTGAAAGGAATACAGCACACTCGAAAACTGTATGTGATTAACAGCTGCAGCCACTTCTCAAATTTACACTGATTTTTAAAAGTCCTTCCTTCAAAAATGTTGCTAAGTGACTTGAGGAGGAAAATGACGATGTTGATTTTCATCCAGAGAGAGCAGTGAGCCGGCAGTTGAACCCTGCACACTTGCGCTTTCTTAGAAGGTTTAATTCAGCGACGGTTGAGATGCTAGAGCATGTGGATGTGTTTTCCCAGTGAACCAAGAAACCAGAGAGAAGTCTTCATTATTTTGAGTGCTTAATTTGAGATATGTTTCCCTCAGTAATCTTTTCTACTGTACCATAAAGAACACATTTGCATTTTTGCATTCTTCCTTATCTATAAAATTCAGAATTTATTGTAAGTACTTTTTAGCAAATGCTGTCTGAAGACATTTGAGCTAGAAGTTTGGGACATATAATAGGCTGAGGTATTGGACCGTTCATTCAAGAGGCAGGTGCTTTGCAACTCGGCAGGTGGACACACTGCCCTCCCCACTACATGGGATGTGACTCCCAGGGGTGTAAATCTCCCTGGCAATGTGGGACATGGCTCCCGGGGATGAGCCTGGACCCAGCATCACAGGCTTGAGAAAGCCTTCCTGACCAAAAGGGGGAAATGGAGTGGAATAAAATGAAGTTTCAGGGGCTGAGAGATTTCAAATGGAGTCGAGAGGTCATTCTGGAGGTTATTCTTATGCAATATAAAGACATCCCTTTTTAGTTTTTAGTGTATTAGAATAGCTAGAAGGAAATACTTGGAACTGTTGATCTGCAACCCAGGAGCCTTGATTCTTGAAGACTATCATATAACGATATGGCTTATATGTTGTGACAGTGTGATTGTGAAAACCTTGTGTCTCCCACTCCCTTTATCCAGTGTATGGACGGATGAGTAAGCAAATGAAGACAAAAAAAATAAATAAATAATAGAGAGGTATAAGGTGTAAAGGATGTTTGGAGTATTCTTTTTCTTTTTCTTTTTTTTTTTGGAGTAATGAAAATGTTCAAAAATCGATTATAATGATGAATGCACAATTGTATAATGATACTGAGAGCCATTGATTGTACACTTTGGATGATTATCTGGTATGTGAATATATCTCAATAAAATTGCATTAAAACGTCTCTATGGGAGAAACAGTAAAAAGGAAAAAAAGAGACAGGTGCTCTGCGAGGCATTGGGGACACAAGGAGGGACAAGGCACATTGCAGTGGACGCCCCATCCACTGCCCGGTGATAAGCTGTGGCCGGTACCGTGGGACGGAGCACGGGCTCGGGGCAGCTCACACCCCAGCTCTGCCACGCTCCAGCTGTCACTGAAAAATGTGGACCGAGTGTGTTAATGAGTTACGCACTCGGAGCCGGGCCTCTCCCCTAATAAGCTCTACACAGCTTTTAACTTCCGAGAACAAATAAACGTGCAGATCTGGAAGGAGGAAGCAGCCCTCGGAGCCAGCGTCGGGAGCAGAGGGGTCTGCAGGGTCAGGGGTCTGTGACCCTCAGGCTGTGCCCCAGGCCAGGACGCTCAGGCCCCCTCAGCCCCGGGCTGCTGCCAGTGGTGCTGGTGACCGGCTTTTCTTGGGGTGGGGGGCCCCCAATTGGTGGCGCCTCCTGCCGGGGTGGATTTCAAGCCACCAGTGGTTCAGCAGCCACCTCGCCAGCTCCCTGGGCGTCCCCCGCCATCACCACCCGCTCCGGGGCTGCCCCAGGGCGGCCACTGGCCACGGGAGCCCCACTGAGCCCACGGCCTCTGCGGGCCTGGAGGGGAAGCCGAGGGCGCAGTGGTGGGCGCGCTCTGTCCGTGGGGACAGGGAGGAGCCGTGGGGCCGTGACACCAGCCCGAGGGTGGGCGCTGGGCCCCATCCTCCGGGGGCGCAACCACAAGGGAAACCGAAAAGCTGCGGGAGGCCTTTGAGGGTGGGCAGGTGGGGTCCTAGGACGATGAAGAAGACGTCGGCCTTGGGAGTCCATCTGAAATACCTTCGCATGGAGCTGCTGGGCGTGCCCAGGCACCGGGGCCATTTGCAGAGAAGGAGGCGTGAATCTGAATTCCTGAGCCCGAGGAAACCGACAGTTCTCAGCTGTCTAAGGAACACAGAAAACCCCTGTGAAATCAGAGGATTCCTGCTGCTTTCTAATTTTCTTATTTTCTTTTTCACTGAAAACTCCTGTTTGTTGGAAAGACACGGCGTGGAGTTTTGCCATTTTCATTTTATTTACTTAATTATATGATGCAGAACGTGTAAAATTATATCATATATACAAATATATTGTACTTTGCCTTGTGTTTCATGGTATATGATGTATACTCCTCTCAAGAGCACGGAGCTTAGGTTTACGGGACGATTCATTTACCGAGTCACGGTGAGTTGGCCGCAGGCCGTGCCACCTGCTGCCCCTTCTGCTCGTCCTCTCTCCTCTCCTTGGTGCGCGGAGGCTCAGCTGCGGCACGAGCCCTGGCGCTGTTGGGGTAACGTGCCCCCCTCTCCCGCAGGCCCAGCCGTTCGGGGACCGCCCCCTCGGCCGCTGTGCGGTGGTGGGGAACGGCGGCATTCTGAACAAGTCGCTCTGCGGGGCCGAGATTGACCAGTCGGACTTCGTCTTCAGGTAAGCCCCGTCGCCTCGCTGCCCGGGGGCACAAGGTCAGTTTGGTGTTTTAAAGGCACAGTGTAAAGTTGCCCACGTAAATGCTGACTTTTAGGCTGTGTCGCTCAAACGTATAAATTGTTGGGGAGCCCTTTCCCAATGTGTGGAGTGGAGCATTAAGTTCCTCGGAATGTTTACGCCAGCAAGAGAAAAACATGTGATGGCCAAACACCCTCAGGAAACTCCGGGGAAGGGGCTGGAAGAGGGGTCTGCGCTGCAGGACTTGTCAGGGCCTTCGGAATGCCCTGGGAGCACCTACTGAGCTGTCTGCTGGGCCCGCCTGACCAGGAAACATTGCTTTCTACAGACTGTTTCTAGGAAGTTTTGTTCCCAGATAATACTTGGGAAAATGCTGATCTAGGCATTTTACAGCCATATCTGGCTCAAAACTAAGAAAATTTGGGCAGCTTCCAAATTCTAATCCTTTAAAACTTTCTATCTCAATAGAAATATTCAATAGCTTGGAAACCCGGAGGCAGCCGTGCTCCGTGCGTGTGCCCCTGCGAGTGAGCCGGCCTCGCGCGCCTCCTATCCCGGAATGTGGGGGGAAGGCCGCGTCCGTCTGAGGGGGCGTCCATCGAAAGGAACCTTTTTGAAGAGTGAGCAGAATCAGTTTCTTCCTGCTTTAGGAGCCCTGATTTCATCCTCTAGGGAGATCCTTTGATCGCTCTCCATTTAATGCTTCCCTGTTGGCAAATTAGAAAGAAACAAGATTTTCAATGACTAGCTCTCCCCTCACTTCACTCTTGTTTCAAAATTTCACCCTGAAGGTGACAAGAGAACAACAATCAGCCAACAGCTATTGAATGTTGTCTTCATGATTAACATTTAAATGGCCGATATCTGAATGAAAAAGCCATAATGCAGATAAATAAATCTTATAAAAGACTTTCTATAGACTTAAAATTTCTAAAACATCTCTGATGAATATTACGCCTAACACTCATTTTATTTTAGGGCAAAAATTGGAAATACAATACGCTTAGGTTTAAAAACTAATAAACATCTGGGCAGCCATTAATTTGTAAGTTTAAAATAAATGCTTATGCTTCTAGAATCTACATTTGCTGTTGCCAGGTATTTTTCTGAATATAGAGAGAATTCCTTTTGAAGTTAGCAATCCAAACTGAAAAGCACTGACATGCGTTTAATATTTAAGCTGGTACTTATTTTTGGAGATGCATGTTGAGAGTTTATAAAATAATCTGGAAGTTATTAATTATAACTTTTTTCATTTCAAAAGGCTGGGAGCCGTGAACTGAGTGTGTGAGGCACTCAACTACACAAGGAATGGGGTCCCTCTGCCGCTGCGTGTGTGCAACACCCAGTGTTTCCCCAGAACGCCCCTATAATACCTGATCAATAATCACCCTTGAGTCTAGACTGTTCTAGAAAGTGGATTTGTTCCTGGAGGCCTACTAATCAGGCCATTTCTGTGACTCGGTGTCTGTGATTAGTATTTATTTTTCCAAAGGTACCATGTTTCATGGTATTCAGAGATGTCTTTTATATCTGTGGGGGACGTACCTGTTCCACTGGTTGCATGTTTCAGAAAGCCTGGGGTAGAATGCTTTAACCTCAGTCTTTTTGCAGAACATGGCAACTTAAGCTGCCTTTCCTACAGAAGCAGTCGGACCTGCTCTCTTTTTATGTACTGGACAGCTTTAAAGAAACGGTCTACTCGAAATTCCATAAATGACACTTAGGGAGTCAGAACTGACTTTTCCTTTCTTGTGATGGGAATAAAATTATTAAAAGTTATAATTCTTCATTTGATTTCCAATTTAAAAGCAAATTAGTCCTCAAAGGAGAATGAGAACATCAATATGAAAGCATCACTGTAAGAATATTAAGGCTTTGTTTATTAGCAGCATGATTTGGTGGAAAAAATATCCATGTGAGAATCAGGAGATTTTGGTTTTTGTAGACAGTCTTTGCTTCAGGAAGACTTTGTAACCTTTGTTACAATATTTGCTTCTATGTTTTTCATCTGTAAATTACTGTGGTACCACTGCAGGAATACAATCAATGTAAAAACAATCATTTTAATAAAAGATTGCAAACTCTTCAAAAGCTCGGCAAGGTGTAATTGTCATTCCTGGTTTTAATATTTATTAAAGTCATCACTGATATTGAAAGTATTTATCAAATTTGTGTATTTTATGCTACATTGGAATGTCAACTAAGAGTTCAGTACTTATTAAATAGTTTTAAATATAAATCAGATGGATTCTGAGCAATGACTTTCTCCAATATAAGGACAGCAATTGTGTGTGTGAGTGTTTACACCATTTTTTTTTTACAAGTTGTGTTTTGAAAATAGTTTCACTTCCAAATTTCAGGTGTAACCTGCCCCCGACGACCGGAAATGTCAGTAAAGATGTTGGCAGCAAGACGAATCTGGTGACTGTAAACCCCAGCATCATCTCACTCAGGTAAGTACCTGCGGGTCATGTGACCCTCAGGTGCACCTGCTCACATTTGTTTCCATGACTCTTGGTGTGAGTGCGAATCTCGGTCCCAAGAGGCCGTGCAACACGCCTGTAGGGGCCTTTGGGAAAGTGGACAAGGATGCGTCTGTGATCGCTGCCTCCACAGGAGTTGTGCTTCATGTCATGTGTGAATCAGCTGCACTTCTAATGGCAAGAGCTAAATGTGGGAAATCAAATGAGACCTTATTTCTCTCTTCTTTGTTTCAACAATGGAGAAGTTACTTTTTGCCAATTTTCATTCAGTTTTATCATTGGTGGCCCTTTTTTAAAAAAATAAAAAACAGAAAAACAACATCTTTTTATAAGCTTCTGAGAGTTAGCCCTAGAAGATCCTGCAAAATGCAGTTTTCATTTTGGATAATTTATTACAAAAAAAATAATTACAGTGTTTTAGGTTCTCATGTGTAACTGCTAGAAAATGTTTGTTCGTTAATGAAAATTCCATACATAGTTTTACTCCATTGTTTGCATAAAAAGTGACTAATAATCATTATGAATCAACTAAGCTCCTCAAATAGTTCTAGTATCTCTTGAGAGAAAATAAAATACTTTATCTGCCTCCCCAAAACTTGGTTTCTAAACACGCAATTTTCAGATACATAAGTATATTTAGTAAGATATCATTTAAATCACATATATAAGGATATCACAATGCATGGAGGAATTTAAACTACATCTGTTTTTTTATATAATATATTTTAGGTTTACTGAAAATACTTTATTTTATTATAGCATATATACAAATGGGGCACAAATTACAAAGATACAGCCCATTGAATTCTTAAAAATGTCTATAGCTATTTTAAGAGTATGCTATGTTTGAGAAAATATTTCATCATTATAAATTTGGAAGGTGCTTCAGCACCAAAAAAGAAACCTTAGAAAAAATTACTGAGTTGGAAGACAAAACCGTGTAAGGAATGTCCGTGTGCCAAGGGTGAAGCCCTAAAACAGTAGAAACTGAATGTGCAGGTGCAGCGAGAGGATGAGGACCCAGCTCAAGACACTGGAGCCTGCTGCTCGACTGCATTTTCCCTGAAACCACCGTTTGTCTCTTTTATGTACAGGGATATCAGTGGCTCCCTGGCAAATCCAGCCTCATGTGACTCAACTGCCACTTTGATCGTCGTCGGGTTTATTATTGTTGCTGTTGTTTAATTTGGCAGATACGGGAACTTAGAGGAGAAGAGGGCAGCCTTCCTGGAGGACATCGCCACGTATGGAGACACCTTCCTCCTCCTGCCGGCTTTCTCCTTCAGGGCCAACACGGGGACCTCTTTTAAAGTCTTCCACACTCTGAGGAGCTCGAACGCGAGGCAGCAGGTTCTGTTTTTCCACCCCGCGTACCTGAGGCGCCTGGCCCTCTTCTGGAGGACGCGGGGCGTGGTGGCGTACCGCCTGTCCTCGGGCCTGATGGTGGCCAGCGTGGCCGTGGAGCTGTGTGAGCACGTGCGCGTGTACGGGTTCTGGCCCTTCTCGAAGACGGTGGGGAACGCGCCCGTCAGCCACCACTACTACGACAACCAGCCGCCCAAGCGCGGCTTCCACGCCATGCCCCAGGAGTTCCTCCAAATTCTCCAGCTCCACGTGAAGGGCATCCTCAGGGTGCAGTTCAGCAAATGTGGCGTTGCCCGAACGGGGTCTCGGGACGGGGGTAATGTGAATACGGGGAGATTGTAGCACTGTTTACAAACACAGAGGCTGAGGTCCTGGGGTGCAGTAGGAAGTGCTCCGAGCCTTGGTTTGACCAAAGCTCACCCTCCAAGTCTGCAACCTCTGAGCGTGATTCAATTGTGGTATCTTCGGTTCCCTTCCCTGTAACACGGGGACCATTTGATCTAACACATAGAAGTAAAATACGACCATCCATGGAGACACAGAGGAGAGAGGTTGGCATGAGGTAGGGACTCGGTGGATATTTTCTTGTTAATGTTGATAAGAGACATTTCCACACTTGCCAGGCTGACGCCAAAAGGCACCGTCCAGAGACCCTTTCTGAAGAGATCGTTGAATTGCCCATCAGGACTGGGGTTTTTCTCTGGTGGGCCTCTCTGTTTTCAGTAACATACTGCCCATTTTTCTTGCCCTGTTAAAGAGTGCACACAGGAAAGTTCTATACTTAAGCAAGAAACTGTTTCCTGTTGGTGGGATGTGGACCATTTCTTTCCCCTTTATCTATATTTTTTTCACCACTCTAATTTTGTACTGACTCCCTGCCTCACCCTTAAACCTTCTCTTCTCCCACTGGCAGAGTCTACTTCAAGGACGTGCGTAGCTGCCATGCCCAGGCTTTCTCGCCTGCTGTCCTGTCAGGGGGGTCACCCCTTCAATTTGCTCTAAAGCATAAGGCCGAGCAGCACCCCACGGCAGCCCCACGGCAGCCCCCGCCAGGCTCTGAGAGGGACTCACGAGGACGAGCCCTCACCGAGTCCGCGAGAGGAAGCAGGTGTGGACGTCACTAACGTGACACGCGTGACAGGGGTTGTGATCACAACGTTGTGGATGACGAGGTGCAGACAGCAGAGCAGGGGAGGCTAAGCCTGCTGCAGTGGCAAAGCCTGGGGTGCCTCAGAGAAGGGGAGACCTCCTAACTGAACCTAGAAAGTGAGAAGAATCCAGGAGAGGGCATATGATACGGGAAAAACGACCCTGGGTTCAGATCCATCGAGACAAGGGTGTTTCAAGGTCGGTGGTGGCCTTTGCTCCAAAACTGCCCTGTGAGACCGGGGGCCGCGTTTGGGGGCCACGTGCCCTGGGAGTGATCCCAGCCCGGCTGCGTTCCTGGGGAGGCTGTCGGGGGGAAACACGCCAGCAGAGGTGAGTGTCTACCTGAGAGAGAAAGCTGATAATCTAGACATCAATAGAAATAAAGCACGAGTCGATACCGGGCCCCAGCACTTCCAACATCTCCTTCACACCACGAAGTCCCCGTTCCCGCAGGACGCCCCAAATCTGCCGAAGGGCTTATGGGCTCGAGGACATAACTGCGGGCAGGCCCTCCGGCTCACCATTGTGCCACCCCAAGACTAGAAGTAGGAGTGGAGCCGACGGGTCAGCACATCGAAACAATTCTAGGCACCGTTTGTCAGTTCTTACCTCAGCCGGAGCATTATGTTTTTCTGAACGTTCACTCTTGAGAACGTGCTGCTCTAACTCGTTCACTTTGATAAAGCACAACTTTAATTGTAGTTGACATTTGTGATGTTATTTTTAGTTCATATTTTAATTGTTTCTTTTATAGCAACTGAAACCTATATCTTCATAAATTGCTAAAAAGGTCATTTATAAATATTTTCCAAAAGGAAAGTTACTTTCTACTACATGAAGTCTGTTTTATTTATTATCTTTCTTTCTGATGTGGTGAATAGGTGGTTATTTTCTATTTTACACAATGGATTTGATTAGTTTCAAATAAGCTGTTAGCTGTATTGATAATCACATTGCTAGCAATGGATTATTAAAAATAGATCAGCACACTCTAGCATTTTATAGTTGATAAAATGTTTCCGTCAAAATGCGTTATGGCAAGTAGAAACAAACTTTTCTTTTTTATGATATTGGGCAAAAATATGATGAACAAAAATATAGAACATAGGAAATAAATAATCAAATATTCAATATGGAGGTGAACTATATGTTATTCAAATAAAAATTACCTATAATTGGAACACTGGAGCTTCCTGAAGTTTTTCCCATACAACACCTGTAATTGCTTTATTCGGGAATGGCTGTTTCCCGGGGGGCCTGTAGCTGGGTTCTCTGCTATCCTTTGGGGCCCCTGAGCTCCCCCGAGTGCAGCTGGTTGTATGTGGAGAAGTAAAGGGGCTGAGGGCACCTGTTCTACAGGTGGAGCACGGCCCCCTAGATGTTCCATGTGTGGGGCTGATAATGTCCCTTTGTTCCCAAACAGAAAATTTTTACAATGTTCTAAAATATGATACAACATGAACTTCGATTATACAGCATACCAGCCATTTAAATTGTAGAACAGAAATCACAATCATTTTTGTCCTGGGATGGTGAATTGTCACAAATTTTTAACCAAGACTGAAACGAAAGAAAATGTTGGGAGCTCCGCCTTGTAGCTTTGTAGCTGACACGTCTGGCCGTGGCGCTCTCGGAGTGCTGAGATGGTATGTCCGATGGCCCCTGGATGCACACGTATCCTGGGCCTGGGAATGAAATGGCCCGTGCACATCCTCTAGTTTGGACTCCGGCTCCCAATACGCACGTAGCTGTGTCCGGGGGAAGCCCTGGCGGGTGGCTCACGTCCCTGGGCAAGGTCGAAACTGAACGACGAGATTCTGAAATAAGCTCCAGGTGTTTCTTGAAGCTTGTGGCCCTGTGGGTGGCTAGATTTTGCACTATAGTCCTTGAAGTCTCTGGTGATTTTTTTCCTCTTAATGAAGGACAAAGAAAAATCAATTATGACTTCCATGAAAGACAATTTCCCTCTGCATACAAATTCCCACCCAGAAAATATGTGGGCTCTCAGCCTATCAGTCAGTGACATTTTTTGAGGACTTTCCATGTACCAAATACTGAATTAGTTGTGAATCAGGCCTGTTTTTTGGCTAGATTTTTCCTTGGTTACCAAAAATTTACCAGTTACATTCTACGTCGTATCAAGTGCCCTGAATCATTACATGAATTTCAGGAAGTTTGGAAAACTTGGAAAATTTTTTGGATAACAGATTGACAAACATCCTAAATAGCTGCCACATATGTATAGACACGACACAATACATATATAGTTAAAACATCCAAGCATTTTGTTACGCAGCATGACACGGAAATGCCTTGTTCCGGCACGAGCGGCTAAAGGTGCTGCAGGAATTCGCGTCAGACGCAGAGGCACGTGGCCCGGGTAGTCCACCGCGTCCTCTGCACTTGACTGAATCACCGGCCGCAGTCTCTGCATCGCTGGGCGGTTCAGGGTTTCCAGTTTCCCGGGGCCGGAAGGCGGGTGCCCCCTGGGGGGGTGGGAGGAGTGGAGGCCTAGCTCTCCTGCCCTCTCGTTGTGGCCACGACCCTTCCAGGAGCATCTTCTTTTCATGAAAAGAAACACGCGCGGTGCAGGATAAAGACGCACACTGTGTGATGGGGAAAGGACACGCTCTGTAGAAGCCGCTGTTGGAGCACCCACTCATCATGTGGAGAAAAACGAATCCCCACATCATACCGTCTGGGGAGTTGGACTCCAGATAGAGGAAAAGTGGATTAAAAGGTAAAACTACAAATCTAATAGAGGAAAACATATGAGACTGCGGGGACTGAGCTTGTACCTCGGCTTGCCAGGCCTGGGCCAGGGGACCTGATCACCCCCTGGGGAGGGTAGTAGGTACGGGCGTGAGTGCCCTCTGCAGCCCCCCCGAGCCTGAGGAGCGAGGTCAAGGCAGCTCCCTTTTCCTCACCCAAAATGCCACTGGCAGGGGAGGCTTGCCGGAGGAAACCGCCTTTCTCCCAACTGTCCTTTCCCCACTTCCTTATCTTACCCACTCGCTCCCTGGTGCCAAGGCCACTCCTGCCACCGCCAGCGCGCATGCACCGTGGCCAGAACAACCCCCGCCCGCTGCAACGGCTCCTGAATCCTCTCAGAACCAATCCTAGCCCCTCTCCCTTCAATATTGCCATTTTAGGCTACTTCACCTCCTTTCCAGCCCTGCCCCTCTTACCAGCCTATATAACCTGTAATCACCCCTGAATAAATCTCTTTGGCGCATACCCCTACTGGATGAAGAGTGTTTTTGTCCTTATCGCCGCCCTCCTTGCACGCCTCTCGCCGAGGACCCTGGCCAACGTCCTCCGCCTCGCCCTCGCCTCCGGGAAAGAGCCCCCGCCGCCGGTACCCTTTAAGCAGCCCCGAGAGCTGAGGGCTCGGCTACCGGCCGCCACTCCCCCTAGAAGCAGTAACCCCGACCGCAACTGGTGCCCCGTGTGAGGAACGTCTCCACACGACAGTTTGGCAGGTCACTCGCTCGCCCGGACGCCTCTCCAGCTTCCCATTTCCTCGCCTGCAAGGTAGGGCCGCCTCTCCTTCGCCGCTTCCGGAGCCGTGTGAGGTTCCTTGCTCCGAAGCCGCTCCTCCCTTCCCCCACGCTCTCTTCATCCAGTAGGAACTCCTCCCTTCCCCCACGCTCTCTTCGTCCTCTTGTATGCGCACTTCTATGACCCCCCGTTCCTCCTAACACTCTCCCTCTTCCCCTCCATTACTTTGCTGTAGTTCTTTGTATCTTTATTTCCTCATTTGGTGCCGTGTGCCTCTTTGCAACTGCCCCCCCTGACTGCTCTCGTTGCCAAAGGGTCCTGCTTTCCGCTCTCGCCGTCTCCTTCGGCCTTGCAGCCACAGTTTATCTCATTCTCTCTGCTCAGTAAACTACTCCTCCTTCTCCTCCCTGCCAGCCGGCCGGCCCGGCTCGGGAACAACTCCCCCTCCTCTCCCCTCAGCTATGGGTAATCGTATATCTACATGTCAGGCACCTCAAGTTCGTGCTCTAGCGGGTCTCCTAGATACGCATCGCTGTAAAGTGTCTGTCCGGCAGCTGCAGATATACTGGGATCTCCTGCTGCCCTTTAACCCATGGCTCACCACTTGTCATCTTTGGGACCCTGTTACTTATGATCGCCTTATTGATCGAGTCACTAATGCCATGGAACATGAGAGCAAGCGTTTCCCTCCCGGCTTGCTCCCCACCTTGATAACCATCCGCTCCTGCCTTCAAGGCTCCCTCCCCCCTGATAGAGGCCCCGTTAAATCCAAAGAGGCCCTATCATCCCAGCCAACAGACTCAGATAGTGATACTAATTCAAATCATGACTCGGACACGGAGTCCTTAGTCGAGCAGATTAACAACGCGCTCGAGGTGACTCCCAAAAAGCAAAATAACACTGCGCCACGCCAAGATGGCGAACTTCCTCCTTCTTCTTCCATCGAGGGGAGGAAATGCTCCGGCGATGACATCAGCCCTAAGCTGGACCGGAAACCGCATGCGCTTTACCCCGCCCTTTCACAGGGCGGAGCTAGTCCACCATCTTATGCCTTGGGCCCCACCCTTTCACAGGGCGGGGCTGATCCACCATCTTGTGTCTTAGCCACGCCTACCGCGCCGCCATCTTGCGACGCTTGGGGCCTCCCACTCCCGCCTCTCCCTCCGGCGAGCTCCCCCTCGGAGCCGCTACCGGCAGCTGCCGCCGCTCCTTCCACCCTGCCAACTAACAACCCCTGGCTGCCTTCTGCACCTCAAGGCAATCCTTGGGGCAACGCTCCCCCTACCCCCACTCCCGCGCCAAGTCCTCTGCAAGCGTGTCCTCCTTTCTCTCGTGCTTTTCGCTGTTTTCCTCTTAACCTTGCCCCCACCCCACAGAGGCCGCATGACTGGTATCCCATTGACTTAGATACTATCAAGCAGCTTCGCAAGGCCGTCAAGGAGGACGGGTTAGGTAGCCCATATGCTTCCCAAATACTACAGGATCTCGCCATGAACTATTGCATCCCCCAAGACTGGGCCTCGCTTGCCCGTTCAATTTTTAACCCCGGTCAGTTTGTTGACTGGCGTGCTCACTTCCAGGCAGAAGCAGCTAAGCAAAGTGAGCAAGATGCAGCCATTGGAGTCTATCATCCCCCCGAAGCCTATTTGGGCACTGGAGCGTTTCTAAATGCGTCTGCTTATATTAATGCCCCTGCTGCCTTCTGGACTGTCCTCAGAGGCATCGCCTTACGCGCGTTTGCCAACTGCTCTGCCCGTCGACCTGACAACTTTACCAAGCTCCTCCAGGAGCCAAACGAACCTTTCGCCACCTTTGTTTCCAGGGTTGAAGAAGCCTGTGCTAGAAAGTAACCAACCCTCAAGCCCAGCTAGCTCTCACCCGTGAACTCATTCTAGAAGGGGCTAACCCCCCCTGTAAGCAAGCCATTCTCCCCTTGCGGGAAAAAACACTTAATGACTGGGTTCTCGCCTGCAGCGCCTTTGACCCAGCTGCTGCGTCCCTAGCCCAAGCTGTCTCTGGTGCTGTCACTGCTGCCTTAGCCGCCACCACCGGTTGCTTTAAGTGCGGGCAGAGCGGTCATTTTGCCCGAGAGTGCCCCAATGCGGAGGTCAAACGCCCGCCTCACATGCAGCGCAATGGGCGCCCCCCTTCCACTCCATGTCCGCGTTGCCAACGTGGTTATCACTGGGCGCGCGATTGCAAAAACAGCCACAGAGACCTTAACGAGAAAGATTTAAAAAAATTCTGCTATCCCTGGTGCCCTGGCGGTAGTCAACACCAAAGCACTGGGCAAGCTTTAAACTCCAAGCGGGGCAAGCCTCAGCCCCGCCCCTAAGAGGCAGCATGCCGGCCGGTTCCAATAAAACTAACCAATGCTCCAACAATAAAACGCTTCTCTGGACAGTCCCCATCACTCCAGAAAAACCTACTCGTAAGTTAAGAATAGAAGGGCAATGGTACACAGGCACGCTCGATTCAGGGGCAGAAATCTCTTGCATGCCCGCTCAGTATGCCACCATGTGCATGGTTCTTGATGGTCCCTCGGTAGTGGGAGCCACCGGTACCTCTACTTCTCTTCAAGCCATGAGACCCATTAAGTGGGAAGATGAAGAGGGCCACTCAGGCACCTTCCGCCCGTTATTTCTGCACACCATAGACCAAATTTTATGGGGCCGTGATATCCTTGCCGCTTTTGGGGCAGTGCTTACCGCGCAGCCCCCCCAATAATGTGCGCCACTGCTCGTTTAACACCTCCAACGCCCGTTCCTCTGCAGTGGGATACTGAGGAACCTATATGGGTGGAGCAGTGGCCCCTTCCCACGCATAAATTGGTAGTACTCCAAGCCCTCGTACAAGAACAATTGGACGCTGGCCACATAGAGCCTTCTACTAGTCCTTACAATTCGCCAGTGTTTGTTATTCATAAAAAGGCCACAGGGAAATTTAGGCTCCTCAATGATCTGCGGGAAATCAATAAGCATATTCTTCCCATGGGTTCCCCGCAGCCTGGCCTCCCCCATCCGGTGGCTATCCCGGCCCATTATCATGTAGCCACTATTGACATCAAAGACTGTTTCTTTTCCATTCCGCTACATGAGCAAGACCGCCCGCGCTTCGCCTTTACAGTTCCTGTCCCCAATCACGCGGGCGCGGCTAGCAGGTATCAATGGAAAGTCCTCCCTCAAGGGATGCGTAACAGTCCGGCCATCTGCCAAATGTATGTTAATCACGCAGTGGCCCCCCTGCGAAAGCGGGCCATGCTCATCCATTACATGGATGACATCCTGGTGGCCTCTGAGGACGCCGAGGCACTTCCTCTACTCCTTAAAGACCTCACCACTAATTTAGCTGACCTCGGCCTTACGATTCAACCCGATAAAGTTCAAATTGTGCCACCATTAGCCTTCTTAGGATTTAGTATTGATAAAACCATTGCTCCGTCCGCTCCTCAGCTGGACATACCGGACCGGGTCACTATCACTGAGCTTCAACAGCTCTGCGGTCAGATCAATTGGCTCCGCTCTGCGTTGCCGATCACCACAGCACAGCTACAACCACTCTTTACGCTGTTGAGTGTCCCTGAAACCCCGCCGCTAGCAATCTCCCGGCGCATTAAGCTTACCCAAGAGGCAAAGGAAGCCATTGCCGCAATTAACAAGGCACTCGTTTCCTGCTGTCTCAACAGATTCAACACCAAGGAAGGCAATCTTATAGCACTCATCCTCCCTACGCCCGGCACACCTATGGGCTGCCTGTGGCAGGAAGGCCCTCTACTTTGGGCGCATCCCGCTAAAAGTCGACTTAGGAAGATTTGCCCTACAGTGCGGCTCTGGATCAGCCTGGCTTCAGATCTAGTTACCTTGGCCGTTCATGTATTCGGAGAGCCGCCAGAACAAATTGTTTGGCCCCTAGACACAGGCCAAACCCGCCTGCTTATACGTGACAACCCGGACATGCAAATCCTTTTAGAAGGATTTCAGGGGGAATTCAGCTGTCATTATCCCAGCCATCGGCTGTTACAGGGACTCGCCAAGCTTCCCTTCCGCAGCCCCTTCCATCCTTTCCCCTCCTCTGCACCCATCCCGGGTGCCAACACCGTTTTTACTGACGCCTCCAAAACCCGTTTCGCCTTCCTCTCTTATCCACAGGACCATCCAGAACCCCGCCTATTTAGTTATGTCAACCTTCATTCAGTCCAAGTGGGGGAAATTCTGGCAGTGTCTTACGCACTGAACGCCCACTGTAACCACCCAGTAAACATTTTCACAGACAGCCTCTACACGTATCAGGTCTGCCGAGTCCTCGCGTTTTCCACCTTTTTCCCCGGAAACTCGGCCATTGATAAAGCACTTTCTAACCTCAGAAGCATCCTGGAACATCGACAGGATCCTTGGTTCATTAGCCACATTCGTAGTCACTCAGGCCTTCCGGGGCCCCTGGCTAATGGCAATAGTATAGTAGACCAAGCAGTCTCAACTCAACATACCCAAGCTATGCTAACCCACACGGCAGCCCCTCCGGGGGATACTGTTAACCAGGCCAAGTTATTGCATTCCAGGTTTCACTTTTCGGCTACGTCGTTACATCATTTATTTAGCCTCCCCTTAGATACCTGTAAACATCTTGTCCGCAATTGTGCAACTTGTGCGCCCTTTGCGCCACTAGGCCCCTTACAACCTCAAGGAGTCAACCCACGAGGCTTAAAACCTAATTCTAGATGGCAAATGGATGTAACTCATGTTCCGTCCTTTGGGCGCCTCAAGTATGTGCATGTAATGATTGACACCTTCTCGGCCATGTGTTATGCAGTCCCCCTCGCCGGGGAAACGGCCAAACACTGTATCAAGGCCCTGAGACAAGGAATTCTCTTCATGGGAGTCCCCTGGGACCTAAAAACGGACAATGGGCCTGCCTATCGCAGTGCCCCCTTTGCGGCCTTTCTTCAGTTATATAACATCACCCATCATTTCAGCATCCCCTATAATCCACAGGGGCAAGCCATTGTGGAAGCAGTCCATCGCCGCTTAAAAACACAAATTGAAAAAGAAAGAGCAATGCTCCCCCAGGCGACTCCAGGGGACCTTGTTATAGCAGCCCTTATTCACCTTAATCTACTCACATTCAATAAGGAAGGGCTTTCGCCCCTACATAAACATTGGGGGCCCTCGTATAGGCCCACCCAGGCCCCGATGGTTTACTGGAAGGACCCGGAGAATAATACCTGGAAAGGTCCCCCCCCACTTCTCGCCCAGGGGCGCGGGTTTGCTTGTGTTTTTCCAGATGATGCAGCACAACCAATATGGATCCCAGGAAGGGCAATCCGGCCCGCCACCAGCAACCACGCGTCCAACGAGACGGGAACGCCGTCGTCTCCGCAGCATGGTGCACCAGATGACAACAGTATACCTGGGCCTGGACCCCAGTCCGAGCAGAGCGCAGCAGCGGCGAGAAATTAGAAAAATTATACGCCTCTATAAACAGGCAAAAACCAATGTCATACACCCTCTCAACCCTCACCCAAGCATAACCTCCCTTCTAATGGTCATGTTAGCTCTTGCCTCTTCTACCCAGGGCGATCCCCACCAGCCTTGGAAGTGGACTCTTGCGCGTTGGAAAGACTCCACAGTAATTTTTTCCAACACCACAGCGGGATCTCCCTCCTTCGTCTTTTATGCCATTGATCTGTTTATCCCTCCTAATCCAAAACCTCCTGGTTATCCAGGCAGCCTAAAAATTCAAGATTATTATGTTCAGGATTATTATATGTGTCCAGCTTCAAATCCTGGAAAATCATATTGTAAATCCCCAAAGGACTATTACTGCCCGTACTGGGGGTGTGAAACTTTAGCCACTGGCTGGAAACCTTCTGTCCCTGACAAATTTCTAAACCTCGCAGTAATCCCGTATACTTGCCAAAATTCAGGCTATCACTATCTCAACAGGTACCTTTGCCCTAAAAGATTAATGCTCACCATACAAAACCCTGCCGATACGTCTTGGCTCCTAGGTAAAACTTGGGGCTTCCGAATTTGGCTATCGGGGTTCGATCGGGGAACCCTTATAATCATAAGAAAGGAGGCTTTAAACCAACCAAAAAAAGATACTGTTATAAAAAAGCCCTTTAACATTGGTCCCAATAAAGTCATTAACCCCCTTTTTCCACAGCTCTCCAGCCGCACCTTAGTTCCAACTAAACGCACTTCAACTACATCTCAGACTCCACCACCCCAGCTTCCTCTGCCCCCTTCTCGTTATTCCTCTCCCCTCCTCAGCCTCATCCAAGCCGCCTTTGCCTCAGTGAACTCCTCCAACCCCAATTTTACCTCCTCCTGCTGGCTCTGCCTCTCCACCTCTTCCTCACTGTACGAGCCCGTTGCCTCCAACCTCTCCTTTTCAGAAAGCACAGAAGACAGCCCCTCGGAATGCAGTTGGAATACCTCTGCCGTCCCCCTGACCTTTCATTCAGTCTCCTATACGGGAAAGTGCGTCCGCCCTCGCTCCAGTAACTCTCCCGACCTCACTGCCTGTGCCAGCTACTCATCTCCCAGCAGCTCGGCAAAATTTCTCATTCCTCATAACTCCTCCCAATGGCTCTGCTCCTCTACAGGACTTACCCCCTGTCTCAGCACGAATATCATCAGTGAATATAAAGAAACTTGCCTCCTAATTGTCCTTATCCCTAGGGTCTTATACCACAGCGAAAAAGACTTCTTCCTCCGTCTGGAAAGAACTGCAGCTCCTGCCCTTCTGCAAAAGCGAGAGCCCATCACCGTCCTTACAATTGCCTCCCTCCTAGGTCTTGCCGGCGCTGGCACCAGAATCGCTGCACTAACCAGTCAAGGCTCCGCCCTAACTCACCTCAGGGCGGCTGTTGACGAGGACATTCGTCACTTACAAAACGCTATTTACCATCTAAAAAATTCTGTCAATTCCCTCTCTGAAGTCGTGCTCCAAAACCGCCGAGGTCTTGACCTTCTCCTCCTCAAAGAAGGAGGCCTCTGCGCCGCCCTAGGAGAAGAGTGCTGTGTTTATGCCAATTCCACAGGTCTCGTCGAGGACAGCCTGAGAAGGGTCCGAGAGGGACTGGAAAAGCGTAAAAGAGATCGTGAAGCCACCAATTATTGGTCCAGTTTTTTCACTCCCATCCTCCCATACATCCTTCCTTTTCTTGGCCCCCTATTAATAATTATTCTAGCTCTCATCTTAGGACCCTGCATCATCCGCAAAATTGTCCAGCTTGTAAGAAAACAAACAGATGCCCTTTTTTCCTCGTTCGTGCAAATCCAGTATCAGCGACTCGCCACCTCTGACGCCCCCCACTCCAAGATGACAGCCAACCCTCCGCGACCTCAACGCCACCGGTCAACCCGCCGACCGCGAGGCCCTTCTCAATCACCTGAACATCGCTCTCACCTCGAGTTCCAGCTTCTCTGAACCCCTGAACTTTAAACCCCTGAACTTTGAACCCCTGAACTTTAAACCCCTGAACTTTAAACCCCTGAACTTTAAACCCCTCACCTTCTCCCAGCCTGCTGCAGCGGAGCCATTGTCAAGCGCCCGGGCACCACACCAACACTGAGCTACAGCCTCGCTGAGCCACCGTCAACCCCTTTTTCCCTTCCCTGACCTCCCCCTTCCCTCACCCTTAGCGGACCTCTCCGGTAAAGCCTCTTCCTCTAATTAGAAAAGAAAGGGGAATTGCGGGGACTGAGCTTGTACCTCGGCTTGCCAGGCCTGGGCCAGGGGACCTGATCACCCCCTGGGGAGGGTAGTAGGTACGGGCGTGAGTGCCCTCTGCAGCCCCCCCGAGCCTGAGGAGCGAGGTCAAGGCAGCTCCCTTTTCCTCACCCAAAATGCCACTGGCAGGGGAGGCTTGCCGGAGGAAACCGCCTTTCTCCCAACTGTCCTTTCCCCACTTCCTTATCTTACCCACTCGCTCCCTGGTGCCAAGGCCACTCCTGCCACCGCCAGCGCGCATGCACCGTGGCCAGAACAACCCCCGCCCGCTGCAACGGCTCCTGAATCCTCTCAGAACCAATCCTAGCCCCTCTCCCTTCAATATTGCCATTTTAGGCTACTTCACCTCCTTTCCAGCCCTGCCCCTCTTACCAGCCTATATAACCTGTAATCACCCCTGAATAAATCTCTTTGGCGCATACCCCTACTGGATGAAGAGTGTTTTTGTCCTTATCGCCGCCCTCCTTGCACGCCTCTCGCCGAGGACCCTGGCCAACGTCCTCCGCCTCGCCCTCGCCTCCGGGAAAGAGCCCCCGCCGCCGGTACCCTTTAAGCAGCCCCGAGAGCTGAGGGCTCGGCTACCGGCCGCCACTCCCCCTAGAAGCAGTAACCCCGACCGCATGAGACCATGTCTGAGATGTAGGTGAAGGGCTGAACTTCTTAAGCATGATCCAAAAATAATTGTTTCAATTAGGTTAAAAAAATGATGGCAATGGCAATATTGAGACGTAGGAGTTCTAGTGAGTGAACGATATCTTAAAGCTGATAGACTGAGGCCTGGAATAACTTGTACTAATGCGTAAAAGTGGTAAGACAATAATACAGAGACATTTCAAGGAACTGCAAATTAAGTCAGACAGGAAACCCAACACTAAAGTGAGTAATGGATAAGAATAAGCTACACAAAGGGAAAAGAGAACGGCCAGTAAGAACGGAAGTGACGCTAGTACTAGTAGTTCGAGAAATGCAAATTAAAATGAGATACTAAGTCCATCTCCATCCAGTTGGCTAAAATTAGAAAGGCAGATAATTCCAAGCATAAGGATGTGGGAAAACTCATCCGGTGCTGTGGAGCTGAGCTGCCTCCAGCGCTTAGGGAAGCAGAGTGGAGCACCTGCGTAGTGAAGTGGATGTGTCGTCTTCCCTGTACATCATCCCGCGACGGTTCCAGCAGGATGTGGACATGCAAGCATCCATCGCAAGGGGAGTCGATGAATCAACTGATTTGGATCCATAGTGTCTTCGTTTCTTAGGGCTTCTCCAACAAACCGCCACAGGGAACTGGAATTTATGGTCTCACAGCTCTGCAGAGACAGAAGTCCAAGGTGTCGGCGGGAGCGCACCTCTCTGACGTGTGTGGGTTCTGGCCGGAGCTTGCAGCATAATCCAGTGTCTGCCTCCGTCTCTCGGCTGTCTTCTCTCTCCTACTGTGCCCAGATTGCCTATTCTCATGAAGACATCCGTCATATTGGGTTAAGGCCCACCCTAACCCAGTTAGGCCTCACCTTAACTAGTAACACGTTCAAAGATTGAATTTCCAAAATGGAACACCTTGTGGGACCAGAGGCAAGATCACGGACCCATCTTTGGGGACATGATTCAATCCATAACTCCTGGTGTGGAATACACCACCACATTTAGAATCAACTTACTAGATATGTAGGGTGCCTTAAAATAGAATGTAAAGAGAAAAATGAGAATGATAGCATGATGCCATTTATTTACATTAAAGCTCATACATCAAATGCAAAAGTGGAGAGGAGAGCCGTGGGAAGGGATAGGGAAAAAAGAGAAAAATGTGTAGAGATTACAAGAAAGCTGCCTTCAGAGGCAGCACCTACCAACTTTGCTTTGAACTAAAAGCCTAATTAACTCAAGTCCCTATTCCAGGCAAAAAATAAAGTGAGGACAGAAGGAATCACCAAAACATGTGTTTGAAAAGAGTAAAAGTTCTAAAACAATCTCAAAACAGATTTTCTGTTTTGTTTCAAGAGGAAGCAGACAGACATCCTTCAGTAGAAAAATAGTGCTCAGGGGTATGTTTTACAGAAGGGGGAAGACACAGTACAAAGGACAAAACATACAAATCGACATGAACATTTACAGTTCTATGCTAGGTGCTTTATGTATGTGATCAAGTTTAATACAATAAGTCTCCAACAAATATTTTGTTCTCACATAAAATATTCCTACAACAATAAAACAAGTATACAGAAGCTGAAACTAAAGCAGGCACAGTTGCATTTAGAGCAGAGCTGGCATTACAAAGCAAACAGGAAAACCAGTGTCATCAGATATAACTGACACAGAAAACCCTGGACATGTTTAAAGTGCACAATTTGAAAAGTTTCGACATGTGGGCACTCATGAAACCATCTCCACAATCCAGA
The DNA here is from genome assembly GCF_015220235.1 of Choloepus didactylus. Taxonomy (NCBI): domain Eukaryota; kingdom Metazoa; phylum Chordata; class Mammalia; order Pilosa; family Megalonychidae; genus Choloepus; species Choloepus didactylus. The sequence goes on along the minus strand of NC_051311.1, from coordinate 1,840,673 downwards.
TGATGGACGCACCCATCACCCCAAAATGTTTTCTTGTGCTCCTTGGGAAACCTTCCCTCGAACCCCTCACCGTCCATCACACCCCAGTATCAGGCAATCGTTGATCTGCTTTTCTGTCACTGAAACTAGCTTGAACTTTCTAGAATTTTGTATAAATGGAGTCATGTGTGTGTACTCCTTTTTATCTTGCTGCTTTTACTCAACGTAACAATATTAAGATTCACTCAGTTTGTGTTAATCAATAGCTCATTTGTTTCTTTGCTGAATAGAATTCTGTTATACAGAAGTACCGCGATTTGTTTATCCATTCTTCTGTTCATGGACATTTTAGCTGTTTCCAGTTTTTGGCTATTACAAATAGAGCTATCATAAACACCCATGTACAAGTCTTTGTGTGGACATATATTTTCATTTCTTTAGGGCAAATATCTAGGATTGGAACGGTCCAATCATATATATATGTCCAACTTTTTTAAAGAAAATTACCAACTGTTTTCCAAAGTGGTTGTAACATTTCACATCCCTATCTGGAGTATACATCACGTTGTAGCTGCCTCACATTCTTGACGTTTGCTATGGTCAGTCTTTTAAATTTAGACGTTCAATTGTGTGTATAGTTGTATCACATTATGATTTTGATTTGTATCTTCCTGATGACTTATCTTTTCATGTGTCTATTTGCTGTTTGTATTTTAGGTGAAGTGTCTAATTAATTATGCTGGCCATTTTTAAATTGGGTTATTTGTCATCTTATTATTGAGTTAGAAAAGAACTTTATAAACTCCAGATAAAAATCTGTTGTCAGACAGGTTTTGCAACTATTTTCTCTCAGTCTGTGGTGTGGCCTTTGCATTTTCCTAACAATGTCTTTTGAATAGCAAGCTTTCCATTTTATTGATTTTTATGCTATAATTTGTACAATTTTGTCACTAAGATTTTTTCCTATGTTTTCTTCTAAGACTTTTTCCTACATTTTGAGCCATTTGAATTACATGTTTGGCTGTCTGTGATGTGAAGTAAGGGTCAAAGTTCATATTTTGTGCCCATCGCCCACATGCTCCAGTACCATTTGTTGACCAGATTTCCCCATTGACTCGCTTTTGCATCTATGTTGAAAATTGATTATATAGATGTTTGGGTTTATTACGGACTCTATTCTGTCCCATTGATCCATTTGTTTATCTTTACACCAACATCGTATCTTGATTACTGTAGCATTCTAATAAGTCACAAAATAAGGCAACTTTATTCTTTTTCAAAGTCGTTTGGCTGTTCTGGAAGCGTTTGCATACGATGGTATTATTCTTCTGTACATGTGTGGTAAAATTCACCAGAAACCATCTGGCCCTAAAGTTTTCCTTGAGTGAAGATGTTTAAGTATAAATCAATTTCTTTAATAGATGTAGGCCATTCAGATTTCTGTTTCTCCTTGAGTGAGATTTGGCACTTTGTGTCTTTCAGAGAATTGATCCGTTTTATCTATGTTGAATTTATTGGTATATAATTGTTCATGGTATTTCCGTATCCGTTTAATATCTGTGGAGTCTGTAGTGATGTCGACTCTCTCGTTTTTCATATGGGTAATGTGTGTCTTCTCTCTTTTTTCCTGATCTGTCTGGTTAGACATTTATCAGTGTTATTGATATTCTCAAAGAACCAGCTTTTGGGTCTTTTTGAAATCTGATCTGATATTTACTATTTCCTTTCTCCTCCTTTCTTTGGGTTTCGTTTGCTTTCCTTTTCCAGTTGCTTGAGGACATTGATTTGAGGCCCTTTGTTTTTCACATGGTAATTTAGTATGATAGGTTTTCCTCTGAAAATGTTATCTGCTTCCCACAATTTTTAATGTTCACATTCTCATTTTCATTCCATCAAAATACATTTTAATTGCTTTTTGATTTCTTCTTTGGGTCATGGATTATTTGGGAATCTGTTATTTCATTTCCAAATATTTCTGAATTTTTTAAGATATCTTACTGTGGTTCATTTTTAATTAATATCTGTGTGGTCAGAGAATGTGCTTTGTATGATTTGAATCCCTTTAAATTTATTGAGACTTTTTAATGGCCCAGAATATGGTCTTTCTAGGTGAATATTCTGAGTGCATTTGAAAAGTGTATATTCTCTGCTGTTGTTGGGTGGAGCATTCTGCTAATGCCACTTACGTCAAGTTGGTTGACTTGTTCAATTCTATCTTTCCTTATTTCCTGTATACTTGTTCTATCAGTTACTGAGAGAGGAGTATTAAATCTCTGACTACAACTGTGGATTTATCTATTTCTTCTATCAGTTCCATCAGTTTTTGCTTCATATGTGTTGAAGCTCTGTTATAAAATGCATTAATTTTTAGGACTATTATTTCTTCTTGGTTAATTACCTTTTTATCATTTTGAAATGATCCTCTTTATCTCTAAGAATATTTGTTTCTCTGAAATCTACTTTGATATTATTATAGCCACTCCAGTTTTTTTTTCAATTAGTGTTAGTGTGCAATAATTGTTTCTATCCTTTATTTTTAACTTATTTGTTTTTTATATATAAAGTGTTTCTCTTATAGGCAGCATAAAGTTGGGTCTTGCTTTTTTGTCCAACTTCATAAACTCTGCCTTTGACACAGATGTTTATACCATTTACATTTAATGACACATATTTTACTTCTATTTATGTTACAAACCCTATGTATTTGTGTTTCATACAATTATCTTTTAAAAAGATTCTTTTGAAAGCGGAAGTCATTTTCTATGTACACACATATTTACCATTTCTGGTGCTCTTCATTTTTTTTGTATACATCTAGATTTCCATTGGGTATTTTTTTCTCAAATCTGAAAAGCTAATGTTTCTTATAGTGCAGATATGTTGGTGATAAAATAATTTAAATAATTTTGTACATTTTAAAAAGTGTTTATTTCACCTTTATTTTTGAAAGATTTTTTTTCTGGGTATGAAATTTTATGTTGACAGTATTTTTTTTTTTTTTTTCATTTCTTTAAGGATGTTGCTCCATTGCCCTCTGACTCACATTTTTTCCAATGAGAAGTCAACTGTCATTCTTATCCTTGTTCATCTGTCCCTAATGTATCATTTTTCTCTTGTTCCTGTTAAGATTTTTTATCTCTTTAGTGCTGGTTCTAAGCATTTGCATTATTATGTGTCTTGGTATAGTTTTCTTCATGTTTCTTGTGCCAGGGGTTCTTTGAGCTTCATAGATATGTGAATTTTCATCAAATTTGAGTCCATTATTTCCAAATATTTTCTCTGCACCCCTCCTCCCCTGCTTCTCAGGGTCTTCAGTTACACATGTATTAAACCATTTGAGTTTGTTCTGCAGGTCATTGATTCTCTGATCATTTCTTGTGTTTTTTTTCTCTGTCTCATTTTGGATAGTTTTTATTGATGTCTTCAATTTCACTAATATTTTCTTCTGTCATGTGCTTTTTCTTGTTTTTCCCAACATTTTATTTTATGAAAATTTTCAAACATGCATGAAAGTTGAAAGAATTCTACAGTGAAAATCCATATACCTACCACCTAGTTTCTACCATTGAAATTTTACTATATTTGCTTTATTGCATATCTATCCATCCATATCCATCTTTTCTTTAAAAATGCATTTCAAAGCAAATTGCAGACGTTAGTATACTTCCCCTAATTACTTGACCATGGATATCATCAACTAGAGTTCAATAATTGTTTGCATTTTTTTCCTATGAGGTAAAATTTACATACAGTGAAATGCACAATTCTTAAGTGTACATTCACTGAATTTTGACAAATGCATAACAAGCATTACTTTTTAAAATATGCTCTCCACTACCTCCTCCCCCCACCCCGTTAACCTCTAATGTACTTATGGTCTCCATAAATTTGTTCTTCCTAGACATCTCTAATAAGTTACTATGCAATATTTGTCCCCCTGTGTCTTGCTTATTTCACTGAGCATGCTTTCCAGGTCTTCCATGTTGCTGCCTCGGAACTTCCTTGTTTCTTATGGCTGAATAACATTCCACATTGTGTATTTACCACATTTTGTTTATCCATTCATTTGTTGATGGACACTTGGGTTGCTTCCAGCTTTTGGCTGTGGTGATTAATGCAGCTATAAATATTGGTGTACTAGTATCTGTTTGAGACCCTGTTCTCACTTTCTTTGGGTCTATACCTAAAAGTGGAATTGCCAAGTCAAATGGTAATTCTATATTTAACTTTTTGAGGAAAAACCATATTGCTTTCCATAGCGGCTGCACCATTTTACATTCCCACTAACAATGCACTGGGGTTTCATCTTGTACAACACTTGTTCATTGCCATGCCACATCTAATTTGCTGTAAATCCCATCTGTGCATTTTTCATTTTAAACATTGCAGAAGTTTGGTTTGTTTCTTTTTATATCTTCTATGCCTCTATTTAAAATGCTCAATTGTTCCTCTCCTTTTTTGAAATATGTGAAGTATAATTATAGCTCTATTAATGTCCTTTTCTACTAATTCTATCATCTGTGGCATTCCTGGATCTGTTTCTGCAGGTTGAATTTTCTTCTCATGACAAGTCATATTTTTCTGCTTCTTTCCATTCCTGGCATTCTTTTTACTGGATGCCAGACATTTTGAATTTTACCTTGTTGGGTGCTGGAAAATGTTAGTATTTCTATAAAGATCTTGAGCTTTTATAGTTAAGCAATTAAGATACTTGTAAATGATTTAATCCTTGAGAGTCCAGTTTTTTATCTTTATTAGGTGGGACCAGAGAGGCTTAATCCAGGGATATTTTTTCCTACTTGAGACAATGGCCTTATGAGTATTGGTGGGAATATGAATTATTCCCAAATTATTCCCGACTTCTTTGAGCTTCAGGCATTGTCCTCTGCTCTCCGTGGTGATTCAGGTGATTTCTTCACACACATGTGGGTCAGTTCTCAGCTGGAGTCTCGGAGGGGTGCCTCTGCAAGCCCTCTTCCTGTGATGCGCTGTCCACCCCACATCCACCATGGCCCCTGACCCCAGCTCAGCCACTTCCCATCAGGGAGGCCGCTGGGCTCCACCTGGGCTGCCCTCCCCCGCGGGCTCCACCTGGGCTACCCTCCCCCGCGGGGCTCCACCTGGGCTGGGCTCCATCTGGGCTGGCCTCCCCCGCGGGGCTCCACCCGGGCTGCCCTCCCCCACGGGGCTCCACCTGGGCTACCCTCCCCCGCGGGGCTCCACCTGGGCTGGGCTCCATCTGGGCTGGCCTCCCCCGCGGGGCTCCACCCGGGCTGCCCTCCCCCGTGGGGCTCCACCTGGGCTGCCCTCCCCCGTGGCAGCCTGGGAACTGTAGGGCTTGCCTCATCTGTCCCTCCTCTTGGGGACACTGTCCTGAGCTGCCAACGCCTGAAAACCAGTTGTTCCACATATTTTGCTATTTTTCAGTTGTTTCAGGAAGAAGGTTACATCTGGCCCCTGTTACTCAACCTTATCCAGAAGCAGAAGTGCCCTATGATTTTAATTTTATGCTGTTTGCCACCCATCACCCATCTTCTCTGAAACTTTCTTCTAGGAATGCATGTGCCCATATGAAATTTGAGCTTGATTTTTGAGTCCCAAGATTCTAAAATCACTTTTAGCTTAGACACCAGAAACCAGTGGTTCCCCAGGGGTCTAATTTTCTTGTAAAAATATAATAAAAACAGTTTTATTAAGTGCTTACAATGCACCTGGAAATATGCAAGCAATTGGCATACTTTATCTTATTTACAGAAACCTAAGTCTATGAGGGTTTTGTTATCTCCACTGAGGCAAAGAGAGGCTAAGAAACCTGCCCAAGGTTATATAGTAAGCTGTATGCTCAAAGGCTGTGTACTGAATCATTATTTTATCCTCTCTTTAGGTTTATTGTTGTTGATGTTCTGTTTTGAAAAATAATATTACCCATAATTTTAGAAGACATATTTTACTTTCATCACATTGCACATTAGGTTTTTAATTTTTAAATTGCCTTATTCTTTTTGATAATTTCCAAATTTTAACCTTCTAAGTTAAGGAATTATCACTCAAATTTAAATTATAGATATTAATACATTTTTATATCTCCTACTCTGTCCATTTTAAAGTTTAATGAATCATTGGCAGTATCCAAGATGTTGTAGTCACCTGAAATTCTTTAAATTCAAAGGAGCATTTAATGTGAAAAGCTAACTTCTTTTCTGGGCCTGATTGCATTTTATTTGTTTTAAGGTTTTATTGTAATATCCAATAAAATACCATGATGTTACTCTTCTATTTCTTGTTTTTTGAGGATCTCAAAGAGATTTGAAATTCTTACTTCAGCTATCACATTGTGTTCTTTGGAGGCCATGTAATACCACCAGGCTCATCTGATTTGGAAAAGTAGGCAAAAATCAAGGCAGTTAAAGATTTGCCAAAGTTATTTGCTACAAATTAACAGCCTGGTATTATCTATTGAAAATGTGTTCTGTGCCAAGCACTGTGTTGGATGCTTTATCCGTATCCTTGTGAATTCTTGCAGATTTCCGTGTGGCTGGCAATGTGCTTCCCAGATGAGAAACCAGCTCAGGGAGACTGGAGTGCCTTCTGCTGCACATATCAAAAAGCCCCATCCAAGCAGCTACAAGTGTTGGCGCTTCCTGGCCCACCACCCAAAAGCCAGGGACGGGCAGCTCCAGGGCTGCTTCCTCCTTTGGGTCCGGCTTTGTTTCCCGGAAGTGGCCCTTCCCGGCTCCCCTCTGTGGGATGACTTCGTCCTAAACTTCCCTGGACCTAATGCAGCACAGGTGTCTCGCGTCTGTCCGTGGTCCTGCCCGAGAACAGGAGGGGTGGCCTCTGGGACTCCCCCAGGAGGAGAATCCCCTCCCAGCCCCCGATGAACCTGTCCTGGTTTCCCGGGGGTCCGGGGTGCTCACGTGCTCTTTCCCGAGCGGACCCCGACGGAGGGGCTGTGGGGCCGACTCCCTGGGACAGCGAGAGCCTGGCGCCTTCGGGGCTGCGTGGGGAGGGGCACGTCGGGCGGCCTCCCCACCTGTCAGCTCCGAGTGATGGTCCCTGCGTCGCTCCCACTAAGTGCCTGGACCAGTCTGAGCCCAGGTATGTCTCTCTCCAGACCCCGTGGCCTTCTCCTGGCCCTGGAGCATCTGCAGATCGCTGAGACACTGTGCTGTGCTTTACATTTAAACTTTTCCTAAAATTAGTAGCTGGACATTAAATGTATTCGCTCCAGAAGCAATTCTTATGTGGATGATGCCTTTTGAAAGTGCTTTTGGACTGAACGCTCCTCGGTATTAAATCAAAACGTAGTATGTAGGGCCTGTTACTCTTATTTGCTTTTCTTTTAAGACAGTGCCTTTAGTTGTCTTCATCCAATATGTGAACTGAAATGTTTGCTCCTGTGTAGCGTCTTGGAAACTGCTATTAAGATTTTCTTGTTACCCTGCGGTAAACGTTCTGGGCCTACTGATCTTTGGGTAGAGCTAGAAATAGTCTTAACAAGCTCGTCTATGGAGCCCGCGCCCACTGCTCATCCTCTCCCCACGGCCACCCTCTCCGTAGGGACCCTTGCCCTGCTGTGGTGAGAACCTGACAATTCCTGCATCAGTGGCTCTGGGCTCGGGAGGGTGGTCCCTGGTGGAGACCGTCTGGGGAGGCTGCACTTCTGTGGCATGTCACTAAGGCCACGGCCTGTTCCAAGTCTGCCCCTGCAGGGTGATCACCTCGCAGCCCTGGCTCACCACCCTCCTCCTTGGGAGTTTCCAGCTGGGATGACGATGGACATGGCCGCCCGAGTTCCTTGAAATTGGACTTTCATAGACGGGCTTTGCAGGGGCTGCGCCGTTTAACTTTGTCAAAGGTTGAAGGATTGGGTTTTAAACTCCCACACAGAGAGGCCAGAATTCCACCTCTGAGCTCGCACTGGAGTGTCGAGTTCACCAGGAGAATCCCTGGATTTTGAGGTTTCTGTCTCACAGAGGAAGGATTTTGTTTTCTGAGTGTGCAGCTCTCTAGAAAAGCTCCATCTAGAAAGACTGTGGCCACTGCCGGGCCCCCACGTCCATCCCATGGTGCTGCCTCTTGGGGCTGTGAACGTATCTACTCCCCTTATGCTGAGAAACGTGACTGGGGGTGCCCGGAGTGACGGGGGAGTGTTCAGAGGCAGACGCCACCTGCCATCCTAACTATTGTCAACTTGTCAATACATTTCTACAGAGAATTAAAGTTGAACGTTAAAATACTTAGAGTGATTACAGCTCTCATGGGGACCCAAAAAATAGTCCAAGTGTGGAAACACGTGCCGGCCTTAATCACGCCTCTGATGTCCACTGTCGAGAGGACGTGCTGATGCGCGTTTCCTCCACTGATTAAATGTTTCTCCCACCACCATGACCCAGCAAATGGCTTCATCTTCCACAGATGCCAAACACAATCCACGTTTGACTGTATCTAAGGAAAACTTGGGGAAATATGTTCTTTGCTTTCTGTTTCTTGTTTGTCTTCTGTTTTTGAGAAGCTGCTGAAAATTCCAGTTTCTAAAGAAATGTTAATGTCTGATAATTTCTCAATCCATTCAGTTTCTTTTAATAAATATGTTTGTATTATGTAGTTGTTTCATAATTAAACAGAGCACTCTGATAATGGACTGCTTTATGGTATTTGCATTTATAAAAATTAGTGTCATCACGTGCTGGGGCCATTCAGTTAAGATGGTATCAGATTATTTTATTATCCTAGAGGGTGGCAGGTAGGAACTGAACTACTTGTAATCAGCCAAAACCAAAATGCATAGTCAGGCTTAATAGAAAATAACTACTTCAAGATTTGTGTTAAACTGTTACTAACATTTATTGGGCTAGTGATTATTTTATTTAATTCTTTGCAGTTGTCACAAGTATTATCCTCATTTTACAGATGAGAAAATTGAGGTTTCGAGACAGTAAGTAGCTTGAACTGGATTTATAGCTGGTAAGTGGAAGACTGGAGAAATTGCATTCTTTGAAAGAACTTTTTATTTTGAAATATTTCATGCAGAAAATGTCTAAGAAGAGTATAATAAATACCCTTTCTACCCCTTCGCCTGAGCCTGCCGATTGTTAACTTGCCACATCTGCACCCACGTGCCCTTGCTACCCCCTCCCCTCCCCTCCCCCTCCTGGTCCCCCCTCCCCCCTTCTCCTCTCCCTCCCTCCTCCCCCCTCCTCTCCCTCCCTCCTCCCCTCCTTGTGTGTGTGTGTGTGTGTGTGTGTGTGTGGGTGTACAAACATATTTGGGAGAAGTTGAGTGATTATGGGTAAATTGCAGACATCACGACCCTTTACCCTATATCAGCATGTGTTTCCTAAGAATGAGCTCATTCTCTTACATAACCACAGAATGATTAGAAATGAATTTCAGGCAACAAACTTCATTCTTCACCAAAACACCAGGTCACCTACATCATCCCCCCCAATCTACATGAAGACTAATGCATATATCCTCGTCCAGTCTGTGCATTTATTTTATTCCTGAAATAGCTTTTCCAGGGGTTTTGTTGTATTTTGGCATATTTGTGTGAAGCAGAGACAGCTGTTTGGAGCTGTCAGTAAATGCAGTCTGGAAATAGCTCACCGAATTCTCATTATTATCACTCATCTCGAGCCAGCTTTGTTCAAGTCTGCGTGGCCCCTGGATGCAGATTAGGAGCTGAGTAGGAGACGGTGTCAGCATCTTCTCTGTCCCCAGTGTCCCGTGAATTCCTGCCGTGAAGCAAGGAACCACGTCAGGTCTCCTGGGCACTGCCATACTCCTCATGCCTCGAGGGGCTCCTTTGGGTCCCCGGCTCTCCGGCTGTCCCTGAGGGCAGGGGTTCCTGCTCTGTCCCCTCCCTGCTCCCAGCACTCCCTTGCACGGGGGCTCGAGCCCCTGTGGCACCCTGAGGATGTCCCCCCTTCTTTCTCCATGGCACACATTGGGACCCACCAATTCCCACCCTCGTGCCTCCCTCGAGGTTCCCGGGTCCAGCGAGACACCCACTGTATTTTGTGAGCTCCCGATGCTGGCACCATGGTGAGGCGAGGCACCCAAAGTGCACGTTCCTCCACCTCAACGACACCTTGTTTAATCCAAGCTCCTCGGGACACAGGTCCCCGGGGTGCCTCTGTCAGGGTCCAAGACGAGTGGGGTGACAGGCACCGTGGCTGGAGAACGAGCCTCACAAAGCGGCACCTCTGATCCCAAACGTGACACCCGTCCTGTCTCCGCCGCCTCCCCCCGGGAGGACCCTGGGGACCAGGACCCCTTCTCCGCCTGCTCCTCACGTGGTGATGCTCTCCAGCCGGCGGCTGTCGTGCTCTCACCTTCTGTCTCGACCACATAGGGGACCCGCTGAGTTTACACCCAGGACCCCCTCCCTGCCGAGCAACCCACCAGGTCTCGGGAGGGGGCTCGGGGCGCACACACTCGGGGCCCGCCGTCCTGCCTCTGAGGTGCCCTTCTTTATCCGCACACAACAAACCAGCAGAGAGAGCTGGTCCAAGATGAAAACAAAAGCAAGAAGCAGATGGCCCCTGGGATGATTTTACAAACAGCTGATTATTTGTTCAAGCTGCCTTAAGAAATGCTCGGAATTAGGTGGCTCCACACAGTACATAATTTTCTCTTCAACATTAAATAATCTAGGAGTTCAAATTAGACCAAACTGGAGGAAATGAACAATGGGAACTAGAATGAGAAAACACACTTTTGTACTGTCAGATTTGCCTTAATATGAGATATGTGATGGGATTTCTACCCAACAACATGCAGAGTTCAGCTCCTGGGATTTCACGATAAGGAGATTATTTTAGAAACCGACACTTGTCTCCCAAATACCGTTTTCTTCCCTTTCCCTTCAGCTTGACCTCCGGCCTATGTCTAGGTTTTGGTTCTCACGTGTGATAGAAAACAAAATTTCGAATCTGGCTCTCGTTTCCCATGAAGGCTGGCGTCCCTTTGGCTGCCTCCGCCACCGTGAGGAGACCGTCCGTTACGTGCCGGCTGCGGATGCGGAGAAGGGGCAGTTTGCCCTCGAGGAAGGAGGCTGCCGGGGAGATTACAGCGGGAGGCCGGGGACCCCAGGCGGCAGGGCCAGGAGGGCTCCCCAGCTGCCCGTGGCTGGACGCTCCGTCCGTCCGGAGGCAGAGAGCGGCCCAGGACAGGCGCACAGACCGCCCCTTACCTGATGCCTGTGACCAGCAGGGCGGTGCCTCTCCGTCAACCCGGCTGATCTTAATCCCACTCCTCCTCCTCGAGCAGACGCGGCCCCGGGCAGCCTTCCCTCCCGTCCTCGGCCTGACCTCACGTCCCCTGTCTGTGAGTGAGAAGCCCGTGGGTCAGGCTCCCTCATGCGGCCACGGAGGCTGTGGCCGTCCACCTGCAGGAGGCACCGTTCACACAGGCCACGCTGGTGGCGCCCCCTGGAGGTGTGCGGCTCCACCGGCCGTCCCCACCCGGAGGGCCGTGGGGCGAGCAGGGGCCCCGTATGCGTTGAGGGCCGACAGGCTCCACACAGGTTAGCGACGGCTGTTCTATTATTATTATTATTATCCTCTCACAGCATTCTGTTAACATCCTTTCAAATGTGGAACAGACGTGCCAATGAGAAAATCCCAAAGCTAATGATATGCAAATATAACTTTTAGTGAAATAAAGACTATTATATATTTAAAGAGACTTCTCTGCAATTCTATTTACACTATGAGTAATCAAGACAACATTATAAAGTATCTTATGCTTTTTTCAGTTGCTGTAGGTAAAGTATTGGTTGTCTGCTATATTTCATTTCTGAGAAGAGGAACTTTCAGTTGGTTCCCCTTTATTATTTTTCGTATAGTGTGATACACTCTATAAATGCAGCTTTCCATAGGTTCTGGAAATCTATACTTGAATGATGTATGACTCAAAATAAATTAATTGTACCCAGCTTCAAAGATATATTAGAGTGATTCAATTTTTTGAACATTAATATGTGGAATAAGCAAAATTAGTGTGTCCATGCTTGCTTTTAAACTATAAATCAAGTATTATTAAGATACTTCAGTAACTGTACTTAGTGCTTAAGCCCTTGAAGAGCTATAAAGATGCCTTTGATTCATTTTGGTCATTTCCTTAGAACTCTGTACCTATTTTTAATATTTTAGTCTTTATGTTTCATGATGATAAAGAAGTGCTGGACATATTTTTGTCCTATTATTGATGTGAATTCCAAAACAGAGTATTTTTCTAATGATTTTCCCCAGGCATTTAATTTCATGCACTATTGCTGGATGGAATATACTTACCCTCTTTACATTTGCATTTCTGGAAATTTCTGAAATGCAGCACAATCACTCTTAGCAGAAAAATATATCGAAAACTTCCATGAACAGGAACTGTCAAATGTATGGGTTAGGAAAACACCCGCAGGCATCACCCAGCCCTCCCGGAGCTCGCGGCTCCAACGGCGACGTGTCGGGCTCGTTGTGAAGCGAGTGGCAGGTGCTCGGGAGGGAGGAGCCGGCGGGGAAGAGCGAAGCTGGGCTCCCACGCCTGCCGCCGGGCCATCCTGCTTCTCAGCACGCGGGTTCCAGTTTCCCTCTCCACACCCGCATCCACCCCGCCCCAGGGAACAGCACGGGGGAACACGGTTCCAGAGAACTTTCACAGGAGGGACCCGGGCAGGGCGCTGCCCCACTGCTCACCTGCCACCGCGGGCTCCCGCGGTCACCCCTCACTGCCCAGAAGGCGAGGGGCGTCATCGCCACATCCAGGAAGGAAAGGAGCAGGCGGGCCGAGCCGCCGGCCGCCTCCAGCCATCCGACATCTTTCTTCCCACACACAAAACGCTCCCACCGTCTCCCCCGGGGACGCAACCCCAAACCTCATCCAGTTACGGGATATAGAGAACAGGGTCTCCGGGGATGAGCAATTCTCCGCCGGCTGGGATGGGGCTCCTCGTCTGGTTGGGGTCTACGGATTAAAGGACGAGTTGTCTGTTCCCCACTCGGGGTCAAGGCAACCTCCATAAAATCTCCCGAGTAGAAAAGGAAGACGGGAGACACGGCGGCCGCTGATGACCTCCTCCTGGGCTGGTGGAGGGACCCGCGCCCGGCAGGCTCGACGTCTCCTGCGGGCTCCGGACCTCCCCGCTGGAGAGCTGCCGTGTGCACTTCTCTCCAGGACCCTCACTCAGCCTTCCAGAGGTTTCCCTCCTCCCGTTCCCTCCCACTATCTATAATATATTAATACATATCGGGGGGTGTTGAGGGATATGAAGCTTCAATGAACAGAAAATGTTAAATGTATGGTTTAGGAAAAGACTAGAAGGCATCACCCAGACCTCATGGACTTTAGAGTAGTCCACGTCCTGCCGGGGTACGTTTGGGAGACTAAGGATTGTTTTAAGGGGTGAGCAGTGAAAGGGTTATTTTCATTCTGGGCTTGTGGTTTCTTCAGCAATTGGTGCCTCAAAAACTTGAGCAGCTCCTGATGCTTCTGCTCCAGCTGGTTTGTTCTAGGACCCAAACCCGAGTTCTCTCCTACAGGTAATGGTCAAAACTCAGGACTTTCTCTGCTTCCTCATTCGCCTCCTTCTCGCAACTTGCTTTTGGCACCTTGAGGCCGTCCAGGCAGCACTTTAGGCCCGAAACCGAGTTATGCCGAACCAGACACCTGCCTCCCGAGACTCCAGCTCTGAGGCAAGAATTTGGAAAACAAGCACGAGGAGGGCGAGTCGGCTTTTATCAGCACGTTTAGCAAAGTCTCACCCAAACGAGGTGGGCTGAGGCAAGAGCAGGTCGGCTCGAGACGCAGAGAAGGGACGAGACCTGAATCCCTGACGGGGAGGGCAGGAGGCCCCCACTTCTGGGGCCTGTGTGGTCAGAGATGGGCCCCGAAAAGGACACGGCTCCCAGGACGGCCACGAGCCCAGGGGCCAAATGCACCTCTGTTCAGTTTTAGTCGAAATTTTAGCATCACAAATATAATTTGTAATTCCCAACGTATCTACTAATTATATAAATAGAATAAAACCTAATTTATCCTCATCAGGAGGTACTGAACTGCACTTATTGTAATTAGACTTCAGTAAGTGATGCGAGTGCCTCACCTTCATCTACAGAGCACACACACCACACACACACACACACACACAACACAGACACCACATACAATAACTCACAACCACACACAGCCACACACACACAACCACACACACACACTCCTACAGGGCCTGTGGCCCATCAACAAAGCCTTTAAGATCACAGAACTTCATGCCTAGATTCCAAGAGCGTGCATCAGCATAAATTATACCAAGTATGTTTCTAACAATACACTGTTTCTCTCTGTACACTGAACATACTTTAAAATCTCTCTCTAATGTGGGTCTTTATTGAAAGACCCATTTATTCCCATTTTATTCATAGGAAAAATGACAGAATAGCAAGAGCTAGTATTTGTTTGAAAACAATTGAGCCAGTTACACCATTTAACTTTCTCCATGTTCCTCATGTATTTTCTCTGTCGTGGACACAGTTATTTTTATTTCTATTACCATGAAATTCCTGTGGCATTTTTCAAACAGAAGGGAAATGTATTAAAGGGGCCGGGCCCTTCTCTCTCGGGGGCACTCGGCCGTCTGTCGGCCGAGCTGGGGAAAAGGAGACTGTCCCCCCACCGTGTCCGCCCCTCTTCGGCCTCGCCCCTCGGGCCGGAGCCCTGAGATCTCCCGTCTGTGCCGGGGCCTGGGGAGCTGCCTTGGGCCGTGTGACCTCCTTGCCCCTCACCATGCGCCCCCCTCCCACGTTCCCTGCCCCGGGAGGGTCAGGCGAGGCCGGGCTGGGGTCAAGCCACCCCTCCGTGGCAGCCCCACAGGACAAACCCAGCACGCGTGGGAGGAGGGGCGGCACGATGGGGACAGAGAGACACTCGGGGGTTCAGCCAGGGGCGCCTGGGAGCAAGGGCCGGCGGGCCCGGGGTCTGAGTTCAGAGCCCATCCTCTAAATTCCCTCTCGGCCTCCTGGTGTGGACTCCAGCTCTGTGTGCCGCTATGGTCCGCCTTCCCCACCTGGATCCTGTAGGTACACATCCTAAATAAATGGCAACCATTATCATCATTTCCTAATTTAGAGACGTGAGTAAACGTTCAGTTGGCTGGTCTTCTTTAGGATTTCTGCAACCCTAATGCACACTGAAGGAATAGGCAAGATTTAAATGCCTTTCTGTCTATTTATTTTCCCACTAAATCCAGTGACTTTTCCAGAAATCAAATTTTTGAAAATGTTACATTCACCAGAATGCAGAAACGTGAGTTGCACTGAGCAGGTGGGACGGCTGCCGGTAGCCCACCCCCGAGGGACACTGTGACCGTGTGCTGTGCACGGAGACGCGAAGGTGAACAGTGAAAACAGAGCGTCACCGGGGCACAGGAGGTGAGGGACCCTGCAAACGGCCTCACCCTGACCTGACTGGGAGAGGAGCAGCTCGGCTCTGCAGCCCTGGAAATGTCCAAAGGGAAACGGCAGCCAGCAAAGCAGCAGGGGCCTCTGCAGGTGGATCCGCGGTCCCGGGGGGCCCTCCAGGGACTGGCTGTGACCCCCAGAGCTCGTGGCAATCCAACCCACGGGCCGGGGCGGAAGGGATAACGTCTCAGTCCATGCAGATCTGCAGCCCATTCTCACTGCCGAGAGATTTCTCCAACCTGTTACTGACTTCATTTACTAGGTGCGGAGCAGAGAGTCGCAGGAGGGTGGGAAGGAGGGTGCTCAAATGATCTCAAAGGATTGGTAGTTTTTAGCTAAGAGGAGCTATGAAGCACTGCACTCTCAGAACCACCACCATTGCCTGATAACTGACCCTGCGGCCAAGTCCAATGTGCTCCTCTAAGACACGAAGGATTTGCTGAATTGCAGGGGCTGAAATGGCCATTTGAGCTAAGCTGCTGCTTTCTGCAGTTTAGCGTGGGGAGCCGGAGATGTCCCACGAATGTGTGAGGCTGGCAGCTACGTGGAAACGTGTCTGCTCCGCTAGTGCATGCTCCTTGCACGCAGAACACGGCAGGTGAGCCGTCACCTCTGGGCAGTGCAGAGGCCGCAGGGCTGCCCAGCCCTCCACATGGCCAACGGGTCACCTGGGAGGTGGTCGTCTGCAGCCTCAGGCCTTCAGAGCTCCCGGAGGGCTTGGGGTTGCTCGGGGTCGATGCCCCTCTCCTTTCTGTTTCATGAGAAGATAAAACTCCCAGGGGCAATTTTACACCCTCAGAAAAATTGCAAGCGGGGAGATTCTTCAGAATCTTGCCCAGGATTCACTTGTGTGACTCCCGGCATTTGTGAACTTCTGCTCAGGGCGCCTTCCCCACAGGCGATACAGAAATCCCAGCTGGGTCTCTTCTAGGAAGTGTGACGTCTGAGTCAGAAATGATTTTGTGGGAGCGCAAAACTCTTTATTGGATCATAATATCATAACGTCACTGGAGAAATACAACAAGTGTTTCTTTTTAAATAAAAGAACACTCAAACATTTAATTGTCCTTTCCTCCTTGCTCAAGCCGGATTTTAATTGTATGATATCCCTGCCACTCCTTGTTTTCCTTTTTACGCATATATGTTTGTTTGGATGCATGAAAGCCACGGCTCTGGCTGTGGTAAAAGGATAGTAAGAGGACTGCAAACAGCCGTTTGCCCCCAGATTGCACAACAGAGTTCTGACATCTCACCCTTTAAATCTTTCCACGAGGCCTCCGGGGTGAGCAAACTAAATCAGTAGTAAAAAGAGGAACATTTATATTTTGATTTTAAGGGAAAAAACAACTTTATGCCCTGACTGCACTGACCAATGTTACCAAACGGCCTGTGGAGAAGGGGGTCACTGGGTCACCGACCAGGGCAGCGTCAGCCTTTTCCGGGTGTTTCCACTGGACACTCACCAGGTGAGGAGCAAGAAGAGACCGAGCTCGTGTTCTTCACGGCGGCGTCTAGGCTGCGTCTGGCAGGTGTGGGGGGAGGTTCTGATAAAGGGCAATGAGGTTTCGCCCTCGCTGAGCCCGCGCGGGAGGAGGGGAGCACCGTGGTCCGGTGAGCGGGCCGAGGGCGGGGGCGGCCAGGCGCCAGGGAACGAGCGCAGGCTGAGGGGATGAGGGGAGCCCGACGACCCCGCGCCGGCCCGGGCTGCTCGGACGCCATCTGCCCGTGGCACTCAGGGCCCCGTCTCCAGGTCCCCTGGGAAGGCCCAGCTCTGCGCGCCCCCAGGAATGAGCAGGTGGCTCCTGTGCGGGAGAACCCGGGACCCAGCCAGGGGATGGACACGCGCTGAAGAAGTCCGGTGAAGACTGGACGCGACTGCCACGGGAGAAATGCAGGGCTGCAGGGGAGAGCCCCATGGCGGAGCTGGGTGACGGCCTCAGCCCCTACCCCATCATGGGCAGGGACCTCGCCAGGGTCATCTCCCCACTACATACACCCGTCCCCTGCCGAGACCTCCTCGCCAAGGTGATTCTACCTGCATGCCCTGAAGGGACCCCCCCAAGGCCATGCCCCCCAGGTCTCCTGCAGGGACCAACTGGGCATGGGGTGGGTACTTGATTCGGGCCGTGGCTGCCGTCTCAGCCCCAGGGTCCCCACCCCCAGCTGCTGTCCTGGAGCCATGTTGGGGTCCGGGGCCTCCCTCAGGCGCCTCCTTCGTTCCACCCCTCCCAGGCGTGCCCGGCGCGCGGCCTTCCATCTGAAGGGGTGAGGAGGATGCTGGGGGCAAGGGGCACCAGCGCTGGCCTCTCGGTGAGTGAGTGCGAGTGTGGACACGGCACACCTGGGCGCACCTGGAGGAAGGATGCGATGGGGCCGCGGTGGAGGCTGCAGGGAGGCTCCAGCCACCGCAGCCCGCTCAGAGCAGAGGCCTTCCCGGCTTCCCCGGTCACTCCCAGCGAGGTCCTCCAGCACCAGCCTCTTCCCTGCTGTCCCTCCCCCCCCCCCATTCCACAGAGCAGGAAACCCCCAGGGAGGCGGGGACAGCTGGGGGCACGGGGAGGGGACGCGCCCCACAGGTGGGCTCAGCCTGAAGAGAAAGCTCTGGTGCCCCTGAGGCCTCCACTCACCTGCTCAGAGACCTGCAGGCCCCAGTGCCGAGGGGGAGTGCAGGGGGCTGAATCCTCAGGGGGTACCCCAAAACCTTCCGAACCCCCTCTCTCCCTCTCCTTCACTCCCTCCCCCCCACTTACCTCGTATCTCAGTACCTTACCCAATTCCCTTACTAATCTACTAACTAAGGCGTTTTGGATTTTCTAGGTTTACAATCTTAACAGCAAAAACTTTTCTCTCTTCTTTTCAAATACCTGACCATTTTTTTTTCTGATTACCAGAACCCCCAAGGCAGCTCTCCATATTAATGATAAGTTTTAAAACATCCTTGAATTTCTGAAATAAGCCTTACTTCATCCTGGGTTATTATTCCTTCAAATTTTTGCTAGAGTCTATTTTCTAATAGAATGTTTTCCATTTATATTTATGAGGTTGGGCTATAGTTCTTTTTCCTTTCATGCCAGCTTTATCAGTTTTTGAAATAAAATAAAAGTTTTATGATATAGCTTTAAAACAAAAATGAACATTATATGATAGCTTCATAAAGTGAATTTGGAAGCTTTTAATCTTTTCTCATGTCTAGAGTAGTTTAAATGACAACAAAATTAGCCTTTTAATAGTTAGAACTTGACAGTGAAAATATCTACTACTGTCGTCTTTTTAAGTGGTAGCTCTTAAAGCATCTTCCCAGTTGCTTCTATGATAATTTGTTTGTTTAAGCTTTTTGCTTCTTCTGGGACCAAAGTGGGCAGTTTATAGTTTGTTCAAAAAGTATTCATTTGCTCTAGGTTTTGAACTTTATTGCTATGAATTGCATCTAGTATCTCTCAAAATTAAAGTCTTCCTTCTCTGTGAGCTTGTTCTCCTTTTCATTCCTAATCTTGATTAGTTTTGTTCTCTGTCTTTCTTAAGTTCATGAGAGTTTGTCTATTTTAGTGGTCTTTTGAAAGAAATGGCTGGGATATATTAAATCTATTATTGCATTTTCTTTGTTTTTGTTCTCTTAATCTCATTTTCTGCTATTTTTGATTCTTATCAAATTTCTTAAAATAAATATTAGATTTCTTTAATTTAGAATTTCTCCCTTTCTCATGAAGGCACGCAGGATTAAGATTTTCCAGTGGATACAGTTTTCACTGGGTCTCACGTGTGTTTAGAGTGAAGTGGCTTCTGGTCATTGCTTTCTCCACAGCTCATGATTTCAGCTTTTATTTTCTCTTCCTTCTGAGATTTAGTTAGAAGTGGATTTCTTATTTTTAGAGCAGTGGAGAAATCTTTTTAAATTTGGGTCTAACTTTATTGGATTAAGGTCAGAGAATGTGTCAGAGTTGTTTTTTTTTTTTCTTTTTGCGAACAAGTACCCTCATACCCTAACAGTCAAGCATCATTTCTGCACTAATACGCGAAGAGAAACTACTGCTCCTTCACACATGAAATACTCTTTTTCCATACTATTTTCACCATACACCAGAAAGAGGAAAAGTGGAGAATATGATCACTTTTGTGTAACTCCCCTCCATCCCCTCCACTCCTAGTGGATTTTGCTGAATTTATAACTTCCGGTGCAGACTATTTGTAGCTTTATCCTCACGGTGAGTGGAAGGGGCTTGGTGCTTTGTGTGGATCAGCTGTGTCGGAGGTAGCTTGAATTTCTTCTATGGCTGTTTGGGAGAAAACCAATAAAAATGCTCTCTGGGAAGCAGGAAAGCACACAGTGCATGGTGGGTTCCTCAGCACGGGGCCCAGGAGCCACCTCCTGAGGGACAGACTATTTATCTCAAGACTGATGAGGCCATTTTCAGCTGAAGGGAACAAAATCAATGTCCCATAGCAAACATTCTTAGCTCTGTGGTTAAACCGCTGTATTCACAAGCCTGGTTGTCAGATACTTACATTGTTGCTGTTTTTCTCAGAACCGTTAGTAAGTTGAGAACAGCATCCATAACCGCGTTAGTGCAGAGTTTAGATGCTCCCCCTGGCTTGTTTCCTGACCCGGTTTTTGTTGGTCTGCTTTGCTTCTGTGTTTGTTTAGTGCTCCCTAAGCATCGCCAGAACATAAACATGCGTCAGCCGTCCCTTCCTCGACTCTTCCCGGCTTCGTGAAGAAAGCTGTGGGGACTTTTGTCATCAAGATGAGTTTCCTCTCGGCTTCTCATCAGGTGAAACTGTAAGTTAGATTTCTTTCACCAAATACGATCAGATAAATTAAAGTCTCTAATTTCTAATCTTCATAACCTACCGTTATTCGCTTACACATAGCGATGTATAAATTTCAAGGTTTGTTACTGGTCACTACTATTTTCTTTTAATCTTTCTCTAACTTGCATTCTCTGTTCTGAATATTTTGTTCAGTTAGAAGTTTTTCTGGTGTGTTTTCCTCAGGTGAGGCTCATGAGTTATGTATTCCCAGACTCCTTGATTGTTGGTCAGTACCTTCCTTTTCGCTGGTGGGTGGATGGTCTTTTAGCTGAACACAAGTTTCTTGGATTGCAGGTTGTTTTTTCTCCCCCCAAAATCTGTAAATGTTATTCCATCATCTTCTATGTTCATTCTGCAGATAAACTTAAACCCAGTTTGGTGTGTGTGTGTGTGTGTGCACACTCATGCATGTATGTGTGCAAATTACTCTCTTTTCTGTTTGGAAATGTGAGAAAATTTACTTTTGACATTAGAATCCAGGAATTTTGACAAGATGAGCTTGGGGTGCTTCCGGAACTCCTGGCTGTTGTATGTGCTCCCTGACCTCCAACCCACACCCTGACCTCCAACCCTCACCCTGACCTCCGACCTGTACCCTGACCTCTGACCCATACCCTGACCTCTGACCTGCACCCTGACCTCCGATGGGCCCTGTCACATGGCAAGGGGGGAACGTTGCAGGGGGAGCTGAGGCTGCTGGGGTCGGGGACCGTGAGACGGGGGATTGTCCTGGATCGTCTGGGGGTGCGGCGATCGTGGTCCCTGTGTGTGAAGGAGGGAGGCCGGGACAGGGTCAGCGGGAGGCCGGAGGCCGTGCCGCTGGCCCGAAGGCAGAGGGGCCACGCTCCACGGACTGTGGGGGCCTCCGAGAGCAGGGAGAGGGAACACAAGCCCGGCCGACACCCCGATTTTAGCCCAGGGAGACCCGTTTTGGACCTCAGGCCTCCAGAGCTGTAAGGTAATAAAATGGTATCGATTTAAGCTGCTAATCTGGGGTTGCTTGTTACAGCAGCAGCGGGAAGCTGACACGGCTGAGCCGGCATCACGAGGGAAACATTGCGCCTGAGCTCCTCTGTTGGCCGCCCGGAGGCCTTGCCCACGTCCTCCGAGTGCCAGGCCGTGGAGACCCAGCGGGAAGTTGGGGGGCAGCGGGGGCAGCGGGAGAGCCCCCAGGAGCCTCCCCGCCGAGGCGCACGGCTTCCTCACCTTTCCACCCTTCTCTCCTGCCATTTCCTCACACAGTACCCGCGTACCCCGGACGCGTTCCTCCGGTAACTGAGCCCCCTGCTGCCCTGCGTGTCATTTGACTGAATCTGAACGTTCTGCTGTATTATCAATGTAGAGGTTGTGGTGTGAAAGAGAAAGAAAGAGAGCAGACGGACAGAAGGACAGAGCGTGCTTGGCCATCGCCGGGTCTGCATGTAGCTCGCTCGGATGAAGGACTGTGACCGAGCAGGCCAGGAGGCCCCCACCCGCGGTGGACGGGCAGCACGGAGAAGGCACATCACCTGGCAGACGGCGAGAAGCGGGGCAAGGACCCCCAGGAGGGCCGAGGCCAGGCTGAGCCTCCGCCAGGAGTCAGGGGAGGCCGACGGGTGCACTGTCGGGTGTGGGATTTGCCGGTGAACTGGGAGCTGTGCTCTGATTGGCAGCCATGACTGTGATGGAGAATGTATGAATGCGGTGGCCCTCTCTTTAGTGAGGGAGATGCACGCGAGACACGATTCTCCAGCAACGTCACCAGGGACTAAACCACCGCCCCCGGCCCAGGAGGCCGCTTCAGGCGTCGGACCGAGGGGACCGCAACAGCGCCAAATGCTCGGGAACGAGTCAGGGGTGTACTGGGCAGTGTGGGGGGTGGGGGCTGCTGCGGGGAAGGACAGACGGCCACCAGTGCTGGGGGCTGGGCGGCCTGGGAGGGGCCTGCCCGGATCTGAAACGGATCCGCAGAGATGGGCCTCGGGCCAGGGCCCCCTGCCCACTGCTGTCTGCTGGGTAGCGAGTGGCAGCCCCTCGCCCGCAGCCCCCCAGGCCGGGATGTTCGCTCCTGGGGCCGCCAGCCCTGGTGGGGGCTCCCTGGTGGACAGTGACTGGGCATGAGTACTGGTGTGCTTTCCGGAAGTGGAGTGGGTCGGTGTGCTCTTGGTGTGCTCTAAGCAGAGCTGTGTGTTTCCTGGTAGCCCTGAGAGGGTCCTGTGTCGTGATCCCTTCAGAAAACAAACTTGGAAACTGCTTTTCTAGGGGCCTGCGTCTCGGGCTGGGGGGTGTTTCAGTGCTTTCACCAGCTGTCCCCTCCGGCCGCCGGCCCGCTGCCTCCTCCCACGGCCAGCAAAGGCCCAGCATCAGGTTTGCTTTAGGCTGAAAATACCCAACATGATTTCAGGAGTGCCCGGGACCCCAAAACTGCTCCAGGCTTTCTGTTGGACATGTGGGGTGGTGGGGAGGCGGGGCTGGGGTGTAGGGGAGGGAGTTAAAGAGAACGGGGTGTCTGCTTGCAGAGAAGCTTTGGAGGACTTGCTGTCTGTCCGTCTGAGTGTGGGGGTGCAGGGGCCAGCGATAGACGGAGGGGCCGGGAGCACAGCGGCCGCAGCCGGGAGAGCAGAACCTCCCGGCTTTCCCAGCGCAGAGAGAGAGAGACGAGACATTATAATCTCATCAAGTGTGGCCCATCTACCTTCATCTGGGCCCAGCCAGACAAGCTTCATGTTCAAGTCCTGACGTGACTCGGCCGTGAGGCAGGACCCTCTGCTCCACGTGGTTTCCACGGACGCCTCTGTTTGTCCTGGTGACCTTGGCCTGGTCCTACCTTCTCCCGCAGGTGCCACCTCGGAGCCTGGAGCCAGGATTCCCTGCCGTCTCTCAGGGTAGACTGTCCCCTGGGGGCTCACAGCGTCTTCCAGGGGCTCACTGTGGAGGGTCCATCGCTGCCTCAGCGGCTCCACGGATGACCGTTCAGCCACGAGTGCTGCCTGTCCGGGGCCCACACCCCGGGGACCCCAGCCCCGGAGGGAGGGGACACTCGGCCCTCACTGCGTGAAACGGAGGCTCTTTGGGAGTTGACCTCCATAAACGTGTTGTTCCAAAGTTTCCCTTAGAGTCAAAGTAAGAATTCACTCCGTTTTTTCCAGGCTGATTTTAGAAATATGGTTGGTGACTGTCTTCACCGTCTGAGCTCGCGGAGGGCAGGCCTTTGCTGTACCAGCCATGTTTTCCCGAAACTTAGAATATCGCCTGGGACGCAGTAGGGGTTACGCATTTTTAAAATTGTACTCTTCTGAATTTTTGTTTCTTATGACCTTGTCCCTCCAACTCCTTAAAATCAAATATTTTGAATGACTTTCTGCAACCACAGAGAACTCCTTCCTGATATCATCAATATGTGTATCAAATTTTGGATGCTAATAAAACAAGAAAGTCTAGGTAGGCTTTATATGTATTTGGTTTCTCAAGGAAGCTTTCATTTACTTCTCTCACTTTATTATATTTCACCTTATCTTTATTTGCATTGCTTTATCAATTCAAACATATCACTTCTAGTGTTTAATTTCACAGGAGAGCCAATGAAGTTTGGGTAATTGCTGCTTATTTGGGGAAATTACAACATTTCTTCTTAATCTGGTGTAAAGAGAGATTAAGTAATATAGTGATGGCATTTATATGAGACTGGGGTGAACCTAAAATAAATTTCCTCAGGCTCTCAAGCAATCTTCACCATGCGCCATTTTTCTCTCTTTAGCAAAAGCTAAATTCAGAAAAAGTAGAATCTACAATGAGGTGAGTGTTTTAGGGTTATTGCAATCGCACCTGTTGATAACAGAGAAATAGTATAGCTTTCCAGGGTTTTAACTTTCCTTTAAGTGGATTTAACATAAGTGCAAGACATGGGTGTGCCTCAGAGCTTGCTCGGGGAGCAGCTGTCCAGGGCTCCGTGCTGCGGTCAGCAGGCAAACGTGAGGTGCCCAGCAGCTGAGAAAGAGCCTGAGACAGGAGTCCACGGAGGACGGAGGTGAGTCTAGGGCAAGCGCGTCTCACTCAGTGCAGTGAGTGGCAAGTCCTCAGGTTTGAAAATAAGCAGAGCTCCGGATTATACGGTTTTAAGGGTAAGTCGGAGACCTCGGGGTGCATTTTTAAAGAACAGAATAAAAATCCTCGTTTCCTGCCCTAAAAAAGCTGCATGTGTAAGCACTTACATGTCTAAATAAAAGAAGGTGGCATTGTTGTTTTACTTGGAGTTGTTCTGTTTGCTTATCTCCATATCAGCTCTTTTTGGGGCATCAGAATAAAGTGGAAACTCGAGTCCTATTGAGATCTTGGGCTTTCTCCATCTGCAAAACGAGGAGTTGGAAGGAATCGTGGTGCTCATCTCAATAAACTTCAAATTAAAAAACCTCCCTGTAAATTGAAGTGGAGCTCAAGGCCCAGGAAGCAACGGGAGGGTCTGGAGCAAAGGCAGGAAACAGCTGTTTGGACTGAGCCAGTGTCTTTCTAAATAATGTTATAATTTGGATTTAATCCTCTGACAATGTAGTTTATTGTGCAGTTTGCTTTAAGGCTTTCTAAAAATGTTGGATGTTTTTATGGAGTTCTTGAGGCGCTAACTATAAATGACACCACGGAAACCCGGTGTTTTAATGTCTCAGGTTAAAATGAAACACGTTTATTCCTGAAGGAAAAAAATGCAACACATTAACCCTTCTTTGCCTTTGTCACAAACCACACATCATCTTAGAGATATATACCTGCCTCATTTTCTTAGGTTAATAGTGTTTGGTATAAAACGCCTTTTAATTGCCCTGCAGTAGAGAAGCACCGTATTCTGCTGGGAAATGAGGCTGGCAGCTTCATCACGGGCATCCAGTCAGAAGGAACTGCCCCCTCCCTGCAGCCCAGTGCAGCCACGCGGGTGCCTCTTACTTCTGGGATGTGTCACACATCACCATCGCGTGCAGCTTGAAAGGACAGGAATGTCTGTCTGTGCTGGCAAACCTGTGCGCCCTCGTTATTTAAACTTCTATTCCTTGTGAGATTTTTGTGCCAGTTTGAATGTATTGTGTCCCCCAAAGCCATTATCTTTGATGTAATCTTGCGTGGGCAGACGTTATCAGTTTTGATTAGATTTCTTTGAGTGTTTCTTTGGAATGCACCCCACCCAGCTGTGGGTGATGACTCTGATGGGGTATTTCCATGGAGTCATGGCCTCACCCATTCAGGGTGGGCCTTGATCAGTGGAACTATATAAATGGGCTGACATAACAGAAAGAACTCAGTGCAGCTGTGAGTGATGTTTTGACAAGGAGCTACAGCCAAGAGGGACACTTTGAAGAGAGCACAGGAGCTGCAGATGAGAGACAGTTTGAAGACGGCTGTTGAAAGCAGACTCTTGCTCCAGAGAAGCTAAGAGAGGACAAATACCCCAAGTGCAACCAAGAGTAACATTTTTGAGGAACTGCAGCCTAGAGAGGAACATCCTGGGAGAAAGCCATTTTGAAACCAGAACGTGGAGCAGACACCAGCCACGTGCCTTCCCAGCTAACAGAGGTTTTCTGGACGCCATTGGCCATCCTCCAGTGAAGGTACCCGATTGCTGATGTGTTACCTTGGACGCTTTATGGCCTTAAGACTGTAACTGTGTAGCCAAATAAACCCCCTTTTTATAAAAGCCAATCCGTCTCTGGTGTTTTGCATTCTGCAGCATTAGCAAACTAGAACAATTTTCTTCCGTGTGTTTCCCTTGGACATGCTAGATCACCAGAGTCAAGGCCTCTCTATTTTCTAACCATGGGTGGGTGGGACTTCACAGCAACCCCCACCTCAGTCGTCCAAGGGGCTCTTGGCTCTCTTTGCAGAAGTAGAGGCTGTGGTGTGGCATCAGAGGGCAGCACGAGAACCCCACACTCGACTGGTGAATGGCAGGGACGGGAGACTCAGAAGGCCGTGACTTCCCACGTGTCAAATTTGACGATGCCCACGAGAAAATACCAGCAAACACAGTTCATGTCAATCATTTGAGTTTTTGGACTGAGGCTTCCAGTTTCTAGAACAATCACCTCCAGAGAAGCAGCAGTCTCTCATGAAAGAGCATGCCAGGAGCTAGGATTCTTCATAACCGACGTCCTCTAAGATGCCCTGAATCCTTTAAACTGCAGAAAAGCTGCCCTGGGACGAGACAACATGCCCGTCTGGGAGGTGGGTTTATGTGAAGGATAATGGTACAATGTGCCAACCTGTCAACCGCCACGTTCTCCGGCTACGGGAACCAGGCTCCCCTCCTGTCCCGAGGCTCACGCTGGGCCACCCTTAGCTCCCCCGGCCTGTCCGGGGCCCTTTCAGGAATCTTGTTCCGAGGTTGTTTGAGACACACTCACGCTGCCTGCGTTTCTGGAAAATGTGTCCCAGTGGCGGCTGGCGGAGGGAGAGGACCTGAGCCTCCCGGGTCCCGGCGAGCAGCCACTTAAGGACCATTCTGGAGACGAAGATGGAGAGACGACCCCAGAGAGGCCAGCCCAGATGGCTTCCCTCTTCCAGAGGAGCGGCTCGTTTAGGCAGCCGTGAGTGTCTGCACACAAGGCACATCCATTAGGGACCCTCCTGGATTTTATTTTTACTCATGAAAGCACATCCCGCAGAACTCATGGCTCAACATTAATTTCTGGGAAACATCAGCCCCCACCCTTGCTATGTCCAGACTCCACAGAACAAAATAAAAGAACCAAAAGGAAGCTGGGTAAGGAGAGGGTTCCTTGGCTAATCTGCACATACACCATTGGGCCAAAACTATCCTGAACTTCTCTGCACCCTGAAAGCTCCGAAGCCAACGGCTGCCCAGCAGATAGGAGCACTCAGCAGACTCCTGATTTAAAGCAGGAGAATGGAAAAGAAATCAGATGAGGAACGGCTTGCTTGTTAGTCAGAGACAGAAAATATTTTTGATCTTATTATCCTTTCTGAAAATCTTGAGTAGAATTTGTCTTCAAAGTGACCATTCCCTTCTGATAAAATCCTTTTCCAGGAACCATAACATAAGACACTCAAGCCCCTGGAATTGAGAGTTGGGCTTTTTTTTTTTTTTAACCATCAGATTAAATCATAGGAATCACTCTGCCTGTTGCATTAAAGAGAGGGGGTGGTGACAACATCCACTGCACCCCATCTGCAGCTGGCCCTGTGCCAGGGGCTCCCCCTGCATTTGTGCCTGAGAGAGGAAGGGGTTTGCAGAGGGGGACGAGGAGCTCCGGCTGGAACAGCCAGTGTGCAAAGCGCCTGCTAAAGCAGCAGCTTCAATCTTCCGCAAGGACGGGGAAGGATGCAGTTCTCGGAGAACAATCTTTATATTCACCCCTCTCTAGACTATAATTTCTACTTAGACAACACGTCGTCCTTAAAATGTCTCATCAGGTTGTCTACAGAACATTTTTAAGGTGTGGAGCTGTTTTCCCTTTCTCCTTTCCAGGTAATAAGCACTTGACATTTGGGAGATGCAGCTCTCAGTTTAGAAGCTCTGGTGGTTTTCAGCCCTGCACAGGATTGCACGGCGCTGGCCACAGACGTGTCTCAACAAGCCAACGTCCAGGCGTCCATGGATGGAGCATTTTTAGAAAGGGCGGGCACTGCCGGAGTCACAGAAAATGAAGTGACATTCCATTTAAAATTTTTAGAAGAAAAATAACCACCTTTTGACTCCTTTCCTGCCTTTCTTGGTGCCTCCTGTAAACTGTACAACTTCAAACTGAGGCGTGAACTGTGTTCACTCACCTCCTCCCCGGGCCGGTGGGGACTTCGGGAAAGTAGAAAGGGCGAAGGGCCGCTGACCCCTGCCTGTCCACGCAGGGTCCTGGTGGCACCAACAGTTGCAGCTCCGGCGGCGGGAGACATGGGAGCTCCTGGGACGCTGGGGGATGCCTAGGCGCCAGGCTCAGGCAACGGCCAAGAAGCCAGGAGGCACGAGAGGGCTGACAGGAGGACCCGCCCGGGCACCCCAGGGCCTGAGCTCACCCCCATCCCTCCTTCCCGTTGCTCACGGAAGGGTCAAGTCCAAGGGGAGAGGCCTGGTCCCTGTCTGCTGAGACGGAAGAGCTGGCCTCGGAATTCCAGAAAGACTCCCGCTCGGGGCGCTGGCAGAAGGGCAGCGTGGGGCCGGACAAGCCCTGGGCGTCCTACCCCTGGACCCGAGGAAGAGCAGAGCGTGCGTTCCCGCGGTCCACCGCGTCTGGCCTTGTCCTGCGGCAAGGAGCAGCCAAGAAGGGGTGGGCCTTGGGCCAAGTCTAGTGCCAAGTCTTCACTGGACAGGTGAAGTGACCGTCCACCTCCACCAGGAAAGAGACATGCCAGGAGGCGGGCAGCGCCTCGACGACGGTCACCACCGCCCAACGTGAGGCCGCGACTCTGACGGCGAGAACGTGGGGCCCGTGCTGGCTCCCTGAGTGGCCTCTGCACCGCAAAAGTCCGACGTAAATTTTGACGGCACGAGGAGGCCGAGCTCGGCCTGGTTTGTTATTTGCCAGCTCGATGGACTCGAGCAAGCTACTTAATCTCTCCAAATTTCTTTTCCTTTATCTGTAAAACAAACAAAAAAGCCATCATAATCATTCTCCTTACCTTATGACATTGTTTTACAAAGTAATTGTGGTTATAGCTAAGGAAGCAACAAGCATTTTGTGTACTTTAAAGAACTGCACAAGTATAAAAATACTTTTAATACAATTTAATGAACTACAACATGATTTTTAAAACCTGCTTTGCACAGTTTCCTTGTCACCAACAGGAAAGGCCACACTCCCAGTCTCCGTCTGGTGGTTTATGGGCGAGGATAGGATTGACGTGCCTAAAAAGCCAGAAGAGAAATCAGAAGAGTAAGGGGTTCCGGAACCCAGACACAGCGGCTTCTCTGGATGTCAGTTTTGAGGCCGTTGAGCCCCAGGAGCTTGGCTAGCACCTGGCCCCACAAGCTCCAGCCGTCAGCTCCTCTGCACAGGGGACCCCGAGGCCCAAGGGTCTTTGCCGCACTCCGCATCCCTGTGCCCCACACCCCATGCCCCTCACCCCTGCGCCCCACTTGCCCCTGTGCCCTGCACCCCCATGCCCCACTCGCTCCCGCGCCCCTTTCCCGCCTCTGCGAGGCTGAAGCTCAGGGACGAGGCCGCTGTGCCCCATCGTCTTAAAAGGAATGAGGCTGCGGGGGGTGCGCCCAGGCCCCGCCAAGGTGCTCTGAGAACACGGAGAAGCTCGCAGGAGGCCGCAGAGCCCGGGGTGTCCTCGCCGGACCCTCCGATTCTGCAGAAAGCCTCAAGTGGAGACAGAACCGGCTCACGGCTGGACTTGAACCCACCAACCCCGCCTCTGGAGGAGTTCCGATTCCGACCGCAAACACCACAGCTCACTCCTGACACGTGGCACCCACAAATGGGAAGTGGGTGACACTTCTTCCATTTTCCCCATCAGGCAAACTCGTCTTCCCTCCGCGCTTTCTTGTGGTGCTTCCTCTATGTATTGAAAGGTTGTGGCTTTCAGAACTTCCCCTCATTTTAAATCACGCTCAGAGAAGGAAACGATGGGGAGGCCCTGAGCCCCGGAGGGCGTGGACCCCACACCCCACTCCCAGGGCCCTGCTGGAAGCGCAGACCTGAGGCCCCAGGGCCACGGCAGCGGAACCTGCGTTTAACACGATTCCCGGGGGGTTCCTCCACCAGTGGAAGTGTGGGATGTGCTCCCCGGACCTCGGCCTCCCCAGCCAAGAGGCAATGACCCCCTGTTCCTGCCCTTTGGACACCAAGAGAACCCGGGGGCGAGGCTGGGCTGGGAGCAAGGTGTTCGCTGTAAGTCCCTGGAATTCGCTGACGGTCTTGCAGGGTGGCTCTGGCCGGCCCTGTTTCCAGCCTCAGAGCTAGAAGTGGATGTGCTGGATTTGAACCCAGGGCCCAGCCTCCAGAGGCCCATCGCGGCGCTGCCTGGTGAAGCCCCGTTTGGGCTGGGGTTGCTCAGAGTTAGGGAGGATTTGGGTTTATCCCTCGTCTCCCTGCTTTGTTTCCTCTCTCTGCTCAGTGCGTCAGACGCAGGGACTACAGCAGTGATCTACCCGACGGTAAAGGACTGCGATGAATAACAGAAAATTCCGATGCGGTCTGGACGATAATAACTCGGCTTTTACTCACAACAAGTCCTGCCGGCTGCGCTGGGGCCACCAGCTCCCGGAGCCCTGGAGGACCCGTGGTGTGGCAGGTCCCCGGCAGAGGGCAGCGTTTCCCTGAACCAGGCGCCTCCGCCCGTCTGCTCACGCGGGGAGAAGCCGCGTTTCTTGGGCATCCCCCTCGGTGGACGCGTCTCCGGAGACACAGGTCTTCAAGGGTGTTGATGGCCCAGAAGCAGAAGCGTCTGTCTCCCTCTCGCCCGCTCTCAGCTCCCATTTTCCCTCTTTCCCTCTCCCCCTCCCTCTCCGTCTCTTCCTTCCACACCCACACTTTTATGGGAGAGATTCAGGATTTTCTCTGTGAAGATCTTTCTGAGCAGACATTGGGGAAAGACATCTTGAGGCTAACTGGAGCCAGGCTTGTGGCTCGCTGCGGCTGGTTGGTCAAGCAGACTTGCCCCGTGCACCCCACTCTCCAGCAATTCAGCAGCCACCGCCAGGCTGCACCGGTCCAGAGGTAATTGTTACTTGAAGAGAGTGACTTGGAAGTCAGCAGGACACCCAGCCCTCGGAGCGCTTTTGCGGCACTAGCTTGGCTGAGAGGTAGCCTTCTACTGAGGCGTTATTTATTTCTCAAATTGTATTTCATATATGGATATTCTCTGGGCCCTGTTTGAGAGCTTTATTAATTGTGTGAGATGCCTGGATAATTTGTCAGGTTCACTGAAGACTGATTTGTGTGGCTTTCCCCGAGCCTGCCGCTGTGGATGTGCTCATAATGATTAGACTCTTCCCGGCAAGAGCTCTTCCGTGTTTCCTTTCCAGAATGATTCTGCTGCCTATTTTCCCTTACCTCGGCTTTAGATTAGCCACATAAAATCATCTGACAAGTATCTGGAGAGATTAAGCTTCCCTGACAGGGGAGGTTATTAGTAGTTTCTTGGTGAGGGAAAAATCCTGGCAGGGATTAAATAAAGAGAAGCACTTTCTGAGTTATTAGATGCTAGACAAGTTAAAATGCCAGAAAAATACCCCGTGGTGTTCAGTTTGGCACTAGGTAATGCCTTAATGTTTCTCTAGATTTCTGGTAGTCTGTGGGGACATTTAACCCCTTCTGAGGCCTGGGTAGCAAACACTTTCACTTTGGCTGGGAAAGGCAGAGGGCCTGCTTAATAATTTAGCAACTGCGTAGATGGACGGTGAGCGCTATTAATTCAGGAAGCTAGGGTCTGCGCTAGCTCAGTGTTGTAGTTTGCTAATGCTGCCGGAATGCAAAACACCAGAGATGGATTGACTTTTATAAAGAGGGTTTATTTGGTTACACAGTTACAGTTTTAAGGCCATAAAGTGTCCAAGGTAACACATCAGCAATCGGGTACCTTCACTGGAGGATGGCCAGTGGTGTCCAGAAAACCTCTGTTAGCTGGGAAGGCACGTGGCTGGCATCTGCTCCAAAGTTCTGGTTTCAAAATGGCTTTCTCCCAGGACGTTCTTCTCTAGGCCACAGTTCCTCAAAAATGTCACTCTTAGTTGCACTTGGGGTATTTATCCTCTCTTAGCTTCTCTGGTGCAAGAGTCTGCTTTCAACGGCCATCTTCAAACTGTCTCTCATCTGCAGCTCCTGTGCTTTCTTCAAAGTGTCCCTCTTGGCTGTAGTTCCTCTTCAAAATATCACTCACAGCTGCACTGAGTTCCTTCTGTTTGTCAGCTCATTTATATGGCTCCACTGATCAAGGCCCACCCTGAATGGGTGGGGCCATGCCTCCATGGAAATATCCAATCAGAGTTATCACCCACGGTTGGGTGGGATGCATTTTCATGCAAACAACCTAATCCAAATGTTCCAACTTAATCTCCACTAATATGTCTGCCACCGCAAGAGTGCATCAAAGAATATGACTTTTTCTGGGGGACGTAATACATTCAAACCAGCACACTCAGTTTCTCAGAATCTCGTTTAAATCACAATTCATCAGCTAGGTTTTTTTGTTTTTGTTGTCAGTGTCTCACAGTGGTGGAGAACATGCTCTCCGGAATTGCATTCAAATCCAGCTTCACCGTTTACTAGCTGGATGGGAATATTACTTCACTTCTGAAAATGGGGACTTCAGAGCTTGACTGCAGGGTTACTGTGAGGCCTCCACAGTGTAAGTGGAGAAGGCCTGTGGACCCCTAGCGGGCCTGTGGGCACATGTGCGCTGCAAAATGAAGACATGGCACTGAGCGAGACGAGGCTCCCTGCAGCTGTGGAGTTCACCTCGGTGGAGGGTGGGCAGTGGGGAGGGGGAATCAGCAAGAAAACAAGCACATAGAGGGTAGGGAGCATGTTGGAGGAAAACGAGGTAGGACAAGGGGCCAGGAAGTTAAGAAGCATGCCAGGCTGGGTCTCCGTGAGACGGTGACATTCAAAAACTTAGCTGGTCCTTCACATAGCACCAAATGGGCTATCAAGGGAAAGACAGATGTGTGATGGACTTCTTTCTCCAGTGCAGACAGAGCCTGGTCCTGTCTAAAAAACTGCCCCAACAATAGAAACTTTTCCTAGGGGTCAGCGGGACCGTCGCAGGCTGTCCTGCATCTGAGGAAGCCTCTTCTTGAAGGAGAACTGTGGGTTGATCCTTGAAGGTGGGGGCGGCCCTGGTGGTCAGAGGTCCCTTCCAGAACCCTCTCTGGGCACAGCTGCTCGCCCTGGAGACCCAGCTCTGCAGCCTGAGCCCGGACGGCCCCAGGGCCTGCCCAACTGATGATGGAGCATGGGGAGGGTGTGAGCTGTTCCATCACAAAGTCTCACTTTTTAACTTGAGGCAGGAACCACAAAATCTCACCAATGCACCATCGTCAAGAGATCCTTAAGCTGCAGCCGAGCAATGCCATTCCCCAGTGGTGCCAGACGAGGCCGGAGGACGTTCCCGAAGAGGACAGACTGGAGCTGCGTGGGAGACTTTCCTTTTCAGCTGTTCTCTGTCAGTTGAAGCAAGAGAGCTCAAATGTAACTTGAAAGGTTACTGCTTGGGCAGCTGGGACGATTTGCTGAAGGATGTGGCAACTGGAACAGAACTTGCCTGTTTCTGCCGACCCGTGGCGACAAACGCTTTGGAATGTGTCCTTCCTGGAGCTGACGGCGTTGCTTCACCAGGCAGTCCGTCCATCCCGCCCAGGGACGGCCTCAGCCTGCCCACTGTTTCCTGTTTCGCTTTTCCCCTCACTGTAAACCAGTTTATAATCAGTGACTCACAGAGGGGAAGAGAATTTGTGGAGGTGCTGATGAGGACATCTAATTATCTGAGTCTGCCCATAATCCTGCACACATTGCATTACAGAAAGGTAGTTTGTGTTATCCTTTTAATTGGAATTGAAAGATGGGATTTGTGGAGAAGAGTTAAAGTGTGCAGTAGATGGTGAGAGAGCCAGCAGGGGCTTCCCGGAGTTAGCTGTAGACTAGGTCTTCATATAAAACATATTTTGTTCACAGACCGAATAATAAGGCGTCTTGTCAAAACGTTGACAGCAAGACCTCCACTCGCCATCTCTTCCCCACAAGAAGCTGGCATCGCTCAAATTCAGGAGAAAGTGACCAGAAGGACCACACCGTGTCCCCTGACGTACGCCCTTCGGAGAAGGCTCTGGGGTGCACTGGAGCCACCTGCCCCCTCAGGGCGTTCCTGGTGATGAGCGTTAGACGGTGCTCCCTCGGTCCCTCCGCAAGCCCCTGGGATGTGGGTTTGCCCCCGGCCCTCCCTCCCAGCCCCGCGTGCCTCTCCGGGAGGACGCGCCTCCCGTCCTTGACCTCCACCAGGACCGCCTCATCTCTCCTTGGCCCCTTGGCTTCCTTATACCTGGTTGACCTGCAGATTCTTTTGGGTTTTTCAAATAAATAACAAGATCGTTAGAAAATAATGACAGTTCCGTCTCTTCCGTTATGTCACCTTGCCTTCTCATTTGTGCCTTGTCTGGTAGTGAGTTCTGGACAGCAGTGGGGCAGAGCACCTGCTCCTCTTGGCCGTCACTCTCCACCGTTTCCTCGTGTTTGCTCTTGGCTGCTCATGGTGACCCTTTATCAGGTGAAGGGAGGTCTTCCACATTCCTATTTTTCTAAGAGTTTGTGTAATGAGTAGATGTTGAATTTTTTGGAATTTTTTCTGCATCCGTATGTTTTTTTTCCTTTAATCTGTCAAAATGGTGAATTGCATTGATCAATTCATAATATTAAAATAATTTTGCATACATGATCTAACCCAGCAAGCATATAACCTTTTATATATTTATAACAACACATGCACATTTAAAAATATACTGCTAGATTTGTGGGGTGCCCATGGACGTACAGCCCTCAGACCTCCTGCATCAGGGAGCAGATTGACTGGTGGCTCTTCACCACCTGCTCTCCACCAACATCTGGGCATGGTGAGGGTGGCAGAACGTACCCGTCCCTGCGGGATGTGGGGCTCCTCTAACGGACGACTGGCGTGAGGCCCTGCTGAGCTCTGTGGTGCCGTATGTGGCCCTTCCTCCTCCTCCTTCCTCCAATAAAGCTCTTGTAGGATGAATCCCATATCCTGTTTCTCAAAGAACCTGAACGGACACAATTTGATTTGCTAATGTTTTGTTAGGATAGTTGCATCTGTATGAGTAAGACTGACCTGCAATTGTCATCTTCTGTTGTGTTTAGAATTAAGGTTGTGCTAGCTTCACATAGGAGTTAGACAACAGTCCCTCATTTTTATTATCTGGAAGTGTTTATGATGATCTAGTATTTGTACATCAAATCTTTGGTAGAATCAACTGTTAGGCCATCTGCTCTTGGTCTTTACAAGAAAACTTTTCAGTTATTGACTATTCAGGTTTTCAGTATCTTCTTGAGTCAGTTTTGACTGGGATTTCCAGTTTCAGTCTTGAAAGAGTAGCTTGTATCAGGGACAGGCTGGACCTTCCTGAGACGCCCCCATCACCGCCGCCCACACGCCCTTCTGCGCTGCGCGGCTCTAATTCCTCTCTCCCGGCGTCGAGTGGTCTCTGTGGCTGGAGGGACTGAGAGACGGGAGTGGAGACCAGCCGTGCTGCTTCCCGCAGAGCCCTCGACCTGAGCCTCGCTCCCTGCCCCCTGGCAGGAGTCACAGTGTGAGGGGTGTGGGGCCACCCATGCCACGGGGAGGGAGAGAAGCAAGGGAGCCCTGAGGCAGGAGACCCGGGAGTGAAGAAGCCCCTCCCCGACAGCCCAGGGGCCGTCAAATGCTGCGGCTCAGCCCCCACCTCACTGCAGGTGCAGGAGGGACGGGACGTTAGGGCCCAGCCGAGCCTGGGGACCCACAGTGACGGAGACTGCTGCTCTAGGCTCCCGAGCTTGGGAGTTGAATGTCTCATCGCGGCACCCTCCATCCTGACACAAGCAGCCAGAAGAGCTGGAATGCACGTGCATGTGCACGCACACACACATGCATAGGCTCGTGCACACATGTGCACATGCACATGCACACGCACACACAATGCACATGCTCGTGCACACACACGTGCACATGCACACACATGCACATTCTCATGCACACACATGCACGCACAATGCTCGTGCACACGCACACACACACACATGCTCGTGCACACACACACGCACATGCACACATACGTGCACATGCACACACACCTGTTTGAAGGCCCTTGAGAAAACCTGAAAGGAACCCCCAGACCGACTCCCACAGCCTCATTGTTTCCTGTCATGGGGAGCCACGGCTGCACTGCCCTGGGCTGGAGCAGGGTGAGATCCACCTGGGGCGTCTTCTCCTCCACTGGCTCAGCGGGGGAACCGCGGGGAGCTGATGGAGGGGACCGGCAGGCCTGCCGGGCAGTGACAATCCTCTGCATCCTCGCTCGGCCTGTGCCCCTGCGAGAGCCCCGCGGAAGGGGGTCACCAAGCTGCAGGCAGGGGGATAGCAGCGGGTCCGGACCCCCATGGCCGCTCCCACCCGCCCCCATGGCGAGCACCCGGCCGTGACTGGGTTTCCCCGGGCCCCCCTGGAGGCTTTGTGACCTGCACTTCATGGCTGTCGCCCTCGCCCACCCATACCAGCTCCCCCCAGGATCTCGGGTCAGGGACCCCATGGGAGAGCCGGTTTCCGCGGCGCAGGCGAGGCGCTCACCGTCCTTCTCCGGGAGGAGTGGGAGAGCCGGCCAAGGGCTCTCACAGGGGAGCAGAGCCCCGGGAGGTTCTGGGGACCTCCTGTCACCCGGCTCCTTCCCCCTGGAAAAAAAACCGTGGCTTGTTCTTTTCTTTTATTTTTTTTTAACAGTAAAGAGCCACATGCTTGAGGAAAACCAGCAGGGGCTGGGGTCGTCCCTGGAGGGCAGGATGGGAATGGACAGCAGGGAGGGAGGGGCTGGGAGGCGGGCACACGGGGAGGACGGGGAGGAGAGAAAAGAAAACCAAAACCAAAAGTGAGGTGGAGACGCCGAGGGCCTGGCTCCTGAGGAGGGGACGCGGACAGGCCTCCATGGGGCAGGGGGCGGGGGCAGCAGGCACGGAGGAATCTCAGGAGAGACCACTACCCCGCCAGATCTTGCAGAGAGGGGCACTGCTGGTACCCCCGAGGCAGGGCACCGGAGCATATGCAGGAAAGTCTGCAGCAAACGCCACCTCTCCTCCACGGAGGTGAGGATGAGAATGAAACAGGGCCTGGGGCCCAGAGAGGCCCAGGAACTCCCCGGGGCAGAGCAGCTCCTGGACGGCCACAGCAGGACAGTGCCCCGTGCCGGCCCGCCCTCATCACCCACCCGCTGTCTGTCCATCCCCAGGCTGTGCACCCCAGGCCCACATGTCACTCACTCGCTGTCTGTCCATCCCCCGGGGCTGTGCACACCCGAGGCCCAGGGGTCACTCACTCGCTGTCTGTCCATCCCCCGGGCTGCGCACCCCAGGCCCACGTGTCACTCACCCACTGTCTGTCCATCCCCAGGTTGCACACCCCAGGCCCAGGGGTCACTCACCCCCTCTGTCCATCCCCAGGCTGCACACCCCAGGCCCAGGGGTCACTCACCCGCTGTCTGTCCATCCCCAGGCTGCACACCCCAG
Organism: Choloepus didactylus; assembly: GCF_015220235.1. NCBI lineage: Eukaryota > Metazoa > Chordata > Mammalia > Pilosa > Megalonychidae > Choloepus > Choloepus didactylus. The sequence continues at coordinate 1,803,247 of NC_051311.1, read as the reverse complement.
GCCCACATGTCACTCACCCCATCTGTCCGTCCCCCAGGCTGTGCACCCCAGGCCCAGGGGTCACTCACCCGCTGTCTGTCCATCCCCAGGCTGTGCACACTCCAGGCCCAGGGGTCACTCACCCGATGTCTGTCCATCCCCAGGCTGTGCACCCCAGGCCCACATGTCACTCACTCGCTGTCTGTCCATCCCCCGGGCTGCGCACCCCAGGCCCACGTGTCACTCACCCACTGTCTGTCCGTCCCTCAGGCTGCGCACTCCAGGCCCGGGGGTCACTCACCTGCTGTCTGTCCATCCCCCAGGCTGTGCACCCCAGGCCCACGGGGAGCCGCACCACCTGCCTGCTTGGCTGACGGCCCACCTCACCCCTCACCCGGCTTGGGAACCTCACTCTCACAGGGTTGAGTTTCACCACTGATGACCGTGATTTAATCTCCTCTCCCCAGGAGACTAGGAAGGGAATTCCCCAAACACAGTCTTGAAAATGGACGGATGATTGACAGACGGATGTGGGCATCTCATCCAGCTATGGGCACACCCGCCGCAGAGCAGGCCATTCCGCACGCAGGAGCTCGGCAGCCTTGTTGCGTTTCGCCGTCTCCCACCACGGAAGAGGCAGCCCTACACCTGGGCCACCTCTCAGCGCTTTACCTGGCAGGGCCGAGCGCGTGCGCTGCAGATGCGACACGCTCAACAAGGAAAGGTCAAGCTTCTGATTTTAGGACTCTATTTGTTAGAACTGAAATTATACCTGGACATGGAGCTGGCCAGATTCATTTTATGAAAAGACCTGCCATTATTTTTGCCTGTTATTACGTAGCATTTACTTACACATTTCAGAAAACCTAATTGAAAAGTAGTGAGGTCTGACTACAATGACCAAGGACCAAACATCAAGGGCAAAGAATCAGAATGAATTAACCTACACCTGATTTTAACAGTAAATTAATCAACAGGACCAGAAACTAACTCAAGCATACATTCTCATGCAATTAGAGAATTATTTATTTTATCAAATAAATAAAACACCACATGAGTTTTTCCAAAGATTTATTGAAGCAGAAAAGTTGGTCAGAGTTGCTGGAAAAAAAGCAGTTTTAATAGTATTCAAAATACTGTTGAAAAAAGTATTCTAGCACAAGGCTGCTTCGTAAACTAGATTATGTTGTAAACTTTTTTCTAAATCTTTTAGGAGTGTAGGTTCCTAAGAACTAGGGCTCGTTCCTATTCCGAATCTATCCTGCGCTCCTGAAAAACTGCAGAAAGGCACTTGAAAGCTGTTTCTTTAAGATATGAATTTCGTTTTTATTCTTGCTGGTAACATATTGCTGCACCAAGAGTGGGCAATTTTCACTCAAGATCATCGTGATGCTGAGAAGTTTCATTGATAACCTGTTGAAAAAACGAAACTCAAATATAATACGACACACTGATGATCAGTTATCCCATAAAGCACCACAGAGGAAAATCCTACGAAATGTGTATAAGATATTGTGAAAGTTGGGGGGCTATTCAATTCTGCATGGCAAGGGCACAATCGGGAGGGAGGTCCACCTGCAAGACCTCTTCAGCTTTGCACACCATCAATTCTCAAGGGAATGCTCTGACTTTAAAAAGACTTAAATTCTCTTTCTGGAGGGTGCTTTAATAATCCTTCACAGCAGAGTTTACAAGCAACTAAGACTTAGGAAAATGTGCAGCAGAGTAAGCTAAGTTTATGTGCCAGAGAAGACTCTGTGAAGATTAAACTATATCTCGTCCATTTCATTCCTGCAGCAGAGTTGACAAGGAACTAACAGCCATCGTGGAAGGGCCTGCGGGGGTGGGGTGGGGAGCTGGGGGTGAAAGGCTGCAGGGGAGGCCACATGCCCAGGGCAGGGGGTGCCTGAGGCCGAGTCCAACGAGTTGGCCTGGGAAGTCATCGCATTTCAAGTCCAGCCCCGGAGCAGAGGCCCCATGTGCAGTGGTCACTCGCTCACCTTCTCATCTAGGAAATGAGTGTGGCGGCTGTGTGTAGTAGTGGAAGATGGTGTCATTTTTTAGCAGGCATGGATGAAAATGAAACCTCCAAAGGTAGCTGGCTGTGCCTGACATCCAGATTTACTGATTTAAAAAGATATTAATTCCTGTCTGAGCTGACTCCATTTTCCACTGAAAAGAAACCAACCTGCCCATCTCTGGTTTCCACCGTCTTAATCAGGAGTGTCCTCTTGGAGTGGGTGTCCACCAGAGGGAGTGACTCCAGGTTGGTTTCTGAATAAAGAAACAAGCCAAACATTAGGGGAAATGAAAGTTCAATACAAGCAACGATTTTACTCAAAGCAGTACGACTTTCTTTGCAACTATTCAAAGTGCTTCCTTAAAGTGCTCCAAAATCACTCTAGAGAATTCTAAATAATGTGACCGAGTTGAAAGTTCAATGCCTGGAAGCCCTGCAGCCTCAGAATGGAATACAGTGCTTCAGCGGGCAGAGGGCGTCAGGAAGAATGAAACGGGGTTTAAATCAAACTCTAAACTTCCAATGCAAAACAGTACCTGGATTTGAAAATTATGGATGTTTTGTGGAATTTTAATAGAATTTTCTCTTGTATTTTTCAAGAATCATTTTTAAAAAATGAATACTTTTCCATACACAAAGTGGTCATAAGCTGCTGACGTTTCTCATAAAATAACATAAAATGCTTACCCCTCAGGTTCAGGGAAGAGAAGTTCGGAAGAGGCAGGGAAATCCTATAGAAGAGGAAGAAAACCAGTCAAATTTTCGGAAAACAACCCAAACGACAAAGGAAACAGATAGAAGCAACTTTGGTTTTAATCAAATAAGGAAATTTACTTGTGCAATTGGTAAGTCAGGAGTTTGATTCAAATGTATTTAGCCATGACTGGCCTCATTTCAATAGTTTAGGCTCATGTCAGCTATTTCACTGCCAGTGTTTTCTCCCAGGGACATGTCCTGCAGGCATTTAGGGTGGGGAGAGGGTGGGCTTTGGCGAGCGCTGCGGGCTGGCATCCCAGCTCTGCCAGCCACCGGCTCAGCCCAGGGCAAGCTGCTCGCCCCGAGTCCTGCTTCCTGGTGCACACGGAGAAGGGGCCGTGCGGGGCCCGCGGCCCGGCCAGGCAGCTGGCACCCAGGTGTGTGCCCACCTGCTCTCCTCGCCCTCCAGCAGCTTCCTGTAGGTGGCGATCTCGATGTCCAGGGCCATCTTGACGTTCAGCAGGTCCTGGTACTCGCGGAGGTGACGCGCCATCTCCTCCTTCATGTTCTGGATCTCGTCCTGCAGGCGGCCGATGGTGTCCTGGTAGTTCGCAGCTTCCACCGCGAAGCTCTCTTCCATCTCACGCATCTGGCGCTCCAGAGACTCGTTCTGCAGGAGGCAAGAAAAACGTCCAGTGTTACTTCCCGGAAAAAGCCGCTACTCCCAGAACCACTTACAGGCCATCTGCAGTGGGTGGCCTCAGGGGCAGATGGTGAAAACTCTCACTCTAGGTGGAAAACACAAGTCTCAAATCCCTTCCTGCAGAAGCACTAACCAAGCTAAACCCTTCTGGTTTCAATCTTGTGCTTTTGGAGCCTGTTCTGACACTCATTTCCTTTGGGTCAGAAGATCAGCTTCTCTTCCTCGGAGGTTGTGTTTGGGTTGACCGGACAGGTCCGGCCAGCTGCCCTGCCCTCCCGCGGCGCAGTACTCACGGTGCCTTTCAGCGCATCCACCTCGCAGGTGAGGGACTGCACCTGCCGCCGGTACTCGTTGGACTCCTGCTTTGCCTGGCGCAGGGCGTCGTTGTTGCGGTTGGCAGCCTCGGACAGGTCAGCAAACTGCCAGGGAGAAATCCAGACTGCAGGTGACTCGTGTGCACATGTCCTGCCTCTCCTGGACAATGAGCCCTGACCTGCCTCTGTGTCCCTGCAAACGTGCATGCCACCCTGTCATCTGAGACGCACAGGTGCTTGGGGACATGCACAGAAACCCACTAACATGGTAAAAAATAAGGCATGAGGCAAACCAAGGGTTATACTGTAAGTTCAAATCTCCACGTCCTACAGAATATTCTAAATTTCTGCTTTGAACACCAGAGAAAGCATAGTGGAATGCTGGCGATGACATTCTCAACTAGAAATCACCATGTTCTCCCATTTTAAAGAGGTGAAGGTGAAGTCAGGGGCAGCGTGTTGGGTTTACCTGGAACTAAGGTGAGTGAGGATTACTGGAAAGGGAATCTGCTATTCAGAAGGAGGTGGTGTCAGGGTGGGGGGCTGTAGCCCCAAGACGTGAACAGGAAACTGAAGTCAGCTTTCTGCCCGGAGCTAAATGCCATTCGGGACTCACAGGCGGGTGAGGGGCCCTCTTCCGCCCCCGCTGACCTTGGACTTGTACCACTCCTCGGCCTCCTGCAGGTTCTTGGCGGCCACGCTCTCGTACTGCTGGCGCACATCGCGCAGGGCGGCCGTCAGGTCCGGCTTGGCGACGTCCACGTCGATCTGGACGTGCTGGTCCTGGATCTGGGCCTGCAGCTCCTGGATCTCCTGCAGCGGGAGCGGAGGGGGTGAGCCCAGCCCGGCGGGGCCGCGCCACCCACACGCCCTCGCCAAGGGGCGCTCGCCTCACCTCGTCGTGCAGTTTCTTCAAAAAGACAATCTCTTCCTGTAAGGACTCCACTTTCCGCTCAAGGTCAAGACGCGCCAGAGACGCATTGTCAACGTCCTGTTGTGAAAAGAGGAAAGAACAGACATGGAGCAGGCTAAATCTACGGCTTAACTCACATGCTCGTTTAAAATTACTGCAGGTGCCTCAGCTGCACACTGCAGGGGAGGGTGAGAAATCCTGACCCTCGAAAGAGTGTGCAAATCTTCAGTGCGCTGTCACAGCGTGCATTCTTCTCTCCGTTAATAAATGTGAATTAGGGTCCAGGCTGCTGTGTCCACTTTGGCTAACAGACAATTTAAAAATAAATTAACCAACATCAACATGGTAAAGTGTACTGGTTCAATTATTATTGGATCCCAATTTTTCCAGTGATGTTTTAAATTTTCTTTTTAAATCTAAAAAAAATCAGTGCCATGGTGTTTTGTGTGTGTGTGTGTGTATGTGTTGTAATGTCGTGGAATACTGTCACGACAGGACCAGTCAGATTCCAAAACTTCATTTACACATGAATGCATGTGAAACAGAAACTCGTGCTTCACAAGTGTCGCACATACCTCAGCCGTCTTTTTCTATTCTCAGATTTTCCGGAAATTATCTTTACGATTCACCTATCCATCTGGCAGTCATGTGACAAGGGAGATTTAAATCAAGCAGCAACTAAACACTGCAGTCCAGAACATACACTGCAACAACACAGCTCCAGCAGATATGGAAAACCAAGGTGACGCTGAACCGCGCTTGCTGTGCTTGCTTGGATGGACCTGCGTTTTGAAACTCCTTTGACTCTGCCTATGAGGGTGCGTCCACTGTCCTCTCTTGACACCTGTCAATTCAGTAACTCAGCTTGTTTCAGAATGACTGGTCAAAACCCTTGCACATAATGAGACCAGGTAAGAATTTTTGCTGCCCTCCCTATCCTGTTTGCACCTTTGTAAACTGCTACATTCCAAATCAGAGCTAAGATTTTATTTCCTTCAACTAAGATTTTATTTCCTCTACAGGGAATGCCACGAGGATTTCTGTACCCTTTATTTTATAAGCAATTATATTTGGAATGCGGTCTATAGCCTTATAACCTTAAAATTTTGAGACATTTGTATCACCTTCATGGGAAAGTAAATGAATGGGTGATCAAAAAAAATCAAACTTGGAAAAAAATCCACTTTGCTTGTTACTAAGCCCTTTGAAAGATTTAAAAGACATTTTACTAACCTCTAAAAAAATGCTTAACATGGGAGCCTACTTCCTGGAAAAGAATGTGAGAAACTTTGCCTCAGCCCTAAACACAGGCTCTTTTACCCAAACATTGCTTTCTGTTAACTCAGTACTCCGCAAGCAACGTTACATAATCATAAATACTCAGTGACTCAAGCGAATCACACATTGCTGTGCGTTTAAATTAATTTGGCAAATGTATTCCAGCTTCAAAATGTTATCCTAGCGACATACCTAAGACAGGCCAGTAAGTGCTCAGGAGAAGAAATCTGCACTGGAAAATTTCCTGCTTTTAATTTCCAGTTTAAGTTAAAGATCCTTTAAGTGATGGAAATTTGTGGGGGGTGAGGGGGTGGAAAACAGCCCTTGGTTTCTTGTCCATCTGCGAGGGCAGTGCCAACGCGGCCCGTCCAAGGTGTGGCTGTGGCTTTAAGAACTGTTCCCACCACATACTTCCCAAGTCTGGGCCAGATATTAGATAGCGGATGTTCGGATGTTAGCAAATACTTGCGTCCAATTAGAACTCTGCTTACATCATGACATATTGAATAAGAATGTGGCCCGTTGCACAGCTTTTCTGGGAACACAAAGGCTCCCATTCTTTCTGCTCAGAGCCACCACATTTGCCAGAATGTCTGTATCTACATTCCATAGTGAATCCCATAGAAACCATTAATTCCCTTCAAGCAAGGCCAGATGGCCCCTTTCACCCTTATTAGATCACACAGTCCCGGGCATGGCAATACATCCACCTCGCTTTAATGCCACAGTGGAGCTGGCGGAAAGAAAAGACACTGGCTGGCTCCATTCCAGTTAGCCTAAGTTTCTTATCCTGCAACTCGTTTTACATTTTAAACTACGGGCCTAACTGCGTTTTTTGTGACCTTGTAGAAGTTAGCTAACTCAACTTTAGCAAGCTGCAATCTAAATCAAACTATAACTCTTGGAGGTCTGAAGGCCAACGTGTTACAAAAATGAGTCGGCTGTAATTCTTTGAAAAAACTTTGAAACAAAGTAAAAAGCTAAAGCCTTTCCTACTGTCCCGCTCCTGCGGGCGGCCTCTGGGCCAGCAGGGGCTCTCCGCAGGGCCGGAGGGTTCTGCGCCCTTGGGACCCGGGCTCGGTGACGTCGAGCCTGCTGGGCGGAGGCGGGGCGCGGAGCGAGCAGGGACTCTACGCACCTGTCGGAAGGACTGCAGGGTGGTCTCGGCTTCCTCCCTCTGCAGCATCTCGTCCTGCAACCTGAAAGAGGCACCCGTTACCCAAAGGGGGCCCAGAGCGCGCGGGGCCCGACGGCCACACCCAGCCGCCAGAGCGCGGCCGCCGCCGGCCAGCACGGCGACCCCGGGGCCACCTCCTCCCCGCCCCGCCGCAGCTGGCAGCCTGCCCGGGACCCGGAAACTTCCCCCGAGCGTGGGCGCCTCCCTCCCAGGGCCTCTAACCGCAGCCCCGGCGACAGACTTAAGAAACCGGTGGCTTGGGCACGGCGGAGGCCGAGGGGAAATGTTCCCCGCAGAGTCCCGGGGCAAAGCGGAGCCCCCGCGCCCCACCTCCTCCGCCCTCCAGGCCACCGCCCGTCCGCGTCCGCACCGGCCGGGCACCGCCGGGTCCCTCCCGCGCCCCCGCGGCCCCGCCCTCCCGGCCTCGGGGCCCCCGCCTCACTTCTCCCGCAGCCGCTGGATGTCCTCGGCCAGGTTGTCGCGCTCCACCTCGACGCGCGCCTTGTCGTTGGTGACCTGGTCCACCTGGCGGCGCAGCTCGCGCATCTCCTCCTCGTAGAGGTCCCCCAGGCGCGACTTGCCCTGGCCCTTGAGCTGCTCGAGCTCGGCCAGCAGGATCTTGTTCTGCTGCTCCAGGAAGCGCACCTTGTCGATGTAGTTGGCGAAGCGGTCGTTGAGCTCCTGCAGCTCCACCTTCTCGTTGGTGCGCGTGTTCCTGAACTCGGTGTTGATGGCGTCCGCCAGCGAGAAGTCCACGGCGTCGTGCAGCAGCCGCGGGCCGGGCCCCGCGCTCCGCAGGCGCGCGGCGGAGGAGCGCGCGGTGTAGACGCCCGGGGACGCGGCGTAGAGGCTACGGCTGGCGCTGGGGCGCAAGGCGCTGCCCAGGCTGTAGGTGCGCGTGGACGTGGTCACGTAGCTGCGGCTGGAGCTAGGTCGGCTCGCGGTGCCGGGGCCGCCGAACATCCTGCGGTAGGACGACGAGGACACCGAACGGGAGGACATGGCTGCGGCGGGTGGCGGGGTGCGAGCGCGGGACCGGAGCGGGAGCGGCAGAGGACGGCCCGACTCGGGGCGCGGCTTTTATCGGCGCGGTGGGACGGGGCCCCCTCCTCTTGGCAGCCGCGGCGCGGAGCGCCAGCCAATGGGGCCTTCCGAGGGAGGGGAGGGGGCGCCCGCGGGGTCCCCCCTCCCGTGCGTCCGGCCCGGCAGTCCCGTTACTTTTGGGGCGGGGCAGGCACTCTCGGGGCTTCCTGGGGCTGGCTCTGCTCAGCCTGGAGGCTGGCAAAGGCGGGGCGTTGGGCGGGGGGACCCTCCCAGAGTAGGGAGAGGGGCCCAGCGCCGCGCGCAGAGTCGGGGGAGGGGGCGCGTTGGGTTGGGAGGCCCTCCTGGGGCTAGAGGAAAGGGCTCCGGGGCGCCGCGCCCGGGGACGGGGAGGGCGCGGGGGCTGAGGGGGCGGTCCTCGCCGGGAGCTGGAGGAGAGGGGCCCTGCGCGGGGTCCAGGAGGGTGGGAGGGGCGCGGAGGAAGGGCCATCGGGACTGGAGGAGAGGGGTTGGGGGTGCAGCGCCCAGCGAAGGGGAGGGAGGCGCGTACTGGGGGGGGGGGAGGGACCATCCCGTGGCTGGAGGAGGGGCTCGGCGTCGCGCCCAGGGTCAGAGGGCTGAGGGGTCGCGGGGTGGGGACCCTCCGGGGCTGGAGGAGAGGGATTCGGGGTGCTACGCCCAGGCACGGGAGAGGGCGCAGGGGGTCCTTCCCGTGGCTGGAGGAGGGGCTCGGCGCCTCACCCATGGTCAGGGAGTTGGGGGTCGCGGGGCGGGGACCCGCCGGGAGCTGGAGAAAAAGGAGGAGGCGCGGGGGGGCGCTCGGTGCCCGGGTGGGGCCGGGAGACCCGGGGACAGGGAGGGGCGTGAGGGCCCGCCTGTCGGAAGGCGCGAGGGAGACACAAAGAAGGCAGAGATTGGAGCGCGGGGTGGGGCGCGCCGCGGGGTCCCCGGCCTCGGTCCCCCGTCCCCCGCGCCCAGCCTTCTCCGCGGGGACCGCTCGGGCTCCGGCCGCTTTCGTCCTGCCTCGGGGCTCCCATCCGGGGACCTGAGGCTGGGTCGGCGGCTCCCGGCCGGAGCGGGGGTCGGCGGCCGACGAACGCTGGGGACGGGGCGCGGCGGCTGAGTCACGGCGGCGGGTGACTCAGGGCGCCCTGTGGTCCCCGGGGAGAGGGCGCCTAGCGGTTCGCGGGAAACCGTTAGACGAGGCGGACTCGCGCTTTTGTCCTAAGTCTTCGCCAACTTAGATGGAGCCCGCCTCGGTGTTACGGGCTGGCGGGGGACAGGGGCGCCCCGAGTTCTTCGGAACTTGCCAGAGCTGATGGGACCCGGCCGGGCGGCCCCCTCGCCGGAGCACAGCTCTGCGACCCCAGAGCGGCCGCGCGGGGGGCTCCGGTGTGGGCGGCGTCTGCAGGGCTCTGCAGGCCAAGTCCGCGCACCCCCGTTCTCTCCCCCCGCTCCCCTCCCCCACGGACCACACCCGGCTTTTAGACAGATCTGAAAGTTCTGGGTAAAAGAGGAAACTCCGCCCGCGGTTTCAAAATCTGACAGAGGCCCGGGTGTTGCTGCTGCAGTGAAGTCATTAGAGGCACAATCGGAGCCAACGGGGGAATTTATTGGGTGTCGCTTGCAAACCCCAATCTGATGAATGAGGCCAGGGCGAGGCAGTTGTCGGCCTGTTGGGGGACAGGCTGGTGTCTGTGCTCACGTCAGGACAGAGGCTCAGGCAGGACCCCGTGACTGCCGAGATGTCGGGCTCTGGCCTGTGGCCGAGGGCACGTTCCAGCCACTGGCCTTGGCGGGGGACACAGGACCACCCAGCAAGACCCTCTGGCCCGGGCCACCTGGGGAGTGCTTTCTGGGCGCTCTGTTCCCATGGGTGACGGGGAGACCAGGCTCGCCCCAGGGAGACGCCGGGAGGAAGGGAGTCGGCCTTTTTGTGGGGGTGGCAACTTAGAGGTGGTCTTTCTTGGGGAGTCCGCAGAGGACGGGCTTCAGAACCCCGCGGCATGGGCACCTTGGCGGGAAGGGTGCCGCCCTCCCCGCTCTCGGGCGCTGGAGGGTACCTGCATTTACGGAAGCGGCCGGAGCCAAGGGCAGGGTTTTCTCTGGCCCCCACAGCCTCCTTGGGCCCCTGCCCTGCTCGCCTGCTCGGGCCCAGCCGCCGCCCCCAGGCCCAGGGCGGCCCGCTGCGCGGGAACATTCCTGCGGCTCCGCCCTGGCCCTGCTCTCTGAGCGCCTTTCTTCCAGCCCCTGCGCAGCAAAGGCCACCATTGTGAGGCCCCGGAACCCTCGGCACGAGGGGGAGGAGAGGGCGGGCTGACTCCCAGAAAATGTGGGTCCCCGGGCAGGGCGCTGCTGCCCGACTCACCTGGAAAGGGGTGAGGGGTCTGCAGGGGGCTGCGTGCCTTCCTCTGGGTCACACTCTGCCCCCGGGGGGTGGGGGTGCCTCCTTTCCCTGTGAATCTGCCCCCTTTCTGTATCCTCAGGCCTGGGAGAGGCTGCTCTTGCGGGGGCTGACATGCCCACGCGCCACATATATATACACCTGTGTGTGTATTTGTGGATATATGTGTGCACTGTATATGTGTGCATACATGCATGTGTAAATACTCTTGTTTATGTATATATGGTTATGTGTACATGTCTTCATATGTGTGTGTGCAAATATGTGTGCAATTGTGTATGTGTGTCTATGCACATGTATGTGTTTATATGTATATTTATGCGTGTATGTGTGTACAATGTGCATATATGTTTATATGTGTATGTGTGTACAGTGTGTTTATGTGTATGTATATATGCATGCATGTAGAATGTGCATATATGTTTGTGTATGTGTGTACAGAGTGTTTATGTGTATGTATATATGCATGCATGTTTCTATAATTGTGTATGTGTATGTGTTCATGTGTGTATGTGTTAAAATGTATGTGTATATGTGTGTACATGTATTTGTGTATATAATTGTGTGTGAGCTTGTATGCTTTTATGTATGTGTGTAAATATGTGAATATATGCATGTATGTGTGTGTTTAGATGTATGTGTGCATGTGTATATAAATGTGCATGTACAATCTATGTGAATGTATATATGTGAGCATATGTATATAATGTATGTGCTGTTTGTGTGTATGTGTGTGTCCATATGTACATGCACATGTATGTGTTTGCATGTGTGTGTATGTGTATGTTGTTTGTGTGTAGATGTGTGTACATGTGTATTCATGCATGTATGTTTTGTGTACTCATACATGTGTGTGCATTTATTTGTGTAATGTGTATATGTGTTGTTTGCATGTATGTGTATGTGTGTGATCATGTGTGTGTTTTCAAATATGTGTATACATGTGTGTATGTAGTCTGTGTGTATTCATACATGTGTGCATGTGTATGTGCATTTATGTGTGTACGCGTGTGTGTCTCTCTCCAATGTACCCTTCCTGTTAGAACCTGCCATGGCTGGTGATGGGCTGTATGGACTGTGGAGAGGTAGGGGAAGGCTATAAAATTATTTTACTCGTCCACGCACAATCTGAGACTTTGGAAAGGATTCGATTCACTCTGAGATGTGCACAGTGCCAGCTCGGTGCCAGTAAGGCTGGGAGACAGGTGTGGGCGAGGGAAGCAGTGGTCGGAGCTGGCGTCCCCCGCTGCCTTCTCCTGCGCCCTTGGCGGCCTCTTGGAGCTGACTGGCGGAGACACAGCTCGCTCAGTTTCGGGTTTATTTTTTGACGCTGTGGAAAGCCGCCGAAGGAGCCTCTTTAAACACCGCTGGGAGGCTGCTGTCTGCGCCGCGATGCGGTAGCCAGCCCCGGGGGTGCGGGCCGGGCGCCAACACTGCCACCCCAGGCGCCGTCGGGGATTTGGGAATTTGCAGGCTACGGCCTGTCTGCCGAGTGGGGCGATTTGACCCGCGGGACCAGCGGCCGCGGACAGGAGCTGGTGCCCGGGGGCGGGTCGGCAGACGGGTGGGCGGCCGGCCTGGCGCAGGGAGGAGCGCGGCCATCGGAGAAGCGCGCATAGCCCAGTAACCGCCTGAGTGCTGGGGGCTCTGCTGACGCTCCAGGTAGGCGGGCGCTCGTGGCACCTGTGAGGAGCTGAGCATCCACCCCACAGGCTCCAGGTGGGCTCCTGGGGAAGACAGGCAAGAGTGAGGGCCTTGCTGGCCCCAAATGCACACGACTGTTCTCTTGGTCTTGACTGAATTTTGCTTCTGTCAACTAGTTGAATCCACAAATATCAGTTAAGTTCCAGGAACTGCCGAGAAAAGGGTCATTTGCACCTGGGAAGGGGCAGGTTCCTAGAGGAGCTTGGCAGACACCCAGAATCTCGGGTGTCACGTTCTTCCAGCGGGGTAACAGATTAAAGGCGATCGCATTATCACCGGAACTCTTGATCCTTTCTTCACCTGTGAGTTGAACATTTTCACCGACGTTCCTTCCCCAGCCTTCTGAGGCATCGTAGCCAACACTGAACTGAGCTCATCTCATGCCCCAAACCCCACCGTGCCGGCTTCCGTGGCTACCAGAACAGGGCAGCAAGCCATGGAGATAGGAACTTCGTCGTCTTTGCCACTTCCGTGCTCTCCATCGCTCGGACCCGTGGGCGCCCGGTCCCAGGCTCTTCTGCTCGCCTCCCAGCCGCTTCATGTCTCACCCACGGTGCTCATCCGAGGGGCGGCCTTTCCTCCAAGCTCTCCTCCCCGCCCACGGCGTTCTCCAGATGCCCGATGCTCCTCCTCGCCCTGGAACGGGAGCTGCACTGGGCTGTGGCTGGAGGGCGCCTCTCACACTTACCAAATGTCTGAATTAATGAATGAGGTAGGGGTTCATGCCCCTGAGCACCAGGCTAGTCGCTTCGCACACCTTAGTGTATTTAATCATCAGAAGCGCTGGCAGCCCCCAGCTTTCATCCGTTTACTTGTCACGGTCATTGCACATCTGCCCTGTGCTGGCGGGACTGTGGGGAGGTGAGCTCAGAGGGCCACCCAGGAGCATGCTGTGTAGTCTGCACGTCCACATGTAGCACATGGAGATGACATGCAAAGGAATCACACGTCATAAGGAAGACTGTGGAGGAGACAGAAGTTGCGCTGCAGAAGGGCTTGCAGCCTTTGCACCTCCGTCCTTACCTTCCGCCCCGACCCCCCCATGCAGCAAGGCAAGTGGCTCCCGGGGCTGTGTGTCCGTGCTCAAGCACACCACATTTTTCATCCTCAGCCAGTTCCCTGCACACTACCCAGCAGGCAGGTGTGTTCACTGCTCTCCTGCAGTGTCCCAGTATGGGGAGGTGGGTAACAGACCTTGCACACCCATGGGGGGCTCAGAGCCCCGTAAAGGGGCCATGAAGCACACACGTCTGGGCACATGGCAGACTGCGGGGTGAGGGCTGGGAAGGGATGTGAGTGGATGTAATGGTTTACATGTGGGAAGGGCCATACCCAACTGGGGGGGATCAGAACGGATATTAAGAAAGGGCAGGTTTTGGGGGTCAGGTGCCGTTTCTGTAGCTCACTATGGCAGGGAAGGGGTGGTCTCAGCTGACCAAGCAGCACAAGCAAAACGGACACAGATGCCTGGGTGCGGGGGAGGGTTAGGGGACAGCACGAACCCGGTTTCTCTGGACTGTGGAGGAGTCAGAGGCGAGAAATGAATGGAATGGACAGCTGGCCTGGGCCGTTGTTGGAGGCCTGAAAGCCAGGCAGCGGCATTTACACCTAAGGTGATGGGCAGTGGGAGCGCAGCGCTATGGCCGGCGGAGAGAAAGACCCACTGCAGCTGTGTATCAGGAAGGTTGTTGGAGCACGTTGCAGAGGATGAACTGGGAAGACCGATTGGAGGGCTGCTGGCAGGAGGCCAGGGGAAGGGGTCCTGCGTGGGGGACCGGTTGTCCGACTGCGAGGTTCAGGGGAGAGTGAGCAAGTCCAGGCGGCGCTGAGATTTCCAGACAGGGCAGCTGGAGTCGGGCTGCGTTATAGACTGAGAACGCCAGAGTGGAGAACTGACTGGAGACGAAGGTGATCAATTCCTGTGCCTTTACCTGGAATTATCTTCCCTTCTCTAGTCCCTGGCAGGTGCCATTTCACCCCCTGCAGAACTCCCCATCCACCCCCCTCCAGGAACAGCCCGAGTCCGACATCTTCTGTTGTCCTGACTTCCTGAGCGAGCTCGTCTGGTTTCCACAGCTCGAGTAAAATCAAGGATGGCTCTGCACCCCCTAACACAGCTGAAAGAGTTCAGAGAAAAAGAAACGTACAGACACCCTCCTAGGGGTGTCTTCAGACTTTTGCGGGGGGAGGAGCAGACTCGAGTCCCCGGAGAACTATGTGTGATTTGTAACTTCACCGAGACCCGCGCCCGATCCGTGACTAAGGGAAGGGCGACGGCCTGAGCCAGAGGAACAGAGACGCTCATTGGCATGCGGGGGACAACCTCAAACGGAGATCTCCTGCCGGCATCAGACCCAGAGGGAAGTGGGGCTTCCCGTGTTGGCTCACCGGGTCCCCACCTCTACCCAGGCTCGTCCCAGGGACGCCGAAGGGACAGTGTCGGGCCAGCAGGAAACAGGCAGCTGCCTGCCCAGGAGCCTCTGGCGTCGTTTTTACCATTTTTCAGGAAAACGAACAGCTTCTTTGCCCAGGAGTATCTGGCTCCCGAGTGGGGGGAGTTCTTTCCTGGGTCATGGATCTAATAATAATAATTTTAACAGGTTTTTTTTTTCCTGAAAATCTGAAGACATTTTAATAAATAATTTCTGATTTGTCTTTCTGGGAACTTGTGAAATTGCAAAGGGAACCCTCATATCTCCATAGCCACAATCGCTTTCCTCTACTTTTGGAAAAGATAAAAGATGTCCATCCCACTTATGGAACCCACTAGTCCTTCCAAATGGACAATTTGGAGATGCTTTATCTCCGTTACGTCACATTCATTTAGCCGATGAAATAATTTCCTCCAGAATCTTGAATATTAAATTTACTTCTGAATATGTCCTGTAAGCTCAAGCTTTAAAATATACCCCATGAAACTTTGTCTCTGCATGTGCTGACAGAGACCACTATGATTTGCAGAGATTAGAAGTGAAAATCAAAGGGCAAAGAAAAAGTGCTAGAAAAATAAACACATAAATCAAAGTAACCCTAAGTGAATCCATGTGGTAAATGGAAGGAAATATAAAATGGCATAATGGTAAAAGTATGCAAGCCAAACGAATTTTTAAAATTCCATTAAAATTACAACAAGAAGCAAGTAAAGAAAGGCCGTTCTGAGTTAACCATGGCAGAATAAGGTGCTGGCAGCCCTCGCCACGATTCTGCTGGGGCGGCTTTGAAAGAACTGCATTAGGTTTGGATTTCTAATTAGCCGAGCCCCGGGAATGTGTCCTCTATCATGACTCATATGGTTATGCGGAATGAGAACAAAAAGCATTCTGGAACTTGAGCTTGCCCTAGATGATACACAGCTTCTTGATGACACGCTGATAAAACATTATGTTCTGATAAAACTTTGCTTTTTTAAAAGCTTTGCTCCAGGCCATCTCCGGACCACCAGGAAGCCGGTGGTGTGTGTGGAGCCTGGATGCCAGGCTGGGCCTGCCCTCTGCACAGCCGGAGCCCCTGGCAGCCCTGAGCCCCCGCCGTGCTCCCAGGTCAGCTCAGGAGGAAGGCTCGCGGTGGCCCGGGACCCCTTACCCACAAGCACGTCAGGCGTAGACTTGTTTGTCCCTCACCACGGCCCCAGGGCCACGGAGAGGCTGAGCGGCCACCTCCACTCGCCCCTGGGATGGCAGCTCAGGCCGCCGGGCTCCGGGTGCCCCCGAACCCTGGGCCTCTGCTCTGACATCCCCGGGCTGTGGTGCTTTCGTGTCACGGCGTCCCTGTGGCCTTGGGCCTGTCTCTCCTGTGCTGAGTCAGCTGCAGGACGCGCTCCGGTTAGCGAGGACAGTGCCTGTGGCGAATATCCAAGGCTTCCGTGGACGTTTGTAGGGGCTTTCTGTGGAGATTTCTTAGTTCTGACTCAGCCCACCAGAATGAATGGTCTGGCGCCTGACTCCTGCACACAATCAAATGGGTAAAAGGGCTGAGCCGCATTTGCTAGTGGAAAAGAAAGAACGGACCACAATTTTGGAACTACTACTTCTAGAAAGAACCACTTCTCTCCTCATACTTCTCCATTCTCGGTTTCAGTTTTAGGGAGACTTTGTAACTTTTAGCCCTTCGGGCACTAGTAGTGTGCATCCCAAGAGCAATGGGAGCGTGCGTGAAATGGGAGGTGGCCAGGATCCCTGAGGCCCAACCCAAGCGTCGCCCCAGAGCTCGCTCCCCAGTGCCCCCCGTTTCCTGTGCAGCACCACTTCAGGCCTTCCCGTACTGATGGTCCCCAGGGATGCCCGTCAGCAGGGGCTCCTCCTTAAACTAGAACCTCCCCGACGCACTTCCCCCACCCGGGCACGAGCACACGGGGCCGGGGTACAGCCTGGGTCCCCAGCGGCACCATCCCGCCGCAGGTTGGACTGTTCTGGAGAGACACGGTGGCCCTGCTCCGTCGCCCGGTGCCAAGCTGCCTGCAAAGCGCCTGCCAGCTTCTGTCGTCTCTGTGCAATCACGTTTCTCCAAGTTGCCCTAAAGTCCGAGTGCCCTGGTGGGATGACGTCGCCGCCTTCTCTGGGGTCCAAGGAAAAGGAGAGCTGAGTGTTCTGTCCTCCTCGATGAGCTATTTCAGAAGGACTTGTTGCTGGGTTACTGCACAAAACATGGGCCCCAAACCGCAGCCGGGAGAGCAGTTAGCAATTAAGCCAAGGAAGTGACTGGTGGGTTTGGAAACCCACACACGGCCCCATCCTTGTGAGCAGAGCCGGGCACCGGGTCACCAGGCAACTATCACTAAGGAAGTCCTCGGTGACTCATGCTCACACAGGATGACTTGTTTCAAAATCTGCGGATTCAGTAATCCACCCATCCAGCTTCTGTTTTCCTTTCCCTTGGGTGGGGCAGGAAAGCTGCACGGGATGGCAGAGGTTTACTACTTGGTGGGGTCTTCCTCAGTGGCAGTCCCATATTCTGAAATTTAATCAACTCTCGGTGATCAATAAAAATCAGTAGTTCCTGACATCTGTTGAGGTATTAAAGGTAGGGTGAACAGCTTTTTGTTCTAAGCACAAGTGTTATCATTTATAACATTGTAACATTTTTCATCAATTGTTGTTATTCAGTATAAAGATACCATTTTAAGTACCACTCCCACTTTTGCATAATTAAAATAGAATATTGAAGAGTGCCTACCTTAACATAAAGTGCATAATTTTCCCCCCAAACAGGTGGAATATCAAATTAAAATTTCCATTCTAAGTTGTCTTGGGTGGTAATCACAGAACTAAAGGAGACCAAAAGTAGCTTGTTTGCCTGCTTAAGTCTTTGAATTTTCAGTCTGTCTGCTTGATGTGCCAATGGTATTTGTTTATTTGACAAGGGATCCTTTTTCTGTTGAATGGAAAGCTATATAATTAAGAGAGTTGGAGGTCGACAGTGTGTTTGGAGGGCTGTGAGGAAGAACTTGGTATTGATGGATAAAGAAGGCCAGTGGACACAGAGTTGCGCTGGCTTCTGGGGCACTTGTCGTGGCCCAAGCTGAGGCAGAGCTGCAGGGAGAGCGGCAGGTAGGTTAAGACAGAGCTGGCAGCCTTGGAAGGTCAGCTCGGACCCCCCTGAATCGGGTTGACACCCTAGGCCCCGACTCCAGCAACCACGGCACAAATCTCAACATTTAGACGTTATACTCGAGCTGCTTTTCAGTTTGTTTTCAATTTATTCCTTTTCTGTTTTTAATTTTGGAGCTGGAAAAGCTTGAAAAGGAGCATGAGTCATGACAAACTTTTCTTTTTTCTGGCTGGAAGCCTCTGCCATGAATCCAGGCATGGAGCCCCATATGTAGGGCCCCCCACATGTGCAGCCCCCACATGTGCCTTGGCAGCTGGACGCGCTTCTGGGGGCCCTTTGGGGTACGTGTGGATGAAGGGCTAAAGCAGAGGTTGTCAGCGCCAGGTGCTAAACCCTGAAATGGCAGCTCTGGGGCGAGGCCAGCGGGGGCTGTGAGCTAACGAGCCCTCCAGGGGGTCCGGGAGGGCCCAGGGACCCAGGTCATGGTATTTGCAGCCCAGTTGGGGAGGGTGGAGCAAAGCGGGTGGGTGGGCAGTGAGTGTTCACTGCTTGGAGTGAGGAATGCAAAGATAGCAAAGAATCCTTTCCGTCTGTAATCTACAAGAGAAAACGTAAAATCTGGGGGTAGATTTGCAGAGCCTATTGCTTGCTTTCCTAGAGGGGGCACCCAGATGAGTGGATCCCTGTGACATATATTGGCAGGGCCACAGAATTCTGGAACAATCTCCCTATTGAGAGGAGGCCATTCCGTATTAGGACAACAATTCAACTGAGCTTTGTGAAATCCTACAAGGTCCTGAGGGCCCTGACTCAGCCGCTGGGTCTCCCCAGAGCTCCGTCTGCGCATCTGAAGGCCATGTGCCCTGTCACTGCCGTGAGTTACTGCAGAGGAATGGAGTCAGGGGGCCCGAGTGTAGGAGGCTTTGTGAAGTGTTTTGATTACTGGGAAATGTAAAATATAAGTGTGATTAATATAAAACAATGATGCTAAAGAGGTATGTAGAAGTTGATATAAAAATGGGTTGATTATTTCAATTTCTCTTCCATATAGGCCCCCTTTAGCCCCAGCTGAGTCATGTGTTAGCTATTTGGTTTTAGGCAAATTGCAATCATTTTAAGCTTTTAATCTTAGTTTCCTCCTCCAAAATGTAGTGTGATAGATACCTGTCGCTGGGTTGATATGAGAATGAAATTACATTGCGGTATGAAAACACACATTTTCAGGGTTGAACGTTACAATTTTTAGGTTTCACGGTGATGATTGTTATTTTACATTTTACTTCACTGAGAGAGTTTTCTCGTTGTTGACCTAATGACATCAGCCAGGAGTTTGGAATAAGTGGGTGCGTCAGCGCATTTTATGATTAAAAAAATAGCTGTGTTTACTTTTCTCCGAGTTCTCCTGCCATGGAATGTTACGATTTTCCCCCGGAATGGGGGTGCCCCGTATCTGTCGCCGTTAAGAAAGCAAGTCAGATATTCCTGATCCGTGGGGCTGGGAGACCACGTTCCTCGCGTTCTCTTTGGAGGATGGGGGGCTGTGAGTCGGGCTCCCCGGACTGAGCCCCGCACCCCTCTGATGCAGACTTGGGGCGATGGAGAGAGGACACGACTTGCACGCGGAGAGGGCCTGGCCCAGGCAAGGTCCTCGATAAACGTGAAAAAAACAACTGTTGTTGTTGTTGTTATTTAAACCACAGCACCAAGAGGGAGGCAAAGGGGGCAGGAGAGCAGCTAAGGAATAAAAGGGGCTTGGGGGGGCTAAGGAATGGCTGGCCATTTGACAGTGAGAATTCACGCAGCTCCCGTGACTTCTCAGGTCACACTTGTTAAATCAGGCAGTTCTCTGACCACTTCTAGTGGGGAAATGTAAAACTGTAACTTGTAACCACATGCCCATGGTGCTCTGGAGCCACCGTGTCCCCGCGGGCGGGCGTGGGGGGAGGCGCCTCCTGAGTCCCCTTCTTTGTGCCTTCTCCTCCGTCCCCCACTTGCTCTCTCGGTTCTTGCCCTCGGAGGGAGAAGGGGTGCGGGCAGCGTGGTGGGGACCCAGCGCAGACTCTCCGATTTGGCCTGCGTTTAAAATGAGCCCCTTTCAGGGGTGCCTCCTTGGGGACCTCTCACTGCGGGGCCCCCCTAAAGCTCCCGGCGCAGAACACCTGCCCTGTGCCCTCCGGCCAGCTCCGTCGTCGGCCCTGGCATCAGGGACCTCAACGGGAGCCGAGAACGCTCTGCCCCCAAGATCTGGTCTGCCTCCCGAAACTCAGGGGGCCGGGGGGCCCGTCCCAGCTCCAGGGGTCCTCCTGAGTTCCGTGCCCAGCCTGGGTGAGGGTGGGAGGAGCTGTCCCTAGCTCAATGCCAGCACCCTCCAAATCCTCCTCCTCACCTTCATTCGCCTCCAGCTCTGTGCCCTCAGGATGGGCAAGCGGCGTGAGTTATGCAACCATTTCTGGAAACTGCCCTTGAAAATTTGACCTCACCCTGTTGTATTTCACTTTGGCATGTGGTTTAATCAAAACTTCCACTGTAACACTGGATTAAAGGCCAGAGGGGTGAGGGTTACCCTGGGGGTCTCTGACCTCACAGACCCCCCAAGAGCTGCCCAGGAGAGGACGGTTTCCGCAGAGAAGTGCGGTCAACATGGGTCTGGCGATCGCGGACCCTCACCACAAAGTACAGCTTTAAAATGCAGGTGGTTGTTCTTCAAGTTCATACTTAATCTTGACCACATTATAGGCAGATTTTTTTTCTTTTTCTTTTAGAAAGAGTGCTGATCTTGGGAAGGATATATCTTATTGTGTAGGAGCTAAAATGTGTTTAAAAAATAGTGTTCAGAAGAAGTTAAAAAACTGCTTTTATCAGCTCCAAGCCAATCCTAGAGTCCCATGTGTATTGAATTAAAATAGTCTTGAAATGAAATAAACAAAGTGTATTATACATTGGGTTTAAGGGATTATATATTTTGCATTTCAGGCGTAATATGTTTTAAATGTGAAAAGTCACATACAAGTATGCGACTCTAAGCCCGTTCCAAAAATATCTATGACTCGCGTGCCCACTGGCAGAGGTGGGGTAGCTGAGCGTGTGGTGGTTCAGAGCTGGATCTTAATCTATTCCTGGAGTCCTTCATAAGAGAATGAGATTCAGAGAAAGAGAAAGAGAGAAAGCCACAGATGGAGCAGCCAGAAGCTGAAATCAGCGGAACCCGGAAGAGAAGGGCGAGACCAGGAGACACTGCCGTGAGCCAGATGACAAACTAAAGACCAAGGATGGCCGGCAGCCAGCCCCCCAATGCCGCAGTCTCGGGGGAAAGCATCGCCTTGGTGACACCCTGATTTGCACATTTTACCAGTCTCAAAACCATGAGCAAATAAATTCCCATTGTTTAAGCCGAACCATTGCATGGTATTTGCTTGAGCATCCAGGAAACTAAAACTGTGGTGGGAATATGGAATTATACCTGGAGTGTGATGTCGTTGGAATGTGACGTGAGCCTCCATTTGGTGATTTGTTTTAGTAGATCCCAAACACATTTGTGAAAATTACATAGACCCATAAAAACTTACTTGCTGGGAATTTGAAAATTTGGTATATTAGGTACATTCCCTGAATATATTTCTTGATATCAATTTGATTGTTTTTTCAAACATGCTTGACTGACCTGGGGGATTTGAGGTAGTAAAACCCTGAGATAATGACTAAATGTCTCTGCATCTGCCCATCTGTCCATCCCTCCGTCCACAGTCCTCTCGTCCACGTGTCCTTCCACTCATCCATCCACCCACTCATCCATCAAGGGACTCCTGAAAAATCAGAGTTTGGTACTAAAATTGCCCATAATTAACATTAAATAGTAATAATAATAATAAACATTAGCACTATTTTTAATTTAAAAATAAAGCAAGGTCTGTGTTTTGGCTCTTAAGGTTGAAAAACTAGAGAAATTTTTATTTTTTAAATCTTGAAATACTTTCTCTTTTATTGTTATTTTGTATAAGTATATGGGAACATCATTGGTGAGGCCAGATCCTTGTACTCTAGTGCTTTTTCCCTTTCTCTGTCTTCCCCCCTTTCCCCTCCCTCCACCCCTCCCCTCCCCTTCCCCTCCTGCTCCCCTTCCCCTCCCCCTCCCCTCCCTTCCCCCCTCTCCTCCCCCCTTCACGGGTAGCCCTGATGAGCTCAGGTGGGGTTGCCACTTCCTGCAAAGATGATCTGAACCTGTCAACCCTGAGACAATGTCAGGATGTTGGGCCAAGAGCCACAAAGAAATGAAAAGAAATAGTTGCTTCTAAACCTTTGTGCAGCACTATAATTAAAAGGATTGTGTAGAACCGCACAATGTGTGGTTCATCAAAGTTGGTGAAAAGATGGAGAGAAAAGGCACAGCAAGCGCTCACATTAAAGCAACGTTGGAAAGGCTTGCCAGCACAGGAGCTTTACAAGGCTCTAAACTAACGGGTCTGAGCCAACCCTGCTGTCACGCTCATAAAGACAGAACTTGGGGGGTAAAACCAAAGGCACCTCAATTTGGATCTCTTATAGGGTTCTCTGCTAAAAGGAATGGGGTGGGTAACTGGCACCAAATCTTGGAAAAGATCAAAACGATCTTGAAGAGGAAGGGAGAGCTAAGGAGTGTTTGCAGAAGGAAAGGGACCGTGGTGATCCCTGCCAGGTTGACGGTGCATCGTCAAGTCCCGGTGATTGAAAGTGGGGCTGTCTGGCAAGAAGCAACAAAGAAGGGGTGCTCCCAGAGGGCACCTCCATAAGAGTTTAGTGCCCAAAAAAGGCCTCGTGTGGGAGGGAAATGCCTTGTTTGGAGAAAAGTTTCATTTAAAGCCTCACCTTACATTATATATTTAAACAAATTTTTAAAAAACGAAACATGACAAGAAGAGAATATAGGTGAATTAAACTCATTTTATGTAAGAAAAGCACTTGCTGAGCTTGGGATAAATCAGAAAGGAAAAACAGGTACATCAGACTTTAGGAAATTAAAATTTCTGTGTCACAAAATATTACTGACTTAATTAAATGGAAAACATTGAAATGGGAAAAAATAATGATATACATGACTGATAGCATTAAAATAAACCACAAAAACAAAATTGCGATGATTAAAAGGAAAAAAGGACAAGTATCACAACCAGTTCGCAAAAGGAAATATTACAGATGACCAACAACATGTAATAAACCATCCTTGATGTTTATCAAACAAAGGCAAGTAACGGCTCCGCAGCGCTTGTGTTTTGGCCTGTAGGACTGACCATGAGGCCACCGGTCCTCCCGGGCATGGCTGACGGGAATCTGGGGGCTGCACAGTTTTTCTGGAAATCAGCACTGAACTTGGGTAATAATTACAAGTCACTAACACAGGGACCCTACTTTTAGAATGTATATTAATGATGTCTTTAAATATTAATATACAAGAACATTCATTAGACAGTTCTTTGTACCATGAAAAACTCTTAAAGCCCCTTAACTGTTCAGTGCTAAGGGGAGTGGGGAAATAAATTAGTTTTGGTTATCTACTACAGAAACAAGGAAGGAAAGGATACTCAACAACCTGTTAAAGTGGTTGTCTTTTGGTGAGTAGGGGTGGAATCAAGGTTTAGAGAAGAATGTATCTTTTTATTTTATACATCTTGTAATTAATTTTACTCCTCAAAATTAGTAGATATTATTTATAAAGTGAAGAAAAGACAAATAATGGCAATTAAAAGCATATTGTCTATCTCTCTGATATATTTAAGGAAATGCAGAACTGATAATGGTAAAAATGTTAGGGAAAAAAAAATCAAGGTACAAAATATATATGCAATAAAATTCCACTTTTTGTAAAGTATAATTAGCTCAAAGGCTAGAGAGAGAAACAACAAAAAGTTGGCCATGGCTATCTCTTGTGCATTTTAAATTCTTATTGTGGTATGCTTCTTTATTTCCCAAATTTTGTGCAGTGGGCGTAACGATTTGATTAGTTACCTGCAGAACAGAGCTGCTTGCACTCTGAATGCTCTGCATTTCTAGATTTGTCTGTTGGGCCCTCTCACTTTGGGTAATAATCAGACATTTGTTTTCCAAATAATAGTGTCTGATCCGTATGGAGAACACTTAATACGACGAAACTATAACCTTCAGGTTTTGGTTTTAAAACTGTGAGCTCTACAAGGGTGTATAAATAGGGCCCTAAGTTGCATTCTTTTCCCACCCTGTTCTAGGATTTAGTTCTAAAATGAAAGGAGTAAAAACACAACATGCAGATGCCTGACATTCTTTCCCAACCAGAATGATTTTTAACTCCTAGCATGAAATTTTCCTTCATAACACGGCAACTCCCTTCTTTTGTTTATTATTTGATGCCTTCCAGACTTTGTTTCTTAAACTGGTGCTATCTGCTGATTTCCCCTCTTCTACGAATGTGATTCTGTAAACTGTAGCTAAATCTGTCAAGCTGGAGAATATTGGTTTATGTGCCCCTAAGCAAATCACACAGGGTTTCCTCCTTTTTATTCTTTGCCAAAAAATTGAACAAGAAAAATTGACAGGTCTGAAATGGATTAAGAAGCATCTTAAACATTTATGAACTTGTTTGAAATCTGTAGGTCTATATAATCTTTTATTATTGATATTATTCTATTATTAAAACATACTTTTGCCATCTACTAAAATATAGTCTATTTTAAGTCACCGAATGACTAAATATAATGAAGGTCCCCTGGGAATCCGTACTGTATTTTAACTTAGAAGTTATTACCTTAGAAGGAAATGAAGCTCATAATCTCGGTCGGCAGGAAGAAGCTAACTTTATGATAAACAAAGGGTTACTTTGCCCTGGTGCATTCCAAGTAGGCGTGGGAAGCTCGGCGACAAGGGTGCCTGTGTTGTATTATAAGTGGCTTTGAAAATGAAAAGATACAATATTTTGCCAGAAAAATTTAAAATTTTTAAATAAATACATTTTTTTCCTGAAGTGTGAATATATATAGTGACTGCAGTAGGTGGAACTTTTACATTTCAATTTTTTTTTATCACTGTTCAATCATGAGAAAGATTCCAAGTGACACCATTGTGTAGCCTTTTCTAAATTAGCAAGGGTTAAAGTAAATATTCTTGTATATAATTATTCCCTGGGTTTTAGTTTCATTCAGCAATCATGACTGTAGCAATTTAAAAAATATAAGACTATGAGGAGGAAAAAGTGCTTTCATGGAGTGTGTGTGTCGGCATGTGCGTGTGTACATATGTCTGTGTATCTGTGTGCGTGTGTGCATAAATGTGTATGCATGTGTTTCTGTGTGTATCAGTGTGTGCACGTGTGTGTCTATGACTGTGTGTGCACGTCTTAGTATTTGTGTGTGTGCATGTACACAAATGCATACGCACATAGGCATGTGTGTGTGCGCCCCTTTCCTGGCCTTCCTGGGTCTGGCTTTGTGTGATTTCGTTCCCTGAGCGGATCTGAAAGCTCAGGCGATTTTCTAGAGAAAAGGAGCAAAGCGGTAACAGCTCTGGAAGGCACTCCATCTGTACCCCTTCCCTGAGGGCTGTCACCGAGAACAAGAAGGAAAGGTGCTCTGTAAACGTAGCAAGCAATTTAACCTCTTAGCCAAGCATGCTTTTGAAAACACGCTAGAATTATAGTTCTAGGTACTTGCTGGGAAAGAATGGGTGGCATCCTACTAGGATGAAGCTGATCAGAAGCAGAAGAAAACCAGGACTGCCCAGGATGCCCCCCTGCGCTGTGCTGAGCCGCCCGGCAGGAGCAGCAGAGACTATGGGAGTGCAGGTTGTTATTCTCGGGGACGGTCCCCCTTCCTGGAGCAGGCCAGCGTCTTCGCGTGCGTCAGAGCCTGCACTGCCACCCTGGTTCAGGCCAGCGCCGCGCATCTCCAAAGCCACCCTGACTCCTCGGAAGGTGGCCGTGCTGCCAGCTATGCTGCCGTGGCGGGTCCCCCAGCTCGGCCTCGGACTAGGGCCCGGCAGGCAGGTGCAAGTGAGCCGCAGGGTGTTTGCAGATGTGGGGTGGCCAGCCCCGAAACGCCTCTGCCGGAAACAGGAGTCGGGGCCCTGGGCTCCTCCCAGCTGCGGGGCCGTGGGACCCAGCAAGACCCCTGCGGCGCCTGGGACCTGCCTCTTCATCTTTGGGGCGGATGGTGTCTCAGGAAATCAGGGGTTCTCAGACCACACCCCACAGGTCCCCAGTGGAGCTGTGCACTGGGGGTGGGGGCAGGGGGTGGGATGGGGCCATCTGGCACTTTCTGGCTTCAACAGAACAGCTGAGTGTGTGTGTGTGTGTACACGTGTGTTCTGTTGTGCTCACGTGAGTGTTCCAGGTGTGCATGTGTTCTGGTTTGCTAGTGCTGCTGTTATGAGAAATACCAGAAATGGATTTGCTTTTACAAAGGGGATTTATTATAATACAAATTTACAATTCTAAGGCCATAAAAGTGTCCAAACTAAGGCATCAACAAGAGGATACCTTCACTTGTTGGCGTCTGGAACAACTCTGTCAGCTGGGAGGGCACGTGGCTGGCGTCTGCTGGTCCTTTACTCCTGGGTTGTGCTTCAAAACGGCTTCCTCCAAAATGTCTCTGAGCTTCTGTCTTAGCTCTTCTCTCTCAGCTCCAGGGTGCCCTTGCTTCTTTTTCCCAGGGTGTTTCTCTCTAAGCATCTGGGGGTCCTCTCTTCACTTCTCCGGGGCAAACTCTGGGCTTCATCTCTTAGCTTAATATCTCAAAATGTCTTTCTGTCTGCATCTCCGAGAGTCTGGGTTTCTGTCGGCTCTCGAGCTCTCTTAAGTACTCTCTTAAGTACTCCGTGAACTGGTGAGGTCCACACTTCCATGGAAATAATTCAATCAGAGTTCTCACCCACAGTTGATTGGGTCACATCTCCATGGAAACATTCAATCAAAAAGTTCCACCCTAATCAAGACTAATAAGTCTGCCCCCACAAGATTGCATTAAAGAACATGGATTTTGTGGGGGACCTAATAGATTCAAACCGGCACATTCCACTCTCTGGATCCCAGAAAGGTAGGTTCTTTCCAAATGCAAAAATACATTCCTTCCATCACAATATACACAATATAGATAAGTACAAAGTCTTATCAAAATCTGTTACAGGCTTGGTTTGTCCTAAGGCAAAATTCTCTGGCTGTGGAATTTAGAACAAGTTATCTGCTTCCAAAATACAAAGGAGGGACAGTCATAGGATAAAAATTCCCATTGCCATAGGGAGAAACTGAAAGGAAAACAGGGGTCAAAGGTCCAAAACAGTTCTTAAAACCCACATGGCATACTTCATTAGATTTCATAGTCTGAGAGTCATTTATAGAATGATGTTTTAACCTTGGGGATTGAGAGAGTGGAAGTCCCACCCTTTCCAAAGGCTTATGCAGTGGCTTTGCTCTCTCCAGACGCTGTGGGGTGAGTGCTTCAACATATCCACGCACTGGGGAGACCACCTTCTTCTCGGCCCCACCCTCCTCAAGCATCGGGGTGCCACCTGGACTCTGCCTCTCCAGGGCAAAGGCTCTCCCCTCTCAGAGCAGTGGGGTGGCAGCCAGGCTCTCTCCAATCCCCGGGGAACGTGCTCCACTCTCTCTGGGGCCTGGGGGGGCAGCACTCTTCCTGAGCATCGAGGCGGAGGGCCCTCACTCTGCCTCTGGGGCCAACTCACCCTTTCCCTGTGCACGGGCTGCTCTGCTCTCCTGGTGCGAGATCTCTTGGCCCCAGACCTTAGCTTCCACGGTACTGCCTTTGAAGTCATCTTTCCTTTAATTTGTCTCTTTTCTGTCCCTTTTAGTCCAGACTGACAATGGTTGCATTTATACAGATCTCGCAAAAAAAATTGTTGTCAGACAACAGGAGTTTCCACAAATCCTTTCTGGGTAACTCCATCTCCAGTCCTGGCTTGTACTGAAATGGCTGGCTGTTTCCAGGTTTTGTTAACTCCTCATGTGGTGCACTATCCTTTGGGATCTCACTTTCTGGAAGCCCAGAATTTTCCAGACAATCAATTTCTGGTTTCTTTGTACCCAAGAGTTCAGTTCTCAGCTTATGTCTTTCCTCTCGCATTTTACTATCAGCTGCAAGGAGAAGCCAGGCTGCATTTTCCTCATTAATTTGGAGATCTCTTCAGCTAAGTATCCCAGCTTGTTACTTTCAAATTCTGCCTTCAATCTGACACCAGGACTCACCTTTGCCAAATTCTCTGCCACTTTAAAACAAAGATCCCTTTCTTCCACTTGGCAGTGACATATTCATCATTTCTGTTTAAGGTCTCATCAGAAGTCTCTTTAGAGTCCGTATTGCCACCAACAGTCTCTTCAAAGAAATCAAGACCTTTTCTATGAAAGCTTCTCAAAATTCTTCCAGGATCTTCCCCTTATCCATTTAAAAACCTGTTCCAACATGTTTGGTATTTGCAATCTCAGCAGCATCACACTTCTCTGGGACCTAAATCTGTTCTGGTTTGCTAATGCTGCCATCAAGCAAAATACCAGAAATGGATTGGTATTTATAAAGGGGATTTATTAGGTTACAAATTTACAGTTCTAAGGCCATAAAAGTGTCCAAACTAACGGATCAACAAGAGGATACCTTCAGTGAAGAACTGTCAGCTGGGAAGGCACATGGCTGGCATCTGCTGGTCCTTTGCTCCTGGGTTGCATTTCAAAATGGCTTTATCCAAAATGTCTCTGGGCTTCTGACTCTCTTAGCTGCTCTCTCTTAGCTCCTGTGCATCCTTGCTTGTTCTCCCAGGGCGTTTCTCTCTAAGTGTCTGGGGATCCTCTCTTAGCTTCTCTGGGGCAAACTCTGGGCTTCCTCTCTTAGCATCTCCAAAAGTCCTTTTGTCTGCATCTCCAAGCATCTCCAAGCATCAGTGTCTGTGTTCCTTCCTGAGCTCTCTTAAGTAGTCCAGTGAACTAATCAAGACACCTCCATGGGAATAATTCAGTCAAAAGTCTCACCCACAGTTGGATGAGTCACATCTCCGTGAAAACACTCAATCAAAAGGTTCCACCCTAATCAAGACTAGTAAGTCTGTCCCCCACAAGATTGCATTAAGGAACATGGCTTTTGTGGGGGACATAATGGATTCAAACTGGCACAGCATGTGTGTTCTTTGCATTTGGATGTGTTCTTTGTTCTCTCTGTATGTTCTTTGTGTGTGTTCCTTGTGTGTGTATGTTCTCTGTGTTCTTTGTGTGCCTTTGTGTATACCTGTGTTGCTGTGTGTTCTGTGTGTACATGTGTGTACCATTGTGTGCATGTGTGTTCTCTGTGTGCTTTGCATGTGTACTGCGGTCGCGTTTGCTGCTTCGTGGGGGGGGGCAGCCGGTTGCTGAACCCTCGGCTCTCGGCGTTGCTCTGAGGGTACCGGCGGCGGGGGCTCTTTCCCGGAGGCGAGGGCGAGGCGGGGGACTGGGCCCTAGTCCCCGGCGGAGGCGTGCAAGGAGGGCGGCGAGAAGGAGCAGGCGGGACACGGTTCTTTGAGGGTGTGGAAAACCAAGAGAGCGAGAGAGAGCTTTATTAGGGGAGAGCACCAGCTTATATTGGGTGATTAGGGGGCGGGGTAGCTGTAGAGGTCAAAGGCTTGGATTGGTTCAGAGAGGGTGCAGAGGTTGATAGACAGGGGGGCGGGAGTTGTTCCGGTAACTGAGCATGCTCACTAGAGGTGGGGGAGTTGCTCTGGCAACGAGGAGTGTCCGAGCAGGACAAGGGGGTGGGGAAAAGGCGGTTCCCTCCGGCAAGCCTCTCCCAACAGTGGTATTTTGGGTGAGGAAATGGGGCCTGCCTCCGGCCTCACTTTCCCAGGCCCGGGGGGCTGTGGAGGGCGCTGTCGCCCGTGCCCACCACCCTCCCCAGGGGCGGATCCGGTCCCCTGGCCCAGGCCCGCCAAGTTGAAGCACGTAATCAGTGTCCCGCATTTCCCCCTTCTTTTCAAATTAAAGGGAGAAGCTTACCGGAGAGGTCCGCCAAGGGATGAGGGAAGGGGACGGTTGGGGAGGGGAAAAAGGGGTAGACGGTGGCTCAGCAAGGCTGGAGCTCAGCGTTGGTGTGGCGCCCGGGCGCTCGACAAGAGCCTTGCTGGTAGCAGGCTGGGCGAAAGTTTAGAGAAGCTGGAGCTCGGGGTTGATACGAGGTTCAGGCGATTGAGAAGGGCCTCGCGGTCGACGGGTTGACCGGTGGCGGCGAGGTCGCTGAGGGTTGGTTGTCATCTTGGAGTAGGCAGCGTCAGAGGTGGCGAGTCGCTGGTACTGAACTTGCACGAACGAGGAAAAAATAGCATCCGTTTGTTTCCTTACAAGTTGGACGATTCTGCGGATAATGCAGGGCCCTAGGGTGAGAGCTAGAATGATCATTAGTAGGGGGCCGAGGAGAGGGAGAAGGTAAGGAAGGAGGGGAGAAAAGATGTGGGACCAATAGTTGGTGGCTTCACGGTCTCTTCTACGTTGCTCCAGTCCCTCTCGGACCTTTTTTAGGCTGTCCTCGGCGAGACCTGTGGAATTGGCATATACACAGCACTCTTCTCCTAGGGCGGCGCAGAGGCCCCCTTCTTTGAGGAGGAGAAGGTCGAGACCTCGGCGGTTTTGGAGCACTACCTCAGAGAGGGAATTGACAGAATTTTTAAGATGGGAAATAGCGTTTTGTAGGTGAGTGATATCTTCGTCCACGGCTGCTCTGAGGTGAGTTAGGGCAGAGTTTTGTCGGGCTAGTGCAGCAATTCCAGTGCCAGTGCCTACAAGACCTAGGAGGGAGGCAATTGTAAGGGCGGTGATGGGCTCTCGCTTTTGCAGAAGGGCGGAATCTGCAGTTCTTTCCAGGCGGAGGAAGAAGTCTTCCTCGCTGTGGTATAAGACCCTAGGGATAAGGACAATTAGGAGGCAAGTTTCATTAGTTGCATAGAGGGTTTGCACATTAAGGCAGGGGGTAAGTCCTGTAGAGGAGCACAGCCATTGGGAGGAGTTGTGGGGAATAAGAAACTTGGCAGAGCTGCTGGGAGAGGAGTAGTTGGCACAAGCTGTGAGGCTGGGAGAGTTGCTTGAGCGAGGACGGATGCACTTCCCTGTAAAGGAGACTGAATGAAAGGTTAAGGGGACGGCAGAGGTATTCCAATTGCATTTCGAGGGGCTGTCCTCTGTGTTTTCTGAAAAGGAGAGGTTGGAGGCAATTGGTTCATACAGGGGGGAAGAAGTGGAGAGGCAAAGCCAACAAGAGGAGGTAAGATTGGGGTTGGAGGAATTCACTCGGACTGGGGTCCAGGCCCAGGTGTACTGTTGTCATCTGGTGCACCAGGTTGCAGAGACGACGGTGTTCTCGTCTCGTTAGACGCGTGGTTGCTGGTGGCGGGCCGGATTGCTCTTCCTGGGATCTAGATTGGTTGTGCTGCATCATCTGGGAAAACACAAGCAAACCCGCGCCCCTGGGCGAGGAGTGGGGAGGGACCCTTCCAGGCATTATTCTCTGGGTCCTTCCAGTAAACCATCGGGGCCTGGGTGGGCCTATACGAGGGCCCCCAATGTTTATGTAGGGGCGAAAGCCCTTCTTTATTGAATGTGAGTAGATTAAGGTGAATAAGGGCTGCTATGATAAGGTCCCCTGGAGTTGCCTGGGGGAGCATTGCCCTTTCTTTTTCAATTTGTGTTTTTAAGCGGCGATGGACTGCTTCCACAATGGCTTGCCCCTGTGGATTATAGGGGATGCCGAAATGATGGGTGATGTTATATAACTGAAGAAAGGCCGCAAAGGAGGCACTGCGATAGGCAGGCCCATTGTCCGTTTTTAGGTCCCAGGGGACTCCCATGAAGAGAATTCCTTGTCTTAGGGCCTTGATACAGTGCTTGGCCGTTTCCCCGGCAAGGGGGACTGCATAACACATGGCCGAGAAGGTGTCAATTATTACATGCACATATTTGAGGCGTCCAAAGGACGGAACGTGAGTTACATCCATTTGCCATCTAGAATTGGGTTTTAGGCCTCGTGGGTTGACTCCCTGAGGTTGCAGGGGGCCAAGCGGCACAAAGGGCGCACAAGTTGCACAATTGCGGACAAGATGTTTACAGGTATCTAGGGGGAGGCCACATAGATGATGTAACGACGTAGCCGAAAAGTGAAACCTAGAATGCAATAGCTTGGCCTGGTTAACAGCGTCCCCCGGAGGGGCTGCCGTGTGAGTTAGCATAGCTTGGGTATTTTGAGCTGAGACCGCTTGGTCTACTATACTATTGCCATTAGCCAGGGGCCCCGGAAGGCCTGAGTGACTACGAATGTGGCTAATGAACCAAGGATCCTGTCGATGCTCCAGGATGCTTCTGAGGTCAGAAAGCGTTTTATCAATGGCCGAGTCTCCCGGGAAAAAGGTGGAAAACGCGAGGACTCGGCAGACCTGATACGTGTAGAGGCTGTCTGTGAAAATGTTTACTGGGTGGTTGCAGTGGGCGTTTAGCGCGTATGACACTGCCAGAATTTCCCCCACTTGGACTGAATGAAGGTTAACATAACTGAATAAGCGGGGTTCAGGGTGGTCCTGGGAATAAGAGAGGAAGGCAAAACGGGTTTTGGAGGCGTCAGTGAAGACGGTAGTGGCACCCGGGATGGGTGCAGAGGAGGGGAAAGGATGGAAGGGGCTGCGGAAGGGAAGCTTGGCGAGCCCCTGTAACAGTCGATGGCTAGGATAATGACAGCTGAATTCTCCCTGAAATCCTTCTAAGAGGATTTGCATGTCCGGGTTATCACGTATGAGCAGGCGGGTTTGGCCTGTGTCCAGGGGCCAAACAATTTTTTCCGGCGGCTCTCCAAATACATGAACAGCCAGGGTGACTAGACCTGAAGCTAGGCTGATCCAGAGCCGCACTGCGAGGCAGATTTTTCTAAGCCGGCTTTTAGCAGGATGCACTCAAAGTACAGGGCCTGGCACGGGAGTGGGGGTAGGGGCAGCGCTGTCCTAAGGGTTGCCTTGAGGTGTAGAAGGCAGCCAGGGGTTGTTAGTCGGCAGGGTGGGAGGGGTGGTGGCAGCCGCCGGCAGCGGCTCCGAGGGGGAGCTCGTCGAAGGGGGAGGCGGAAGTGGGAGGCCCCAAGCGTCGCAAGATGGCGGCACGGTGGGCGTGGCCAAGACACAAGATGGCGGACCAGCCCCGCCCTGTGAAAGGGCGGGGTCTAAGGCACAAGATGGCGGACTAACTCCGCCCTGTGAAAGGGCGGGGCCTAAGGCATAAGATGGCGGACTAGCTCCGCCCTGTGAAAGGGCGGGGTCTAAGGCATAAGATGGCGGACTAACTCCGCCCTGTGAAAGGGCGGGGTCTAAGGCATAAGATGGCGGACTAGCTCCGCCCTGTTAAAGGGCGGGGTCTAAGGCATAAGATGGCGGACTAGCTCCGCCCTGTGAAAGGGCGGGGTAAAGCGCATGCGGTTTCCGGCCCGGCTTAGGGCTGACGTCATTACTAGAGCACTTCCTCCCCTCAGTGGAAGAAGAAGGAGGAAGTTCGCCATTTTGGAGCAGTCTGGGGGGGGCAGTTGCAAAGAGGTACAGGGCGCCAAACAAAGAGAGAAAGACAGAAAGGAGGACAGCAAAGTAATGGAGGGGAAGAGGGAGAGCGTTAGGAAGAATGGGGGTCATAGAAGAAAAGAAGGAGAGGCAGCCGGGATAATTGGGGAAGGGAGGAGCGGCTCCGGAGCGGCGAGGGAGAGGCGGCCCCTAACGCGGAGCGGCGAGGGAGAGGCGGCCCCTAACGCGGAGCGGCGAGGGAGAAGCGGCTCCTAACGCGGAGCGGCGAGGGAGAGGCGGCTCCGGAAGCGGCGAAGGAGAGGCGGCCCTTACCTTGCAGGCGAGGAGAAGGGGAGCTGGAGAGGCGTCCGGGCGAGCGGGCGACCTGCTAAACCGTCGTGTGGAGAATTCCTCACACGGGGCACCAGTTGCGGTCGCGTTTGCTGCTTCGTGGGGGGGGGCAGCCGGTTGCTGAACCCTCGGCTCTCGGCGTTGCTCTGAGGGTACCGGCGGCGGGGGCTCTTTCCCGGAGGCGAGGGCGAGGCGGGGGACTGGGCCCTAGTCCCCGGCGGAGGCGTGCAAGGAGGGCGGCGAGAAGGAGCAGGCGGGACACGGTTCTTTGAGGGTGTGGAAAACCAAGAGAGCGAGAGAGAGAGTTTTATTAGGGGAGAGCACCAGCTTATATTGGGTGATTAGGGGGCGGGGTAGCTGTAGAGGTCAAAGGCTTGGATTGGTTCAGAGAGGGTGCAGAGGTTGATAGACAGGGGGCGGGAGTTGTTCCGGTAACTGAGCATGCTCACTAGAGGTGGGGGAGTTGCTCTGGCAACGAGGAGTGTCCGAGCAGGACAAGGGGGTGGGGAAAAGGCGGTTCCCTCCGGCAAGCCTCTCCCAACAGTGGTATTTTGGGTGAGGAAATGGGGCCTGCCTCCGGCCTCACTTTCCCAGGCCCGGGGGGCTGTGGAGGGCGCTGTCGCCCGTGCCCACCACCCTCCCCAGGGGCGGATCCGGTCCCCTGGCCCAGGCCCGCCAAGTTGAAGCACGTAATCAGTGTCCCGCAGTGTACCAGTGTGCTTTGTGTGTGCACATGTGCTTCTCTGTGTGTTCTTTGTGTGTGTGTTCCGTGTGTGTACCTGCGTGTTCTTTGTGCCCAGGTATGTTCTCTGTGTGTGTGCATGTGTGCCTCTGTGTGCCCGCTGTGAATATGTACACATGCACATGCTCCCTCTCTCTCTGCCCCTGATTCTAGATAAGAGTTTGTTTGAACAAAGATTTCTATCTCTAAAATTAGTTTGAAAACCACTAGACTAGATAGTTCTCAAGTCCCCTGAAACTCTAGCTTTCCAGGAGTTTAAGAAGACAGTTTTAAAGACAGAGAATCCCAGTCTTTACTTTAAATGAAATATCTTCAAAACTTACTGCAAAGCATTTTAAATTAGAAATTCAGATATATCTTCAAGGAGAAAAATCAGTGTCAAAATCTATGACTGAACACTCTGAAATGGCAAGATATAAGGGAAGCAGAATGGTTGCTCTGGTTTTTTAGAGGATGATCTATAATTAAATTTCCTTTCAAATTCTGTTTTAAAAAACATTTATTCTTTTTGTTCTGAGGCAAGTGCAAGATAACATTTTTTTTGCAATCAGAAGTCAGTGGAATAAACTTTACAACAGAGAGTGTGACTCCTTGAATATACCGCAGGGTCCATGATTTTCCACCCATTCTTTTTCCCGTGAAAGTTTATCGTATTAGTGACATTAGACACTGTCGTTGCCTGTTTCTCTTCATTTATGACGTTCTACGGATCCGGCAGCTGGACGCCAGGAAAATAGGAAGAATTCTAACCACAAGTTTTGCTTTTTCTTGAGCCCTTTTCACTCCATGTCTTTGGCATGCATTTTAAATCTTCGTTCAACATGCAGTAAATAATTAAGCAATTATTGCAAGTTTCAACCCTGCGCATTTATCAATGCATTTCCCATGAAGGTTGTATCTTCAAGAGACCTTCCACCTGGAGCAGAGCTGCCCAGGAGACTTTTCTTTGCAGATGCAAATGCTTGACTTCTGTCCTGAGCAGTGTGTGGCCACCAGGCTCATGTGGCCATTGAGCTCCTGGAATGCACCTTGTGCAGCCCAGGAACTGGGTTTGAAATGCTCATTTAAATTTAAATTGTCACATATGGCAAGTGGCCTGGCGCATTGAACAGGTCTCCCCACCTCCCACGTCCTGGAAAGGGCCACTTTGCCAATTCCCCCTGGATTACCGGGTCAGTAGACCCACCTGTCCAGCTATCTGTGGCCTCCCCGGGCATTGAGTTGGGGTGCTCCTGTGCTCAGCGCCCCTCCGTCGTGCTGGTGGCTTCCAGCCTTCCGGCCAGTCTCCCCTCTGCCCTGGCCACTCCCTGGTCCCTGAGATGTGTGTGGTCTGCACCACTCCACTCCCCCGGGGGGCTGGTCCCACCTAGTTTGGGGTGCAGGCTCAGGGATGGCTCCTAAAACCGGCATCCCCAACTGCAGTGGACTGAGGTGAGCCCGGGTTTTCATATTCATTTGTGTGCTCAAAGAGTGGCTGAATTTATCAGAATAGAATGTAATCACTAGAGGATAACTTTATGGAAAACTCTGGGATCAGAGAGCTTTTTTCTCCTGTAAGAACATTTAGGATTCACTTTGGGAAAGAATAACTATTCCGGTTTGCTAATGCTGCTGTTATGAAAAATACCAGTAATGGACTGGCTTTTATAAAGGGGTTTTATTTGGCTACAAATTTACAGTTCTACAGCCATAAGAGTGTCCAAACCAAGGCATAAACATGAGTATACCTTTATTGGAAAAAGGCCATTGGCATCTGGAAAACCTCTGTTAGCTGGGAAGGCACATGGCTGGCGTCTGCTTGCTCCCAGGTTGCATTTCAAAATGGCATTCTCCAAAATGTCAGCGTCAGCTTTCAATGGCCATCTTCAATATGTCTCTGTAAGCTGCTGCAGCACTGAGCTCCTTCCATCTGAGCTCTTATAGGGCTCCGGTAAATTAATCAAGACCCATACTGGAGGGGCAGGGCCACGCCCCCATGGAAATAATCTAATCAAAGGTATTACACACAGTTGGGTGGGTCACATCTCCATGGAAACAGCCTAATCCAAAGATTCCAACCTAATCAATGCTAACTCCTCTGCCCCCACAAGAGTGCATCAAAGAACATGGTGTTTTGGGGGACACAATACATCCAAACTGGCACAATAGCCAATATATATTTTCTTCTTTGTCTGAACATCCTACCTTCCTCCACGGCTCCTCCCTCTGTACCCCTCCCCCCAGTCCTACCCCCGTGAGCAGAGGAGCTGAAGGTATCTAGGCTCTGCGGGGGCTTCCAAGGAGAGAGCGTGAAGTATGATTATGGAGAAAGCTTTCGGGAGGAAATTCTACACAGAGAAGGCAGGGCCCGCGTGAGGCACACCCTGGTCTGGGAGGAACTGGAAGGGCTCAGAGGCAGGAACAACTGGAGACGGCAGAGGCTGAGGACAGGCCTGAGACGGGTCCTGGCCGCGGTCCTCCAGGGAGGTGTGCTGGAGGGCAGGTCTTGATGGCGGCCACGTGAAGAACGTGGGCAAGGAGCACAGGCAGGGGCGTGGAGAGGGAAGGGGCGTTGGTCACCGGGTTCAGGAAGGGAAGCAGTTCACTTTAAGGCAGGGTTAAGACAGTGAGTTTGCAGCCACAGCGAAGGCCCTGAGGCGTCAGAGGGAAGCGTCTGCAGCTGGCCTGGGTGGGCCCAGGCTTCACCCCACTTCCTCCCAGGAGCTCGGGGCTTTCCACCAACTCTTGGCACGCGTAGTCGTGTCTCTCCTCTATAGGGAAAGATCCATGGTCGTTTTCATCCTGACTTAGAGCGTTCACAGTGAGCAGATTCTTTCATTTACTGGTTTTGACTGCTGCTAAGTCATTCTGACTGTGTAGCTACCTTTATACCTACTGACCTTTATTTCTGGAATTGATATTATGTGGTCAATATTAGAGAAGCTGTTTCATGCGTTTATATGCATATATATGATGATGGTGGTGTGCATGTTTCCATAAGTTGAGTTGGTTTAGGAGAACATTTGCTTAAAGCAGAGGGAAAAAATGTCTCTTTTCTAGATATTTCAGTTTGTGCAGATGATGAGCACCCTCAAGTGCAGATCGGGACCCACTTTTACAAATACTAATTCAGACACGGAATCTTGGAGCTCCGTGCCCGCTTCCCTGCCCTTTATTTTAGGGACGGGGAGACCAGGCCCAGCACCAGGGCTAACACCGGGTCCCTGTCCCTCCTCCCATCCGCAGCGCGTGGCTGCTGGAGCCCACTGCAGCCCCGGGCCCAACGCTGCGTTCACGCAGTCCTTTCTCTCAGTCCCAGTCGGCGGTCCCCGGCGTGTGTTCAGCCTGGCACGACCCCGGTGTCCGCCCCCCCGGAGGGTCACTCTTCACACGGGGCAGGCAGCTACCCCCCGCCGCGGGCCGCCGCCACCTCCCAGGACGAGCAGAGCCGCGCGCGGGCCGGGCCTCCCGAGGGGCAGCGCCCACCCCGACCCCCCCGAGGCCCGGGGCCGGGGGAACCGAGACGCCGCGGAACCCTGGGCGCCGAGCGCGGGCGCGGGCGGACGGCGGCGGGGGAGCGCGCGCCGACCGGAAGGCGGCCCGGCGGCGGCATGGAGGCGCGGTGCGGCGCCGCGGCCCTGCGCGTGCTGGAGCTGTACAGCGGCGTCGGCGGCCTGCACCAGGCGCTCCGAGGTGCGGGCGGCGGGCGGCGGCGGGTGGGCCTCGGCGCCTTGGGGACCGCGCCCGGGCCTCCCTCCGGGCGGGGACCCCCGGCCCCACCCCCGGCCGCGTCCCTCCGGGGATCCTGGGGGAGTCGGGGTCCGCGGGGCGAAACCCCGCCTAGTGGGTGCGGGGGCCACCGGGGGGCGCGGGGCCCGGCGGGGGGAGGGGAGGGGAGGGGAGGGGGTGCGGGGGCCCGCCGGGGGAGGGGAGGGGTGGGGCAGAGGAAGCCTGGGGGGAAACCCCCAGAGACACCCCGTTACGCACCGATTCATTTAGTCTCCAGAAGAACCGAGTTCAAACTCATTTCGGGCTCGCATCTGTGAGTCTGTTGCAGTTCCACAACATTTCCACATCTCTGAACCTGTCTCCTAGTTCTGAAATGTAAAAAGTGATACTTTCAGAAAAGGATTATTATAAGGTGTATATGGTGCCTAGTATTTTGTAGCTATGCAAAATGCTACACATGATTCTTAGCACCTTTATCATATTCTATGTACCACTTCCATTTTGAGGGTTGTGATGTCTTTGGTGCTAAGTTGGAATTGAAAGTTTTCTTTGGTGAAAATCTTTAACAGTATTGTGCGTTTATTCTGGGCCAGGTACTGAACTAGGTACTGGGATTTGGGGATACTGAGTGAGGGGATACTGAGTGGGGATCTTGAACCAGCACGTTTATTCCTAGATTACTGAGACAGAGTCAAACATATTTCTGATACTTGGGTGCTTCCTTTTTCAGTCAAAGGCTAATGGGAGGCTATGCTATACAGACGGTATTTAACAGATTGTGCATATTAGTTTTCTGTGTGTATATATTTGAGTTTTGGCTCTAGGTAGGTTAGTGATTATTAAATTTTTACTAATCAATTACTTGCTGGCTCTCTGCTTATTTCTCAAATAAAAACTTAGCATGAAGGAAAAAAACCTTCAGTACTATTTACTTTCCTCAGTAATTTTGCATGTTCATACACATTTGTGTTTTGCCATATCTTGGAACCCTTTATGAACATGATTTTAGAGGTTGTTTAGTACTTTATCACAAGTTGTAATTCAACTATTTCTTAAATACTGCACATTTAGATTGTTTTTCAGTTTTTTGTAGGTATAAAATGTGCATAAATCCTGATTTTCTCCTTAGGAGTATTGTCTAATTGTCAAATTAATTCACCCAATAATAAAAGGCTTACTGTGTGCTAGTTACTAAGTCAAAAATTATGAGAATTTTTTAAGGCCTTTGGTTGATAAATAGCAAATTGTTTTTCAGACCCAGTGGTTTATGAGTGCCTTCCTGAAGTACAGATCCATCAAGATTGTGTGTTGTGTGTCTTTAACTTTTGCTAATTTGAAGGGGAAATTGAATTTTAATTTTCATCTTTTGATGAATGAAAAGTTAAGTAGTATCTCCTGTTTTCATTAGCCAGTGCAGCTTGAATTTGTACACATTTTTTTCAGTTGCCTCTCAACTATCCTGAATCCTAGTGCTACCATCACTTGCTTAATTGTTAAAGTTGCTCCCAGCTGTCCCCCTTGCTTCCGCTCTGCGTCCTACTCCATCTGCTCACCACACTGCAGGCTGAGAGCTCTTTGTACTGGGAACCAGATCCTGTCCCTTCCCTGCTCCAGTGGATCCCTTGGAGGTTGGAGTCACAGTCCCATCTCCTTCCAGGTGTTTGGCGATCTGGCTTCCACCTGCCTCTTCAACCCCACCTGCCACTCTCTCCTGGTTCTCTCTTTCATGTGCACTGGTCTCTACTTGATTCCTCAAACTCTCCCGGTTCCTTCTGCCTCTGGCTTTTGCAGTCTGTTATTGTCTCCACCAGAGAGTTCAAAGCCGATTTTCCCACACCAGCTTCTTTTCAGCTTTGATGTCTTCATTTGTACTTGAACTCTTCAGAACCTTCCCTGGCTGACCCCTGACAAAGTAACCTTCTTGTTTTCTCCCCACCTCCTCAAAAAATCATCTTTTGGTTTGAGGTCTAAATACTAAAGACATTGACTCAATCATATTTGATGCAAATGCTTTTCCCACACTTGTTTGTCCTCCATTCTTCATTTACTAAAGATTGATATCTTTCTGTAATAAAA
Organism: Choloepus didactylus; assembly: GCF_015220235.1. Classification (NCBI taxonomy): domain Eukaryota; kingdom Metazoa; phylum Chordata; class Mammalia; order Pilosa; family Megalonychidae; genus Choloepus; species Choloepus didactylus. Next base: position 1,763,105 of record NC_051311.1, on the reverse strand, counting down.
CACATTGCTGTTTTTCCATGTGGTTTTTATATAATAAAGGGTAATGACTGTGGAAGGTTACTGCAACATTTGTTAAGGACCTTCTGTGTCAGGCTTTGTTTTCTATAAGCTAGTGAGTGGTAGAGCCTCGATTCTGACCTAGGTCTGTTTTATGGGCTGGATTTTGTGGCCAAAAAGAAGTTCTAACCCCCAATAGCTGTGATTGGGACCTTATTTGGACATAGGGTCTATGGTAGATTGAGTTATGTACCCCAGAAGAAATGTGTTCTTAATCTTTATCCACATCCCTGTAGCTGTGAACCCATTGTGAATAGGACTTCTTAAAGATGTCATTTTTAGTCAAGTTGTGGCCCAGTTGAACCAGGGTGGGTTTTAATCTGGATTACTGGAGGCCTTATAAAGAGGACCAGGAAGGCACAGAGGCCAGAAAGGAGAGGGCATCACCAAATGATGGGAGGCAGAAATACAAACCAAGGAACCCCAAGGACTGATGGCAGCTAGCACCAGAACTCTACTGACCCATGCCTTCATTTAGACTTCTGGCCTCTGAAACCACGAGACAGTAAAGGTTGGTTAAACCAAACCAGTTTGTAGTATTTGTGATAGCACCTCTGTCAAACAAAGGCAGGGTCTTTGCAGATGTAATCAAGTTAATCAAGTGTCTGATGTCCCTGTGAGGAGGAAAGAGATGCAGACATGGACAAGGGGAAGGCCAAATGAAGACAGAGGCAGATTGCAGCGTTTTACATTCCTACCAGCAATGAATGAGTGTACCTATTTGTAAACATCCTCTCTGTTTTAATTTGCTAAAGCTGCTGAAATGCAATATACCAGATACGGGCTGGCTTTTACAATAGGGATTTATTAGTTTATAAGCTTACAATTCTGAGGCCAAGAAAATGTCCAAATCAAGGCGATGCTTTCTCCCTGAAGACTGGCTACGAGCAATCTTGGACTCCTTTGTCACATGGCAAGGCACAGGTCAGTGTCTGCTGGTCTCTCCCATTTCTTTCCAGCTTTGTTGCTTTCAGCTTCTTGCTTCCATGGCTTTCTCCATGAGCCTCTGTGACTTTCTCTCTGTGTCTTTCTCTGATTTTCATCGTCCTACAAAGGAGTCCAGTAAGAAGACTAAGACCCTCCATGAATGAGGTGGTTGACATCTCAAGTTAAGATCCTACTCCCCAAAAGATCCTACTTACAATGGGTCCACATCCACAATAATGGTTTAATTTTAAAACATAATTTTCTGGAGTCCATAAAGCCTCAAAACCATCACAGTCTTCAACATTGTTATATTCTATTTTTTAGTAGTGCCCATTGTAGTGGGTATGAAATGGTATCTCATTGTGGTTTTGATTTGTATTTCTCTAATGGCTAATGATGTTGAGCATCTTTTAAACGTGCTTATTGGCCATTTGTATATCTTTTTTTTGAGAAGTGTATTCCAGTATTTTGTCCATTTTAATATTGGGTTGTTTGCCTTTTTTTTGTTAAGTTGTAGGATTTCTTTATATATGTTTTGGGAAGGAAGGACTCATAATGTGGCAAAATTTCCAAACATAGGAAACATAGGCAAAGATTCTGGATGGCCACAAGCTAAAAAATATCTAACATTCTTTGGTACATGTTGCTCCTGTATAGGAATCACTTATGCACACTTTTGTATTACTTATGCCTATGTATTTTTATGAAGTTTTGGCTAATGAGAATCTTCCAAATGAAATATCTCCTTTCAGAAAACAAGGAAAGAAGTAGTGACATCAGTTATTTATTGGTGGAACTTGCACGGCCAACTGCAAAGATCCTATACTTTTCTCATTTTAAAATATAATCACATGGGAATGAAAAACAAAATGAACAGAGTCTGAGGAACAGAGTCTGGGACACCACCAAGCATACCAATATATACATCACAGGAATCCCAGTATGAGAAGAGAGAGATAAAGGGGCAGAAAATGTATTCAAAGAAATAATGGCTGAAAAATTCCCCAATGTGTTGAAAGGTACAAATGCACAAACCGGAGAAACTCTGGACACCAAGCTGGATGATCCCAAAGAGCTGTACACCGAGACACATTATAATCGAACTATCAAATGCCAAGAACAAAGACAGACTCTGGAAAACAGCAAGAGAAAAGTGATATCTCACATACAAGGGACCCTTGATAAAAATAACAGCTGATTTCTCATTAGAAACCACAGAGGCTAGAAGGCAATGGGATTATATATTTAAAGTGTTGAAAGAAACAGATTGTTACTGAAGAATAATATATCTGGCCATGATGTCTTTCAAAATGAGAGAGAAATTAAGACATTTCTGGGTGAACAAAAACTTAGGGAGTTCATTACCACTATGCCTGCCTTACAAGAAATGCTAAAAAAGTCTTTTGTGTTGAAAGGAAAGGACAGTAGATAGTAAGTGGAAGCTGTACAAAGAAATAAAGACCTCTGGCATAGGTAACTGTATGGGTATACCAGTTTGTAGATATTATGTCCCCCAGAAAAAGCCGTGTTCCTTGGTGTAGTATTGTGGGGGCAGATGTGTTGGTGTTGGTGAGTTGGAACCTTCGGATTGGGTTGTTTCCATGGAGATGTGACCCACCCAACCATAGGTAATGGCCCCATCCATTCAGCGCGGGCCTTGGTTAGTTTACTAGCGCCCTATGTGAAAACTCAGACAGAAGGAGCATGGAGAAGCTGCCAGCTTAGAGAGACATTTTGAAGATGGCTGTTGAAAGCTGACACTGACATTTTAGAGAACACCATTTTGAAATACAGCCTGGGAGCAAGCAGATGCCAGCCACATGCCTTCCTAGCTAACAGGGGTTTTTGGATGCCATCGACCATCCTTCAGTGAAAGTACCCTGTTGTTGATGCCTTACCTTCGACACTTTATGGCCTTAAGACTGTAACTTTGTAATCAAATAAACCTCCTTTATAAAAGCCAATCCATTTCTGGTATTTTGCATAATGGCAGCCTTAGCAAACTGGGACAATGGGTGAAAAGAAATGCTAGTATTATTGCTGTCTTTTATTTCTTACATGGCTTGAAATTCAAATGCATAAAAAATAATCACAAACCCTTGGTACTGGGCACACAATGTATAACAATGTAATTTGTGACAAGAACCACATAAAAGGAAGAAACCAAAGGATGTGGGAAAAGAGAGCATGTGTAAGCTATTGAAGTTAAGTTGGTATTAATAGAAGCTAAATTGTAATAGATTTAGGATATTAAATGTAATCTTCATGGTAACCATGAAGAAAATATCTAAAAAAATTTATACATGAGGAAATGAGAAGTGATTCAGTATGGATCATTATAAAAAGTCATCTAAACACTAAAGAAAGGCAGTAATGGAGGAAATGAGGGAAAAAGTTATAAGGCCTACAAAAAACAACTTGCAAAATGGCAGAAGTAAGTCTTGCCGTATCAGTACTTACCTTAAATGTAAATGAATCAAACTCTTCAATTAAAAGGCAGAGATTGGTAGACTGGATAAAGAAGCATGACCCAACTATACGCTGTTTATAAGAGACTAATGTAAGATCCAAAGATGGTTGAAAATGCAAATATAGAAAAAAATGCTTCATGCAAATAGTAATCAAGAGAGGTGGGGTGACTATACTAATCTCAGATAAGTAAGTTTTAAATAAAAAGCTTTCAAGAGAAAAAAAGGATATTATATATTGATAAAAAGGTCAATTCAACAAGAAAATATAACAATTATAAATGTATATGCACCTAAAAACAGGGCCCCAAAATATATGAAGAAAATATTGGTAGCATTGAAGGAAGAAAGAGTTCAACAATAATTGCTGAAGATTTTAATACAGTCCTTCAATTTTGCATAGAATGTCTAGACAGATGATCAAAAAGGAAATAAAAGACCTGAACAACACTATGAAACAACTAGATCTAACAGACATGTATGGAACACTTCACCTGACAGTATCAGAATTGTTCTTTTCAAGGGCACGTGGATCATTTTCTGGGGTAGGCCATATATTAGGGAACAGGAGAGGTCATTGTAAATTTAAAAATATTGAAATCATGCAAAATAACTTCTCTGAACACAGTGGAGTGAAACTAGAAATATAAGGAAAACTGGAAAATTTACAGGTATGTAGAAATTAAGCAGGACAGTCCTACATAACCAATGGGTTAAAGAAGAAATTGCAAATGAAATTAGAATTTAGAGATGAATGAAAATTAAGGCCCAACATGCAGTGAAGGCAGATTTCAAAGGGTAATTTATAGCTATGATCCCTTATATTAAAAAAGAGTTATTCCAAATTAGTAACCTAGAGAAACTAGAAAAAGAAAAAAAAGGTGTACCCAAAGTTAGCAGAAGGAAGGAAAAATTGAGATTAGAGCAGAGTTAAATGGAATATAGGCTAGAAAAGCAACTGAGAGAATCAACAAAACGAAAAGTTGAAAAACCCAATAATGTTGACAGGCCTTTAGTCAGAATGGCAAAAAAAAAAGAAAAAAAAAAAAGTCCCAGGCAACTAAATTCAGAAATGAAAATGTGACATCACTACTGACCTTACAGAAATGAAAGGATTATAAGGGAATACTATGAACAATTGTATAATTATATACCAACAAAAGAGATAATCTAGAAAAAATGGGGAAATTCCTAGAAATACACAAATTACCACAAGAAGTAATTGAGTCAAGAAGCAAAAGAAAACCTCAACAAACAGATAACAAGTAGAGAGATTGAATCAATAATCAAAAACCTGATTTTTCTAGGACCAGAAGGCTTCACTGGAGAATTCTACCAAACCTTTAAGGAAGAATTGACACCAATCCTTATCAGAGTCTTCCAAAGAATTCAAAAGGAAGAAACACTTCCTAATTCATTCTATGAGGTCAGCATTGTCCTGATACCAAAGCCTAATAAACACATCACAAGAAAAGAATATTGCAAACTAATTTCCCTTATGAATATAGTTATAAAAATCCTTAACAAAAACTAGGAAACCAAATCTCAACATTATATTAAAAAGATTATTCACCATGATCAAGTGGGATTTATCTCAGGAATCCAAGTGTGGTTCAATATTTGGAAATCAATTAATATAATAAACTACATAAATCAAACAAAGGAAAAAATATGGTCATCTTAATAAACACAGAGAAGACATTTGATAAAACCCAGCACCATTTCTTGATGGAAACACTCAGAACACTAGGAATAGAAGGAAATTTTCTCAAAATGGTCAAGGGCATATATGAAAACCCCACAGCTAGCATCATACTCAATGGTGAAAGACTTAACAGCTTTCCCCTTAAGAAGAGGAGGAACATAATGATGCCAGCTTTCACCACTGCTATTCAATATTTTACTAGAAGTTCTAGCCAGAGCAATTAGGCAAGCAAAAGAAATAAAGGGTATCAAAATTGGCAAATAAGAATGATACTATATTTACAGATGACATGAGCTTACATGTAGAAAATCCAAAGGAATCTACAGCAAAACTACTAGAACTAATAAACAGTTTTAGCAAAGTGGCAGGGTACAAGATCAACATGCAAAAACCAATTGTGTTTCCATATGCTAGCAATGAAAAGTCCAAAGAGGAAATTAAGAAAAACAATTCCATTTACAATATCTTAAAGAATAAAGTATTAGAATAAATTTAACCAAGGATATAAAAGTCTTTTACACTGAAAGCTAATAAAACTGATGAAGTAAACTAAAGAAGACCTAAATAAATAGCAAAACCTCCCATGTTCATGGATTGGAAAACTTAATATTGTTTAGATGACAATACTACCCAAAGTGATTTACAAATTCAATGCAAACCCTGTCAAACTTCCAGCAGAATTTCCATTTGCAGAAATCCTCGAATTCATATGGAACGGCAAGGGGTGCCGAATAGCCAGACAATTTTGAAAAAGAGGTACAGAGTTGGAGGGCTCATACTTCCTGATTTCAAATTGTGTTATTAAGCTATAGTAATCAGAATAGTGGGGTATTGGCATAAAGATAGACAGCTAGACCAGTGGAACAGAATTGAAAGCCCAGAAATCAACCCACACATCTGTGGCCAGTTGATTTTCAACAAGGGTACTAAGTACATGCAATGGGAAAAAGAATATCCTCCACAAATGTGGAGGTGTTGGAGGAACTGGCTATACACATGCAAAATAGTGACGTTATACCCCTTCCTCACACCAGATACAAAAATTAACTTAAAGTGTATCAAAAACCTAAACAAGAGCTAAAACTGTAAAACTCTTAGAAGGTAACATAGGGGCAAATCTTCACAACCTATGATTTGTTAATGGATCTTAGCTATGATGCCCAAAGTGCAAGCAACCAAAGAAAAAATTGATAAATTCTACTTCATCAAAATTCAAAACTTTGTTGCATCAAAGGATATTATCAAAAAGTTCAAAGATGTTATAGAATGGGATGAAATGGTTGTAGACTGTATATTGGATAAGGGTTTAATATCCAGAATATATAAAGAATTTTACAACACAACAACAAAATGATAAACAACCCATTTATAAAATGGGCAAAGGACTTGAATAGACATTTTTGCAAAGAAAATATACAAATGGCCAGTAAACACATGAAAATATGCTTAACATCAGTAGCCATTGGGCAAATGCAAGTGAAAACCACAGTGAGGTACCATGTCATACCCACTAGGATGGCCATTATGTTAAGAAAATGGAAAATCACAACTGTGGGAGAGGATGTGGAGAAATTGGAAATCTAGTTCATTGTTGGGGGGAATGTAAAATGGTGCAGCCACTGTGGAAAGCAATACAGCCATTCCTCAAGAAGTTGAATACAAGCTTACAACATGACCTGGCAATTCCACTTCTGTGAGTATACCGAAATAGAGTACAAACAGGGCCTCAGACACTTACTTGCACCCCAGTGTTTATAGCAGCATTATTCACAATAGCCAAAAGGTGGAAACAACCTGAGTGTCTTAAAAAAAAAAAGAATGGATAAACAAAATATGTTGCATAAACAAAATGGAACATTATTTGGCCATAAGAAAGAATGAAGTTTTGAGACATACTGAAACATGGAATAACCTTATAAACCTTATGCTGAGGGAAATAACCAAGACATATAAGGATAAGGATTGCATGATGTCATTCATAAGAAATGTCTGGAAATAGCACATTTGCAGAGACAAAGTACATTACTGGTTAACAGGAAGTGGGGGCAGGGAGGAAGGGAGCATGCATGTTTGATGGATGTGGAGTGTTTTTAAGTAAACGTTATAAAAATATGTAATAGCATGGGAAGAGTAAAATGTGGTTTAAGGTGGTTTATTAGGAAAGCTCTAGCTAGATGAGTACTTTCCATATAGTCAGATATTGGAGAAAGTCTTAAAAGCAAGTAGGCCTGCTCTACCAAATAATTTGTCAAGACCTTCTGAGGTGTTGTTTTGAGTTTTAGCCACATAATATCTAATCATACTTCGTGAGGATTACTCAGCCTTTAACATTTTCTGTTAGAATGTTATGCCTCTCATTTGTCACTCATTATTCATTTTCTGAATCTCTTGTCTTTATTCCTCAATAGTTCATATGCCAACTCAGAGCTCTGCACTTTGTGTTTACACTTGCTAATTAGGTACATTGTAATTAGGTGTGTTTATAACTGAATCATGCAAGTACATTATGAGGAAGTATGTTTCCATGTAGATGTGAATGTTATTGAAGGATATTTTTGGGAAATTGGTTGTAAGCAGTTAAGAGTTTGAACTGCTTTTATATTTGTCTTTAGGTTTGTAACATTTTGCTCTTCATGCCTATTTTCCCATAGTTACTCTTATATGACATGTTGCCAGATTTAAAGTGAAGCAATGGAAAAACCTGATGCATTTAAAATATTTATACTTTTGTTCTATTTTATCAATGTAAGTTAGCAGATTGTGTGTTTTTTCCAAACTTGAAATTAAAATAGAAAATATGTAGTATGAATTTTGTGTATATCCCATTGGACAATGTAACTACCTATCTTATGTAACAAATCATGAATGCTTACTTCACTGCAGAATAGTTATCACTGTATTCTACCAATCAGCTTCCTTCTCCAGTGTGAATGAACGGATGACCAATTTAGTTTGTTTTAGGACCTATCGGGACTTTTAGGGGGCTCAATAACTAGTGCCCCTCTTCCCAGCTCTGAATAAATTGAGAAATGAAAGAGAAGAATAAGACAAATAAGAAATCAAAATCTGTATCATTTTTATTACTAATAAAGGTGAGATTTGAGGACTGGGCAGTGAGAGGGCCTGACGGTCAGCTGGCACTCACCCAGCTGGAGGAGCCTGGGAGCCCTGTCCCTGCTGGCAGTTAATTCCCAAGAGGAGGCAGGGTGGAGCGGAGCCAAGCCTGGTTTGTTCTTCCTAGATTAACCATTGAGGAAGTCACTCCTTCCCAGGGGAGAGCAAGGAAGGCACTTCGGGGGTGGGGGCAGGCAGGAGAATAAAACGAATGGAGACCACTCGCTGGCTGGAAGGATCGGGCCTGAGAAAGAAGCGTTCCTACCTCACATTACTCCCCCCCTTCACACATGCACGCGTGCATGCACCTGCACAAACACACGCGCACACCGCATTTCCCATTTCCCTTGCTGGACACCTGCAGGAATCCTACAGGTGTTGCGAGATCATCTGTTGGGAAATCCGGGCATCCTTTTGCTATTTGAAACTTGAGTTACCAGTGGCTCTGGCAGTTTCTTGGTCTGCTGTATGGCAGCTTGGTCCTCGGCCACTCTGCTCTCGGCTCCCTGATAGTCGCCGTGGACTGTCAGGTGGGGAAGCTTCAGGGGGGCCGTGCAGGCTCCTGGCTAAAAGCCCCATCTGGGGTGAGGGGCCTCCTGGGAACTAGGCCTCCTCACTTCCCAGCTTGTGACCTGGGGCAAAAACACAGCTTTCTGCATCTGTTTCCTCTAAAATGGAAACAATAATAGTGCCTTCCTCAAAGGGGGGTTATGAAGGTTATAAGTTAATAAAAATAAAGCATTTGAATAGAGCTGGTGCCGGAATAAACACTGCTGAGGGTTTAGATTTTATTTTTTCAATCTTTATTCAGCCTTGTCCTTGAACATTAAAATGTGAAACAAAACAGCAAAACAAAGGAATAAGAAAAACAAATGTCCTAAAATAACTACATTGCTTCCAGTATGCTTCTACCGTACCCCCAGAAAATTAACGATCCATAGTTAAGCATTCCCGTATCATTAAGATTACCCTCAATATCTTATCTGTTCTTATTAGATTATCGTTCCCCCTTCACTAGTTGCTGTCTATCTCCAGGTTCCCTATATTGTACAATAGAAGACACTTGTTTTATGTTTTTCACAAAGTTCACATTTGTGGTAACATACAGTCTCTCTCCTTTTGTATCTGACTTATTACACTCAACATTATGTCCTCAAGGTTCATCCATGTTGTCATATGCTTCACCACCTTGTTCCTTCTCTCTGCTGCCTAGTATTCCATTATATGTATGGACCACAGTTTATCCACTCATTTGATGTAGGACTTTAGCTTGTTTCCATCTCTTGGCAATTGTGAACAATGCCACTGTGAACATCCGTGTGCAAATATCTATTCGTGTCACTTCTTTAAGGTCCTCTGGGTAAATACCGAGAAGTGAAATTGCTGTATCGTAGGGTAACTTAATACCTAGTTTTCTGATGAACCGCCAAACTGTCTTCCAGAGTAGCTGAACCATTATACAGCACCACCAGCAGTGAATAAGGGTTCCAGTTTCTCCACATCCTCTCCAGCATCTGTAGCTTCGTGTTTGCTTAATGGCAGCCATTCTTCTTGGTGTGAGATGGTACCTCATTGTGGTCTTGATTTGCATTTTTTCATGTGTGTTTTAGCCATTTGTATTTCCTCTTCAGAGAAATGTCTCTTCATATCTTTTGCCCATTTTATAGTTGGACTATTTCTACTACTGTCATTGAATTGTAAAATTTCTTCATATATATTCAAGATATCAATCTCTTGTCAGATACATGGTTTCCAAATATTTTCTCCTGTTGAGTTGGCCGTCTCTTTACCTTTCTGACAAATTCCTTTGAGGTACAGAAGCTTTTAATTTGGAGGAGTTCCCGTTTATCTATTTTTTCTTTTGTTGCTTGTGCTTTGGGTATAAGGTCTAAGAAATGACCTCCTAATACTAGGTCTTGAAAATGTTTCCCTACATTATCTTCTAGGAGTTTTATGGTGGTGTCTCTTATATTGAGGTCTTTGATCCACTTTGAGTTAATTTTTGTACAGGATGTAAGGTAGGGGTCCTCTTTCATTCTTTTAGTTATAGATATCCAATTCTCCAAGCCCTATTTATTGAAGAGGCTGTTATGTCCCAATTCAGTGTTTTTTGGGGCCTTATAAAAAAATCAGTCAATGATAGATCTGGGGGTCTATTTCCGAATTCTCAATTCAATTCTGTTGATCGACATATCTATGTTTGTGCTGATACCATGCTGTTTTGACTACTGTGATTTTATAGGAGGCTTCAAAGTCAGGCAGTGTAAGTCTCCCACTTCAGTTTTCTTTTTTAGAATATTTTTAACAATTTGAGACATCTTTCCCTTCTAAATAAATTTGATGACTAGCTTTTCCAAGTCTGCAAAGTAGATTATTGGATTTTTGTTGGGAATTGTATTAAATCTAGAGATCAGTTTTTATTAACTTATAACCATCTCTTTAGGTTTTGTTTGAAATGTTTTTTTTTTTTAATTTTTTGATAAAGTTTAAAAAATAAAATAAATTACAGCTTTCTTTTTCATTTGGAATATCTTGAATATTTTCCCTTGCCCTTAAATGTATTTGTAATCTTGGTTTTTAAAGATTGGTTGGTATTTCATTTTATGGAAGTGCTATCATACTTGTTCAAACTAATCACCAATTTTGGATGTTTAGATTGTTTATAATTTCTCTCTATTATAAATAAATGGCATAATTTATCTTAGATATACATTTTTCACTTCATCTCTAATTATCACCTTGTGCATTAGTTTCCTATGACTGCTATGATAAATAACTACAAACTTAGTGACTTAAAACAATACAAGTCATTTTCTTACAGCCCTGGAGGTCAGAGCCCTGTGTTCCTTGGCTCATGACTGCTTCTGTCATCACATCTTCTGTGACTGAACCTCATCCCTCCCTCTTGTGATGACATCGGGCCCCCTGGAAAATCCAGGATAATCTCTTCCATCCCGCCCCATCTGTGGGGTCCCTGCTGCCCTGTGCACAGCAGCGAACGTGGCCTCCTGAACGAGGTCTGGTCTTGGCCGGGGCTCCTGGGGGCTGACCTCCGTATCTCTGGGATTTCCAGGGACAGGAGGGCCGTTTGGTACCGGGGCACACCTGGTGGTTTAGGCTAAGGAGGCCTCGGGGAACGTGGGAGTGGGGGGCACACCAGGAGGACTACCTGTGATCAGGGGGTACAGCTTTGAGCCAGGTCCTGCTGGCCTGACCTCCCGACCTCTGGGAGGGGAGGGGCTGCAGGTTGAGGTGAGCCACGTGGTGATCAGTTCCACCAGTCACCCTGCAACGAGACCGGGGAAGCTCAGGGTGCTGTAGCTCAGGGCTTCCAGGATTGACTAGACATGTCGCTGTGCCGGGAGGGTCGTGCCCTGACTCTGTGGGGAGAGTCCTGGAAGCTTTGTGCCTGAGACCCTCCAAGGCCCTCGCCCCAGCACCTCATCATCTGGCTTCTTTTGATTTTTATCCTTTTTGATGTAATAAAATTACAGTCGTGGACATAGCGCGTTCCTGAGTCCTGTGAGTTGTTCTGTGGGGGTGGTGGGAGTCCCTGAGTTTGTAGCCAGTTGGTGGGAAGCGGGGCCGGCCTGGGAACCCCCGAGCTTGGGGCTGCTGTCTGCATTGAGGGTGGCTCATGGGGGCCTGCGGAGTCTGGTGTGACTGGGCGGCCAGGGCACAAATTGCCCTGCAGCTGGGGTCAGATGTCACCACGCCCATGAGGTCACCCTTCGGGGTTGGGGTGTGCCTACCACACCTTAGGGGTGTGCCCGAGTGTAGTCATTTCTAAGGCTTTGGATGCGTGCTTCCCTTCTACCCCGAGATAGCGGGTGGTGCCCTGGGCTGGCGCTCCTGCTGAGAGCTGCCCCTCATTGTCCTTCCTGGCATTTGATATTCTCATTTTAAAGTCTTTGCACTTTTGATAATAGTAATAGTGGACATGTTTTCAGGGATTATTTAGGTTGGCACCAATCTAAGAGCTTCATAGGTATTAGCACACTGAATCCTCAGAAACCATATGACAAGGGCACCTGGTCACCCCTGCTTTAGAGATGAGGACGATAAGGCCTACAGAGGTGACCTGAGTGACCTAAGTCACCCTGCTGGGAATGGGAGGGGGAAGGGAGGGCGCAAGGAGGAGGGAGAGAGAGGGGAGAGGAAGAGAGACACGGGGAGGGAGAGAGGGAGGGAAGTGGGGGGAGAGAGGGAGAAGGACAGGGAGAGGAAGGGGAAGAGAGGGGTGGGGGGAGACAGAGAGAGAGAGGGCCTGAATCTGTCTTCCTCGGGACACGAGTCCCCCTGTGCACACCAGGCACGTTGAATGCAGAGTGTGCAAGGCCATGCCCCTGCCAGCTGTGATAGAAAGACAGCCGCAGAGCTGATGCTGTGGTGTGCTGCGCAGCCGGGTGGAAAAAGGTTTGCAGAGAATTGTAGAGTCATGAGGAGCTGTAGGAGAAGAAAATGTTTTTGGAATCAAGCAACTGAAGTTCATTTTCCTCCGAGCTGTGCTGCCCAGCCGGTATTTTCCAGCCTCCTGCAGCTCTGTAAACCTCAGCCCTTCCTCTAGTCGTGCCAGGGTGGGGTTGGAAACTCTGTGAGGTCAACAGTGATGAAACATACACATTTTTCGACCTAAAGAATAAGCTAAAGCAAAGAGGGTCTCCAAATGGCAGGACAAATTTAGAGAGGATTTTTTAGTTTAATTTTGGGGAACTTAATGAGTGATATAATAATTACATTTTTTCCCTCTTACAATTTATAAATTGTAGTTTAACATTTACATTTTTTACATCTTTTTTTCCATTCACAGTTAACTAGATACAGATAACTAATGCTTTATTTCTTGACTTTTCCATGAATATGTCAGGAATTATCACCTTTAAATTATGAGAAAGGATTACCCACATTTAAACATTTTATAGTGATAAACCATTCATAACACTTGTTCATTCAAAGCAGCTGAATCACCTGGGTTTATACCAGTCATTTCTTAACTATATAAATAAGTGTGCCTTTAAACACAGCAGTGTCCTTAAAACAGAGACCTAAAGCTTCATGGGGAAAATGGAGAAGACAGATTTGTATCCTTTTATTCTGTAAGTATATAAATAGGTAGTTTTCAATGCATTCCATTTTTGGTCATGTTAGTTAATTGTTGATCTCTAAAAGACTACTACAATGTAGTTTAAGTTTTGATTTTTCTTTTGACTCTTGTTGAGTTTGTGGGATAAAATAATGCAGTGAGACATAGCTGTTTGCTCTATGTGTGGCTGTGTATGTTAGTGTGTGAGTGTGTGTGTGTGAGCGTGAGAACCTATGGTCACAGCCCCATTGGCATGTGTTGAGAATATAAACAAACCTTTCTTGTGTAGACTTGATACTTTCTTATTTTTATTTCTCAGGGTCACATCTAAGAGAAGTATTGAAATTTTTTGCTTCCAGAGAAAAATAGTTTTTTGTTTGTTAGCCTTTAACCAATTATAAAAGTAGTACATTCTCTGTGTAAAAAGAAAGAAAAAAGAAATCAAACAATACAAAAAAATTTAAAGGAAAAAGTAAGAATTACTCCCAAATTCTATCATCAAGAGATAGCCTATGTTGTCATTTGCTGTTTCTTTTCCTGTGTATACATATACATTCATATATACTGTTAGAATCTTAGATTATTATTCAACAGTATATTTTTTATAACTTGCTTTTTGTACTCAACAATATGGATCTCATTTCTGTCAGGAAATATAGATTATTATCATTATAACGTGTCTATTCTTATGCATGTATGTAGTCTCACATTTACATTTTAAAATATTTCTCCAAATATTTCCTTAGTGTGAATTTCCAGAAATGGACTAACCCGGTTGACTACCAGGAGGGCTCCGTTGCTTAAACCACAGCCGCTGTGCGGAAGGGCACGTTTTCTCAAACGCCTGACGGTGCTAGAGAGTGTGCAGCTTATTAAGTGTTTGCCCGTCTGATAGGTACATAATTGAGGGGGTTTCTGTCATTTGTGGTGACTTCACAGTACCCCGTGTGCATCCTTCTGTATGACTATTGATCATTTAAAATTCTGTTTGAAATGCCTGTCTTTGAATTTTAATTTTAACTGTTTATTTTCAGGAGTTGAATTTTGTGGAAATTGATAAGTCTGCACTTCCGAAAACATCATGCGTTCCTAAAAGACACTGGTGACCCCGTTTGCCAGTAGCGCCCAGCTCTTTGGGGTTTTTAGTGTCCCCGTGGAGGAGGAGGGGTCGGGGAGCCCCCGAGGCAGTCCTTGCTCTCCAGGTGGGGGCTGCTGCCCCTTGCTTCAGTGAGGACTCTAGGGGAGGGTCTGATGGAGAGGAGGCCTTCTCTCTGCAGGCGCCCCGTCAGTTCTCGGGGCTCCGGCGCTCGGCGGCGGGCTTGCCCTGCTGGGGTTTGGGTGCAGCTGCACAGAGGGTCGCGTGTGTTAGGTGTGGTCACACGAACGCCTGTTGGAACTGCTATTTGCCAGTGATAGAAAACTCAAACCAAACTGGTTCATGCAGAAGTTGTAATTATTGACTGCTGTACTCACCAAGTCCATGTGTAGGTGGCTTGAGGAAGGGGCTCAAATCATGTCTGTAGGAACCAGTTTTCCTCTCTGTTGTCTCAGCTTTGTTTCTTCTGGCCGAGGCACACTTTCACATGTGCTCTCCTCTGGCTTCTGTCCTCCAGAGCCAAACCCATTGAGGCGGAGGCAGCAACCCCTCGATCCCGGGGAAAGCCAGGGCCCTCTTGCTCATGCGACTGGTTTCTCTGGAGTGTGAGTCTGTCCTTGGACCACCTGGGAGTCTTACTAGTTCAGGCCTGACACCTGCTTTCCTGGGAGTTGAGAATGAGGTGAGATCCCCAAAGGGAACCTCGGCCTGTGGCCAGGAAAGGGGCTGGGCACAGGAGCAGGTGCAGGTGTGGCTGAGACTCGTGCCCTTCATGTCTTGTCTTCCCAGGCCTGGCAGGGCTGCGCCTGGAGGGCACTCCGGATGCTCTCAGTGCCGGGGCAGCTCTGAAGGGCGGCAGCTGCAACGTTTGCCAGGTGACAGCCTTCTGTGGGGCGGCCTGGGAGTGACATTGCAGTTGTTTTCCAGGTAAAAATTAGACCTAAATGTCAAGCAATCTACTGAAATGAACCTTGAGACACGATCATAAACACGAAGCAGAGGCTCGTGAAACACCCTGCAGGCCAGTGCTGCCCTCCGGAAGGACAGGGAAGGGTGCAAACCTCAGGGGGCACTGACTCGGGAAATCACAGTTCACGCGAGCTCGCAGTCTGCGCAGTCGGCAGACATTCACCTAGGCCATCACCTGCCAGTGAGGGTGTGAGGAGGGCCAGGGGCTCGGCCCAGGGCGTGGTGGACACCCTGACGGGACGGGCTGAGAGGGCCATGGGGACCCCAGAGGGACATGGGGTCCCCAGTCCAGCCTCCATCGCAGACTGGTTGGCCCAGAGAAGCCCCCTGAGGAGGGGGTGCCTGTCCGAGCTAGTCCTGAGGGACCCGTGGGCATGACCTGGGACAGCGGAGCAGTGTCCAGTTCTCCTAATTCTGTGCAGAGGTACAAGGGCTGAGAAACTGCTCCATTTGGGGCTCGCTAAGCAGTTTGGTTTGGCCTGAGGGAAAAGTGTGCATGTGCGTGTGGCGGGTGTGCATTGGAAGAGAATGCCGGTGGGGTGGCGACAGCCCTGAGCGAGACCAGGCAGGTCCAGGGTCCGGGCCCACTCGGGGTGTGGATTTCTCAGTGGACGGTGGTGGCCATCAGGGGCTCTCAGCAGTGGGATGAGGGGGTACTCTAACCTGGAGGAGGCCTAGGGGACCCATGAGTGCATCTTACTCCTGTGAGTTATGAAGAAACAGCGTTTGGTGCTATCATTTTTTATTTAAAAATTAATTTATTTATTTTTGCGTGGTTAAATATACATAACATAAAATCATTTTCACTATTTTAAGTGGACAGTTCTCTGACATTGTGTACACTGTTAACACTACGTAACTTTCCCCACTATTTCCAGACTGCTTTCATCATCCCAAACCAAAACTCATATTCTTGGCAGTAACTCCCCATTCCCCCTCTCCTCCCTCCCCTGGTAACCACTGTTCCGCTTTCCGTCTCTGAATGTGCTGATTCTAAGTATTTCATGTAAGAGAAATCATACAATATTTGTGTCTGGCTTATTTCCCCTAATGTGATGTCTTTAAGGTTCATCCATGTTGTAGCATGTGCCAGCACTTCACTTCTTTTTACAGCAGAATGGTATTCCACTGCATGTATAGACCACATTTTGTCTATCCATTCATCTGTGGATGGACACTTGCGTTGCTTGGCAGTTGTGAATAATGCTGTGATGGACACTGGTGGGCAAATACCTGCAGGTGCCTGCTTTCGGTTCTTTGGTATGTACCTAGTAGTAGGATTGCTGGTTCAAATGGAAATTCTGTGTTTTATTTTCTGAGGAACCACCAAACTGTTTTCCAGAATCTGCACCATTTTACATTCCCACCAGTGGTGTCCACAGGGGACAATGGGTAAGCCTGGCGGGGAAGCCGAGACAGCGTTTAGTGAATCTTCTCATTGAGTCACTTAGGCCCGGTTTCCCTCTGACATCAGCTCCATGAGGGCTGCGTCACGCGGCTGCAATTGCATCTAAGTGTGTGTGAGCCCCCCTGCCTGTTCTGTGGCTTGGGCTTTGTTTCTGTGGCCTGATGTATGGGTCCTAGCTCCTTCTCCTAATTTTTTTTTTCTTTTTTGATACGTGTGCTGAACTAAAGGAACTATTGCCCGGCCAACTGTTTTTAAAGAACAGCTACTTGGAGCTGTTACATAATATTGTAATAATTGCTCTGACCGTTTTCTTGTCACAAATATTTTTATTTTTAAAAATTTTCACTTTTTTTCCCTGCTTCGGAAGAGGATATACTCATAATTGAGTATGTATATATTTGAAGAGGAGTGCAAGAGGGTGGTAATTGCAAAATATAGTAGCAGCTACACTTGCATAGTTCAAATTTTGGCATTTAAAAAATATGGCAAAAGTGTGAATCTGGAAGTGTTTGTAAAATGCCTTTCTTACTGTTATTTCCCATCCTCTCCCCACATTCTCTCCTGCTCTGTCAAAAATTTTAATTTTTGATCTGTGAATCTTTTAGATTTGTATGCCAAACCATTGTTTACCTCATTTAAAAACTTACTTAACCTTCAAACAGGTGAATTTTATGGTCTGTAAATTATATTTCAATAAAACTGTACAAAAGAAAATATTTCCCCCAAAACGTTTCCATTGGTATTGTAAAGCAGCTTTGTATTAGTGTTAGCAAGGGAGGAGCAAATGGTAGTTGATTTATTTGTACAGAGTTCCAAGTGATGTGGTTTCTAAGAACATAGTTCACTTTCCTATTTGCTGTTTGTTATAATTTAGGAAAACTTTCCATGAAACTCTCAAGAGTATGCCTAAGTGGAGGGAGGAAAGAAAATAGGAGAGATAATTACTAAAACAAAGATTTGTAACTTATTTCTAGCATTGGGATTCTGTTAGCCAGAGGAACCAGAGGTTCATATTCCAATATCCCGCTTCCTGCTGTGACAGTCATAGGCGAGCGGGTTGGCTCTCGCATTGAGGAAGTGAAGGACTGGCCTGCTAAACTCTCTTTTTTGGCTTCTCTCTATAATGAACAAAATGAGATTAAGGACTTTTAATTTTCTTGTTTTCTTTTTTTAAATTTTTAAATTTTTTATTCTAGCAACATACACATGACCTAAAATTTCCTCTTTTAACTTCATTCACATATGTAAATTGATATTGCTAACTACACTTGCAATGTTGTGCTACTGTCACCACCATCCTTTTCCAGAATTTTACGATCAACCCAAATAGAAATTCTGTACAAATTAAGTATTAAATCCCCATTCCCTACCCCCAACCCAGCCACTGGTAATCTATATTCTAGATCCTAATTCTATGAGTTTCCTTATGCTAATTATTTTGTGTCATACCGTATTTGTTCCTTTGGGTCTGGCATATTTCACTCAACATAATGTTTTCAGGGTTCATCCCTGTTGTCTTGTGTATCAGAACTCCATTCCTTTTTATGGCTAAATAATATTCCACCATATGTATATACTATAATTTGTTTATGTGTTCATTGGTAGATGGACCCTTGGGTTGTTTCCATCTTTTGGCAGTTGTGAATAATGCCTCTATGAACATCAGTGTGCAAATATCTGTTCAAGTCCCTGCTTTCAATTCATTTGATATATATCTAGTAGAGTGATTGCTGGATCATATGACAATTCTATACTTAGCTTTCTGAGGAAATGCCAAACTGTCTTCCACAATGGCTACACCATTTTACATTGTCATCAGCAATGAATGAGTGTTCCTATTTCTCCGCATCCTCTCCAACACTTGTCATTTTCTGTTTTTTAAGTAGTAGTCATTATAGTGGGTATGAGGTAATATCTCCTTGTGGTTTTTGATTTGCATTTCCCTAAAGACTAATGATGTTAAGCATCTTTTCTTGTGCTTTTTGGCCATTTGTATATCTTCTTTGGAGAAATGTCTATTCAAGTCTTCGGCCCATTTTTAAAGTGGGTTGTTTGTCCTGAAAATGCTTCACTATATTTTATTCTAAGAGTTTTATAGTCCTGATTCTTATATTTAGGTTTTAATCTATTTTGAGTTAATTTTTGTATATGGTGTGAGATAGGGGTCCTCCTTCATTCTTTTGCATATGGACATCCAGTTCTCCCAGCACCATTTGTTGAAGAGATTATTCTTTCCCAATTGAGTGGACTTAGCAGCCTTGTCAAATCGTTTGGCCATAGATGTGAGGGTCTATTTTTGAACACTCAGTTTGATTCCATTGTTTATATGTCAGTCCTTGTGCCAGTGCCTTGCTGTTTTGACCACTGTAGCTTTGTAATAAGCTTTAAATTCAGGAAGTGTGAGTCCTCCAACTTGGTTCTTCTTTCTCAAGATGTTTTTGGATATTTGGGGCCCCCTACCCTTCCAAATAAATTTGATAATTGGCATTTCCATTTCTGCAAAGTAGGGTGTTAGAATTTTGATTGTAATTGCATTGAATCAGTAAATCATTTTGGGTAGAATTGATATCTTAACTATCTAGTCTTCCAATCCATGAGGATGGAATGTCCTTCCATTTATTTAGGTCTTTGATTTCTTTTAGCAAAGTTTTGTAGTTTTTCCATGTATAAGTTCTTTAAATCCTTGGTTAAATTTATTCCTAGGTACTTAATTCCTATTGTAAATGGAATTTTTTTCTTGATTTCATCCTCAGATTGCTCATTACTAGTATATAGAAACGTTTGATTTTTTAATTAAATTCAGTTTTATTGAAATATATTCACATACCATACAATTATCCATGGTGGACAATCAGCTGTTCACAGTACCATCATATAGTTATGCGTTCATCACCCCAGTCTATTTTTGAACGTTTTCCTTACACCAGAAAGAATCAGAATAAGAATAAAAACTAAAAGTAAAAAAGAACACCCAAATCATCCCCCTCATCCCACCCTATTTTTCATTTAGTTTTTGTCCCTGTTTTTCTACTCGTCCATCCATACACTAGATAAAGGGAGTGTGATCCACAAGATTTTCACAATCACACTATCACCCCTTGTAATCTAAATTGTTATACAATCATCTTCAGGAGTCCAGACTACTGGGTTGGAGTTTGATAGTTTCAGATATTTACTTTTAGCTATTCCAATACATTAAAACCTAAGAGGTATTATCTATATAGTGCATAAGAATGTCCACCAGAGTGACCTCTTGACTCCATTTGAAATCTCTCAGCCACTGAAACTTTATTTCATTTCATTTCGCATCCACCTTTTGGTCAAAAAGATGTTCTCAATCCCACGATGCTGGGTCCAGATTCATACCTGGGAGTCATATCCTGTGTTGCCAGGGCGATTTACACCCCTGGGAGTCGGGTCCCACGTAGCAGGGAGGGCAGTGAGATCCCCTGCCAAGGTGGCTAAATTAGAGAGAGAGGGCCACATCTGAGCAACAAAGAAGTACTCAGGGAGAGGCTCTTAGGCACAATTATATGCAAGTTTAGCTTCTCCTTTGCAGTAACGAGCCTCATAAGGGCAGGTCCCATGATAGAGGGCTCGGCACATCAAACCACAAGTCCTAATGTTTGTGACAACACCAGCGTCAGTCCAGGTGAGGAAGTCCAATACTTCTGCATTTTCCCCCAGTTCCTCAGGGGGACCCTGTAAATATATTTTTATTCTCTGCCCAAATTTCTTTGGGATGTGTCACTATTTCCCTCTAACCTATACTAACTTACCATATCTTACTTCCTATTCTAAGTTCCATGTAATTGTGGTGTTTAAACAAACTGACTGTAGAGTTATACTGTTTAGAAAATATAGATCCTGCATCAAATAGACATCTCTTCCCTTGGTCTCACATGGAAGTTGAAGTTTTAAAACACAGTCAGTTTCAACCTTTACCCTTTGGCCCAATTTGCCCTAGTCTTAACCAGATCTGCTTCATTCATATCACTAATTGAAATCTGGGTTCTTCTGCAGACTTTTTTTTTTCTTTTTTTTTAACAGTTGCTGTGCTGTGTGCTAATACTGACATTCATATCTGTCGAGCTCTAGCTCTGAGTAGAAACACTTGATTTTTGCATGTTGATCTTGTACCTTGCTACTTTGCTGAATTCATTTACTGGCTCTAGAAGCTTTGTTGTAGATTTTTTGGGACTTTCTCCATATGAGAACATGTCCATGTCCAAATAGTAAAAGTTCTACTTTTTCCTTTCCAACTTGGATGCCTTTTATTTCTTTTTCTTGCCTGACTGCTCTGGCCAGAGCTTACAGTCCAGTTTTGAATAACCATGGTGACAGAGGACATACTTGTCTTGTTAACATCTTAGAGGGAAAGCTCTCAGTCTTTCCTCATGAGTATGATGTTAGCTGTGGGTTTTTCATTTATGCCCTTTATCATGTTGAGGAAGTTTCCTTGTATTCCTATTTTTCTAAGTGTTTTTATGAAGAAAGGATCCTGGATTTGATCAAATTCCTTTTCTGGATTGATTGAGATGATCATGTGGCTTTTTACCCTCATTTTGTTAATGTGCAGTACATTAATTTTCTTATGTTGAGCCACCCTTGCATAGTTGAAATAAAACCCACTTACTCGTGGTGCATTAATTCTTTTAGTGTGCTGTTAGATTCAATTTGCAAATATTTTGTTGAGGATTTTTGTATGTATATTCATAAGAGAAATTGGTCTGTAATTTTCTTTTCTTGTAGTATCTTTATCTGGCTGTGGTTTTAGGGTGATGTTGGCCTAATAGAATGATTTATGTAGTGTTCTTTCCTCTTTAGTTTTTTGGAAGAGTTTGAGCAGTGTTGGTATTAATTCTTCTTGGAAGTTTTGGTAGAATTCTCTTGTGAAACCATCTGGTCCTGGGCGTTTCTTTTTTGGGAGGTTTTTGATGATTGCTTCAATCTCGTTACTTGTAATTGGTCTGTAGAGGTCTTCTGTTTCTTCCAGAGTCAGTGCAGTTGTGGGTTTCTAGGAATTTGTCCATTTCATCTAGGTTGTCCAAATTTGTTGGCATACAATTGTTTATAGTATCCTCTTAGGATACTTTTTATTTCTGTGGGATCAGTAGTAATGCCCTGCTGTTTTCCTTCCTTCCTTTCTTCCTGCCTGCCTGCCATTATTTACCTCCCTTTATTAATATCTAAAAGCAAAACGTTAAAAAAAAGCAGTAAGCACATAATCTAAAGAAAAAAGCCTGATAGTGGCCACCTGGCCCAGGTGCTGGAGGCCAAGCCGCAGGCCCTGCAGCAGTGCCAGCACAGGAGCCAGGAGCTCAACACTCCCAACCAGGAGTTAAATAACCACCTAGCTGCTGGGATCACCCAGTTCTGGCCACCATTGACTGGAGATGGTGGCCTATCTCATTTCTGATTCTGTTTATTTACACCTTCTCACTTTCTTCTTTGTCAGTCTAGCTAAGGCTTTGTCAATTTTATTGATCTTTTCAAAGAACCAACTTTTGGTTTGGTTATTGCTCTACAGTTTTTTTTAAATTTTCTATTTCATTTATTTCTGCTCTGGTCTTTGTTATTTCTTTCCTCCTGTTTGCTTTGGGCTTAGTTTGCTGTTTTGTTTTGTTTGTTTGTTTGTTTGTTTTTGTAGTTTCTCCAGGTGTGCAGTTAGGTCTTTGTTTTTAGTTCTTTCTTCTTTTTTAATGCAAGCATTTAGGGCTATTAATTTCCCTCTCAGCAGTGCCTTTGATGCATCCCATAAGTTTTGATACGTTATGTTCATGTTTTCATTCATCTCAAGGTATTTCCTGGTTTCCCTTGCAAGTTCTTCTTTGACCTGTTGGTTGTTTAAAATGTGTTATTTAACTTCTATATATTTGTGGGTTTCCCGGTTCTTTGTCTGTTATTGATTTCCAGCTTTATTCCATTATGATCAGAGAAGATGCTTTGTATAATTTCAGTCTTTTAAAATTTATTGAGACTTGTTTTGTGACCCAACATATCTATCTTAGAGAACAATCCATGTCTACTTGAGAACTACATATATCCTACTGTTTTGGGGTGCAGTTGTCTGTATATATTTGTGAGGTCTACTTTCTTTACCATATTTTTCAAGTGTTCTTTTTCCTTATCACTCTTCTGTCTAGATGTTCTATCTGTTGATGAGAGTGGTGTACTGAAGTCTCAAACTATTACTGTACAGGTATCTATTTCTCCCTTCAGTTTTGCCAGTGTTTGCCTCATGCATTTTGGGGCACTGTGGTTAGGTGCATAAAAATGTATGATTGTTATTTCCTTTTGGTGGATTGACCTTTCTATTAATATATAGTGTCCTTCTTTATCTCTTACAACATCTTTTGACTTAAAATTTATGTTGTCCAATATTAGAATACTACCCCAGCTCTTTTTTGGTTATTTATATGGAATATCTTTTGCCATCCTTTCACTTCCAATCTACTTGTGTCTTTGGGTCTAAGGAGATTCTCTTGTAAACAACATATAGTTGGGTCATGCTTTTTTATCCATTTTGCCAATCTATGTCTTTTAATTGGGGAGTTTAATCAATTAACTTTCAGTGTTATTACTGAAAAGACATTATTTATTTCAGCCATTTTGCCCTTTGGTTTATATATGTAATATCTTTTTTTTTTCTTTTCTTTTATTGCAATCTCCTTTTCTGTGTAGTTGATTTTTTTTTTAATGTATCTTATCCTCTCCTCATTTCTGTTTCTGAATATTTTTAAAATACTTTTTTTTGTGGTTACCCTGGGATTTATATTACACAACCTATATCTATAACCTACTAATTTGAAAAGATACCAACTTACCTTCAATAGCATACACATTCTCTGCTCCAATATCCTGTTTTCCCTCTTTATATTATTTTTGTCCCACATTACCTCTTTATATTTTGCATGCCTATTAGCAGGAAATTTACCTTTTCCTTGTTCCATTGTATTCTCTTATACGAATTACAGGGTAGAGTTGTATATAGAGGATAGAATACTGTAGGTTTTTGCATTTACCCATTCAGTTACCTTTACGGAAAATCTTCGTTTCTTCACCATACCCCAAACCACTCTCTCCTGTCTTTTCCTTTCAACATGCAGAACTCCCTTTAGTCATTCTTGTAGTTTAAGTCTTTTGTTGATGAACTTTCTTTCTGTTTATCTGTGAATATTTTAAACTCTCCCTCATTTTGTCCCCAAATTTATAACGATAAAATTTCTCTGCTGATGTGAATTTTCCAGAGCCTTACATGTGAGGCTTTCCCACATTACTTACGTTCCTCTCTAGTGTTTGTGTTTCCATGATTTTACAGGGATGACTTGACAACTGTAGGCTTTCACATAGTCCTTATATTTGTAGGGTTTTTGTCCAGTGTGTATTTCACATCATTTCAAAAGGATAAGGGCCACCTGAAGGCTCCCCCATATTGCTTATATCTATGCAGTTTCTCACCAGGATGCATTCTTACATGTTTTTGTAAGGCTGAAGACCAACCAACTGAAGGCTTTCCCACATTGCTTACATTCATAGGGATTTATCTCCAGTGTGAGTTCTCATGTGACCTTGATGGGATCTGGGAGAACTGAATGCTTTCCCTAAATTTTCACATTTATAGAGTTTCTCTCCAGTGTACATCCTCACAGGTTCTTGAAGGTTGTGGGCCAAATGGAGACTTTTCCACGTTGCTTACATTCATAGAGTTTTTCTCTAACAGTCCTTTCATGTCTTTGAAAGGTTTAGGGATAACTGATGGTTTTCCCACATTGTTTACATTCATAGAGTGTGTTATGAAGTGTCTTGAAAAGATTGATAGATAGATGAGGTCTGTCCCACATTACTCACATCTATATAGTGTCCTTCCCATATGAGTTTTCCCATGTCAAATAAGATTTGAGAACTGATGGAAGGCTTTCTCACATTGCTTACATTTGTAGGTGTTCTCTGCATTGTGAATCCTAATATGTAGAGTGAGGGAACAGGATGAGCAAAGGTTTTATCACACAGTTTACATTCACAGGGTTTCTCTCCACCCCGAAGTGTGTTGCCATGTGATTTTGAAAGGTTGAGGGAGAAATGAAGGGTTTCCCGCTTTCATTATTGCGGTCGCAGTTGATTTATCTGGGGGGGGGCGGCCGGTTGCTGAACCCTCGGCTCTCGGCGTTGCTCGGAGGGTACCGGCGGCGAGGGCTCTTTCCCGGAGGCGAGGGCGAGGCGGGGGACTGGGCCCGGTCCCCGGCGGAGGCGTGCAAGGTGTGGAGGGCGGCGAGAAGGAACAGGCAGGACACGGTTCTTTGAGGGTGAAGAAGCCAAGAGAGATTATTAGGGGTGAGCACAGGTTATATAGGCTGGCATAGAGGGCGGGGGTTGTTACACGTCAATGCTGAGGGGATAAAGGCTAGGATTGGTTCTGAGAGGGTGCGGAGGTTAGGATTGGTTCTAAGAGAGCACGGAGGTTGTTTGAAAAGGGGCGGGAGTTGCTCTGGCAACGGTGTCTGGCAACAATGTATGCGCACCGGTGGTGATGGGAGTTGCACTGGCAACGGGGAGTGTCCGGGCAAGATAAGGGGGTGGGGAAAAGGCGGTTCCCTCCGGCAAGCCTCCCCTAACAATGGTATTTTGGGTGAGGAAATGGGGCCTGCCTCCGGCCTCACTTTCCCAGGCCCGGGGGGCTGTGAAGGGCGCTGTTCACCCGTACCCACTACCCTCCCCAGGGGTGGCCGATCCCCTGGCCCAGGCCCGCCAAGTCGAAGCACGTAATCAGTGTCCCGCACATTATATTTATCTGACCTGAGAACTTTTTGAAGGCTTTCCCACATTGCTTGCATTCATAAGTTTCCTCTGCATTGTCAGTCCTTATATGTTGAATGAAAGAATAAGAATGAGCAAAGGTTTTCCCGCATAATTTACATTCACAGGATTTTTTCCCACTGTGAGTTCTCCTATGTGTTTTTAGGTATGAGGGACAACTGCAGGCATGTGCACATGCTGACATTGAAATGGTTTTTTTTCCATTGTGAGATCTGATGTGCCCTTAAGGGATGAATAACGAAGACTTCACTGCACTTAGTGCATTCTTATGATTTCACTACAGCAGTTTTCTTGTGCAGCTTAAGAGTTGGAATCTGGCTGAAGGTTTTTCTTTATTGATTACCTTCATAACTTTCACAGTCTCTCCATCATATGATTTCTTAGATGTCTTTGTGCTGATCTTCAATGATATAGTCTCCCCAATTTTTTTTCCTAAAATGTATACCCCTGTGAACTTTGCCATTTTCTATTCCTTGGATATTCCCTGCTCCCCCCCCCCCCCCCATATGTATCCTACTGAGAAACAGACCTACTGACTTTAAAGTGAATCTTATCATTGTGGGGAACTAGCTGGCTACTGTAAAGATTTTGGCCTTGACTCTGCATGACTGGAGCTAATTGTGTAGCTCTGAAGATTCTTCCTATGTACTACTCTAGGGAGCAGGCCTAGAAGCCAGGCACTGTGTGAGGAGTTTTTGAAGGACAGTTTTGCCAGATAAAGAATTTGGGGCTGGTAGTTTTTCTCT
Source organism: Choloepus didactylus (assembly GCF_015220235.1). Taxonomy (NCBI): domain Eukaryota; kingdom Metazoa; phylum Chordata; class Mammalia; order Pilosa; family Megalonychidae; genus Choloepus; species Choloepus didactylus. The sequence continues at coordinate 1,736,715 of NC_051311.1, read as the reverse complement.
TTCAGTACATTAAATATATCATACCACTGCCTGCTCACCTCTTTGGTTCCTGATGAGAATTGGCATTCACTGAGTATCCCTTGTATTGATGAGTCATTTTCTCTTTCTGCTTTCAGAATTCTCTCATTATCTACGGCATTTGAGATTCTGATTAGTATGTGTCTCAGAGTAGGTCTGTTAGGATTTATTCGATTGGAGTACATTGCACTTCTTGGACATGTATACTTATGTCTTTCATAAGAGTTGGGAATTTTTCAACTATTATTTCCTTAAATATTCTTTCTGCCCATTTTACCTTCTGTTCTTCTTCCAGGCCCCCTGATGTGTATGTTTGTGCGCTTCATGCTGTCACTCAAATCCCTGAGACACTGTTCGATTTTTTCTTGTTTCCTCTATTTGTTTGTTTGACTGTATGATTTTGATTGACCTGTCTTCTAATTCACTGATTCTTTCGTCTGCCTATTCCAATCTACTGTTGTATAAGTGCAGTGTATTTTTAATCCCTACTATTGTGTTTTTCATCTCTATAATAATTTCTGTTATGTTTCTTTTTAAGCTTTCAAATTCCTCTTTATACTCACATATTGTTTTCTTAATATCCTTTATATCCATATTTTCCTTCTTCTCCCCAACTTGATATGAGACTTTTGAACTTCTTTGATTAGTTGTTCCATATTCTTTGTCTCTTCTGAAGTTTTAATTTGTTCTCTTGACTGAGCCATATCTTCCTGTTTCTTATTATGGCTTTTAATTTTTTGATGCTGTCTGGGCATCTCAGTATTTTGATGTGTTAACTCCAAGGGTCAGTTTCTCCCTCTTGTCTAGGGTTTTATTGTTGATTGGCTTTGTGTTGAGTCTCTTCTTTGATGCATGGTTCAACTTATTCTGAACCTTTAGAGTAGCCTGTATTTAGCTGATCAGATTTTCTTGTCTTTTCTTCGTCTGATTCTTGCCCTGCATATTTTTCTTCTTTTTTTAAGATTGCGCTTTTTGTGCAATTGTTTTACCTTCAGGAGAAAGCTTCCTTTTCTATGTTGCTTCTCTGGGACTCTTGGTCTGTTCCGTTTATTTTTGTGCAGAATTTTCTCCCCAGATCTTATGATGTGTTTAAATTTTCTCCCTCACCCAGTACCCCCTTTTCCTTACACTTTTCAGTTCTGGGACCCATCTTGTCTTGCAGCAGTTCAGTCAGTGCCACCCTCCCCCCTCCCTTTCTTTTCCTGTGAGGTTTTGCTGCCTCCAGTTTCTTCCCCATTAGGGTTTGCCACCTCAGGGACCAGATGGGGTCAATCTAGAAAGGTGGAACAATCCAGAAAGGTTTTTCTGTTTAGGTAGCACAGCACACAGACTGAATTGAGTGTATGCACCTTTGCCAGCAATTCTGCTGTGTGTCTCCGCCCCCCACCCTTCGGGGGGCCCTTTTGTAAACAGCCCCCCTCAGCAGCTCATGTTCTTCCCTGGGACTCTGGGGACTTGGGTCCCTGAGCCTGGCTATACATGGGGCGCTAACTCGTTGCTGTGAGGGGCTCCGTGGTCTGCATCTGTAGCAGAAAGGACCTGGGCTGCGCTGCCTCTGTGTGACTCCCAGTCTGTGCAGGACCAAGTGAGGGGAGGAGTCTTGACTGGTGGGTCCAGGATAGAAATCTCCCGTCCAACCTTGGAGAGTTTTTCTTTATCTTCAGTTCAGCCTTTGTGGAGTCCTCCAGTTTCTATCATCCTCCCAAGGTCCAAACACATGGGATTTGTCATTTTATTCATTTATTCTGAAGGAAGACTTTGCCAGGATATATCTTATGTCGCCATGTTGATGATTTCACTAAAGGACTTTTCTTTATAAGATATTCCATTTATCATTATAGAAAGCTGTGTACCTGCACAAGTGGTGGCTGCCATCGATGTAAACACTGTCGCTAATGAAGTGTACAAGTATAACTTTCCTCACACACAGCTACTGGCCAAGACAATTGAAGTGAGTAATGGCTATTGTTTCAATAAACATATAGTAGTGAAAATGTGATTGAAAAACATGGCAAAATAGTGGGTTCTGGAGTCTTTAATTGTAGGATAAGATCACATATAAATGAAAAAGTTTAGGAAAGGAGAATTAATGTTGTATATTCTATCATATGATGATTAATTTCATGTGTCAGCTTGGCTAGGTTGTGGTGTCCAGTTGTTTTGGTCAAGCAGATCCTGGCTTGGTTGTTACCATGAGGGTATATTCTGATTTAAATCATTAGTCAGCTGATGGCAGCTATGGCTGATTACAACTATAATCAATGAGGGAAATTGCCTTCGTCAGTAGCAATGAGAGAAGTCTCATCCAGTCAGTTGAAGGCCTTACTGGAATGATTTCAGCAGTCAGAAGAGGAATTTCTATCTCTACTTCAGCCAGCCAGCTTCTCCTGGGGTATTCGTCACCTTCATCAGAATTCCCAACTTGCAGCCTGCCCTGCAGAATTTGGACTTCCCATCCCGATGGGCGCATGAGTCAATTACTGTAATAAATCTCTTAATATTTTCATATGTATATTTCTTGTTGGTTCTGTTTCTGTTTTTCTGGAGAACCCTAATATGTATCAGAAGAAAGCATGCTATTCCGCACCCCACCCCTCTTTTTTTTCCTCCTTCTAGCTTTAGAGCAAGAGATGGAGAGATCAGTATTTTGGTGTCTGGGAGAAAGGATTGACCTGTAAGAATGTGCTTGACTTCTAAGTGCTTGGTTCTGTAGTAACATTAAACTTTGTTAAATTCTTTTACTTTTGGTTAATATTCATCTACAACATAGCATGTGGGCAAAACAAGGGAGGTAATCATTGGCTATTATTATTGAGTGCTTACTTTAGCAAGCATGTCAAAATTAAACATGTTATTTCACCTGTGATGAACTCAGCAGAGTTATTTAACAGTCTGTACATTATGTGAGTTATTTTAAAAATGATATGAAATTCTGATTTTTCTCCCAATTTCTTGTCATACAAATTTTCACACTCAAATTTGCCTGGAGGCCATAATTTACATACAATTAACTGCGCTCATTTTAATTGTGCAGTTTGAATTTTGACCAATATACACAACTGTGCAGTACTACCACCAGCATCAAGTCCTAGAACATTCCATCAGCATCTTCCTTAGTGCCCCATTGTAGTCAGTCCCCACCCCAGCCAGCCACCCATCTGCTTTCTGTCATGATTGATTGATTTCCCCTATTTAGAATATCATGAATGTAATCGTAAGAGTGGAACTCTTTTGAGTCATACTTCTTTTGTTCACATAATGTTTTTGGAATTCATCCCCATTGTTGTATATGTCAGTAGTTTGCTCTTTTGTTGTTGCTGTGTTCTTTTCTATACCATGCAGTGTTTCACACAACAGTGTCACGTCATTTTAGACATTTAGGTTGTTTTGAATTTGGAACTCTTAGAAATAAAGTTGCTGTAAACATTCACGTATACATCTTTGGGTGGATCTTTCTTTCATTTCTTGTGGATAAATACCTAGAAGGAGAATTGCTGGGTCAAATGGTAAGTCTTTTTAACTTTCTGAGAAAATGCCAACTGTTCTCCAAAGTCTTTGTTCCACTTTATGATCTCATCAGCAGTGTTTAAGTTCTTCATTTGTTCCACTTTCTCACCAACACTTGCTGTTGTTGGTGTTTGTAATTTTAGCCATTCTAGTGAGCGTGTATTCATATTTATTTGTGACTCTAATTTGTATTTCCCTGATAGCTAATAATGTTGGGTATCTTTTCTCGTGCTCATTGGCCATTTTTGTATCTTCTTTTGTTAAGAAATTCTTTGTCCAATTTTTGTTTAGGGTGATTGTATTTTTTTGTTGTAAGAGTTGTTTATCAAGTTGATTGTCAGATATATGTATTGCAAATAATTTCTACAAGTCTAGAGGTTGCCTTTTCATTTTCTTAACTGTCAGAGTGCAGAAGTTATGTTTCATTGAATTCATTCCTGTTCATGTATTGTCTTTTTTTTCCTCTGGCTACATTTAAGATTTTCTCTTTATCACTTGTTTTCAGGAATTTTATAACGATGTGCATTTTTGTGTTTTTCTTTGTATTCATACTGCTTGGACATTGTTTCAGTTTTTTTTGTTTATAATTGTCATCAAATTTGGCAAAATTTGGGCCATTATTTCTTCCAGTAGTTTCTCTGTCACTATCCTCACTTCACCTCTAATAATACATGTATTATATCTTTGGCATTGTCCTCCTGGTCACTGAGAGTATTCATTTTTAGTTTGTTTTTCTCCCTGTGCTTTAGTCTGGATAATGCCCATTGCTGTGTCTTCAGATTCCCAGATCTTTTTTATTTTATTTTTAGCAGTGTGTAATTTTTTTTATTTCAAATACTGTATTTTCAATTTCAGAAGTTTCAGTTAAGTCCTTTTCTTATCTTTAATATCTTGCCTCTTTTTGTTTTTATTTGCCTTTAGATCCTTGAACAAATTATATGATATTTATGGTAACTGTTTTTAAATGATTATCTGCTAATTCCAGCACTCTCTCCTTGCTGGGTGTCTCTCTATTGGTTGATTTTCTCCTTGCTTTGGGTTGTATTATCCTGCTTCTTAGCAGTCAAGTAATTTTTATTAGGAGACTGACATTGTAGATTTTATATTTTCAAGGCCTGGAATACTTAAAAGAATGTTGGATTCTGTTCTCACATGCAGGTAATTGCAGATAAGCTCAATTCTTTTGAGGCTTGTTTTAAAGCATTTTTAGAGTGGGTCTTGTGTAGCCTTCACTCTCAGGATCATCTAATCCCACTATTAAAACTTGCCCTTCCAACTTTCAGTCAAATGCTCCATGTATTCAGCCAGATGTCTCTACTCTAGTTGGTGGTAACCCAAGTTATTCTTAGCCCTTTGTGAGATCTGGAAATTTTTTGGCTTATAACTTTCTCATAATTGTTCTTTCCCAAGCATTTGTTCTCTGCCCTACCTCATAAAGTTTTACCCAGTGCATGTACACACTGGTATTCAGCAAAAGGCTCAGAGGGGCTGCTGTGTGTATTTTGCATCTTGACTCTGTGTCTGGAATTCTGCCTCCTTTTCTGGAACTCTGCCTTGTAATTTCTAATCACCTTGGCCTCTCTGAGCTTCAGTTTCTTTCTTCAGCTCATGTGGATTACCAGATCCCATGTGGATTTCCCTTTCCTTCACTGCTGTCTGGAAATTGTTTCCAGGCAGAAATCTGGGGCAATCATGAGATTCAACCCGTTTTTTCCCTTTTCTCAGGGGTGATAGTGCAGTATCTGCAACTGTTGTTATTAATATTTAGTCCAATTTTCTAGTTTTTTTACAGAGGGAAGGTCAGTCCCTTAGAATTTACTTCCTCAAGGACAGAAGCAAAAGTATCACAAATTTGTGGGTTTTTTTTTTTTTTTGTATTTGTTTTTTGATATATACAATTTTAAAGTGTACAATTCCACAGTTTTTAGTATATTCACAAGGTTGTGTAACCGTCACCACTTTCTGATTCCAGAAAGAACATCTCCATTACCCCAAGAAGTAATCCCAGGTCTATTAAGCAGTCATCCCCATTTCTCCTATTCCCCCTACTTCCTATGTCAAGTACTAGTCTACTTTCTGCCTTCCATCTCTTAATCTCTTCCTTGATGTTCTGGTCAGCCCTGTTCTTAATGGTAATCTCTGACGTGGAAACAGGGTGTCATGTCTAGGTCAGATGCTAGGAACTAAGCCAAGGATCCTGTCCAACTAGAGGAGTGCAGCAGTCTGGGAGGACTAGGGGCAGCTGTTTAATTTCTCAGAGCTCCCATTTGCCACCCCACTGCTTATGCAAGGTTGTTTTGAAATTTTAGTTTAACCAAAGTTGTCTTGAAAAGTATTAAGTGTCATATAAACTGCTATACTTTGTGATATATTTAGTGAGTTATAGTTAGTTAGCATTTCCCCTTCTTCCCCAGTCTATCCATGTTTTCATATTCTTTCTCTCCCAAATGTTCATTCTCTAGGGCATTCCCCTGGAAGAGTTCAACAGGTGGTCTTTCGATATGATCCTGATGAGCCCTCCATGTCAGCCATTCACAAGGTACGGACAGTGGATGCTCTTCTTGGGGAGAGCACTCCCGCTGGGCTCATTAGGGCACATCCTGCCACAGTGGGCACATGGACACTGGGACAGCCATCTGGGACGGCCGTCAGCTGCGCTCTCATAGCTTATCCAATTACGTGTATAACTCAGCGTTGGTCATGAAGGCAATGGCAAGTGTTGCCGAATGAGCACAGGAATTTGGTCAATGGTTGACATGCGGAGACTCTAAGGAAGTCTTTTATCCCTGCCTAAGAGACAACATTTATTTCTGGCCCAAATTACCTTAAATTACCTTAAATTATTTAAGTTGATGAACACTCAGGAATGTATTTCTCATACTGATTAATCAAAGTGGATTTCCCTAAGGAATCTAAATCTAATTCAAGTCCTAAATTACTTAACTGTAAAATTTAAAGCTAGCCAAGTATGCATGTGTTTACATATTTCTTAAAATTTATATGTACATTTAATAATTCTGAATTTCTGCAGTATGTTGCAGTTTCTTTTTAAAATTATATGTTATTTATTTGGCTATGTGTTTCAGAAAGTTGTAACTTGGATGAAAATCTTGACTAGCTCATCTTCATTTGGATATTTTAATCATTTAATGATAATTTGTAGTGCCTTACATGGAGTGTGCCATCATCATTTTACGGGTGAGAATCTGAGGCATAGGAAGGCTAGGTCCCCTCCCAAGGCCATACAGGTAGAACGTGTCAGGTGTGCCGGCCAGTCATGTACTCCTGCTATGGCAGTGTGCTAGTAAGTGGGATTTCATCTGTGATACCTGGTCTAGTTCAGCTGCAGTTTCATGCTGGATTTCTGTCTGAGCTTTGCTTTCATTTAAAGAACTCTTTAAGAAATTATTTCCTCAAGGATGTGCCATGCCCTCAGAAGGCAGGCACTGTTTGGTGCTGTCCTCCCTGTCCTTGTGTGAGTGGCTGGCAGATGAGTAGTTCTCTTCTGACATGGGGCAGCCTGTGGGGTGGGCTGTGTGGTGAAGGAATGCCCACCGTGCCTGTGAGACAGGGGGAGGGTGGTGGTGCATCCTGGGGGTGTGCCCAGGTGATGGCCGGCCCGTGGGCAGGTGGGGGTGTTCCCCTGGAAGTCGTTCCAAGCACCTGTGGGAGAAGGGCCTGTTGAAGTGAGGAAGAGGGTACAGAAGAGAGCATGACCCAGCCCAGTACGCCTCACTGTGACTGCCCAGGGCCTTGCCCCACTCCCACCCCACACCGCCCACCTACCGTGACAGCCCCTGTGGCCCCATGTGGAACTCTGAGCTGCAGGGGCCAGCCTGAGAAGAAGCTGCCCAGTCTCATCCTCTCGTGAGCCAAGTGCAGTCAAGTTGAGAGCCCAGAAGGCCACGTCAAGCAACTCAGTGATGATGAGGGTTGATGAAGCAGCACAGGCTCAGACCTGAGTCCCTGGCATCTGTTCTTTGGACCTGTGTGCCTCCCTTCCTGCTGGATCCTGGGCCCATGAGACTCCTGCCATCTGCCCCCTCTCTGCACCCTGCTCCAGGGATTAGATCTCCCATTCACATGGGCGAGGCCATACTTTCTTCAGATATTGCTGTGTCCTGCTCCATGGGGCTGGTCCCCAGTGCCTTCAGCGCCACGTCACTGCTCTCCCCACCCAGCTCCCTCAGCTTGTCTCACCTGGGGCAGCCACTTGGGGGTGTGCGTGTGCACGTGTGCATGCGTGTGTGACTGTGTGCCTCTGTTGTGTCTGCATGTATATTTTGGCTTTGCATGCACGTGTACATGTGTATACCTCCGTGTGTGTCTGCATGTGTGTGTCTGTGTATGTGTGACTGTGTGTCTCTGTGTGATCTGCATGTATATTTTGGTTTCCATGCACGTGTACGTGTGTATACCTCCGTGTGTGTCTGCATGTGTGTGTCTGTGTATGTGTGACTGTGTGCCTCTGTGTGTGTCTGCATGTGTATCTTGGTTTGCATGCATGTGTACATGTGTATACCTCTGTGTGTGTCTGCATATGTCTGTGCATGTATGTGTGTCTGCATGTGTGTATATGTGCTTGTACCTTTCCTAAATGGGGTAATTCTAAGAGGGTAATTGATTTTATTCTTTGTTGACTTCTTGTTCCTCTTTGCCATTTGGCATATTGTTTTGTAAAAATAAATGTTTAAGTGTGTACTCATTAGATATGCAAGGCTATTTTTTTGTTTTAGTTTTGTTTAGATAAATAAATGCATATTTTCTCTATAGGAACAAAGATGATCATATTATTCATAAGGACTGAATTATTTCAATGCTCTTGGTTTTGATTGTGTTAAAGTGCTATGATATCTTTATATAAGATTCTCAGTTGACTTCTATGTCCTCTCCTCTGCTGTTTTAGAATTGGCCTGCAGGGTGATGTGACAGATGCACGGACGAATAGCTTTTTGTATATTCTAAATATTCTTCCAAGGTAAAGACTTTGATTCTTGTGCTAGTTTACCTCAGATGTAAAGTGTTGGATCCTGAAGAATTTTATAGAGAGAAACAGTGCACACACGTTCTCCCTTAGATTCCGTGCATGGCTAATGGGGTACCTGCAGATGTCTCACGATGTCTTGTTGACCCCATGTGAGGACAGGGTCCCCCCTGACCACCAAGTCCTGTGGCCTCTGCTGGGAGGGTAAGAGCAGATGGGGCTGAGCGGGTGAGCCCTGTCACCCTGGTCTGGCCTCTGCAGCCCCTCAGGGCCTCCACCCTATAGGGAGGGCAGACCCCCAAGCTGTGCAGCACAGGTCCCAGTGCACATGCACGGCGTGAGGTAGACTTCTGGGGACACTCACACATCGATGTTAGCTCTAAAAGGGGCGCAATGCTTATAAAAGAGAGTTCAGAAAATTACTTGCCTCGTGTTTCCCACAACTAACGGTTTTTCTTTTTTTTTTTTTTAGATTACAAAAAATGCCAAAGTATATTCTTTTAGAAAATGTCAAAGGTTTTGAGGTGTCTTCTACAAGGTAAAAAGTGTATTTGTCTTGCATACATCTTAGCCTTGGTGTGCTTTATAGTGGGAACTGTTGTGAAATAAATGCGTACATTCTGACATTTTATATATGAAATGTGTTTTGTTCCTTGTTTGAAAGTATGTTGCTGAAGGCAGATATTGTGAAATGTGTTGGCTTCAACAGTGGGGATTTATTAGCTTACAGTTTTGAGGCTGAGAAAATGTCCAAATCGAGGCATCATCAAGGCGATGCTTTCTTCCTGCAGACTGGCTGCCAGCGACCCGGGGCTCCTCTCCGCACGGCCGGGCACTGGGAGGCACCTGCTGGGCTCTCCCTGCTCTTCTGGGTTTTGGTTGGCTTCTGTGGCTTTCCCTCTGTTTTGCTGGATTACATTCTCTTATAAAGGACTCCAGTAAAGAGGATTAAGACTCACCTGGGCCTCGCCTTATACATTTAAGTAGGTCCACACCCACAGGAATGGATTAGCTTTAAGAGCATAGTTTTCTGGGGTACATGCAGTTCCAAACCACCCCATTCCTTGAGAATGATTTTTACCAATGAGTAACATAAAGTATCACCAAGTTTGGATCAACTGATTCTTTCCCATTTTGATATGTTTGATTTTTTTCCAGAGTAAGCACTCATTTTAATGAGAATTGTGTTTCTCAATTTTAAAATTGTGTTTCTCAATATGGTTGCCTGTTTCTTAAGAAGTGGGCTTGAGTGAGACTGGTGGCGCTGGCTGGAATTTTCCGTCTTAAGGGTGGATGGGAGCAGGAAGCCCAGTGTCGAGGCCCAGACAGTAGCCACTGGGGGAGCCTCTGTCCACTGCGTTGGCTTGACGCTCAGATGGTGGCTGCTGGGGAAGTCTCCATCCACTCTGTGGACTCGCAGCTGCTCGGAGGGTAACAGGAGCGTCCGTCCACCATGTTGGCTCGAGGATCGGACGGTAGCCACTGGGGTAGCCTCTGTCCCCCCGTCGGCTTGGCTGCTCTCGTGTGCCACCTGGAAGATGGAGTTCCAGTCCCCACAGCAAGGCGGTCATCAGTGGGATTAGAGGCTCTGACTGCCTTCGGTGTGGCTCAGTTATCTTTGTAACAGGAAACTCGCTCTCTCTCTTCAGGAGAGGTAGTTTCTCAAGCTCTGGAGTTAGTAGAGACCCAGGATCATTCTCTTTCTAGACTTTGAGCGAAGGTGCAGTTTCCACTTAAAATGAAGTTTTATACAGTCTTCTAAATGTAATAAGCCCATTTTCAGGTATAGGGTAAAAGTTTTTCTTTTCTCTGTCCTTTTTAGAGACCTGATGATACAAACAATAGAAAATTGTGGCTTTCAGTACCAAGAATTTCTATTATCTCCAACCTCTGTAGGTACCACAATTATAAACCTTTATATATATATATATATTATAATTTAAAGGCTGGGCTGTTTTTTTCCCCAAAGGGAATTTGATTTAGTAAGTAGAATGGATCTATTTTGGATAATATTCTAGGTGAATCTTGAATTGTGTTCAGACATGGGTCTTAACTTACTAAGGAATATTATATATGCCTATGGAGTTATTTATACATAAATTATGAAAAATTTTACTATAGAACTTGAAGTTCATAGAGTATAAACATTTTTTTTTCCACATGGAAAATACAAAATAGTGTTATTTTGAAAACATGTGGTATGGCATTTCCAAAATAGGTGTGCTATAGTTTAATAATGTTTCAAAATAATTTAAAATAGAAAACAAAATGAATATATGATAACTTTCTAATTACTTTTTTCTGACATTACATTAAAACTCAAACATTGCTTCCATTTGATGGGTAAGAAATCAAAGTAATTGGTTATGATAAAATATTTGGCAGATATGCAATTTTGTGTCAGTGTCTATTTTTTCTTGTCATTGTTCTTGTTAGTTTCTTATCACGTTTTGCTATATTATACAGTTCTTTGCCCTGAAACTAAAAGAAAGCTCATTTCAAAAATTAGATATAAAACTGTAGAAATTGACAATATATCTGATGTCTTCAAATTTATGTCATATTTGTTGCTTTTTAATTTATAAAATTTAGTGAATCCTTTTTTAATAAAGTGAGATAATAAATAGCCAAGAATAGTTCTGTTTGAATTTCATTGTTTATGATTACCTATTATCAATAATGGGTGTAGAAATGCTTATATAACTTCTTACCTAGGAAATATAAAATGAAAGTGACTTATAGACATATAATTCATTAGATTCAATCTTTATCTCATTCAAATAAAGGTACAAAGCAACAGCTTAAAAGTTTTAAGAATTTGCTGCAAAGAAGAATTCCACAAATCAATACTAGAGTCTGCTGTGGAAGAAGCTGAATGTGTACATCTGGGCGAGTTTCTCCTAGGTGGTCACATGGGATCAGTCTCTTTACTTTCCTGCAGTAACTAGCTGCTGTGCTTGCCTTGCAGCTTGGCATTCCGAACTCAAGGCTGCGTTATTTCCTCATTGCAAAACTCCAGTCAGAGCCATTCCCTTTTCAAGCCCCTGGACAGGTATTATTATTATTATTATTCATTTATTTCTTGCAAATGTAGTGCAGTCTGCTAATTTATCTTCAAAAACTGCTTTGTGTGCATTTATGTGTGTCCTCTAGAGTTGTAGAGTAGACTCTGACCCAGCTCTTTTTCTTTCCTCATGCCACTTGCGTTGCTTTAAGCAAACCAAAAACGAAACAGAAAACAAAAACTTTTCTTTCATCATTAAAAAAACAAAAAGTTAAAATACAAAAATACCATTAGTGCTGTTACCCCCATTTTCCTCCCATAATTGACTATTCTGTATTTATTCTTTTTTCTCCAGTAGAAGCCATTGGCTGCTTTTGATAAAATTTAACGTACACCCTTAAAAATGCCTTTAGAGTATTTTAACAAACTGGTGGCATTTTCTTTGAATTCGGTGCTGTTTGGCTTTGACTGCTTAAAGTACAGTAATGATTAGGGCAGCCAGAATAAAATGCTCGAGTGTCATCGACGGTGTCCCTAAGTGCATGAGGAGGCCTGTGTGCTCTGCCTCCAGAGGCTTCAAAACCAGAGTCGGGGCTGGGGGCCACGCTCCTGACCTGACCCACAGGGACGGGCGCTGCAGGGCCTGAACTCCCCACGGGCGGGTGGGCTCTGCCAGCCCCCTAGAATGTGACTCCACTGTTCCCCCTTTCCACGGTGGGCACGTCCAGAACTGATGCATGCAGGATTTTCACAAACACTTCATCCTTAAAATTGCTGGAACTCTTTTCTTGTACAAAATGGGACTTTATCGTGGTTATGGGTTTTACGGAAACAAGTTTTGCCTAAGGGACTCATGAGTAGAAATAACTTCAGTGTGAAAAGCCCTTTTCTTTTGCTGACCACTCTTTTTCCTTTAGACCATGAATATGACTCAGTGTTTCCTTTTTAGTGGAGTATGGCAAACTTTAACCCAAAACACATGTTCAGAAAATGTCAATGTTGCTCTCCAAACTTCTTTTCCAAATATGATGCTTATCTGTATTCAACATGTTTCTGATTACTTTGTTGAATGTCTTATTAATAAATATAGAAAGCGGTAACCCATGAAAGAAATTAGCAGTAGCCTGGTGACATCATAGCTATATGATGAATAACCTGGAATGAGTTGTATAAATACAAGCAAACCACGTTTTCTGTCTTTTTAATGACAATCATTTAAAAGCTAAAGAAACTTCTGTATATGTTTGGGCGCTAGTAATTTGTCTTTTATTTTTAATAAAGCTTTTGACACTTTGTATATTCTTACTTAATGCCAGGTACTAATGGAATTCCCCAAAATTGGATCCAAAAATCCACAAAAATGTGCAATAGATGCAGAAAAGAGAATAGAAGAAAAGAAAAATGAACCCAGTATTTTATGTGCGGGCAGCACACCGTGTTCTGGAAAAGAGGCCATACTTTTTAAGCTGGAAACTGCAGAAGAAATCGACAGGAAACACCAACAGGACAGTGACCTCTCTGTTCAGATGCTGAAAGATTTTCTTGAGGTGGACGGTGACAGGAAGCCGTACTTCTTGCCCCCAAAGTCACTGCTGCGATACGCTCTTCTCTTGGATATTGTGAGGCCCACGTGCAGGAGGTCCACGTGCTTCACAAAAGGGTGGGTTTTAAAGAGACGTGACTCCCGGTAGGCCCAAAAGAACTGGTGCTCATAGCTATCGTTACTTTTCATCCTCACGACTAGGAGCATTTTACAGAATGTTTCTGCTAGAATAATTTTGTTGTCCCTAGCTGCCTGCCTCTTGTTCTGATGGAGCAAGTGGGTGAACGTTTCTGGCAGAACATTACGTGCACATTATGTTCAGAAAAGTGCTCCTGAGAGATGGGGCCACCCGGGTGGGGCCTCCCAGCACCGTCGCCCAGATGCAGGCCCCACCAGGGCGGCCGGGTCTCCAGCAAGCCTTCATAGACTTGGGTCTGCGCTTGCTGTCCGTGCAGAAGAGGAAATTCGATTTTAATCTGAGTAAACTTGATTCATCTGGAGGGCACTGGGGATATTTTTAAAGTTAGATTTTACTCATTTTTAAAACATGATTATTGCATTTCCGTGGTTCACATTAAAAGGTACAGTGGCTGTGAGCCCCCCTCCGCCCCGTCCCCAGCCGTCCAGTTCCAACCAGTGACCCCAGTGGTGAGGCCGTGCGGGGTGCTGTGCGAGGGCACAGTTCAGTGTGCGTGCTTGTCGCCGTCCCCCTTTAAACTGAAGCGTGTGCATGCATCCTTCCCTGTCCGTCCTTCTGCACAATGTAAATTCTGCGGTCGCAGTTGATTTATCTGGGGGGGGGGGGCGGCCGGTTGCTGAACCCTCGGCTCTCGGCGTTGCTCGGAGGGTACCGGCGGCGGGGGCTCTTTCCCGGAGGCGAGGGCGAGGCGGGGGACTTGGCCAGGTCCCCGGCGGAGGCGTGCAAGGTGTGGAGGGCGGCGAGAAGGGAAAGACAAGACACTCTTCCTCCAGTAGGGGTAGAACAAAAGGGGGGTTTATTCAGGGGGGTAAAGCCAAGAGCGTTTATTAGGGGTGAGCACAGGTTATATAGGCTGGCATAGAGGGCGGGGGTTGTTACAAGTCAATGCTGAGGGGATAAAGGCTAGGATTGGTTCTGAGACGGTGCGGAGGTTAGGATTGGTTCTAAGAGGGCACGGAGGTAGTTTGAAAAGGGGCGGGAGTTGCTCCGGTAACGGTGTCTGGCAACAATGTATGCGCACTGGTGGTGATGGGAGTTGCACTGGCAACGGGGAGTGTCCGGGCAAGATAAGGGGGTGGGGAAAAGGCGGTTCCCTCCGGCAAGCCTCCCCTAACAGTGTTATTTTGGGTGAGGAAATGGGGCCTGCCTCCGGCCTCACTTTCTCAGGCCTGGGGGGCAGTGGAGGGCGCTGTCGCCCGTGCCCACCACCCTCCCCAGGGGCTGATCAGGTCCCCCAGCCCAGGCCCGCCAAGTCGAAGCACGTAATCAGTATCCCGCATTTCCCCCTTCTTTTCTAATTAAAGGAAGAAGCTTACCGGAGAGATCCGCTAAGGGATGAGGGAAGGGGGAGGCCGGGGAGGGGAAAAGGGTTGACGGTTGCTCAGAGAGGCTGGAGCTCGACGTTGGTGTGGCGCCCGGGCGCTCGACAAGGGCCTCGCTGCTAGCGGGATGGGCGAAGGTGGAAGGTTTAACTGGAGCTCGAGGTTGGTACGAGGTTCAGGCGATTGAGAAGGGCCTCGCGGTCGGCGGGTTGACCGGTGGCGGTGAGGTTGCGGAGGGTTGGTTGTCATCTTGGAGTAGGGAGCGTCAGAGGTGGCGAGTCGCTGGTACTGGATTTGCACGAACGAGGAAAAAATAGCATCTGTTTGTTTTCTTACAAGTTGGACGATTCTGCGGATAATGCAGGGTCCTAAAGTGAGAGCTAGAATGATCATTAGTAGGGGGCCGAGGAGAGGGAGGAGGTAAGGGAGAGGGGGGTAAAGATGTGGGACCAATAGCTGGTGGCTTCACGGTCTCTTCTACGTTGTTCTAGTTCCTCTCGGACCTTCTTTAGGCTGTCCTTGGCGAGACCTGTGGAATTGGCATATACACAGCACTCTTCTCCTAGGGCGGCGCAGAGGCCTCCTTCTTTGAGGAGGAGAAGGTTGAGACCTCGGCGGTTTTGGAGCACTACCTCAGAGAGGGAATTGACAGAATTTTTAAGATGGGAAATAGCGTTTTGTATTGAGGGTTTGCACGTTAAGGCAGGGGGTAAGTCCTGTAGAGGAGCAGAGCCATTGAGAGGAGTTGTGGGGAATAAGAAACTTGGCAGAGCTGCTGGGAGAGGAGTAGTTGGCACAAGCTGTGAGGTTGGGAGAGTTACTTGAGCGAGGGTGGATGCACTTTCCTGTAAAGGAGACTGAATGAAAGGTTAGGGGGACGGCAGAGGTATTCCAATTGCATTCCAAGGGGCTGTTCTCTGTGTTTTCTGAAAAGGAGAGGTTGGAGGCAATTGGTTCATACAGGGGGGAAGAAGTGGAGAGGCAAAGCCAACAAGAGGAGGTAAGATAGGGGTGGGAGGAATTCACTGAGGTGAAGGCCGCTTGGATAAGGTCGAGGAGGGGAGAGGAGTAACGAGAGGGGGGTAGGAAAGGTTGGGGTGGTGGGGTTGGCGATGCGTTGTTTGCAGCTGAGGTGCGGCTGGTCTGGAGGGCTGTGGAAAAAGGGGGTTCACTCGGACTGGGGTTTAGGCCCAGGTGTACTGTTGTCATCTGGTGCACCAGGTTGCGGAGACGATGGCGTTCTCGTCTCGTTAGACGCGTGGTTGCTGGTGGCGGGCCGGATTGCCCTTCCTGGGATCCAGATTGGTTGTGCTGCATCATCTGGGAAAACACAAGCAAACCCGCGCCCCTGGGCGAGGAGTGGGGAGGGACCCTTCCAGGCATTATTCTCTGGGTCCTTCCAGTAAACCATCGGGGCCTGGGTGGGCCTATACGAGGGCCCCCAATGTTTATGTAGGGGCGAAAGCCCTTCTTTATTGAATGTGAGTAGATTAAGGTGAATAAGGGCTGCTATGATAAGGTCCCCTGGAGTTGCCTGGGGGAGCATTGCCCTTTCTTTTTCAATTTGTGTTTTTAAGCGGCGATGGACTGCTTCCACAATGGCTTGCCCCTGTGGATTATAGGGGATGCCGAAATGATGGGTGATGTTATATAACTGAAGAAAGGCCGCAAAGGAGGCACTGCGATAGGCAGGCCCATTGTCCGTTTTTAGGTCCCAGGGGACTCCCATGAAGAGAATTCCCTGTCTTAGGGCCTTGATACAGTGTTTGGCCGTTTCCCCGGCGAGGGGGACTGCATAACACATGGCCGAGAAGGTGTCAATCATTACATGTACATACTTGAGGCGCCCAAAGGACGGTACATGAGTTACATCCATTTGCCATCTAGAATTGGGTTTTAGGCCTCGTGGGTTGACTCCCTGAGGTTGCAGGGGGCCAAGCGGCGCGAAGGGCGCACAAGTTGCACAATTGCGGACAAGATGTTTACAGGTATCTAGGGGGAGGCCACATAAATGATGTAACGACGTAGCCGAAAAGTGAAACCTGGAATGCAATAACTTGGCCTGGTTAACAGCATCCCCCGGAGGGGCTGCCGTGTGGGTTAGCATAGCTTGGGTAGTCTGAGCTGAGACCACTTGGTCTACTATACTATTGCCATTAGCCAGGGGCCCCGGAAGGCCTGAGTGACTACGAATGTGGCTAATGAACCAAGGATCCTGTCGATGCTCCAGGATGCTTCTGAGGTCAGAAAGTGCTTTATCAATGGCCGAGTCTCCGGGGAAAAAGGTGGAAAACGCGAGGACTCGGCAGACCTGATACGTGTAGAGGCTGTCAGTGAAAATGTTTACTGGGTGGTTGCAGTGGGCGTTTAGCGCGTATGACACTGCCAGAATTTCCCCCACTTGGACTGAATGAAGGTTGACATAACTGAATAGGCGGGGTTCCGGGTGGTCCTGGGAATAAGAGAGGAAGGCGAAACGGGTTTTGGAGGCGTCAGTGAAGACGGTAGTAGCACCCGGGATGGGTACAGAGGAAGGGAAAGGATGGAAGGGGCTGCGGAAGGGAAGCTTGGCGAGCCCCTGTAACAGTCGATGGCTAGGATAGTGGCAGCTGAATTCCCCATGAAATCCTTCCAAGAGGATTTGCATGTCCGGGTTATTACATATAAGCAGGCGGGTTTGGCCTGCGTCCAGGGGCTAAACAATTTTTCCCGGCGGCGCTCCAAATACATGAACAGCCAGGGTGACTAGATCTGAAGCTAGGCTGATTCAGAGCCACACTGCGGGGCAAATTTTCCTAAGCCGGCTTTTAGCAGGGTGCACTCAAAGTAGAGGGCCTGGCACGGGAGTGGGGGCAGGGGCAGCGCTGTCCTAAGGGTTGTCTTGAGGTGTAGAAGGCAGCCAGGGGTTGTTAGTCGGCAGGGTGGGAGGAGTAGCGGCAACTGCCGGTAGCCGCTCCGAGGGGGAGCTTGTCGAAGGGGGAGGCGGAAGTGGGAGGCCCTAAGCGTCGCAAGATGGCGGCGCGGTAGGCGTGGCCAAGACACAAGATGGCGGACTAGCTCCGCCCTGTGAGAGGGCGGGGTCTAAGGCATAAGATGGCGGACTAACTCCGCCCTGTGAAAGGGCGGGGCCTAAGGCATAAGATGGCGGACCAGCTCCGCCCTGTGAAAGGGCAGGGCCTAAGGCATAAGATGGCGGACTAGCTCCGCCCTGTGAAAGGGCGGGGCCTAAGGCATAAGATGGCGGACTAACTCCGCCCTGTGAAAGGGCGGGGCCTAAGGCATAAGATGGCGGACCAGCTCCGCCCTGTGAAAGGGCGGGGTAAAGCGCATGCGGTTTCCGGCCTGGCTTAGGGCTGACGTCATCACTAGAGCACTTCCTCCCCTCAGTAGAAGAAGAAGGAGGAAGTTCGCCATTTTGGAGCAGTCTGGGGGGGCAGTTGCAAAGAGGTACACGGCGCCAAACAAAGAAATAAAGATACAAAGGGCTACAGCAAAGTAATGGAGGGGAAGAGGGAGAGCGTTAGGAGGAATGGGGGTCATAGAAGAAAAGGACGAGAGGCAGACGGAAGAATGGGTAGTGGGGAAGGGAGGAGCGGCTCCGGAGCGGCGAGGGAGAGGCAGCCCCTAACGCGGAGCGGCGAGGGAGAGGCGGCCCCTAACGCGGAGCGGTGAGGGAGAGGCGGCTCTGGGAGCGGCGAAGGAGAGGCGGCCCTTACCTTGCAGGCGAGGAAAAGGAAAGCTGGAGAGGCGTCCGGGCGAGCGAGTGGCTTCACGGGACCGCTGCGTGGAGAGGACGTCTAATTGCAGGTGCCCCACGTTGGGCGCCAGTTGCGGTCGCAGTTGATTCGTCTTGGGGGGGGGGGTGGCGGCCGGTTGCTAAATCCTAGGCTCTCAGGCTTGCTCGGAGGGTACCGGCGGCGGGGGCTCTTTCCCGGAGGCGAGGGCGAGGCGGGGGACTTGGCCAGGTCCCCGGCGGGGGGGCGTGCAAGGTGTGGAGGGCGGCGAGAAGGAACAGGCGGGACACGTTTCTTTGAGGGTGAAGAAGCCAAGAGAGTTTATTAGGGGTGAGCACAGGTTATATAGGCTGGCATAGAGGGCGGGGGTTGTTACAAGTCAATGCTGAGGGGATAAAGGCTAGGATTGGTTCTGAGAGGGTGCGGAGGTTAGGATTGGTTCTAAGAGAGCACGGAGGTAGTTTGAAAAGGGGCGGGAGTTGCTCCGGTAACGGTGTCTGGCAACAATGTATGCGCACTGGTGGTGATGGGAGTTGCACTGGCAACGGGGAGTGTCCGGGCAAGATAAGGGGGTGGGGAAAAGGCGGTTCCCTCCGGCAAGCCTCCCCTAACAGTGTTATTTTGGGTGAGGAAATGGGGCCTGCCTCCGGCCTCACTTTCTCAGGCCTGGGGGGCAGTGGAGGGCGCTGTCGCCCGTGCCCACCACCCTCCCCAGGGGCTGATCAGGTCCCCCAGCCCAGGCCCGCCAAGTCGAAGCACGTAATCAGTATCCCGCAAATTCGATATTATTACTCAAGATATAAAGCACTTTTCGATTCTCATGGGATAGGTATATCACAATTTATTTAACCTGTCAAAAGAACTGCTGCTGCAGAAAGAAAGAAGGGGGCTGCACTAACAGCGAGCAGTTCGCCAAGTGAAAGCAGGTGTGCCACAGCGGCCTGTTGGTGGACATTTCGGTGGCTTCTTGCCCAAGAAATACATTGACTGTTAAATCAATTTTTTAGACCTAGAAAGAAGGGGGAAATTGGGCCTTTGGAGAAACAGTTTGTGAATGACCCCTGTCCCCACTTTGTGAATGCCACTCGACCTCCCTCCCTGTCTGACTTCTCCTCCCCTGCCAGCCAGCGGCCGAGCCCACGAGCCCCACTCCACCCTCAGCCGTGACTGCCCTCTGCCCTCGGCCTCCTGCTTGCCCAGGAGACGGTTCACGCTCCCCGTGACCTTAAAGACCCCACTCCACCGCGCTCTGTTACCAACTTCGATGGGTTCTGTTTATGGCTCTCATAAAGCACAACTTATCAATTTCGTGATAAAAAACAACCTTGAAACTCTTTCATAATTATCAAGATGGTAGAAAAGATGCCTTGGTGTAAAAGTCTATTTTAGTATAGATAACATACACACGCCCCATATTTATATATAAATGCTATATATGAGAAAACAATTTGAAAAATTAGTTTTCCCTGATGTGATGGTCCAATTGTTGTATGAAAACAATAATAAAAACATCCTGCTTTCCAGTGAGAGACAGAGCCGGGCTCAGTGGTACTTGAGAGTAGGGTTTTCTGGTTCCTGAGAAGAAACGACAATTCAGGCATTAGGAAAACAGAAGCAATTTATGTTCACCTACATAACATTCAGTGCAGTTGGTTGCCAGAATTGACGAGCATTTGACAAGGACATGCATTCTAGAAATGACAATTAATGACACCTAATTAAATAGTGTTTATGTGACTCAAGTTGTGCCAAGTCCAGTTTCTGAATAGTTTAAATAGAAAAATCTTATGTCTTTTACCTAGTTTTTAAATTATAAAGCATATTTATTCTATGTTATTCATGATATTTCAGAAGAATGTAAGTGTATAGATTGATTAATCCATTCAAGAAATATTTTTTTAATTAGCATTAACAAATACATTAGGTGCTGTGTAATATTTTGTTAATTTTCCAGTTATGGAAGCTACGTAGAAGGGACAGGATCTGTGTTACAAACTGCAGAGGATGTGCAGGTACTTTTAAATAAAATTATGTTTAATACTTAATTTAAAAATGAATGTTAAATAGTTTTACATACTCACCTGAGAATGAATATATATATATAATATATGAATGAATATATGTATACATAGTAATTCTTTACTATAGAATCAATATTTTTCTTATTGCTGGATAGAAATTTATTCGCACGGAAGGTTTTATGTTTTTATTTTCCTTTTTCTTAGTCTTACCTTCTATTTTATTTTTATTCTATAAATAGTAAATTGAAATTCAGCCTATAATAATGTTCTCTAAAATTATACACAAAGATTGTTAATATTGCTGCCTTCCTTTGGGGTACATACCGTAAAACTGACTTTTGGGGGAAAAACATCTGTGTTTTAACAATGTCCTTTTTAAACTTCAGATGTAACCCTTTATGGTGTCATAGCTGAATACAAGCCTAATACATAGCAAGTTTTATATAATGTTCAGTAGTTTAAAGTGAGATCATTTTGTCTTCTTTTATACTAATTTAAAACTCTTACTATTAACAAAATTTACCCATGCTAAAAATACTATCATAGGCAAATAAATGTCTGGATTTGAGAAATCATATTTATTTAATATATTTTATCATTTTAATAAAGTACCTTAATTTAGTGAAATTGATTATAAACAATAAAAGTTATAATGGTCTGTTGATTGGTGTAATTGGCTTCATGGTCTGCCAAGTTTGTATCTTTCATATTTCTTTTATATTGTGTTGTCATTTATTGTCTGTATTCTTACAATTTAATTTTTGAGAGGGCTCCAAATGACAAGTAACGCTGAGACGCACCCTGATCTGCTCAACATTAGGCTTTTTTAAAGTTTACATTGACATTAATGAGCCAATTATTAGTTTATTGCTCAGGAACATTTTGCCCGGTAGAGTGCATTTTGCCTTACATGCCTGTTTTGAACTCTCTTACGTTGGTGATTTTCTCTTGAGAAATCTACTTGCACACTGCTGTATGAGTTATCTTGGATGTTTTCTTACAGATTGAGACTGTCTACAAATCCCTTACCAACTTGTCACAAGAAGAAAAGTTAATGAAATTGTTAATGCTTAAGCTGCGCTATTTCACTCCGAGAGAAATAGCAAATCTCCTGGGATTTCCTCCCCAGTTCGGTATGTGGGGGCCTGCAGACCCCAGGCACTTGGAAGGGACCCGCCGTGTGCTGTGCGTGAGCCCCGGCCGGCCGGCGGCGTGGAAGCCCCTTCCTTTGCGACTGTGCCGCCTCCAGCCCCCCTGCCCCTCCCCATCCCCTGGCAAGCACCCAGCCTGTGTCCTGGAGGCTCAGCTGCCCCCCCGGTCCTTGGGGTGGCCCAGGGGCGTAGCAGCCCCCCCCCCCGTCCCCTGCATACCCTATCCCACTCACCCCACACCAGATCTGGTGCAAAGGCACCTAGGGTTGTCTGTCTTTATGAAGAAACCAGAAGGCAGTGGAGGGGCTTTTCTGGTGGGTGTTTGTGCTACTGTCCTCAGACACACATCCGTTTGGGGTCCATGCCTTTGTCCTTCCTGCAGGGTTTAGGGGGAGGAAAGAAGCCGGAGCTGGGCAGGAGCTTTCCCAGTGGAAGGAAGGGAGCCCCAGGTCTGAGAACAGGTGGGGGCTGAGGGAGGAAGCCCAAGGTAGAGTCGTAGAGAGAGACCACCCTGGGCAGGGGCAGGAGACCCCCGGACGTGCTCCAGGGCAGGGCTGGGGGCAGCGTGGTGACAGGCTGACCAGCGCTGCCAAGCCCAGGGCCGCTGCGATGTTGCTGCCGTGCTGACCTTGAAGTGTGCGTGGGTTAAACAGACCACGTGGCAGATTCTACGGAGCGATGCGTGTCGGGAACAAGCACCAGTTAACATCCTGGCCCTGCTGATGGAGGGGCTGTGCTGGCGTCGCCAGAGCAACCAGGTTTATTTTATGCTCCCGGCCTCTTTCCTGGTGATCTCATTTGGCCCGAGATATCCTGGGGAGTGTTGTTTCAGAAAAACACAGCCTTTCCTGTTTTAGTTTATGTCACAGAGTGAGTGAGCACATTACAAATAAGAGCTGAGAACTGGACTCAGGAGTTGTGATTCCCAGCCTGCTTTCCTAGTTAGCGATTTTGTCTCTGCTTTGGATGAGCAGGCAGAGGCCCTTGACATGGCACCAGAGAGAGACAGGGGCTTGTCCTGAGGTAAGTTTTGTCACAGCTGTGGTCTCGTCACCCTTTGGTGGCACAGGAGCTTGGTCAGGGGCATGGACTCCAGAGCCAGAGTGAGATCGAATCCCAGCCCCGCCTGAAGCACTCGGCCTCAGTTTACTCCTCTGTTAAACGGGGATGAGGTGTGGTGGTGGCAGCTAAATGAGGTACTCTATGTAAAACACTTAGAGTAGGCCTGCTGTGTAGTAAAAACTGTTAGCTTTTTAAAAATGATACATTTATTTGCTTTTATAACCTTTACTTGATAAATATTTCTTGTTATTTTTAAATTTTAGACCGATAAAATAGAGTTTTTCTTAGCTCTCTGAAAATATATATGTAAGATATATAGAAGTAAGCCTTTTAAATTGCTTAAATTTCTTTCAAACGTGCACTACATTAGCATGATCGAGATTCCCCCGAGGGTCCTCCATGTGTCTTCCCCGTCACCGACCGTGGTTTGAGCTGTCGGCCCCTGGCAGGGATGGATTTGCACGGTCCCGCCCTGCGTTTTCTCCGGGCTCTCTGTGCCCGGCTCGCATCTGAAAGGAGCAGGAACAGAGGGACGCTGGCCTTCGCTTACTGGACGAAGGTCACTAGCTTGACCTTGCTAATTCTGTTTCTTTGTTTTTGAGGATTTTGTTATTGTTAATTGTAATGCATCCAAATTTTAAAAACCACCTTTTCACTTAAAAAAAATTATGTAATTTTTCCCCATAAACTAGTTTAGATTTAGGATATATAGCTCTTACAGATTATCTCAATATTGTAAAATCTCATTCCTGGGATATTCTAAAAGCCACATAGCTACATTAGAATCTCTGACTACTTTGAACTAAAGATTTGTTGAGATAACACTGAGATAAGTAATGTGCTTGCCTGAGACGTATTCTCTTTAGAATAACACTTTTATGATTATGTTCAATTGCAAATACAACTTTATTGTGGTCATCAGTGTTCTTTTATTACAGTGACTATAATGTCAATTCTTGACGAAGCACCTTTATCAGCTCTACCTTCTGATCCTTGCAAGTGTATGAAATCTTGCCCTTATAAGTGCTCTTTAGTTATTCCCTTCACTTTATTAATCCCAGAAGGTACCGAGTGTGAAATCCTTACTTTGTGACTAGCATTATAGTGTGCAGTTGTATTCATGGACCAATTTGATGCTAATATTTGCATGACTTTGTTCCAGTGAATGCCGTATTTGTGGGCCGTTTTGCTTTGAAAAAGAATATGGCACTAAGAAGTCCAATGTGAGAAAGTCAGCTTGTAAGAGCAGAGCATAAAAAACAACTGTGTATTCAGAATATATAAAGAATACTTGCAACTCAACAATAAAAAGACAAATATTCCAATTAAATAATGGGCAAAGGATTGAGTAGACATTCTCCAAAGAAGGTAAACAAATGACCAATAAGCACATGGAAAGATGTTCAGCCTTATTAGTCAATAAGGAAATGCAAATTAAAACCACAATGAGATACCACATCACACCCACTAGGAGAGCTAAAATAAAAAAGATAGACAATAACAAGTGTTGACAAAGATGTGGAAGAGTTGGAACCTTCGTACACTGCCAGTAGGAATGCAAAATGGTGCAGCCACTTTGGAAAATAGTCTGGCAGTTCGTCAAAAGGTTAAACATAAAGTTACCCTCTGACCCAGTGGTTCCACTCCTGGTTATGTGTGCAGGAGATTTGGAAACATGTCCACACAAAAACTTGAACACAAATGTTCATAAGAGCTTCATTCATAATAGTCCCAAAGTGGAAACAAACCAAATGTTCATCAGTGGATGAATGAATCAACAAAATGCAGTACACGCATGCAGTAAAATATTATTTGGCCATAAAAATAATGGAGTATTGATTCGTGCTACAGCCTGAAAACTTGGAAATTTGTGCTACATGAAGGAAGCCAGTCAAAAAAGGCCACATGTTGTAGGATCCCGTTTATACGAGATGTCCAGAACAGGCAAATCCATAGATACAGGAAATCATCAGAAACTTCTCAGGGTGGGGGAGAGAGGAGGGCGAGAGACTGCTGGAGGCTGCAGGGTTTCTTTTGGGGATGAAAACGTTCTGGAATTAGGTCATGCTGGAGGCTGCACAAGGCTGTGAATGTACTTAAAACATCTGAATTGTGCACTTTAAAAGGGTGGATTTCAAGGCATGTGGATTGTAGCTCCATAAAGCTGTTTTTAAAAAAGAAACCGAAATGCAGTGCACTCACTCACAGATTGCCAGGAGCCTGTGGGTGGCGTGTGCACGTGTGTGTGCCGGGCACGGCATCTTGTTTCGTGGACAGTGTGACGTTCATAACAACTCTGGCTCCAAGTCCCCGTCTGCTAACGAGCTCACACAGACCTCAGGGACTGACTTGTGTAGATGCCCACCGTGTCCAGCCGAAGGGCATGTCCTTTTACCTCTGGAAGTGAATGCTATAAATGCCTGTATTATGAACTGTTGTCTCTTTTCTAGGGTTTCCTGAGAAGATAACAGTGAAGCAGCAGTATCGCCTGCTTGGAAACAGCCTCAACGTGCGTGTTGTAGCCAAACTAATCCAAATCCTGTGCGAGCAGCTTTGAAGACCTCTGGAAGATGGACACGGTGCTCCCTCAAGCCCAGATGATGATTCTCAATTCCACTGTGAATTACTTTTGACTAAAGGCAACTAAAATAGCTTAGTCTTTCTTATTAAGGAATTTGGAATTTATCACAAAAATGTCATCACTTTGTTATCTTAAATTTGTATTACTGTATTTTGTAAAATACAAATTATTGTTATGGTTTATGGATAACATTTTCATATGAAATTATTAAATATATATGTAAAATATCCTCTATCATATTATGGAGTATTTTCTAAAATGTCATATCAGGCGTAGTGTAACAAACCTGAGAAAATTTTGTATGTTAATGAAAGAGGTCGTTTTATCAATCCTGTCATGTTTTTTGTTAGATGATTATTCCTAACTCTAAGATGATGACTAATTCCAGCCTGTTTCAAATATGTACTGTTTTGCTTAATTGCAGTCCCCTTGACTTTCACTCACTTTATGTAATCAAATTAGTATCATTCAAGTTACACAATAACCTGAAGACTGTGTCATAAGAAATAGCTCTAAGTCGTTGAGTGCCTCCGAGGAAGCAGAGAAGGTGGTCTTCGGTCTTGGACTCGCTTCCTCCCTCCAGCTCGGGGCAGCGCTCCTCTGCGCCTCCTGCCCTTTGCCTTGCGAGGTCGGAGCTGCTGTGTCGCCGCCGCGGCCTTGGGTCCCGTGTCGCGTTGCCACCGGGCTCCAGCGGGGCAGCAGGGCCGAGCGCCCCGGGAGCAGACCCGGCCCTGCCCGCGGCGCCTGTGCGCTAACCCTGGAGCTCGGGCTTTCTGCCGCTGCCGTCAGCAGACTTCCTGGAGCGGAGGTTTCTCATCACACCAAGTTTTGTGATGAAAGCAAGTGACTGAGAAGAGAAATGTGAAGAAACAAGGCAAGAAATTGTATCACAAAATCTTAATTCACACTTTTGTTCTAAGAAAACAGCCGGTCCCGCCCCCTTGTTTGAAGACTCCCGGGTGCGCGCGGCCAGCGCTGGCCCAGCCTGCTCGCCAGTCTCGGGGCGGCGGGTGCACAGTCTGAAATCACTCCAGCACCCTTTGGTGCAGTTTCTCCTCATGCTGAAAGAGTCTAAATCAAGAAGGTTCAGAGTTGTGCTGTAGACTATGATGGTTATCATGTCCTGCACCCACTGTGCAGCGCTGTACAGACGTGTGGGGTGCCACACATCACCTGCAGACACCCAGGACGTCGGAGGGGGCCGGCTCACAAACCGGGAGGTGGAGTAGAGCCTCGGAAATGTGCTCAATATTGACGTCTACTCAAGGGCACATGATGGTTCTTGCCCTTAATTCACAGCTGAAAATATGCTGTAGCAAGGTTGTCCACTGTATGTTGTTAGTCCTGAATTTGCATAAAACCTGCCTGAGAAAATCATTTTTTCTGACATTTGGATTTATTGTTAATTTATTCAATATTTTGGAAAATATAATCCTTCCTTTTAAGAGAACTATATGTAATTGAGTTGTGCCATATGTAACAGTGAACTAGTTTTGAATTCTCCTTTTTGAACCATCTCTGCTCTTTTAAATAGCTTGCCAGATAATTTTAAGATATTTATTATCCTGCCCCATATTTTTAGTACATTTTCAGGACCCAAAAAGAATGAGTAAAGGAATGATCAAATGATTTAATCCAAACAAAAAGAGCTAGGTTGGAAATCGTTTTGAAGAGGAAATGTGTAGTCACTGCAGGAGAAAGGGCCAGAACAATCAACTATCATCCTCCTTTGCTGGCATGGAGGCTCCGGGCAGTGGGAGGGTCCTGTCCCTGCTGCCGTCCGCTGCCTCCCTCCTCAGACCCACGCGTGTCCCTCATCAGACAGCCCCGCCTCCATCACACCCACCGTCTCCCTCCTCAGACCCACCCAGCGCCACCGCCCTGGCCTTGAAAAGAGAGCAAAGGGCTCCAGCCGCCAGCCACAAGATGTGTCCTTTTCAAGACACAAAACCAGCAGGTGAAATTGTGAAAGATGAGGGGTATCCAGCACTTTTTTTATTGAATTTGGGGGTGAACTTGCTTGAAGTGGTCCAGCTTTTAAAGGAGCTCACTTATTTGGTCGAGGGGCTTCTGGGTGCCCTGACGGGTGTCACCAGCACGTGGGCTGTAGACAGGGAGGGGTCGGAAGGAGAGCGGGCAGCCCCCGCGCTGGCGGAGGGCCGGCTCCTCAGCAGACGTCACCACCTCGTTCAGCCAGAAACCGAGTGGGCGACTCCCGAGGACGGAGCAGTGACGCTGCTGTCCTCCCAGCCGCGGCAGTACCGAGTCACGGCGCCTCTGCTCTCACCCAGCACCAAACTAGAGGACGCGTTCTGCAGGCGGGTGTAGCTGCATCCGGTTGCTCTTCTGTTCTGACAGCTTCCAAATAGCCCATGCTGATGGGGTGTTAAGCTCATGTGACTCCTTTCTGTCACCTTCAGCGGGGCACTGTCACCATTTAGGCACCAGCTCCCAGGTGGGCTTCCTAAGAGCTGTGGACTTTGGAATTGAAGGGGGTTGTATGGGCTCAGAGGTTTTCTCCTGGCTCGTGCTGGAACTCAGGTTATGTAAGATTTTAAGCAGAACCTTTGGACCTCCCTGTTGCTGGTTTATCTCTTCCTCACCACTTCGAGACGTCCCCGTGGGCCACCCACAGTGACTGTACCAGCTGGTGAACAGCGTCCTTCTGGCCCACCCCAGGGCAGCCTCTGTCCTCACTCCCCAGACACCCACTCGTGCCCGTGACGCTGCTGTTGGGGTCTCCCGGGGCCTGGTTTTAAAGGCAGTGAGAACCCTGCACACGTCCTCCACCTGAGCTGGCACCTGTCGGTCTGTCTGCAGCATCTTCCCTTCCCAGATACTTTTCCTTTTGCTGATACTAAAGCCTCAGTTTTTCTTTTTAACCCTCTTTTCCTGGCCTCTCTGCTTTCCTCTTCAGGACTTACAGGAATATTTTATTCTAAGATACAAATGCCCTTCAAAGTCTTCCACAACTGTACCCCAGGATGTGCCACCATTTTTGTTTCAGTTTGTGGGTTTACTCCTTTTTAAATTTATTTATTCAAGAAACATAAGTGTGTGCAAAGAACTTTGCTGGCCTCCTACTCCTCGAGTTCAGGATAAATTTGCTTTTATTTACCAGAGACTCTGAGTCAGTCTAAACCACATCCAGCACTTAAAACTCTCCCGAGTGGCCCATGCTTGATTCCTAAAATCTGTCTCTTCTACAAACACTAGAATAGAAATTCTCACAAAAGCTAGAAGATTGGAAGTTAATCTTCCCGTAGAACTCATAGCCTCAGGATGCTCGTCCTCCTCTGCTCCATCTAACACGGTTGTAATCGTCTCCCTCGGGCATTTCGTTTGTCGGCACCCCGTGGCCGTTCCCGGCAGGCGGGCGAGACGCCCAGTGCATCGGTGGGCGCAGGTCTGTGCCTCCCGTCGGCTCAGTGCCCAGATGGCGTCCCAGGGCTCGGAGGAGCGGGCAGCGGTGGGGCCGGGCCCCCTGTCCCGGAGGCTCCACCTCAGCGGCTCTCCCGTCACCGTCAGAGCCCCTTCTCCTGGGAGAGCTCACCCTTTCCTACCATCCCCACCTTTTTGCAGATTACTCCTAAGCTGTATTCTAGAATCTTCATGCTTAGACATTTAACTTGGATAGCTTGCTGTCACATCAATTTTATCAGGTCTGAAAACAAACTAATCATTCTAAAATCACTTCTACCTCTGACGTCAGTATTTCTCCTTATGATTCTGCCCTTTCCCCAAAGCCGCAAGGCCGCCGTCAGCTTTGTGCTCTCTGAATCCCACCTCCCAGCTGCTGTTAGTCCAGTGGCCTTCTCTCGGCCGTGATCTAGGAGAACTGATATATGAAAAATCACTTTAAAATCTCAAAACATGATTTGTGTGCTTGGCTAACACAACGGATATTTCACAGATTTCAGCTTTCTGAATTTAATTCAGCGTGTCAGTTTTACTACAACAGTTCTTTTGCTCGCTTAGCTAGTTCATTACATGGGTACAATTAAATTTCACACATGAAAAATGACTGACACGCATTTCTCCTTGTGTCGTAGATGTGAGCTGAGTTTGCGATTTGAGAGCTGATTGTATGAATGAATGAATATGCAATAAGCTTGATAGTTGGTATAATTTGAACTGGGTTTTTAAATGAAAAAATATTCCAGATCTTAGAGAATATAAACTTCCATGGGGCAGGGGTTTTAACTTTTTTCTTCTCCCTGCTACATTCCCAGTGCCTGAAACAGAACGTGGCACGAGGTGTGCACTCGGTACACAGCTGCTGAATGAAGGCCGTAGGGACCAACCTGGACAGGGTCCAGGAGCTGCACAGGGGCCTTCCCATCATGGAGTTTAAACTACTTCATTTGTTTGTTGCTGCCGGTTCTCTCACACTGAGGGGAATAACTAAATGTACTCATCTGGCACAAGCAATTTTAATAATTTTTCTTCTAGGAAAGGGCTTGAGCTTAGGGGGAAACTGTGCAGAGAGAAAAAATCCTCTGACTGCAGGTCTGAACAAGAGGGTGCAGACTCACTTCTCCCTGCTTCTCTCTAAGTGCAGTGATCAGCTCCGGGAACAATGCAGCGGGGCTGGAAGGCGGCCTCCGACGGCGGGAGGAGGAGGGCAGCCCGGCTGGGGCAGCTGCGTGGTCACGCGACAGCTGGTGCTTGCCAACCCCAGCCTGGGTGACGGAATGTTCTGGAGTTAGGCGTAGGTGATAATGATGTATATGAAACCTTTTTGCATTTACAGTTAGGGAGATGAGGTGGTGACATGCATTGGGCTTCTGTGAAGTAAAACAGGAGGAAGACGCACAATTTAATACGTGTATATTCCATGATTATAACTATGTAAAATTATTCATCCAAAAATAGATTAGAATAAAATAATAATAGATAAGAGGGGAGCTGGACTAGTTGAATTAACTTCTTTCCGCCAGGTCGGGGGCCGTGTGTGCCCAGCCCTGTGCCCTCGGACCCCGCAGATGCTGACGAGCAGTGGGCACCGGGCAGCGGCCGGGCCGCGGGCGTCACCCGGCGAGGAGGGGGCCGAGGGCCACGGAGCGCCAGGGAGGCCCCCACGGCTCGGGGGAACTGGTCGAGCAAAAGCCGGAAGAGCGCGTCCGATGTTGCATAAAACGAGTGTCTAGTGCCGGAGCCGCCGCCGCGCACGCGGTCCGGGAAGGGCGCACGAAGCTGCCTCCGCGGCACCTCCGCGGTGAGCAGAGCCCGGGTCACGACGCAGGCCTCGGCTTCTCCGGACCTCAGAGCAGCCCGAGAAGGCCCGGGAGGCGAGGCCGCCCCGTCTTCCCGCACCCAGGGCCCCCGCCGTCGCGCTTCCCCGCGGGCGCACACGCTTCCCCGCGGATCGTCCCAGCGCGGAGCCGGGAGGCCGAAGCGCCCCTCGGCGGGCAGCGCCCCCCCCCCCCCCCGCTGGCTCCCCCCTTTCGTCGGACAGAAAACATTCGCTGCGAGAACGCGTTCCCGTCCCGTCCGGGGGGCGGCTCCAGCACACGGGGCCTCCCTTGTGCCCGCGTCCCTCCCCGGGCACTCGCGGGGCGTGGCGGCGCCGACCTTCCCTGCGCGCTGGGGCGAGCGGAGCCCGGATCCTGCCCGGCCTCGCCCAGCCTGACCGTCCGCTCCGGCCCGGCCCGGGGGGTCCCTCCGCCTCGCGGCCTCGCGCGGGCCGAGCCCAGGGCCCGCGGCGCTGCCTCCCGGCGTCTGGGGCCGGAGGAGGGCAGGAGGGGAAGGAGCCAGCGACTCCCCACACCCGGGGGCGAGCGCCACCCGGAGCTCCGCCGCGCGCTCTTCTCCCCGAAGCCCCTCCCCCGGCTCGTTCTCTCCTGCAGCTGAGGGCACCGCCATCCATTCGGTTTTCCAAGCCAGTGCAGGGTGAACCGGCAACTCGAGTTTCCTCTGCCACGTGCCCACTCATAACCACACCGATGTTTGCCTCAGGACTCAAGACCCTGATGCACGTTTTGTTTTCTGAATCATGTGACAGCTTGCGTTAATAGTTAGTGTACATGTGCGTATGTGTGCATGGGTGAGCACGGGTGTACATGGGTATGCATGTGTACATGAGTGTGTGTACATGGGTGTGTGTGTGCCCATGGTGAGCATGTATGTACATGGGCGTACGTGTGTATGCATGGGCATGTGTGTGTGTGTGCATGGGTGAGCGCATATGTAAATGGGTGAGCATGTGTGTACATGGGTATGCGCATGTGCATCAGTGTGTGTACAAGGGTGTGTGTGTGCGGGTGACTGAGCTTGTACCTCGACTTACCAGGCCTGGGCCAGGGGACCTGATATCACCCCCTGGGGAGGGTAGTGGGTACGGGCGTTTAGTGCCCTCTGCAGCCCCCCCGAGCCTGAGGAGCGAGGTCAGGGCAGCTCCCTTTTCCTCACCCAAAATGCCACTGGCAGGGGAGGCTTGCCGGAGGAAACCGCCTTTCTCCCAACTGCCCTTTCCTCACTTCCTTATCTTACCCACTCACTCCCTGGTGCCAAGGCCACTCCTGCCACCGCCAGCGCGCATGCACCGTGGCCAGAACAACCCCCGCCCGCTTCAACGGCTCCTGCGTCCTCTCAGAACCAATCCTAGCCCCTCTCCCTTCAATATTGCCATTTAAGGCTGCTTCACCTCCTTTCCTGCCCTGCCCCTCTTACCAGCCTATATAACCTGTAATCACCCCTGAATAAAGTCTCTTTGGCGCATACTCCTACTGGATGAAGAGTGTTTTTGTCCTTATCGCCGCCCTCCACACCTTGCACGCCTCTCGCCGAGGACCCGGCCAAGTCCTCCGCCTCGCCCTCGCCTCCGGGAAAGAGCCCCCGCCGCCGGTACCCTTTAAGCAGCCCCGAGAGCTGAGGGCTCGGCTACCGGCCGCCACTCCCCCTAGAAGCAGTAACCCCGACCGCAACTGGTGCCCCGTGTGAGGAACGTCTCCACACGACAGTTCGGCAGGTCGCCCGCTCGCCCGGACGCCTCTCCAGCTTCCCGTTTCCTCGCCTGCAAGGTAAGGGCCGCCTCTCCTTCGCCGCTTCCGGAGCCGTGGGAGGTTCCTTGCTCCGAAGCCGCTCCTCCCTTCCCCCACGCTCTCTTCATCCAGTAGGAGTATCCCCCACGCTCTCTTCGTCCTATTGTATGCGCACTTCTATGACCCCCGTTCCTCCTAACGCTCTCCCTCTTCCCCTCCATTACTTTGCTGTAGTTCTTTGTATCTTTCTTTCCTCATTTGGCACCGTGTGCCTCTTTGCAACCGCCCCCCCTGACTGCTCCCGTTGCCAAAGGGCACTGCTTTCCGCTCTCGCCGTCTCCTTCGGCCTCAAGGCCACAGTTTATCTCATTCTCTCTGCTCGGTAAACAACTCCCCCTACCTCCACTCCCGCGCCAAGCCCTCTGCAAGCGCGTCCTCCTTTCTCTCGTGCTTTTCGCTGCTTTCCTCTTAACCTTGCCCCCACCCCACAGAAACCGCATGACTGGTATCCCATTGACTTAGATACTATCAAGCAACTTCGCAGGGCCGTCAGGGAGGACGGGTTAGGTAGCCCATACGCTTCCCAAATACTGCAGGATCTCGCCATGAACTATTGCATCCCCCAAGACTGGGCCTCGCTTGCCCGTTCCATTCTTAACCCTGGTCAGTTTGTTGACTGGCGTGCTCACTTCCAGGCAGAAGCAGCTAAGCAAAGTGAGCAAGACGCAGCCATTGGAGTCTATCATCCCCCCGAAGCCTATTTGGGCACTGGAGCGTTTCTAAATGCGTCTGCTTATATTAATGCCCCTGCTGCCTTCTGGACTGTCCTCAGAGGCATCGCCTTACGCGCGTTTGCCAATTGCTCTGCCTGTCGGCCTAATAAATTCACCAAGCTCTTCCAGGAGCCGAGTAAGCCTTTCGCCACCTTTGTCTCCAGAGTCGAAGAAACCTGCGCTCAAAAGGTAAGTGATCCCCAGGCCCAATATTACATGTGCCCATCCTCAAATCCTGGAAAATCGTGCTGTAATTCCCCCAACGAGTACTACTGTGCATACTGGGGGTATAAAACATTAGCCGCTAATTGAAAGCCTCCTGTTCCTAATCATTACCTTACCTTAAAGTGGGCCCCTACAGGGTGCAAACTCCCTACTGTTAACTGGCTCGGCCAAGAAAGTAAGGGATCCTGCACACATCTTAATCTTACAGTGCAGTTCCCCACTGATCCCTCCTGGTTACTCGGTCAAACTTGGGGCTTCAGAATCTATGAGAAAGGAACCAACCGAGAATCACTTATTCTAATAAAAAAGGAGGCTATAAGCCAACCATACCAAAATACTGCTTTAAAAACACCCTCTGGCCTAGGTCCCAACCAAGTCATTAACCCCCTTTTTCCACAGCCCTCCAGCCGCACTTCAAGTACAAGCAGCGCATCCGGAGGCCGCACCTCAGCTGCAAACAACGCATCGCCAACCCCACCACCCCAGCTTCCTCTGCCCCCTTCTCGTTATTCCTCTCCCCTCCTCAGCCTCATCCAAGCCGCCTTTGCCTCAGTGAACTCCTCCAACCCCAATTTTACCTCCTCCTGCTGGCTCTGCCTCTCCACCTCTTCCTCACTGTACGAGCCCGTTGCCTCCAACCTCTCCTTTTCAGAAAGCACAGAGGACAGCCCCTTGGAATGCAATTGGAATACCTCTGCCGTCCCCCTGACCTTTCATTCAGTCTCCTATACGGGAAAGTGCGTCCGCCCTCGCTCCAGTAACTCTCCCGACCTCACTGCCTGTGCCAGCTACTCATCTCCCAGCAGCTCGGCAAAATTTCTCATTCCTCATAACTCCTCCCAATGGCTCTGCTCCTCTACAGGACTTACCCCCTGTCTCAGCACGAATATCATCAGTGAATATAAAGAAACTTGCCTCCTAATTGTCCTTATCCCTAGGGTCTTATACCACAGTGAAGAAGACTTCTTCCTCCGTCTGGAAAAAACTGCAGCTCCTGTCCTTCTGCAAAAGCGAGAGCCCATCACCGTCCTCACAATTGCCTCCCTCCTAGGTCTTGCCGGCGCTGGCACCGGAATCGCTGCATTAGCCAGTCAAGGCTCCGCCCTAACTCACCTCAGGGCGGCTGTTGACGAGGACATTCGTCACTTACAAAACGCTATTTACCATCTAAAAAATTCTGTCAATTCCCTCTCTGAGGTAGTGCTCCAAAACCGCCGAGGTCTCGACCTTCTCCTCCTCAAAGAAGGAGGCCTCTGCGCCGCCCTAGGAGAAGAGTGCTGTGTTTATGCCAATTCCACAGGTCTCGTCGAGGACAGCCTGAAAAGGGTCCGAGAGGGACTGGAAAAGCGTAAAAGAGATCGTGAAGCCACCAATTATTGGTCCAGTTTTTTCACTCCCATCCTCCCATACATCCTTCCTTTTCTTGGCCCCTTATTAATAATTATTCTAGCTCTCATCTTAGGACCCTGCCTCATCCGCAAAATTGTCCAGCTTGTAAGAAAACAAACAGATGCCATTTTTTCCTCGTTCGTGCAAATCCAGTATCAGCGACTCGCCACCTCTGACGCCCCCCACTCCAAGATAACAGCCAACCCTCCGCGACCTCAACGCCACCGGTCAACCCGCCGACCGCGAGGCCCTTCCCAATCACCTGAACATCGCTCTCGCCTCGAGTTCCAGCTTCTCTAAACCCCTGAACTTTAAACCCCTCACCTTCGCCCAGCCCGCTGCAGCGAAGCCATTGTCAAGCGCCCGGGCACCACACCAACACTAAGCTCCAGCCTCGCTGAGCCACCGTCAACCCCTTTTTCCCTTCCCTTACCTCCCCCTTCCCTCACCCTTAGCGGACCTCTCCGGTAAAGCCTCTTCCTCTAATTAGAAAAGAAAGGGGAATTGCGGGTGACTGAGCTTGTACCTCGACTTACCAGGCCTGGGCCAGGGGACCTGATATCACCCCCTGGGGAGGGTAGTAGGTACGGGCGTGAGTGCCCTCTGCAGCCCCCCCGAGCCTGGGGAGCGAGGTCAAGGCAGCTCCCTTCTCCTCACCCAAAATGTCACGGGCAGGGGAGGCTTGCCGGAGGAAACCGCCTTTCTCCCAACTGCCCTTTCCTCACTTCCTTATCTTACCCACTCACTCCCTGGTGCCAAGGCCACTCCTGCCACCGCCAGCGCGCATGCACCGTGGCCAGAACAACCCCCGCCCGCTTCAACGGCTCCTGCGTCCTCTCAGAACCAATCCTAGCCCCTCTCCCTTCAATATTGCCATTTAAGGCTGCTTCACCTCCTTTCCTGCCCTGCCCCTCTTACCAGCCTATATAACCTGTAATCACCCCTGAATAAAGTCTCTTTGGCGCATACTCCTACTGGATGAAGAGTGTTTTTGTCCTTATCGCCGCCCTCCACACCTTGCACGCCTCTCGCCGAGGACCCGGCCAAGTCCTCCGCCTCGCCCTCGCCTCCGGGAAAGAGCCCCCGCCGCCGGTACCCTTTAAGCAGCCCCGAGAGCTGAGGGCTCGGCTACCAGCCGCCACTCCCCCTAGAAGCAGTAACCCCGACCGCATGTGTGTGTGTGTGCCCATGGTGAGCATGTATGTACATGGGCATACGTGTGTATGCATGGGCATGTATGTGTGTGCATGGGTATGAGGTGTGCCCATGGGTGAGCATGTATGTACATGGGCATATGTGTGTATGCATGGGCATGTATGTGTATGCATGGTGAGCGCATATGTAATATGTGGGGTGTGCATGCACATGGGTGAACACATGTGTCCATGGGTGAGCATGTGTAAGCATGGACGAGTGCATATTGTCCATGGTTAAACACATGTGTACATGGGTGTGCATGTGTGTCCATGGTGAGCATGTATGTACATGGGCATACGTGTGTATGCATGTATGTGTGTGCATGGGTGACCGCGTATGTAAATGGGTGAGCATGTGTGTACATGGGTATGAGGTGTGCCCATGGGTGAGCGCATGTGTACTTGTGCCACTACACCCCTGCGCTCCTTGCCTGGAGCCCCTCCGCCTTCCTCCCTCCGGATGTGGAGCTTCTTGCTGTATTCTGTGCCACGCAGGGATGACTGCTCTCCTTTTCAAAGCCACAAAAGCAGGACAGTCTGCCCATCTCTCAGTAACGTGTGCCAGTGTCTTATCAGGAAAATCTCTGTGGGGCCTGAATTACTCCAGTGGTAACGATGACCCCGTCACTCCTTCTACCTGAGGGTAGTGGCTGACATCGGGGCAGCCTGGGGCGGCTGCGGTGTTGGGGTCAGCTCACCCCAGCAGCAGGCACGGCCGTTCCTAGGTGAGGTGCCTCCCGTGGAGTGAGCAGATGGCTGGCTTTAATGTGCACCAGTTTCCATGATGACTCTGTGCAATCCTTCCTGGAAAATGAATAGACAATGGGAGCAACACTGAATTGCCCAGAAGTTTTGCAGAAAATCACAAAACGGGTGGTCTGTGACACATTGGCTTTGAGCAACATTGACTCCGAAGAAAAGGACAAGTCCACGAAGGTAAAAGGGGTTGTTGCATTTACTGATGTTTCTGTTAATGACTGAAAGCGACGTGCCGCGCTGTCCTGTTTCCAGCAGACCTGACGCTGAGCTGGCCCTGAGGTTGCGCCCAGGCCCGCGGACGGCCTCAGTGCCCCGGGGACTGGACGGAGGGCGGCAGACCCCGCCGGGCCTCACGCTCACGGAGCCCTCGTGCCTCGTCCTTCCAGAAACAGCGCACGAGACGTTACATCACCTGAGCCCCAGGGCAGCTCCTGCTGGGCCGGACGTGAAAGCAGTCTTCACCCGTCCTGAGGCCCTTCGCCAGCGGCCCTGCCCAGCGCCCGTCGTCCAGCTGCCCGCATGGGCCCGTGTTCCGCCCAGCATGGCCCCGTCTCCACAGCGCTGCCCGGTACAGCCCGAGCTGCGCACGTCGGACTCTGCACACCAGAGAAGACTGACTTCCCCTTTTGAATCCCTCATTGCTAGTGCTTCTCGTCTGCAGTAAATGCACGGGATTTGGAAAAAACTCTTAGGAATGAAAAATGAATCTTGGGATATAAAATAGGAACTGTAGGAACTATGTTAATATAGTATTGAGATGCTCCACAAGAGTCTGGAGAAAAAGATGGAAAAAAGGAACTAAATACAGTCCAAACACTCAGTGGTAAAACCTCCGCAACTTTCCTGGTCCCAGCAGAGCCCGGGAGGAAGCCCCTGGGGGAAGTGCCCCACTGTCTTTCCTCCAAAACCTTTTCCATCCAGTTTTCAACATGGGCACTGCACTCAGTTTTCCAAAGCAGATACCTGCCCCCCCCCACTGAGGATTTCCTCGGGGACCCTGCCCCGCCCCCCCGCTCCTCCCCCCTCCCCCACCCCCGCTCCTCCCGGCAGCCCCTGCCCCCCGCCCCCCAGTCCCTGACCACACTGCAGCCCCTGAGGGGCGGGCGGAACGGAGAACGCCGGCTCCTCCCTGCAGGCGCCGCGGCCTCCCACGGCTGGACGCTGACCTGCCCGGTGCTCCCAGAGGCTGCGGGAGTCTTGGCAGCCGTCCCCTCCTAACCAGGTGTTCCCCTCGGTGAACTCTGGGGCCGGGACTTACTTCCATGCACGTTGCTGATGACCGCAAGGATTTTCATTTGTGCATTGTGAGGTTTTCTGAATGTCGTTGGCGAATTCTGTTGGGGATGATTAAACCGGAGGGGCTGAGGGTTCAGAATAGAAATTGGACAGAAGGGCAAAGGTTGTGCAGAATGTCTTGGAAAAGTTAAGAAGGAGAAATGACAAGGTGGTTCTGGCTCTCAGGGCTGCATCTGGGGAGAGGACAGCTGAGACTCCTGCAGGAAGGAGACGCACGAGGAGAGGCGGGAGGCAGGGCTGGGAGCGAAGCTGACAGGCCGGGGGCTGCAGCATTCAGAGGGAGAAACGGACGCGACCCCTGGCCCCATCCTGAGACACCTGCGGGAGCAAACACCTGCAGGCGCCTTGTTGAAGCTGCGAGAGAGAGACTGGGGAGTGGGAACGGAGTGCAACAGACACCATTACAAGCTCGAGACGAGCAAAGCGCCACAGACATCACCAGGGGCCCGACCTGTCAGTGCTGTTTCAGTGGCCGTGAGGTGTGGTCTGAGGCCGCTCGCCCAAGGCCGTGCAGCCCCTGGAGGCAGCCCTGGGAGCCGGGGCCCTGTGGCCAGCCCCCACCAGACACCCCTCTCCCTGTTCCTCGTCTCCACCTCCAGGTAGACTTGGCTCCCTCCGTGTTGCTGTTGAAGACTCTTGGGCTGAAACCTAATCTTGCCCTCTACCCACCCACATGGAGTTGCTTCCTGGGGCCCCCTGCCTGGCTCTCAGGCCTCAGTTTACCTTTGCCCCACACCCTTAGCTGCGGCTCTGCCCCCCATCTCCCCCACTCAGCATCCCCAAGGCATGTCTCTGCTCTGGAATCGTCTTTTCTAA
Organism: Choloepus didactylus; assembly: GCF_015220235.1. Lineage (NCBI taxonomy): Eukaryota > Metazoa > Chordata > Mammalia > Pilosa > Megalonychidae > Choloepus > Choloepus didactylus. The sequence continues at coordinate 1,698,152 of NC_051311.1, read as the reverse complement.
GAGGGAGATCAGAGCCCAGTCCCTCCTTGTTACCGAGACACTAAAGTCCACTCTGAATTCTTCTGTATTTTCTTGTTTTAAGGACCCAAACACAAAGGATGGAAGAGGAAGCTGAGGGATTACCTTATTTATTTATGTTATCATTACATAAACTTACATAAGTTGAATGAAGCTTATATTCAGTGACTACTTGCTATATGCAGACCAAATGGCTATCATCTTTCTGTTGATGAAGAAACAAGGCCCAGGTCAGGAGGTGATGGGGCTGGGACTTAGCTGGGGTGGCGAGCTTCAGAGCTGAGGAACTGAGAAGCTTTAGAACTGGGGAGCTTCAGAGGGGAGAGCTTCAGAGATCCAGGGCTTCAAAGCTTCTGAGCTGATGAGCTTCCAAGCTGAGGAGCTGAGGAGCTTTGATGAGGAGCTAACAGCTGAGGAGCTTCAGAGCTGGTGAGCTTCAGAGCTTCAGAGCTGACAGCTGAGGACCTTCAAAGCTTCAGTGCTGAGGAGCTTCAGAGCTTCTGACTGAGGGCTTGAGGAGCTTCAGAGCTTCAGAGTTGAGAGCTTCCAAGCTTCCAAGCTGAGAAGGGAGGAGTTTCAGAGCTGAGAGCTGAGGAGCTTGTACTCTGAGCGCTGCAGCCGTCTGGGTTCCCGGGCCTGTGCCCCGGGGTAGAGAACCAAAGTGACTAGTGCAGAAAAGCAGAGACAGAATGTTTGCCGAATGCCTTGTGAGGAGATGGGAGTTTTTCAAAGAAGGGCTTTCAGATCTGTAGAATGTCTACCTCCACGTGGTGGTGTACCCCAGGTCCCTCACCCACTAAGTCTGAGGGGCACGATTTTAGAACTGTTTTAATTTGTCTTTGCTGAAGAAAATCTCCAGGCGAGGGGACGGGATGAGTGACGACGCTGGGGGACAGCAGTTGGCTTCTGTGTGGGTTCCGGCGGCCGGGCCTGTCTGCCTGAGCTGGGCTGAGCGACGAGCTGGGTGCCAACTGCCTAACTCGCCCCGAGGCCCGGCAGGCCTGACGACACGGGAGGAATGTCGAGGGTTAAGACACACGGAATAAGAGCAGTGAAGCGCGAGGCCTCCCGCCTCTGGCCCCACGGGGCCTGCGGACTTCCTCGGAGTGGGACCTCGGGAAGCCGCCCCCCCGCTGGGTTCTGCCTCCCGGGAAGTGGTCTGTGTGTGCCTGGGGCATTGCGGGCAGCAGCCGGCTTCGCAGCCGTGGTGGGCTCTGGGTTCCCAGTGCGGGGCGGCCGCTGAGGACTGACCTCCTCCCTGAGGAGGGGGCCGCAGGGCGGGGGCCTGGAGCCGCTCGGGGCTGCTCCCCCCACACTGACCAGTGCTGGCAGGCGCCCTGCCCCTCGCCTCTGCCCCTCCTCGCGCTGGCCACGAGGACGCCCAGGGCAGGGCCCGTGCCGCTGCGCAGAGACCGTCTTTCGGTTGGGCCAAACTGCCCGAAAGGAGGGAGCCAGACGGCAGCACAGATGCAAAGGCAGCGCGTTGAAAAGAGTCTCTAGGAAATGACTGCTGCGTCCGAGCTGAGGACTCAATGATATGAGCCACAGAAGTTCCCTACAGCAGTGTCCACCACGTGGCAAGAGCTGGCAACTGCGGCTGTCACTAAAAATGATGAGACGGGATGAATCACCTCACGACAGTGGCACAAAACACACCTGTCTCCCTTGTTGCTACCTCCACAAAGAAGTGCTTTCTCTCCCTTATAAAGGGTTTCTTTTCTTGATTCCACCTTCTTGCAGCCCCACACCGCCTCACCCCATTTGTCCAGTCTCTGCACTGGAATGTTGGGAATTGGAAGCTGAACCCTGACCCCGGAGCCTGCCTGCTTTCCTGGCTCAGGCCCCGGTGGCCCAGGGCAGCTCCGGGCCGTTTGCTCCAACTGGAGTGTGTGTGTGTGTGTGTGTGGGGGGGGGGTCCGAGGGCCTGGCCCAAGGCCAGGAGGGGGCAGAGATAACCAGAAAGAAACAGCCCCTCGAGCATCTGTGCGATTAGATCCATTTCTTCAAAACAAGCTAGAAAAGCAGAGAATCTGTCCCTCAACCTCAGTATCGCCAAAGGCGAGCAGCCGTTCTTGCTGCTGCAGATGAGTGTAGCCGGCCAGGGGGACCCCGGGCCTGCCCGGCACGCAGCGCAGTGCTCCACACGCAGCACCCCACACACAGCACCCCACACGCAGCACCCCACACACAGCACCCCACACGCAGCACCCCACACGCAGCACCCCACACACAGCACCCCACATGCAGCACCCCACACACAGCACCCCACTCCACGTGCAGCACCCCATGTGCAGCACCCCATGTGCAGCACCACACCCCATGTGCAGCACCCCACACGCAGCACCCCACACGCAGCACCCCACATGCAGCACCCCACATGCAGCACCACACGTGCAGTGCCCCACGTGCAGCATCATAGGGGCAGCACCTAAATTTTCAGATGCAGTTTTCCCCAGCCCATCTTCCTGAGTGTGTGCAGTCAAGGAGCCTAGAAGTGAGCTCCCCGTCCTCTCTGCAGCGGGTTTTCCCAGCAGCCACCCCCCGTCTCCCACGTCTTCCTTCCCCTGGTCCCCGCCTCGCGGGCTCGGGCCCCTCAAGGTCGTGGAGCTGAGCACGCAGTTCAGCTCCGCGGGAGCCACTTCCTCCGCAGGCTCTGGCGGCTGTTTCAAAGGTCACGCAGATAATGATTAAGCTGCGCATCTCCGCGGTGGCTTTTGCCCTCTGACGCCTTGAAGAGTCCTGGAGCCCCGAGATCGCCGGAGGACGGCACCGAGGGGGACTGGGGCCTGTGGGCTGTGCTGGGGCCATGGCCTCGCCTTGGCTCTGGGGCGTGCTGGCCCTCCTGGCCTCTGCAGGACCCGACGGGGAGGCCGCGGGACCCGGGCTGCAGCCGCAGGGGAGGGGCGCCGACCTCCAGCCGTAAGTGGACAAGGGGGCTCGGGTCTCACTCGGAACCCGGTGAGGGCGCGGGGTCCCGGGGAAAACCAGGGTGCTGAGGAGGGACTGGGTGGCCTTATGCCCAGACGCCATGTCCTCTGTCCTTCAGACAGGCCCAGGGCGCCAAGGCGGGGGCTGTGGGGCCAAGTGGACCCCAAAGCCAGGTGTTCAGTGAGTGTCCAGGTGATCAGCGAGGAGCTTTGAACTTTGGGCTTAAAAGCCGCGGTAATTACTCTGCGTTCTCTGGTTTGAATTTTTCAGGCCTCGCATGACTGCAGAGAGGGGAAATTTAGTGTTTCTCACTGGTTCTGCCCAAAACATTGAATTTAGAACTGGATCCCTGGGGAGAATTAAGTTAAACAACGATGACCTCAGCGACTGTTTACAGCAGGTAACGCCGGGCGCCCTCGGGGTGTCCTTTCCAGTGCCCCGGGGTTGGAGCAGCCGCCCCCGGAGGCCGGGGTGGGGGTGGGCTCACTGGGCCCCCACAGGTCAGTCAGAGCGGGGCAGGGGGCAGCCGGGAGGGGGTCGGCGCCTCGGGCCTCAGGCCCACCTGAGAAGCCGCCCCGAGAGCCCCCCAGGCACCCCCCAATCCTGAGCGCCCCCAGGAGCCCCCCAGGCACCCCCAGTGCTGCCCCCGGGGGCCTCTCCTGCAGAGGCAGGGACACGAGGCCAAGACCCAAAACCCAAGTCCTGCCTCCCGCCCGGCTTCCCAGCAAGCTGGGATCTGTCGTGGGAAACGCAACTGGAGACACCTTGACCTGTTATAAGTGCCAAAGGTCGTGGGCTTATGTCAAGGTTATTTTAGTCCCAAGTGTGTTCTACATGGCATTGTTTTGGGACTTTTAATGACAGGTAGGATTCAGTGCTTACATAGAATATGACTCAAGGTTTTAATGCAGTTAACCCCTTTCCTGTAAGATGCACATGAGCTTTTCATTAGCATTCTCCTTTTTTTTAATTCTTAAAAAAAAACAATTAGATCAGGAAAAACAAAGAAGATATTGCAGATTTAACGATGAGTGCAAGCGGCCTGCCTCGGAATATCTCTGGGCAGCTCCATCAGCTCAGTTCCCAGGTATGTCTGCACCCTCCCGGCTCGCCGGCCTTGCGGATCCGGCTCTGCAGGCACGTTCGGCCCGGGGGGCCTCTGGAAGTCCGGATGTCCTGCAAGGACCCAGCCCCGGTGGGGGCTGCAGGCCCAGGGTGGCCAGGCTGGGGGAGTGGGGGGGCTGGACGGGAAGGGGTCGGTGGACCCGGAGGGGAGCTGGGGGAGGAATGGAGGAAGGGGCTGGCGGGTGGGGGCTGTGCCCCAGGGAGCGCCCCCCGCCCCCTAATCGCCGCCCCTCCCCGCAGCTCGTGGACCTGGAGCGGCGACTCCAGAGCCTGCTGCAGGTGAGACCCGCATCCCTGCCCCAGCCTTTCCCGGACGAGACCCCCGACCCGGGAGGTGCCCACGGTGGGGGGCCGGGGCGACCCCACTCCAGGACTCCGGCGGCTCTCGGAATTTTCTTTTTTGGTGGGGGGTATGTTTTTTTTATTGTGCTAACATATATGAGATACAGCGTTTGCCATTTTAGTCACTGGAGGTGTACAGTTCAGTGGCGACCACTGCCACAGGCCCGTGAGGCCATCCCCACCTTCTGCTACTGCAGCTTCGTCCTCACCGAAAACGGAAACTCTTCCCCCCACTGTTTGGCAGCAGCCCCCCATTTCCCTCCCCGTCTGGGAGACCCCTGTTCTGTTCTCTGTGAACGTGCTTATTCTAGATATTTCATTTAAGTAAAATCAGACGGTATTTGTCCTTAGGGCCTGGCTCCTTCCACTTAGCACAGAGTTTTCGGGGTTCATCTGTATTACAGCATCCATCAGTGCCTTGTTTCTTTTTAAAATTAATTTACTTTAAATTTTGCTAAAATCTACGTAACATAGAAATCATTTGACCATTTTAGGTGAGCAGCCCTTGGCGTCAAGTGCAGGGACAATACACATTTTCACCACTTCTCTTTCCAGACACCCCTACCCGAGCCCGCACTCGCTGGCAATAACCCCCAGACCCCGCCCGGCCCCACCCCGGCTCCCTGCTCTGCCCTGGCTCTGGGAACTTGCTTCCTCCCGGGCTCCAGAGAGGGGAGATCACGCGCTGCCCGTCCTTCCCTCGCCACACGATGCCCTCGGGCTCGCCTGCGCTGGGGGCACCTCCCTCCTGTGACCGCAGAAGAGGGGCGCAGTGTGCGGAGGGCCCCGCGGCCGGTCCCCCTCGCGGCGGAGCCTCTGGGTGCAGAGCAGAGGCGCGGGGCGGCCGGGGCTGTCCCCCCGGAGGGCTGGCGACCGTGACGCAGGCCCTGAGTGTCCAGCCCGGGTAGGGTCCTGCCCTCCGGGGCGCGGCAGTCACGGTCAGGTCACGGTCAGGTCACGGTCAGGTCCAGCCACAGTCAGGTCACGGTGAGGTCATGGTCAGGTCACGGCCAGGTCACGGTCAGGTCACGGTCAGGTCACGGCCAGGTCACGGTCAGGTCCGGCCTCGGTCAGGTCACGGTCAGGTCACGGTCAGGTCCGGCCACGGTCAGGTCACGGTGAGGTCATGGTCAGGTCACGGCCAGGTCACGGTCAGGTCACGGTCAGGTCACGGCCAGGTCACGGTCAGGTCCGGCCTCGGTCAGGTCACGGTCAGGTCACGGTCAGGTCCGGCCTCGGTCAGGTCACGGTCAGGTCACGGTCAGGTCCGGCCACGGTCAGGTCACGGTCAGGTCACGGTCAGGTCACGGCCAGGTCACGGTCAGGTCACGGTCAGGTCACGGCCAGGTCACGGTCAGGTCCGGCCTCGGTCAGGTCACGGTCAGGTCACAGTCAGGTCCGGCCTCGGTCAGGTCACGGTCAGGTCACGGTCAGGTCCGGCCACGGTCAGGTCACGGTCAGGTCACGGTCAGGTCCGGCCTCGGTCAGGTCACGGTCAGGTCACGGTCAGGTCCGGCCACGGTCAGGTCACGGTCAGGTCACGGTCAGGTCACGGCCAGGTCATGGTTAGGTCACAGGTCAGGTCCGGCCTCGGTCAGGTCACAGTCAGGTCACGGTCAGGTCCGGCCACGGTCAGGTCAGTCAGGTCACGGTCAGGTCACGGTCAGGTCCGGCCACGGTCAGGTCAGTCAGGTCACGGTCAGGTCACGGTCAGGTCCGGCCTTGGTCAGGTCACGGTCAGGTCACGGTCAGGTCACAGTCAGGTCACGGCCAGGTCACGGTCAGGTCACAGGTCATGGTCAGGTCACAGTCAGGTCACGGTCAGGTCCGGCCTCGGTCAGGTCACGGTCAGGTCACGGTCAGGTCACAGTCAGGTCACGGCCAGGTCACGGTCAGGTCACAGGTCATGGTCAGGTCACGGTCAGGTCACAGTCAGGTCACGGTCAGGTCTGGCCACGGTCCCAGCAGGTGCTTCTGCACAGGGAAGAGCCCCCAGGGCTTCGCGGCCGCTCCTACAACAGGATGAGAGGGTCTCCACCCAGAGCTGGACAGACAGAATCAGGGACAGATGGAGTCCAGAAGGAGCCGCCGCTGGTGGCCCGTCTGTGAAGGAGCACCCCCAGGCTCCCACTTCACTGTGAGACGGAGGGACAGACCCCGAATGACAGAAGGACGGATCGTGGGAGATTCGCCCTGGTCTTAGTGTTTTAAATCAGAGTAGACTGTGGTAGGTGGGATTAGCAGAACGGCTCTCCGTGCATGAGGGCTTGTCCTCAAGACGTTTTCTCTGCTCCTCTTCAAGAGTAGACCTGGCAGGGGACGCTGGGGAGCCCACCCTGGCTGGGTGGGGAAAGGCAGTTCTAGAAGGTTCATGTGAACCCAAGGGAGGGTCCCCTAACCCCCATTTCAGAGGAGGGGCTGGGGGTGTTGGGTGCACCGTCCTTGCCCTGGACAAGGGGCAGGGAAAGGGGCTGGAACCCAGGAGCAGGGAAGGGACCGGAAAGCTCGTTTCACGTTCTTGCTGCAGCCGGGTCTTCCCTGCCCCAGGAGCCTTCCCGCTTGTCCAGTGACGCGTGTTTCACAGCTGAAGGCCCCTTTCCAAAAGTCAGAGTGAGGGTCTCCCCCAGCCCCCTCTCCAGGCTTCAGAGCGAGTAAGTAGTCAAGGACTACACCACGAAGGCTAACCTCAACGATGTTTAGGTTTTTTGTTTTTTTTGTGTGTTTTTTTGCATTTTAATTTTTTTATTTTTAATTGTGGGAAAATATACACAACATAAAAATCATTTTCTCCATTTTAAGTGGACAATTCTTGACATTAATTACATCGACAATACTGTGTAACTTTCACCACTGTTTCCAGGCTATTTTTGTCATCCTAAATAAACACTCACACTCATTTAGAGTAACTTCCTGTCCCCCACCCCCGCCACACTTGCTCACCACTGTCTGCTTTCTGTCTCTGAATTTGCTGATTCTAAGTATTTCCCACAAGAGAAATCGTACAGTACTTGTCCTTTTGTGCCTGGCTTATTTCCATGTCCCGGCACTTCACTTCTTTTTACGGCTCAAAACTACTCTGCTCTATGGGTAGACCACGTTTTGTTTATCCGTTGGTGGGCACTGGAGTTGCTTCCACCTTTTGGCAGTTGTGAATAATGCTGCTGTGAACATCCGTGTGCAAATAGCTGTGCGAGTCCCTGCTTTCAGTTCTTTGGGGTATGTACCCAGCAGTAGGGTCACTGGGTAATACGGTAGTTACGTGTTTAATTTTTGGAGGAACTGACAAACTGTTTTCCACAGCGGCTGCACCATTTTACCATTTTGCATTCCCACCAGCAATGTACAGGGTTCCTGTTTCTCCGTATCCTTGCCAACACTTGTTGTTTCAGTTTTTTTTTTTTTTTTAAATCATAGCCATTCTAGAGAGTGGTAAGTGGTATCTCATTGTAGTTTTAGTTTGCATTTCTCTAATGGCTGATAATGTTGTGCAACTTTTTATATAGTTATTGGCTATTTGAGTATAATCTTTGAAGAAATGTCCATTGAAATCCCTGACCCTTTTAAAAATTGGGTTGTCTTTTTGTTGTTGAGTTGTAGGAAATCTTCATATATTTTGGATATGAAACACTTATCAGATATATGGTTTCTATATATTTTATCCCATTCTGTAGGCTGTCTTTTTACTTCCTTGATTACATCCTTTGATGCACAAAAGTATTTGTTTTGATGAAAATTTTATCTATTTTTTATTTTGTTGCTTGTGCTTTTGGTATAAAATGTAAAAATCCATTGCCTACTACAAGGTACTAAAGATATTACCCTTTATTTTCTTGCAAGAATTTTATAGTTTTTGTTTCTTATATTTAGGTCTTTGATCCAGTTTGAATTAATCTTGAGTGTGTTGTGGGAGGGAGGGGTCCACATCCATTCTTTTCATGTGGATTTCCCGGTGACCCAGCACCATCTGTTGAAGAAACCACTTTTTCCTCATTGAATGGACTTGGCATTTTGTTGAAAATCAACTGGCCACAGATGTGTGGTTTTAACCCTGGTCTCTCAGTCCTGTTCTGTTGGTCTATATTTCTGTCCTTAAGCCAGTACCACACTGTTTTAATTACTGTAGCTTTGTAGTAAGATTTGAAATCAGGAAGTGTGATGCGGTCGCAGTTGACTCGTCTGGGGGAGGGTGGCGGCCGGTTGCTAAATCCTAGGCTCTCAGGATCGCTCGGAGGATACCGGCGGCGGGGGCTCTTTCCCGGAGGTGAAGGCGAGGCGGGGGACTTGGCCAGGTCCCCGGCGGGGGGCGTGCAAAGTATGGAGGGCGGCGAAAAAGGAACAGGCGGGACACGGTTCTTTTAGGGTGATGAAACCAAGAGAGTTTATTAGGGGAGAGTACAAGCTTATATCGGGCATTAAGAGGGCGGGGTAGCTGTAAGGGTTAAAGGCTTGGATTGGTTCTGAGAGGGCGCAGAGGTTGATTGAAAAGGGGCGAGAGTTGCTCCCGTAACGGTGTCCGGCAACAATGTATGCGCACCGGTGGTGATGGGAGTTGCACTGGCAACGGGGAGTGTCCGGGCAAGATAAGGGGGTGGGGAAAAGGCGGTTCCCTCCGGCAAGCCTCCCCTAACAGTGGTATTTTGGGTGAGGAAATGGGGCCTGCCTCCGGCCTCACTTTCCCAGGCCCGGGGGGCTGTGGAGGGCGCTGTCACCCGTACCCACTACCCTCCCCAGGGGTGGATCCGGTCCCCCAGCCCAGGCCCGCCAAGTTGAAGCACGTAATCAGTGTCCCGCAGTGTGAGTCTTCCATCTTTGTTCTTTTTCAACATGATTTTGTCTATTTGGGGTCCCTTGCAATTCCACATGAATTAGGATCAGCTTTTCCAATTGGGAAAAGAAAGGCTACTGGAATTTTGGTAGGCATTGCATTGAATTTGTAGATTTCTTCAGGCAGAATAGGCATATTAACAATATTAAGTCTTCCAATCCATGAACGTGGTATGTCTTCCATTTATTTAGGTCTTCTTTGGTTTCTTTTGTTTCTTTCAGAAATGTTTTGTAGTCTTCAGGGTATAACTGTTTTACCTCCTGGTTAAATTTATTCATAGGTATTTGGTTCTTTTAGATGCTATTGTAAATGGGATTGTTTTCTTGATTTCCTTTTCAGATTGTTCATTACTATTGTATAGGAACCCAACTGACTTCTGCTTGTTTATCTTGGATCCTACAACTTTGCTGCTTCATTTATCAATTCTTGTAGCTTTCTTAGCTTTCTTATAGATTCTTTGGGATTTTCTCCATATAGCATCATGTCATTTGTGAATAGGGATAATTTGCCTTCTTCCTTTCCAACTTGGATGCCTTTTATTTCTTTCTCTTGCCTGACTGCTCTGGCCAGGACATCCAGAACAATGTAGGATAACAGTGGGACAGCATCCCTGTCATATTCCTCATTGTGGGGGTAAGCTTTCAGAGTTTCACCATTGAGTATGAGATTTACTGTGGGTTTTTCATAAATTCCCTTTATCATGTTGAGAAAGTGTCCTTCTAGTCCTAGTTTTCTGAGTGTTTTTATCATGAAAGAATGTTGGATTTTCTCAAATGCCTTTTCTACATCAATTGAGGTGATCATGTGGTTTTTTTCCCTTGACTCTTGTTCTAGTTTGCTAATGCTGCGGAATGCAAAACACCAGAAATGGATTGGCTTTTATAAAAAGGGGGTTTATTTGGCTACACAGTTACAGCTTTAAGGCCATAAAGTGTCCAAGGTAACACATCAGTAATCGGGTACCTTCACTGGAGGATGGCCAATGGCGTCCGGAAAACCTCTGTTAGCTGGGAAGGCACGTGGCTGGCGTCTGTTCCAAAGTTCTGGTTTCAAAATGGCTTTCTCCCAGGATGTTCCTCTCTAGCAAGCTTGCTCCTCTTCAAAACGTCACTCACAGCTGCACTGAGTTCCTTCTCTTTGAGTCAGCCCATTTATATGGCTCCACTGATCAAGGCCCACCCCAAATGGGTGGTGCCATGCCTCCATGGGAGTATCTCATCAGAGTCATCACCCACAGCTGGGTGGGGCACATTCCAAGCAAATCTAATCAGCACCAAAACATCCACCCCACAAGACTACATCAAAGATAATGGCATTTGGGGACACAATACATTCAAACTGGCACAACTCTATTAAGGTGGTGTGTTACATTGATTTTCTTATGTTGAACGATCCTCACATTCCTGGAATAAATCCCACTTCCTCATGGTGCATAATCCTTTTAAAGTGCTGTTGGATTTGGTTTGCCATATTTGGGGGGCAGGAGATTTTTGTATTTATATTTGTATGGGATATTGATCTGAAATTTTCTTTCCTTGTGCTGTCTTTGTCTTTTGTATGAGAGTATTGCTGGCCTCATAGAATGAGCTTGGAAGTAATTCCTTGTCTTCTATTTTTCTGGAAGACTTTGAAAAGGACTGGTGTTATGTCTTCTTTTAACATTTGGTGGAATTCAGCAGTGAAACCATCTGATATTGGACTTTTCTTTCTGGGGGGTTTTCAATTACTGATTCAATCTCTTTACTTGTTAGGTCTTTTAAGATTTTCTATTTCTTCTTGCACCAGATTAGGCAATTTGCTTGTTTCTATGAATTTGTCCACTTCATCTAGGTTTTCTAATTTGTTGCCTTATAAATGTTCATAAGCATCCTCTTATAATCCTTTTTATTTCTCCTAAGTTTGGTAGTAATATTCCTAGTGTCATTCCTGATTTTAGTTATTTATTTTCTCTCTTTTTCTTTTGTTGCTTTTATTGATCTTTTCAAAAAACCAACTTTTGTTTTGTTGATTCTCTCTATTGTTATTCTATTCTCTCTTTCATTTCTCTCTGCTCTAATTTTCACTATTTCCTTCTGTTCTAACCCAGCATAACCCCTAGACTGGAGAACATGCCAGGCACAGAGTCAGACATGAGTTTAATAGGACTGACTTACAGGAGATTATTTGTTCCATGGCAGTGGCTAGCAAAGATGGAAGTTAGCGCTCTGCAAAAGCAGGGTGTGCTGGGGTGGTTCCTAAGGGTTAGGACAGGGAGGGTGTGAGAGCAGAGTTTTGACAGGGTCTTGTGACAAAAGGCTGTTGTTATCAAGAGTGATCAGGGGAGGGGAGTTTCCATGCTTTGTTTACACCCCCACCCCCTGGGAGGTCTGATGACTTTTTTTTTTAATTCAATGTTATTGAGATTGTTCACATACCATACAGTCATCAAAAGTGCACAATCAATTGCCACAGTACCATCATACAGCTGTGCATCCATTATTCCAGAAAAGAAAGAAAGACCAGAAAAGAAAACTCAAATCCTCCCATACTCCTACCCACCCCCCACCCTCCATTACTGACTCATAGTATTGGTATAGTACATTTGTTGCTGTTGATGAATGAATGTTAAAATACTAATAACTCTAGTACACAGTTTGCAATAGGTATATTCTCTCCCTATTCACCCGTCTATTATTAACTTCTAGTTAGCGTGTCATACATTTGTTCTAGTTCATGAAAGAGATTTCTAATATTTGTACAGTTGATCACAGACACTGTCCACCACAAGATTCACTGTTTCATACATTCCCATATTTTAACAACTTCCCTTCTGGTGACATACATAACTCTAAGCTTCCCCTTTCCACCACATTCACACACCATTCAGCACTGTTAGTTATTCTCACAATAACATGCTACCGTCACCTCTGTCCATTTCCAAACACTTAAGTTCAACCTAGTTGAACATTCTGCTCATAATAAGCAACTGCTCCCCATTTTTTAGCCTCATTCTGTATCCTGGTAATTTATATTTCATGTCTATGAGTTTACATAGTATATTTAGTTCATGTCAGTGAGACCATACAATATTTGTCCTTTTGTGTCTGACTTATTTCACGCAATATAGTGCCCTCAAGCTTTCTTCATAAATCCATTTTTTTTAAAGACAGTTTTGTTCACACACCATACATTCCATCCCAAGTAAACAATCAATGGTTCCCTGTATAGTCACATATTTATGTATTCACCACCATCACCACTATCTATATAAGGACATCTCCATTTCTTCGACAAAGAAGGAGGAAGAGTCAAAGAAGGTAGAGACACAAAAGAAAAAGATAAAGAATGAAAAAATGACAGCTAAAAAGCAACAAAAGGAAAGATAGAATTAAACTAAAGTAGAATAAAAGAGGCAGACAACATCACCAATGCCAAGAGTCCTATACTCCTCCCTTATGTCCCCCTCTTACAGGCATTTAGCTTTGTTATATTGCCTTTGTTACATTAAAGGAAGCATAATAAAATGTTTCTGTTAACTATAGTTTCTAGTTTGCATTGATTGTATTTTTTCCCCAATACCACCCTATTTTTAACACCTTGCAAAGTTGATATTCATTTGTTCTCCCTCATGTAAAAACATATTTGTATTTTTTATCACAATTGTTGAGCACCAGGTTTCACTGAATTATACAGTCTGCGTCTTTATCTTTCCTCTTTCCTTCTGGTGTCCCATATGCTCCTAATCTTCCTCTTTCAACCATACTCACAGTCATCTTTGTTCAGTGTACTTACATTGCTGTGCTACCATCACCCAAGACTGTGTTCCAAACCTCTCACTCCTGTCTTTTCCTATCAGTCTGTAATGCTCCTTTAGTATTTTCTATAGAGCAGGTATCTTGTTCACAAACTCTCTCATTTGTTTGTCAGAGAATATTTTAAACTCTCCCTCATATTTGAAAGATAATTTTGCTGGATATAGGATTCTTGGGTGACGTTTTTTCTCTTTCAGTATCACACCACTTCCTTCTTGCCTCCATGGTTTCTACTGAGAAATCCACACATTGTCTTATCAAGCTTCCTTTGTATGTCATAGGTCGCTTTTCTCTTGCTCTTTTAAGGATTCTCTGTTTGTCTTTGACGTTTGGTAATCTGATTATGAAGTGTCTTGGCATAATATTCTGTTTGCTGTATTCTGTGCTTCTTGGATCTGTAATTTTATTTCTTTCATAAGAGATGGGAAATTTTCATTGATTATTTCCTCTATTATTGCTTCTGCCCCTTTTCCCTTCTCTTCTCCTTCTGAGACACCATGACACGAACATTCATGCATTTCATGTTGTTGTTCAATTCCCTGAGACATTGCTCATATTTTTCCGTTCTTTTCCCTATCTGTTCTTTTGTATGTAGGATTTCAGGTGTCTTGTTCTCCAGTTCCTGAGTGTTTTCTTCTGCCTCTTGAACTCTGCCGTTGTGTGTCTCCATTGTGTCTTTCATCTCTTGTGTTGTACCTTTCATTTCCATAGATTTTTGCCAGTAGTTTTTTCAAACTTTCAATTTCAACCTTATGTTCATCCAGTGTTTTCTTTATATCCTTCATCTCTTTTGCCATATCTTCCCTGAAATTGTTGATTTGGTTTTTGATTTGATTTAGCATATTTCTTTGAAAATCTTTAATTGATTGTTTCATTACAGTGAAACAGTATCTCATCTGTATCTTAATTGAAGTCTAAGTTTGTTCCTTTGGACCATATCTTCTTTTTTCCTAATGTAATTTGTAGTTTCTGATTGTCTACACATCTGAATTCTTTGGTTACTGCCATCATATTTTCCTAGACCAGAACACGTTCAGGTCTCAGAGTGGGGCTATATTCAGAGTCAAGTCTCCCTGTGGGTGTGTCTTAGAAGATTGACAGACTTCCCTGTGAGGCCTCTAGCCACTGTGCTTTTCCTAACCTGCCCAGCAGATGACACCTGACAGCCTGATGATCCCAAGAGGTGTGGCCCATTTAACTCTTAGTTTAGGTTGTTTCTGTTTTGACTGTTTTCCCCCAGGCCCTGGGGTATAAGTTCTGAAAGGAGGTCAGGCCTTTGAGCTGGGCCCCACCTCCTTCCTCTTAGGGAAGATACACCCTATAGGGAGTTATCTTCTGCATTTGAATTACTCCATTGTCTCTCTGGCTCTATTAACTGCACCCCTGTCTGGGTCAGAGCGCTTTGAACTGAAAATGGCTGAGGCTCCACTGAGCCACTCAGGTTGAGAGAGAGAAAAAGAGACAGAAAACCCCCTTTCAGGGTCAGTCCATGGCCCCTCAGTTTCACCCATCAGTCAGATAGAGCACCCGGTTTTTTGGGCTCCCTTTCCTGGGGCACAGGTGTTTTTTGTCTTTCTAAGGTCAGTCTCTAAAAGCCTCTGTATTTTTCTTCTTTTTTTTAATTTTTTTTTTCCATCAGCCCCACCTCCTCTCCACTGGCAGTGACCTTAGGGTACTTTGCTGCTTGTCTGTGTTTGTAGCTTGTATTCAGCAGTCCACATTTGTTAATTGAAACCCCAGTTGGAGCTGGGCTGAGCCATATTCCCTTGTTCCGGGAGTGCTGCTTTCTCCCACAGCGAGGTCCTACAGCTCAGCCTGCCGTGGGGGAGGGGGCTCCCGGCTTGGGTCCGCAGTTTTTACTTACAGATTTTATGCTGCGATCTCAGCCTTTCCTCCCAATCCAGGTTGGTATATTATGTGCAGTCACAGTTGTCCCCAGCAGTTGTTCCAGATCATTTGTTAGTTGTTTCTGGTTGTCTATTAGTTGCTCCAAGGGACTAACTAAATTGCACTCCTCTCTGTGCTGACATCTGAGCTCCTCCTCTGATGACTTTTAACTTCTGTCCCGGTCAAGCTGGCGGTTACGTGAAATCACCATGGAGGGGAGGTGCCTGGGCCCTGAGTCCCCACACCTTCCTAACCTCAAACACTATTAGTTTTTTTTTTTTTTTAGCAATTATATTTTAGTTACTTTTAATTCATTTTTTAAATGTACACTGCCTATCCACCAAACAAGATGAGAGAGTTGATTTGAAGAAGATCCGAGGCCATCCATTTAAAGTCTGGGGGGAGACCCTGGTTTCTGGGGTTTGGGCACACCCCCGCACCTGCCCTGACAGTCCCATCTCACCCTCCTCCCCTCCTTCCAGAGCGTTGACCGAAGCGTGTGCAGCAGCAGCCCGTGCCAGCACGGTGGCACCTGCCTGGGCCTGCTCAACGCCTTCTTTTGCATCTGCCCGCCTCAGTGGAAGGTGAGTCACCTGTCTCAGGTGAGCGGAGACGACTCTTGACTTCTCCCAGGCAGACCCCCTTCTCCACCCAGTTTCCAGGCCTCTGCGGCCTCCCCAGTTGGAATCAGTGGCACCACGGTACCCAGAGCACAGCCTATGGCTCTTGAGCCCCCGAGTTCCCGGTACTGAGCATCCTGGGGGCTCACTCACTGGGAAGCTACAAGAAGGGCTGGCTTTTCTGTTAGTGTTAATTTAGACGGTCCAGTGCTGGAAAGTACGAAACAAAGCTAACGTGAATAAATAAATTTGCATTTTCCTGCTCTGTTCTAGTAGAGGTGAAAATGCTCCCGACAGGCATCCTTCTTTTGCTTTCAGTATCCCAGCCCCATGGTGAGGGGGGTTGGCCTTTGGGAGGCCCAGTCTTGGGACCCTTCCTGGAGGAAGGATGACAGGAGATAAATGTCCTTTTCAGCATCTGTACTGCGGTGTTTGGCTTGCCAAGGACTTACTTGTTGTCCCTGTGCTATCCGTAAACACCCCGTATGAGGACCCCCTAAGCCGCTGAGCACCTGCCCTCCCTCTGTCCCTGCAGGGCCCCCTCTGCTCCGATGATGTGAACGAATGTGAGGTTTATTCTGGAACACCGCTGAGCTGCCAGAACGGAGCCACCTGCATAAACACAGCAGGGAGCTACAGGTACTTTTTTTTAAAAAAAACAAGGGTGTGTTTTGGAGGATCTGAAACAGCCCATAGTTAAGAGCATCCAAAACTCAGTGTATTGCCAGTGAAGCAGGTCCCCGGGGGAGTATGTGGCTCTTACTGAGCGTGTGCGGTGCCCTCACTTCCCGGGGGGAAGCTCCGGGTCCTCACCTCTCTCCGAGGTGGAGGAGGAGCGCTTTCTCCAGGGCCTCGGGGGCTGCCAGGAGCCTGGGGGGGGCGGGCACTGGAGAAGGAGGGGTGGGAGGGCCGGCTGGAGGGGGCGCGGGGAGGGGGCGAGGCTTGGGGGGGTGTCCGGCCCTGCAGGGCCCCTGGTGGCAGCGGGGAGCTGGAAGGGGCTGGCTTCTCTAAGGAGGGGCAGGGAGAAACCCCCCACCCATGCCGCGCCCACCGCTGGCTGCACGATCCGCAGCAGGTGCGTCTTCCTAGGGGCTGCCCCCAGGAGCCCCCCACTTGCCCGGCCGTGGCCCTCCCACTTGCTTCCCCCAGCGGCCTCTGGAGCCCAGGCCTTGTGCTGCGCCCCCACCCCTGGGCCCCGCTGGGAATCCTGGCCCCCCAGCTGTGCTGCTCAGAGGATTTTATCCGGTCTGAAACGTGGTGGCAACTCCTTAACGCCACTTGCAAAGCTCTGCGTGTCCTCTCCCCTCCTTCCCACCCTCCGGCTGGTTGCTTGTATTCTGTGGTTCTGCTGGGGCGTGAAATGCTTTGAGTCCTCAGGCCTGACCCTGGAGGAAAGAGCGGCCGTTTGCCTCCCTCCTCCTGCGCCCCCCTGGCTCGTCTCCAGCCCCCTCCTGACCTCGTGATTCTACTCTTTCCAGCAAAAATTAGTGCAGAAATTTGTTTCTTCTCTGTCACCTGTTAATGTGATTTTCTCTTTTTATTTTATTGATCCTTTCCATCTCCTGATCTGATCTTGAAAACATTTGCTCTTTCCAAGTTATCATTTTGTCTCAAACTTCTGGTGGAACCGTCCCTGAGTTTAATCAGTGTACAAAACCCAAACCAGGGGCCCCGGATCTGGCCTTGCGTTATCAAGAAGCCATTGCCCGGGACTGTTTCTCTGTCCAGTGACCCTCCTGCCTCCCGGGGCAGTCGGCCTCAGGCTGGGTCCGCAGGGCGGGCCTCGGCGTGCATTCCCTTGAGAACACTTTCCCCTGGTTTCTGGTCGTGGGCATAGGTGAGACGCCCTGACCCCTGACCCCTGCGGCCGGGGCCCTGCTGCCGTAGGAAGGGCCTGGGGATGGGCGCTCACCCCCCACCCCTACCCCCGGCCTCCCCTGGGCCCAGGAGCCCTCCAGGGTGCCAGTCAACAGGGAGGTGGCTGTCTGGGAGCAGAGCCATCACCCGCACCAAAGGCGCTATTTATTTTTGCTTTCCCCCAGTCCGTTCTTTTATTCCCTTGCAAAATAGAAAATGAAAAAATAACTTCAGCCCTCACAACTAACTGCTACACGTGAGGGGGTTATAGTCCTTTGTTCTGATTTAATCCCTTTGTATTCAGGCATTAAAACTCCATTGTGTTCCCGAAGTTGGGTTTTAAGAAGTGAGGTCGGGTGGTCTATGTGTCTGTGTGTCTGTGTGTCTGTGTGCCCACGCACTGTGTGAGACCCTGTTTTGGGCAGGGGCTGCCTTATCGGCTGAGTCGGCTCTGTGGGACACACTGCTCCCTGGACATGATTCGGTTTCTAGCCCCTGCCCCTCGTAGATTTGCTGGAGGAAGTTCCAGAGCAGAGCATTTAAATCCAATATCCTCGTCTTGAAATGGAAAGAGTTTAAGAAGCCTCTCAAATCCCAGTTGATTATCTGCCCGGCAAACATCCTAATTTGGGCACATGATAGAGGGAGGCTTTTTGAAGTAATGAAAGAAAAGAGAAAAATGTACATAAGCAAAAGATGAAATTCTTGCTTTGTGGAATCTGAACAAATACTTTCCGGAGTTTTATTAATTATGTGAGGTTCAATCTTTGTTCATCAGAAGCTTCCCTGAGGCCAGAACCACTTTGGGAACTTCAGCAGACACCACGGAGGGACACCTGAGCTGAGCAAACACCTGAGCTGAGGAAACACCGGGGCTGAGGGACCACCTGAGCTGAGGGAACACCTGAGCTGAGGGACCACCTGAGCTGAGGGAACACCTGAGCTGAGGAAACACCGGGGCTGAGGAAACACCTGAGCTGAGGAAACACCTGAGATGAGGAAACACCTGAGCTGAGGGAACACCTGAGCTGAGGGAACACCTGAGCTGAGGAAACACCTGAGCTGAGGGAACACCTGAGCTGAGCGAACACCTGAGGCTGAGGGAACACCTGAGCTGAGGAAACACCTGAGGCTGAGGAAACACCTGAGCTGAGCAAACACCTGAGGCTGAGGGAACACCTGAGGCTGAGGAAACACCTGAGCTGAGGGAACACCTGAGCTGAGGAAACACCTGAGCTGAGGAAACACCTGAGCTGAGGGAACACCTGAGGCTGAGGGAACACCTGAGGCTGAGGGAACACCTGAGCTGAGGAAACACCTGAGGCTGAGGAAACACCTGAGGCTGAGGGACCACCTGAGGCTGAGGAAAACTGAGCTGAGGGCCCCACCTGACTGATGAAACCCTGAATCTGAGGGAACACCTATCTGAGCGAAACACCTGAGGCTGAGGAGAACACCTGAGTCTGAGTGAAACACTGAGCTGAGCGAACACCTAGGCTGAGGGAACAGACCTGAGCTGATGAAACACCTGAGGCGGAGGGAAACACATGAGCTGAGCGAACTATCCTGAGGCTGAGGGAACACCTGAGGCTGAGGAAACACCTGAGCTGAGGAGATACACCCTGAGCTGAGCAAAGCACCTGAGGCTGAGGGAGACACCTGATGGTCTGAGGAAAACACCTGAGCTGAGTGACTACCTGAGCTGAGGAAACACTCTGAGGCTTGAGGGAGACACCTGAGCTGAGCGAACACCTGAGGCTGGGAGCGAATCCCTGAGGGCTGAGAAACACCT